>NC_138197.1:83953006-84553006 GCF_964194105.1 Spermophilus citellus
GACTCAGCCAATGATTCAGTTCTAGGGTTTGCAATCTCTGCCTCCACATTGTATTTCCCAGATATATACATGAACTAAATCCCATTAATGCCACGAATCATATATGAACCCCATCTGACTACAATTATCACTTGAATGGGCTGCCCGCCTCTGGTGGTCTCTCCTCATGGCTAACCCATCCTTCCATGCTGCCAACAATTATCTTTATGCAACACAAACCTGATCATGACACTTCTCTACTTATAAGGCTCTCTGTTGTCTACAGAACTATGTCCAAGAGCTCATCACGACACACACAGCCTCCCCCAGCTGGCCCTGACCTTCCTTTCTAACCTCTGCTTTGGACATCCTGGCTCTTCATTGTATACCCTTACATAAGACAGCTCCACAAGCAATTAGGGCAGCCTGGGATGCCACAATAAAATCTCCTGTGCAGCAATAGATAAATTAAAAAAAAACTTTAAATTTTTGGTTTGGAGCTTTCCTCCACATTCTATTCTCTTGTAATAAAGTTAGAAGATTTGCTAAAAAATAAAATAAAATAAAACCTTAAAATAAATAAATAAATAAACCCTGTGCAATTACAAACAATATACACACTTTAAATTTAAGTTATTTTCTACTTTCTATCTGACCTGGTATTTGGGTGAAAATATCTTGTAACCCTATTTGTAGGTCCCCAGAGTACAATGCTCCTTCCCCCTAAAATGCATTCCTTTCTCTCGCTTAGGAAAACCAACTTCTTACTGTTAGTCCTTTAGATTCCTTGGTTTAGAGTGTGACTCAGTGGTAGAACGCTTGCCTAGCATGCATGTGGCCATGCATTTGCTTCCACCATACACCTCAAAGAACAAAAGGCCATTTAAACCCTGCTCCAAGTACCACGGCTTTGTGAACTCTCAAACCTTCTTACAAGATCCCTTTTTCCCTCCTCAGGGCTCCCAAGCCCCTGTATTTACAAGAGAGAGTATTTTCTCTTACAGAAAGAATTATTGTATTGCTTGTAATTATTTATCAAGAGTAGACTGTTTGGGGCAGGTTCCCAGTCTCTGAATTCCTAGCTCTTAGGTGTTGGTTGGGCCAGCTGAAAGAAAGTTTATCGCCTAATACATGAATGAATGATCAAAGTCTAAAAGTCTCTATCTCGGAGGAAAAACATTTTGTCATGGACACGCCTTTGGACACATCACTTATATAAATCAGAGCCATAGTATTTGAGAAGGGATTTGAAAGGAGCCACAAAATGTGCCAAGTGGTAAACGTGTCTGGGAAGGGTGGAGAGGGGGAGCCAGCGACATCCTCTGAGTGACTTGTTCCTATACCATGCCTTTCCCACCATCCTAGAATCTCCAGCTACTTCCAGGATGCAGAAGATAGAGTGTTCAAGATGGGTGTTTCTGTCCTCCCCCACGGAAGAGCTTCTCCCTCTGATTTTTAACAGCGAGGTCATTCACAAGACAGTGTTCAGTTTTCGTACTGGGGTTCAACATCTAGGAGTCACATCTCTTTCTGTTACAGAGACATCCAGCTCTGCACTTCCCCAATGTGTTCTGAAAAGAGCCTCACAAACGTCCCCACTGTCGGCCGAAGGTATCTTCCCTGGTCAGGAAGGGGCTTTCCAGCTGCTGGAGCCGCGATCGCGGCAGCAAGCGGAGCGGAGCCCCAGCAGAGGCAGACGCAGAGGGCGCCGCCCACGGCTGCCCGGGCTCGACGCGCGGGGCTGGGTTGCGGTTGGCCACAAGAGGCATCCATCTTCCGGGACGAGCCCGGCGTTTCCTCAGCTAGTGGGAACAGGGACGAGGGCGGAGAAGGGCATCAGCTACAGCTTTGTCCCCTCCCGCGAATCTAGCCCCGCCTCGCAGAGCCCAGAACTGCCACACGGGCGGCCGCCGCCCGCACTTAGCTCGCTGGGAGCCTCTAAGCCGCGGGCCGTACGCGCGGCGACAACTTTGCGGCCGCCGGGGGCGCGGCTCTCCTGGGTGCGTGTGCGAGTGTGCAAGTCACCGGCGGCCTCCTGGGGGCAGCAGCGGAAAGGGGGACCAGGAGAAAGAGGTAGCCTTGGCGCCCGGTGACCAAGGAGGCAGAGGACCCTCGCTGCGCCGGCTCGCGAGACCTAAACTCCGCTGGGGCTGTGCCCAGAGCGCGTTCGAAGGTCGCAGCAGGCACCCTCCAAGTCCAGCAGCGGTGACTCGCTTTAGGACTTCGATTCCTTTTGCCTGCCCCGGCGTTAGCAACTGTATTTGCAGGCGAAGAAGCGGCAGCCGCGGCAGCAGCATCCCCAGCCCGGGTGGGACCATTGAGCCCCGGAGCCGGCAGCAGCAGGCAGGAAGAGAGGGTCGTGGCCCCGATCTGAGCGCATTCTCCAGGCTCCCGTCTTCCACAGCTGGCCCTCCCCCGGGCGCCGGGTGCAGGTTTCTAACAATGGTGCGGAGCGTCGGCGCGAGCCCCGCGTCCGCCCAGCGGTCGTAGAGGAAGTGGCCGGGATCCGGGTGGGGTGGGCAGGGAGACGCCCCCCGCCACTCGCTAGCTGGAGTTTGCGCGGCTGGCCTCTACGGCCTCGGGTTCCTTTAGGGATCATCGACGGCGGCTCAATCCCGAGAGCATGGTGCCCGCGCCCGGGTTAATCTAGTTCTCTGTTCGCTCCCTTTTCCTCCTCCTTCTCCTCCTCCTCCTCCTCTTTCTCTTCCTCCTCCTTTCCCTCCTGCCGGTGCTGCCTCTGGGTTCCCGGCGTGTGGGAGTACAACTCTGCCTCTCCAAGGAGACCGGCTTGTGACCACTGAAAAGAACTTGTTCATTGAAAACAAACCCGGAACAGCTGGATAATGTCCACCCCCAGCAGATTCAAAAAGGACAAAGAGATCATAGCCGAGTATGAAAGTCAAGTCAAAGGTAAGGATGGGAGCGGCTGCCTGGCTCCTTTTGTGTGCCTTCTTGTCATTGTGCTCGTGGAGTTGCGTTGCTAACTTGGTGTCTGCGTTTGAGGAAGGTGGCGAGGGACAGCTCGAGCCCTGGCTGAGCAGCCCAGGGCTTCCTACCAGCCGGTACAGTTTCAACCCCAGTCCGGTCAAACCTACAGGGAGCTAGATACCGAGTGGCTTCCTGGGGCTGCCAGCCGCACCTCCAACAGGGAGAGAACTGGCTGGAAGTTAACCACCTTTGGCTGGCAATTTACACCCGCAGGCCGGCAGCGCCGGTGGTTCCAGCTCAGTTATCATCAACATCATCATCATAATTCTTTTTAGGTGAAATCATTGTCACAACATAAGATTTCTATGGAGTCATTTTGTAGAGTCTGAACACCAAGTGGTCTAGGGCTTCATAGAGTGAAGGCTATTTCAGACATTTACACTCTCCACTATTAATTTATTAAGGCAAGCTCCTCTTTTATAAAATAGCTTTATAATATAGCCTGGCAGTTAAACCCAGCAGACTAGTGGGATCTGACTCCTCCTTTATAATGGGCTGGAATTGAGTGCCATCTTTCACACTCACATAAGAATATCGCTTTATCATTTGGAAGCCACTTGGATGTAAAATGAAGATTTGAATATTTGAGTAGTAGTTTCAGTCCATTCACATTGTCAACTAATGAAGAAAACCTAATTAAGGTTGGTTAACCTCTTATTACTGTCTGTATCTTGTGGTTTAAAAAATAATATTTTCTCTCCAAGTATTTTGTTTTGCTGTTGAAGTGTTTAATAAACATATATGTGTTTGTTGGGTTTTTCCTCCTCTTGTGTGGTCTCTCTGTAGCTTTCCTAATGGAGACAATGGATGGAGCCTTCAGATCACTGTTGTTCTTTGGCATATTCAATGCAAAGTTCAAAAAGATTGTTATGTCGACACCTGTGTTTGTCTATATACAGTCTTATGAAAGGGCTGCTGAGACAGGCATTACTGTATTTGCCTTGGGAAAGGCAGGAGGAGCCTGACTGTTCTTTTGTGTGGTCAAGTTGTGAAAAGACCTGGAGTCCTGTGAGAAGACCTGGTGGGGGTGGGGGTCCTGATTTAACTGATGGTGAGTGTGAATAGGGACCAACTCATGGCCACCACCCAGACTTAGGTTTCCTTTAGGGTGTCCCCTCTAGTGGAGTTAAGCTAAGCATCATTTAAGAAACAGAATTTTTTTTCCTGTCTGGAATTAAGATAATTTATACTTAAAAGAACTTATTACACTGATTTGGAAGTTATATTAGCAGAGAAGTAATTATTTCCTTAGAACTGGGTAAACTTTCTAATGAGGGTAACCATTCTTTTCTTAATGAGTCCCCACACTGTCTAAAACCATTCATTCTAAGGTAGTACTCTTGTTCAGTCACCATTTCCCTGGGCAGTTTTTCCACATGGCTCTTTGTGGCAGGTCTTTGAGGGGTGGAGATCTGGTTTTCTTGCTGCTTGAAGCACTGATTAGCAGAATGCACTTCCTAGTATGGTTTACTTATCTCTGCTCTAAGATCATTTGCCTATGATCAAGTCCTTATTTGCAAAAAAAAAAAAAAAAGTGTGTGTGTATATATATATATATATATATATGATCTTTTTTTCTTGATTAATTTCTTCTAGTGTATGAAATTTGGGGGATATGTGTTTACCTGTATACTTGAGAGTGGATGCTCTTTACATTGATTAAAAATCAGTTAAAAAAAATCAGTTAAATGGGATGTGTTATAATCCATCAAATCTAGATAAGGATGAATTAGGAATATGGTGAAAATGGTTTTTGAAACTAATTTTATCCCACAGAAAATGACCTCCACCTAATTCCCTTCAACCTTCCCCCTTATGCACATTGAAGATTCCTTCAGCAGCTTTAGGACTCTTCACTGTATTTGTCCTGCCCTGTGGCCAGACTTTACCTTTCCTCCTCAAGTACTTACACATCTGGTGTCTCACCTCCATCATTGCCTATATAGGCAAACATGGGAATAGGTTATTACAGTGGATTTGGATCATAAACATATTAAATAGCAAAAACTGACCCTTATTTCTAGGCAAAATCAAGATGGGAGAGGAGAGAAATGCCAATTCCGTAGTGCTTGAGGCCAGCTGTCCTGTGCATTGAGAGTAAGCCCTTGGTGGGAATAGTATGGGAGATAAGACTGTTTTCCTGTTATATTTATTGAATGCCTTTTCAAGGGGGAGCATCTTACCCTTGCAGAGTACCAATTTGTGATTTGGAATAGTCTAGCCAGCTACTTTATCTAATGATAAGCAAAATAAACTGGGCTGTTCCATTGCTGAAAGAAAACCTGGCTATGTGGGACTCATTAAGACACAGATGTGTTCCCAGTGAATTAAAGCCATATATATTGGACTCTAGGTAGCTTAGATGTAGAGGTGATTTTTTTTTTTTTTTTACAATAGTTTTATGTTGTTTTTATTTTTATGTGGTGCTGAGGATCGAACCCAGGGCCTCGAACATACTAGGCAAGCACTCTACCACTGAGCCCCAGCCCCAGCCCTGTAGAGGTGATTTTCAGAATCATTTTAATTGTGAGTAACTTTTTTCATCTTCCAACTTAGAATCTAATACTCTGGGATGTTGGCTTTTCTTAACTCTCTCCAAGTCCCTGATAACAATTGCTTTTTTCTCAGAATTTCTGAGATAAATATCTTGAATTAAAGGAATGATCTTAGATATGGGATTTTACCACTGTGACTTCCTCCTGAGGTTTTGGAACAGTCTTCATGTGGCCATATTCAACTGTGAATAGAACCATTCCTGGTGACAATGTGTAATTTTTTTATGTATGAGACCGTAACTGTGTCTAGTTACATGTATCATTCTACGAAAGTCATTTAGCTTCTTTCTGGGTTTTGGTTTTCTTATCTATAAGATAAGGAATTTGGACTCTTTTAGTTCTTAGGGTTTCTGAATTTCATTGAAGATGTCATGTCAGTTCATATTAATTTCTTCATAAAATGTTCAGGCTTTTCAGTTTCTCTTGGCTTCCCTGTTTGGGGGGAATCATTTTTGCTTTCATTCATTCTCATAATTAATCAATTGAGTTCTTGGAGAATTAAAATGTAATGAAATAAAGAACACAGAAAAATAATAATCAAAACCATGTTCAGCTAAATATAGCATAGAGTTGTAAGACAGGGAAAATCAGAAATTATACAAATCATTAATCAGGTGTGGTGGTACACTCTTGTAATCCCTGCAACTCCTGAGGCTGAGGAAGGAGGATGGCGTTCCAGGCCAGTCTGAACAACTTACCAAGACCCTGTCTCAAAAATCTAAAACAAAAAAATACAAACTTTTAAGAAACGGATAAGTTTGCATTAGGGACAAAGGCTACAATTTAAAGGAATGTGCTAACTTTGAGTAGAGAGTTTGGCTATTTCATAAATGTTGGTCAGTTTCCTTTGAAAGACTTAGAATCAGAGAAATAAATCTCTCATTTGTGTGAGCTGTTAAAAAGCAAGAGTGTCAGACTGGAGATGTGGCTCAAGCGCACTCACCTAGCATGCGTGCAGCCTGGGTTCGATCCTCAGCACCACATACAAATAAAGATGTTGTGTCCGCCAAAAACTAAAAAATAAATAATAAAAAATTCTCTCTCTCTTTCTTTAAAAAAAAAAAAAGGCAAGTGTGTCTGGAAAAAGTGTATGAAGTTCAAACCAGTTGACTGTGCTGCTTGTTAGCATCTCTGGCAAAAGCTGAGCAGTGGAAGAGATTGAATAATTGGCTAACAGAAGGTTTGGGGATTATCTGAGGCTTTTAGTGATCTGTGCAATTTCTGTAATCTGCAGGAAAAATATTGTGGAAGTATACATATGGAACCAAAAGAGTCAAAAGGCACACTTTATGAACTGTAACTCTTGGATGAGAGATTGTGTTTGTTTTAATGATACATACTTTTAGTTGCTAAGGATTGACAGCTCTCATTCGCAGTATTTTACTGAGGATAGCCTCATACTCTTTGACATGGGATATGTACAGGAAGTGCCAAGAAAACCTGTTGCTCTTGATCATTCTGCTGCCTGAAATACAAATAGTACATTTTGCTCTGCAGATGGAACCTAAGGAAATGCAAATTTAATCTGATGGCTACCTATCATGGTTTTTTTTTTATATTTATTTTTTTTAGTGGGTAGTTGGACACAATACCTTTGTTTTATTTATTTATCTTTGTGTGGTGCTGAGGATCAAATCCTGAGCTTTGCATATGCTAGGCAAACATTTGACCACGGGGCCATAACCCCAGCCCCATGCCATAGGTTTTTAATGTGGAAATTAAAAATACTAATGCCACTAATGTGGAAATTCTGTGTACTTTTATTACTTTGATATAACCTAGATTGGAAAATAGCAACAATTTAACTTATGAACAAAAATTTATAACCTGGATTGGAAAATAGCCACAATTTAACTTATGAACAAAAACATATAACCTGGATTGGAAAATAGCAACAATTTAACTTATGAACAAAAACTTTATAGCTGGGAGGGACTCAAACATTTCTTGTCCAACCCATTTATTATATGATGCAGGGAGTCTTAATGACAGATGTATAATTGCACAGTTAACTATAACATCCTTGAGAGGATAACCTAGGTCATTTGCTTTTTGATAGTGGTTATTTGCTTTCAAATTTCTTAAAATGCAGATATCTAAATAGAAGATAGGATACTTATCTATTTAGACTTTGAAGGAATCTTATATGGACCTAAGAGAGAATAAAAACTCTAGTCTGTGAACAGGAGTTAGTTATAACTAAGTTATATTTTGTGGTGGGGAGGGGCATTCACTAAGATAATTTCAAGGGACTAACCATTGTTCTTAGATAACAGCTTCATATGATGGCTTTTAAGGTAAAGAAAATGACACCTGAATGTACACAAATGTAATTTGCTTAATATTTTGGTGAAACTAATTGCAGCTACTGCAGCAAAGCCCCTTTACCTGATTAGTTTTCATAAACTGTAACTATGAAGGAATGTTCTGGAGAAGTGTTTAGGCAATGTGTGTCCTATTGAAACACAGTGAAGGTTGGAGTATAACACAGGACGGTAAATCTCAGCTCTAACAATCTAAATTGGTGTGTTTGTTCCTGTGCTGTGTCTGTGTTGACCAGTTTAGGAGTCAGACATCTTTAGCTCTGTTTCAGGTTTTAAAGTCTACTTTCTGGCTTTGCCAGGCCCTTTTCTTATTTCATTCATGTTACCTAGTTTCACTTCAATTCAGACAACTAAAAATTGAGATAAATAAGAAATGAAATATGCCTCATCAGTGTATTTTTGTTTTAGTAGTTTGAATATAGAAGTTGGGATTAGAGACACTTAGGTGAGGGTACTTTTATTTCTGGGTCCAGAATTATTTCCCCATCCTATCAACAGCACATATATGTTCCCCTGTTGACCTCTCAGAATGGGAAGAAATAGAACATAGTTTTCAAGAACAGGAACTTTAGAGCTGGGGATGTAGCTCAGTGGTATATAGCACTTGCAAGGGTATAAGAGGCCCTAGGTTTGAACCCCAGTACTGGGAAAAAAAAAAAAAAAAAGAAAAGAAAAGAAAAAATAAAGAAAGAAAAGAAAAGAGCAGGAACTTTGGTTTTAGCTATTTAGCCTTTCCACTAATTAGATGTGTGACTTCCTTCCAAGACTCAATTTCTTCATCTGTAAAATAGGGGTAATAAAACAGGAGTAGTAATAGTGTTTACCTTGCTCTTTTTGTAAGGCTGCCATGAGATCATTTGGGGAAAGCGTTTATCACAGTCTTGGCACATAATAAATACTCAATACATGCTAGTTATTCTTATCTGGTTATTATTATTATTATTATTTGTATCTCAGTTGCTGCTTATTACATTCTGATTTAGATAGTTTTTTTTTTTTTTTTTTTTTTAAATCCAAATCTCGGCAATCTTGCTACCCAAATGGATTCCAAAGTTGGGGGATCTCGAGTTATCTTCAGAAAATGACATGTACTTTTAGAATGAAATGAGTTTCATGGTAGAATTAAGAAGGAAAATATAATAGGCAAGCAAGACATATTCCCAGATCCTCATGAGGTAGATTTTATATTGTTGTGTTATTTTTTTATCCAGGTGCAAGTAACTAACCCTGAAAGTACATTCCCTGGACCTTGGCTGCCATGTATGTGCTTACAACCTCTGTTTTAACTTTTCTCCACCTCTGTCTAGTGATTCTATATGGAAAACAAAAACGATAGACCAAACAGCCCATATTATTTACCTGTGGATGAAAGGATTCTTATGACATCGATAAAGTCATTGATTTATTTTCACAGTCTTTAGAAAAATATTTTGTTTTAAAATAAATGTAGATCAACATGATATTGAGATTTCGTCTCACCTCTGTCAGAATGGCCATCATCAAGAATACAAATAATAATAAATGCTGGTGAGGATGTGGGCAAAAGGAACTTTTACACAATGTACATTCCTATATTAGTACACCACCATGGAAATCAGCATGGAATTTCCTAAAAAAACAAAACTAAACTAAAGATAGATCTGCTATATGATCCAGCCATATCACTCCACTGTAGGAATACAATACTTAAAGGAATTGAAGTCAGAGATACATGTACACCCTTGTTTATTATAATATAATTCACACTAGCCAAATTATGGAATAACTATCAGTCTAGGTGTTGGTCAACAAATGAATGGATAGAGCAAATGTGATATCTATATACATACAAACATATAAAATGTGGTATATATATATATATATATATATATATATATATATATATACACACACACATACACACACACACAAACATATATAAATACATACACACATATATATAGTGGAGTATTATTCAGCCATAAAGGAGAACAAAATCATGCCATTTTCAGAAAATGGATGGATTGGAGAGCCATCATGTCAAGTGAAATAAGCCAGACATAGAAAGACAAATATCACGTGACTTCTCTCCTAGGTGGAATCTGGGGCCGATGTGTGTGGACAATATGAAAGTAGAAAGGAGACCATTACAGAAGAGGAAGAGGATTGGGAGAGGGTGGGTATAATCAAAGTATGTTATGTACATGGATGAATATGCCACAATAAAACTCATTATTCTGTATAATTAATATACACTAATGTGGAAATGAAAAATTCTCTTATCATTGCTAATTTACTTCTGCTTCACTAGAAAGCAATTTGACATTAGAAACCATTTTCTATGTCTCTCCCACACCCCCTAGTATAGGGCTTCATTAAACATTTATTGAATGAATCGAGTAAGAGTTTGGAATAATGATTCTTTTATAGTGAAAATTAACATGGTAATCATTTAAATTTTTCTAGGGTATCCAAGTACTATCACAACATTAAGTTGAATTAAAATTGTAACTTCTTCAGAAAAATACAAATTTGAAAATAGTCTAGGTGTCCATCGATGGCTAACGGTTACCTAAATTTTACTGGGCAATGGTCAACTACCTTGGGCTGGGGCTGTAGCTCAGTGGTAGAGCTCCTGCCTCGCGCGCATGAGGCACTGGGTTCCATCCTCAGTACCACGTAAAAATAAATAAATAAAGATATTAAAAAAAATAGTCAACTACCTTGTGCACATGGAATGTAGCACAGTTGCTAACAATGGGTGCTAAAGAACATTTTACAGCATGACATGGTGAGTTATTTTATAATAATTGAAAAGAAGCAGCCTATAAAAAGGATGATGTAATATGAACTAAAGGCAATCATAACTCTAGCTGGCATTATTGGGCACTCACAGTATGCCAGTCACTGTTGTGGTTCTTGGCATGGGTACCATGAGTTTTACATGAATGTAAGCAGCGGTAATACATGGCAGGAGGAATCTATTTTTCCTGCATAAAGTGGTTTCCTAATGCCTGTGTTTTGGGGCCATGGTGTATCTGGCTCCTGGTAAGTTTTCAGTCTCAGTGGAGGGAATCCTCACTTTCAACCTCACCTTCCTGAAGGATGGGAGTTGGCAAGGTAGCTCCAAGCAAAGCTCAGTCTCTGGGTTGAACTTCTGATGACCAGATAATCAGATTTGGCCACAGGATAGCTCCCATTTCTTGCTGGCTTACAACTCATAATATACTTTGATTTTTCCTTCCTTTGAGGTCAAGCAGCCGGGGTATATTTGTCGTTAGAGTGCAAACCTGCCTGCCTGCCTTCTCTCCTTTTCTTCTCCCTCCCTTCCTTTCTTTCCTTTTTCCCTCTTCTCATCATCTTCTGCCCTTTCCTCCTTCACACTCTCCCCATCCAAATGGGTATAGAAGACAATCATTTATAATTAAAAGACTACCAGGGCCTGGGGCTGGGGCTCAACAGTAGCGCATCTGCCTGGCATGTATGAGGCACTGGGGTTGATTCTCAGCACCACATATAAATAAATAAAATAAAAGTATATCAATAACTAAAAATAAATAAATAAATAAAAGCTTACTGCAATTAAAAAGGAAAAAGACTATCATGCCAGACACAGACACGCAGTTTAAGAAATAGAACATTACTAGTACCATAGACTTGCACATTTATACCTTTCTGACAAATGTCCCCTCTTCCTATTTCTATCCAACAACAATTTTGAATTTAATATTAATCATTCACTTGTATTAAAAACCTCACTATAGTTTTGTGTGATATTTAGTTTTCATGTATGATACCTTCATATATCCAGAATATAGTCTTTAACTATGTACTGCATTTTCAATGATATTGAGGAATTTTATTTTTAAAAAATGGAATAATAGCCAGGCATGATGGTGCATGTCTGTAATCCTAGCGACTTGGGAGGCTGAGGCAGGAGGATCAAAAGTTTAAAACCAGCCTTGGTAACTTAGTGAGACCCCATTTCAAAATAAAAAATAAGGGCTGGGAATGTGGTTCAGTGGCAGAGTGCTTGCCTATCATGCACAAGGCCCTCAGCACTGAAAAAAAAAAAAAAAAAAAAAAAAAAAAAAAAAAAAAAAAAGAAAGAAAGAAAGTCTTGAGGGGCTGAGGCTGCATGTGTTAGGGCCTGGGTTTAATTCCTAGCACCAAATAAAATTAAATAATAATTTAAGAAAATAAGTAAAAAAAAAAAAAATAAGGGAGAGGCTGGGGCTGTCGCTCAGTGACAGAGTGCTTGCCTAGCATGTGTGAGGCACTGGGTTCGACCCTCAGCACCACATAAAAATAAACAAATAAAATAAAGGCATTCTGTCCATCTACAACTACAAAAAATAAAGGGGGGGAGCTGGGGGTGTGGCTCGGTGCTAAAGCACCCCTGGGTCCAATTCCCCATATCAAAAAAAAAAAAAGAGAATACTATTTTGGCATGTATAACACATCCTTAACTTTTAAAAGATATATATTGATGTATTTATAGGCGAAAATATGACATTTGGGATTTTCTTTATGATAATCTTGGAGTGGCAGAAAGTAGGTAGAGCTACAGATAAAATAAGACTGGCCATGAATTGAGAATCATTGGATACTTAAGTTTCCTTGTACTATTCTCTCCACTTTTGCATCTTTGAGATTTTCCCTAATAAAAGATGAAACATTAGTACATAGTCTTATAACTTTCATTTTTTAAAATTCAAGAATATGATGAAAAGATTAATCTGGAGGTGTGGCTCAGTGGTAGAGTGCTTGTGTAGCATGTGAAAGGCCTTGGGTTCAATCCCTACCACCAAAAACAAACAAAAAAGATTGATCTAAATTAATGTTTGTACCTGTAAAACTACTAGACTGTAATTTCACTACTACTACTTTTCTCAAAGTAGTTGGTATTTATATTCTTACCAGAAGGGAATGAGAGTCCACCCTTCTGAAAAAGACTTAGGATTGACCAATGTATTAGTTATGGTAGAGACAAAACAGTTACAATATAGTGAAACAAACAAACAAAAAAACAGTGACTTAAAAACATAGGGGTTTATTTCTTGCTTATTCAACACCCTAGAGGTGTGCAATCCAGGCCACCAGGATAGCTTTGCCCCATTAAATTATTTAGGTTTCTTCCATTTAAGGTTTTGCCATCACCTAGAAAAAATTGAACTTGTCTACCTGTTTGAAACTGAGTCTTAAGTATGTCTGTGTGGCAAAAAAAGCACACATCCAGTGTTTTAAAACCCAGGCCCTTCTTAGCCTTTATCACTTCTCCTGGTATAACTGATGAGAACCTGGACATGTGGACCCATCTTATTGCAAGGGAGGCTGGGAAATGTAGTCTCTCTGGTGGGCCCTGTTTCTAGCTATAACTCTGTGACCATGGCAGCACAGAACAGATTTAAGTAGACAACCAGGAGTTACAATGAAGATAGAAATAGTACTTTGTTTTCATTTGTATGTCTCTTATTGCTATGAGATAGCATCTTTTTACATGTTTATGGGCCATTTGTTTTTGTAACTAAAATCCTTATTCATATCGTTGTCCATTTATTAACTTGTCTTTCTAGTGATTTATGAGTTTTGTGGGGTTTTTAAAATGTGCTCTTGATATTAGTCCACTTTGTCCACTATATCTATTACAAATATCTTCTCCCAGTTTGTAGCTTGTGTTTTCACTTTCAGAAAGGTATCTCTTCAGGAAAACGTAAAGTAAAAAGCTACAGTGAGATTCCATCTCACCCAGTCAGAATACCTATTATCAAGAAAACAAAAAGTCACAAATGCTGGTAAGGATGCAGGGGAAAACACAGCTACTATGGAATAAGTATGGAGGTTCCTCAACAAACAAGCAAACAAAGAACTACCTACCATAGATCCAGCAATAGCACTCCTGGTTATAGACCTGAAGGAATCACAGTCAGCACACAGTGGGGACACCTAGACACCCATTGTGCTAGCAGCTTTTCATCACTGTGAAGAATACCCAAGAAAATCAGCTGAGAGGAGTAGAAGTTTATTTTTGGCTCATGGTTCATAGGTTTTAGTCCGTGGTCAACTGGCAGGAACATCGCAGTGGAAGGGAGTGAGGGAACTCTGTTCTTTCAGCTCATGGCAGCTGGGAGGCAGAGAGGGAGAGAGGAAAGGGCTTGGGACAAGATAGTGTCCTCAAAGGCTTGTTCCCAAATACCCATTCTCTCCAACGAGATTCAACCTGGTGTAGTTTCCACCGCTTCCCAATAGTCCATTTTGATTATGGCCAGATTATGGCACTTTTATGGTTCTGTCATTTCCCAAAAACCCTACTTCTGAACATTGCTGCAATAGGGATCAAGTCTTCAGCACATGCTTCCTTGGGAAATGCTTCATACCCAAACCATAATACCTATGTTTATCATGGTGGCACTGTTCACAGTAGCCAAGTTATGGATTCAGCCTAGAAGCCCATGAATGAATGAATGGTAGACATTATTCAGCCATCAGGAATGGAATTGTGTCATGTGCAAGAAATGGATGGAACTGGAGATCATCTTGTAAAATGTTATAAACCATATTCACATGAGTATCCCATGTTTTCCTCATATGTGGAATCTGGGAGGAAAAAAGATTCCATGAACGTAGAAGGGAGACTATTATGGAAGGGGATCATGGATCAGGGGGAGGAGGAGGGGTTAAGGGAGGGTAACCTGGAAGATGGATACAATCAAAGCATTTATATGCATTATAAAAATGCCACAGTGAAATCCATTTTTTTGTATAATTAATATGTGCTGATTATTATAAAAGGATATCTTGGTAAACAAGTTTTCATTTTAATTTGTTCAACTCTTATCAATTATTTATTTTAGTTTGGTGTTTAAGCAATCTTTTCCTACTTTGTATCTATATCATTTTCTAAATTTTTAAAATTTTGCTTTTGACATGTAAGCTTTGATTCAGTTACGTTTACTTTTCGTAATGTGTGAATTAGGGATACATTTGTTATTTTTTTTCCATATGGATGACCTTCTTCCCCATTTTCTAAATTGTCCCCTCTTTAAAAAATGATATGCCAGCTGCTTCCATCTTGACTGTAATTTCACAGTATGCATGACCTGTTTCTGGACACTCTGTTGTGTTCTACTGGTTAATTGATTCTTGCACCAATACCACACAATCTTAATTACTATAGCTTTACAATAAGCCTTTTTATCTAGTAGGCTAAATATTCCTTCTTTATTCTCTTTCAGGAGTATCTTGGTGTTCTTAGTTCATTTTCTTTCAAATTCATTTTAACCAAATACATTAAAAACCCATTGGCATTTTGATTGATATGGCATGAAGTTATAAATTCACTAAGGGAGAATTGACATCTTTATGGTATTTGTTCTTCCTACCCATGAATGAGAACATATCACCAATTATTTAATTGTTGTAAGTATCTTACTGTAAACTTTTATATTTCTTATGTTTTTTAATTAAATTTATGTCCCAATCTAATTTTTGTTACTAATGTTCATGAGATCTCTTAAGTTGTTTTCTTATTATTTTTGCTATTCATTAATGAAGTTTATTTTTGCATATTGGTCTTATGTCAAAGCACGTTGCTAGTCTATTATTATTTTATTGAGGTTTAGAAAATGGTACCCCAGCCCCCAAAGTATGGTGACTAAAGGATGATCTTCAAGTTATTGCTGACTTCCTTCCTTCCCTCTCTCCCTACCACTCTATTTAAATCTTCTTTCTTTCCCCAAGTGCAGGGTGGGAACTTTCTATCCAGTGAAGCTTCCTCCCCGCGAGGAATGCAATTATTAACATTCTTATAATCCAGGCAGGAGTAACTATGGGGTGGGGGGGAGAAGTCTTCACTTCCAGGGAACCTCACCCAGACAATTCTTGTCATCTGTTCTTCTGAGGACCTAAGAGATTATATCTGCCTTGTTAAGACAGTCAAATTGGTGCGGCCAATTTGGAAAGCAGTTTGGAGATTCCTGGGAAAGCTGGGAATGGAACCACCATTTGACCCTGCTATTGCCCTTCTCGGACTATTCCCTGAAGACCTTAAAAGAGCATGCTACAGGGATACTGCCACATCGATGTTCATAGCAGCACAATTCACAATAGCTAGACTGTGGAACCAACCCAGATGCCCTTCAATAGATGAATGGATAAAAAAAATGTGGCATCTATACACAATGGAGTACTATGCAGCAATAAAAAATGACAAAATCATAGAATTTGCAGGGAAATGGATGGCACTAGAGCAGATTATGCTTAGTGAAGCTAGCCAATCCCTAAAAAAACAAATACCAAATGTCTTCTTTGATATAATGAGAGCAACTATGAACAGAGCAGGGAGGAAGAGTAGGAAGAAAAGAGTAACATTAAACAGAGACATGAGATGGGAGGGAAAGGGAGAGAAAAGGGAAATTGCATGGAAATGAAGGGAGACCCTCATTGCTATACAAAATTACATATAAGAGGTTGTGAGGGGAATGGGAAAATAAACAAGGAGAGAAATGAATTACAGTAGATGGGGTAGAGAGAGAAGATGGGAGGGGAGAGGAGGGGGGGATAGTAGGGGATAGGAAAGGTAGTAGAATACAACAATTACTAATAGGGCATTATGTAAAATTGTGGATGTGTAACCAACGTGATTCTGCAATCTGCATTTGGGGTAAAATTGGGGGTTCATAACCCACTTCAATCTAATGTATGAAATATGATATGTCAAGAGCTTTGTAATGTTGTGAACAACCAATAAAAAAAAAAAAGAAAAAAAAAAAGACAGTCCTTATTCACTGTGAGTTCCTTCCTTCATCCCTCCTGTAGCTTGTAGCCACCAAGTATAGACCCAAGCACATCTCTAAGCTTTCATTTCTTTCTGTAATTCAGGATGGTACGAAAGCCTTAACTCCACTACCACGCTGTGATTTCCCCCATGCACATTAATACATTTTAATGTGTTTTTCTCCTATTAATTTGTCATTGTCTATACATGTCAGAGAAGATGGGAAAATTTTTCTTCACCAACAATTTCAAGTAATTTGTTTATTTTTTGTATAACAACAACAAAAAAGAATCTTGTAATTTATAGAAAAATCATTAATTTCTTCCTTTGCAAATCCTATGGATTTGATTTATTTTTCTTGTATATTTGTTGTAGGCAGAATTAAAAAAAAGTTTTTAGTTGTTGATGGATTTTTATTTTTATTTTTTAATGAGGTGCTGAGAATCAAACTCAAGTGACTCACACATGCTCGATAAGTGCTCTACCACTGAACCACAACTCGAGCCCCTATAGGCAGAATTTTGATGGAAATTAATAATAATATTGATACTGGTGTGTTCTCTTTAAGGATGATGATTGTTTTCTGTTTTTTATAAATACTCTTTATCAGGTTAAATAAAATTTCACTGTTTTATATATATATAAATATGTATATATATGTATATATATGTGTGTGTATATATATGTGTATATATATACATATATATATGTGTATATATATACATATATATGTGTGTGTGTGTGTGTATATATATATATATATATATATATATATATATTTAGTGGCAAATGGACACAATATCTTTATTTATTTTTTAAGAAAAAAGGAAAAAGAAGTTTTATTGCTTTGCTAGCAAAAGAGAAGCATAAGGGACTCTTGTCCCAAAGGCTGTGACTCTCTTGATTTATCTTTATGTGGTGCTGGAGATCGAACCCAGTGCCTTGATCCCAAAGGTGGGGTCCTTTTTTCAGTTTGTTTTTGGAGTCAATAAGAAGACCAAGTGCTGGCTGAACTGTGAAGAAGACTTTTATTCTTGGACAAGAATAGGGGAGGTGGGAGAATTCACCAATCAACTTCCTGCCCCTTAGGGGCTTAGGAGGTTGTAGTTATTAGGTAAAAGAAATGAAGCGAAGGAGAGGCTTGTAAAGGGAGGAATATTAATGTATTTCATTATAATAAAGTTATAGGTTCTCAGGGTCGTTCTGGCAGCCCTCTTAATCAGCCAGTTTAGGCCAACCCACCTGGAGAGGAACTTGGCCTCCCGGAACCTGTCCTCAAGGTTAGGGTGGGGCAGAATTCTGGGAGGCCACCCAGACTACTAGACATGGGTGGGGTGACAAAATTTTTTGTATTTCTCCTTTACTGCAAGTTTAAATCATTGATAGGTGGTTGAATATTGTTTGTTTGTTTTTTTTAATTTTTTGGTGCTAGGAATGGAACCCAGGGCCTCAGGCATGCTAGGCAAATGCTCTACCGTTGAGCCACATTCCAAGCCCTTTTTTATTATTTTAAGACAGGATCTCACTAAATTACCTGGGCTGGCCTAAAATTTATGATCCCCCTGACTTAGCCTCCCAGTAGCTGGAATTACAGGTGTGTTCCACTGCTTCTTGCTTTTTTTTTTTTTTAATCTATTGATATGTTTTTTTCTTCTTTAATCTGTCAATGAGTAATATTTATAGATGTCCTAATATTAAATCATTTATGCAATAAACCTGTCTTCATCATTGCAGATGTGTGTGTGTAACACAGTTGGTGCAGTTCACCAATTTTTAGTTTCTCAGTTTCTAAATTCTTTAAGGAAATAAACCTCTGGTTTTCCTTTCTGATAATGTCTTTGGATTCTTATCTAAGTTGTACCAGCCTTATCAAATGGATTGGAGAATATTGCTTCTCTCTCTCTCTCTCTCTCTCTCTCTCTCTCTTTTTTAAGAATTTAACCTTTATTTGACTTACCTGTTTTCACATGGTGCTGAGGATTGAACTCAGTGCCTCACATATGCTGGGCAAGCACTCTGCCACTGAGCTACAACCTCAGCCCCTTCTCTCTTCTATTTTTTAGTTGAAACTTTGGAATATTTCCTCATTAGAAAATTTGATGGAGCTATTGAACTGGGTCTAATCATTTTCCTTGTGTGAATGATTTTTTAAATTGTTAGTGCTATGTACCTCAAAGATTCATGTGTTGGAAGCTTAGTCCTCTGTGTGGTGGTGTTGAAGTAGTAGAACCTTTAATAAGTGGAGACTAGTGGGAGGTCACTGGGGGACCTGCCCCGGAAGGGTTTAAGGTAGTTTTCAGGGGACCCAGAGTTAGTTCTCCAGAGGATTATTATAAAAAGAGAAAACAAACCTCCTTCTGTTTTCCTATCTGGCAATATAGGCTATTATATAATGTTCCTACTATTATGATGCCATCCATCATGAGGTAGTTTAACTAGAGCTGAACTGATAGTGATGTCATGTTCTTAACCTCGAGAATTGTGTGTGTGTGTGTGTTTTATATTTATTTTTTAATTGTAGTTGAACACAATATCTTTATTTTATTTATTTATTTTTTTATGTGGTGCTGAGGATCCAACCCAGGGCCTCGCCGCGTGCGACTCAAGCAGTCTACTGCTGAGCCACAACTCCCACCCCTAGAATTGTGTTTTTAATATGTCTCTTTTCTTTATAAAAATATTGAGTCTCAGGTATTCCATTATAGAAATGAAAAACTAACTAATATAATTAGTTATAGGATTATTTTCATTTTCTATTTCTTCTGGAGTCAATTTTGATAAAAAAAAATAATATATTTTTTAGAAATTTGTCCATTTTATATGAGTTTATCTTATTTTTAAAATGTGAGCTGATCTGTATTGAGCTTAAATATTTAAATATTTTGCCGTATTTCCTTTTCTTGCTAAATCTTAAAAGGGGTTTATCTATTTTTGTTAATTTTCCATCTCTATGTTGTTGATTTCTGCTGTCCTCTTTACTAGTATCCTTCTAATTTTCTCTGAACTTGGTTTTTTATTCATTTTCTTAAATGAGGTATACACCTCAGTCATTTTTATCCTTCTTTTCTACTGTAATAGAATAATTCAAGGCAATAAATGTATTTTCTAATATAATATGAATTCTAATATAAACACTTGGAATATAAGTATATTTTAAGATGCTTATATAACATTTCTAACATGAGCACTTTTCTCATTTTAACATCAGCTTTAATGAAAATAAAATTCCTTTTTTAAACATAATATATATTTCTAATATAAGCATTGATTCCAATGTAAGCATTATACCTAACAAAGATATTTGTTCTTAACTTCTGTGGCTCTTCTTATTTCCCTTCTGCTTTATTTCTCTCCACAGCATTTAACATCATTTGTTCCATTTTATTCTTATTTCATTTTGTTTGGGAGCTTTAAAATTCCTTATTTATGTGAAAATTCATTGGTGTGATTAAAATCATGTTTTTTAAAAAAAATATTTTTTAGTTGTCAATGGATCTTTTATTTTACTTATTTATATGAAGCGATGAGGATCAAACCCAAAGCCTCACGCATGCCAAGCAAGTGCTCTACCATTAAGCCCCAACTTCAGCCCTAAAATCATATTTTAAAAATATTTTATGTAGTCTTTTGTGGTGGTGCACTCCTGTAACCCCAGCTACTTGGGAGGCTGAGGTAAGAGGATGGCAAGTTTGAGGCCAGCCTAGGCAACTTAGCAAGACCCTGGCTCAAAATAAAAAGGGCTGGGAATGTAGCTCAGTGGTATAGTGCCCCTGGATTCA
The DNA here is from genome assembly GCF_964194105.1 of Spermophilus citellus. Classification (NCBI taxonomy): domain Eukaryota; kingdom Metazoa; phylum Chordata; class Mammalia; order Rodentia; family Sciuridae; genus Spermophilus; species Spermophilus citellus. Next base: position 83,973,387 of record NC_138197.1, read on the forward strand.
ATCCCCAGTTCTGAAATGAATGAATGAATGAATGAATGAATGAATGAATAAGAAATAAAATAAAAATTTTATCAGGCTGGGGTCATGGTGCTCAGTGGCAGAGCGCTTGCCTGGCATGTGTGAGGCACTGGGTTCAATCCTCAGCACCACATACCAATAAAGAAATAAAATTTTTATCTTTCATTATATTAGTCTTCCTTCCCTTGTTGTTTCTTTCTGATGCTGTGGATAAAACCCAAGGCCACCAATAAGCCTATGAGTTAAACCCTACCCCTCCTTCTCCCCACCCCTTTCTCTCAGTTGTTGAACCTATCAATTCATTGTAATCATTTCAAACTTATCTAGTTTTATCTTAACAAGAGAACTCACAGTTTATATTGTCCATAGTCCAAGTTACTTTGGGGAGAGGAAGTCTGTTTTTTTTTTTTCTTTTATTTTTTTCTAAAAAGAACTATATTGCTTTGGCCATTTTCCATCTAGAACAATGTTTAAAGCAAGAGTGAAACAATGAGGATGATACATTCACAAAAGAGCAAACTAGTGTTGTAGCAACCCTTTTTCAAGTACTTCATTTATTGATTTGTACATATGGAAAAATTCAGAACATAAGGATTTTAGAAACGAAATGCAAACATCTGAACCATTTTAGATACTGTTGGGAAATCTCTGGGGACTTGCTCTTGCAATCATCCAGAGCATGGCCTTACTGCAGAAGGCTGAGACAGCTTTCCTCCCTTGAGGAGCTGATTCCCTTCCCTTTCCAAACTGGCTGTAGGGCCCTCGAAACAACAGGGCCCTGGGGTGGTGGTGTCCTCCAGGCTCCTGGGTCTCAGGCAGAATGGCCAACCTGGCTTAAGAGCATTTTCAAAATTCTTCATGTCCTGGTTCTTGAGCCATCGTTCCTAATTCCCTTCTCAATTGGTCTGTAGAAGACCTCTGGACTTTCATTCTTTGCTTTTATAATTCCGAAGGTGCAGTTTACAAAAACAGCTTCCTCCCACAGTCCTCCAGCAGTTAAGATGGAACAATATGTATCTGCTTATCATAAGTCAGACCATTTTCATTTTAGATGTCTGGCTGTGAAATGAGTATGTTTCAACAATGGAATTAAGCCTTTAAACAGTATTTACCAAGGAGAGGAGTGGGAGGAAGTCCCTCTACTCATCTGATGTTACATATGTAATGGGACTACCCGCCTTGTCTTTGGATGTCTTATCAATGCAGTTCACAAAAGTTCTCTTGGAAAGATCAGTTGTGGCTCTACCATTTCACACATATTGATTACCCACAGTTCAAGTACAGTTCAGTCAAATAGTAATTCCCAAGCACCAGGAGAGAAAATCCAGAATTTTGTTGTTTCAGGATAACTCTGCCATAGTGTATAAGAACTAACCTCAGTGTGCTGTGAGACCAAAGTGGCAAACAAATCTAAAATGGCAATTTATTGAGGGACTTAGTGGTCCTGGGTAGCTGCAAGACAACAGGGATCCCTACAGTTTGGATCAGAGAGAGGGGTGTGTTTGTGAGTTTTTCATCCTGACTAGAATGTACCTGGTTTATCTTAATATCAAAAAGGCCATCCCTGGAGCTAGAATCCAGTTGTGAAGTTTTACATTCCACTCTAATGATTTTGTCTCTTGATAGTTTGGTAGGAAATTATGTGGGAAAACCCAGCTAAGGTCATTTTGGGGTAGCATGGTACCATTCAAGATGGTGCAGAGAGGTCAAGTTGAATCCATATATTAGTAAACCATACCTTTGATCTGTGCTATAAGACTGAGTTCTGCCCATATCCCCTCTTTATAGAAGAGGTAGATAAAAAGAAATAGATAAAAAGTATATTTTCTGAAGGCACAGATTGAGCAACACTAGAAAAGGTGAGAACTGGTTTTTCTTTGATTGGCTCCAGGGCTTGATTAATTAGCTCTCATTTCTTTGACCATCCCTGTTTTTACCTTTATCTTCAACATTACAGGCATTGGGTGCATTCTTTGCTAATAGTATCATACAAAAGATTTTGAGAATTTGGAGAACATTTATAAGTTTTTGTGCCTCTTAGAAAAGAGAGTTTTCTCAGTACAGCTTACATAAAGGGAAAGTTAATGAATGAAAGTCAAATTGTCTCTCCATTGTTAATTGAACTTCTTTTGCCATTGTATTGATAGTGTTTATGAAAGATTTCCAGACTGCATTTTTCTGGAGTTTAGAGCTTAATTATATACATCTATATGTATTTTCGAAAAACTTAATAAAAAATAAATGTCTTCTTTGAAACTGGGAAGTCTGCTTTCCTTACACTTAGTCTAGAAATTACTCTTTTTTTCTGTCAGGCATCTTGTTTCCTGGACCGTCTTGGAATTAAACTGTGAAATAACATACAGAAAGCATGTACCGTGAAACTCAATAAAAATTTCTTTTGTTGCCTTTGTGGTCATTCATCTTTTGGATATTCTGACATTTTCATAATGGTGGGCTCCCTTTTCAAATACCGTATAACACTCTGAAACAAGCACACTTGTGTAGATTTATGTATTTTTCCATGTAACTTGGTAGTTTTATAGCATGGCCTCAGGAATCAGACTGCTAGGTCTGAATCCTGGCTCAGCCCCTTTCTAGCAGTTCAACTGGGGAAAATTACTTCATCTCCTCTTCCTTACTTTTTTTGCTGTTAAAATACTGATAATAATAGTACCTACTTAGAGCCTTGTTGAGGAGACAAACTCACACAGTAAGTGTACAAAATATGTAAATGCATTACCACTTCTATGAATTTAGGCTCTGGAAGCAAGAATAATGCAGTTTAGGTTACGAAAGACTTAATCCAAAGGAGCTCAGGGAGGACATGATAACTAAATGCAAGATGATATCCTGCCACAGGAAAGGGACATTAGATAAAAACCTAAGGGACCTTGAATGAAGTGTAGACTTTTTATTAATGTTAGAAAATACTTAGTAAGATTGAGAAAATAAAATGTTTTAAAATATTCCACTCATAACTTTTATGATTATAAAAAAAACTGTGTGGGTGTACCAGTGGTCTACTTTATGTTTCCAATGTAGCCCTGGCTGCTCTGCCACTGTGGCTTATTTTTAAAAGGACAGGATTCTTTGTCTTCTTGTCTCCCTCCCCCTCCCTAATCTCAGAGGAAACAGGATTACCCTTTCTTCCCCATCCTAGGCACAGGAAGGAAGGAATTCGGACTTGGGTATGGTACAGAATATCTCGAAAATGATTATTTCCCAAAGGAACAAGTGAATTACAACTCCCAACAGAGAATACAGGCAATGTAGCCTTTGAATCACCTCTTTAAAAACCCACTGTTCCCCCTGATGGGCAGAATCCCAGCCTCTGAGACAGCAGTCCCCTGTGCTTCTCTTTTGCTAGCAAAGCAATGAAACTTCTTTTTCCTTTTTCTCAAAAGGGTGTCCTAGTTGTTGGATTGGCATTGGGGATAAGGACTGAGTTTTCAGTAGCACGGGGACATTTTAAAAAGTTTTCCTTTTCCCTCTGAAGGTTTGATAAGTTTACACAATGTGAAATGATGGATTAACAGGAAAAAAACAACAGTAATATACATGATTCGCACAAACACGGAAGCCATACACATTCAGTATGAGACCCAAGAAGGGGTGAGATGGCTTAACCTCAGTAGAACTAAACAGAGGGGAAGGGACATGGGCTTACTGGGGAAGGGAGGTGGTGGCAGCCTATGGAAAATTGGGGAAGAAGGTACCCCAGCAAGTAAAGATTGTCTTGTTAAGAAGATGAAGGGGGTCTGAGGATGTGGCTCAAGCGGTAGCGCACCCGTCTGGCATGTGTGCGGCCTGGGTTCGATCCTCAGCACCACATACCAACAAAGATGTTGTTTCTGCCGAAAACTAAGAAATAAAATATTAAAATTCTCTCTCTCCTCACTCTCTCTTAAAAAAAAAAATCTTTTTTTTTTTTTAATTTATTTTTATTTTTTTTATTGGTTGTTCAAAACATTACAAAGCTCATGATATATCATCTTTCATACATTTGACTCAATTGGGTTATGAACTCCCATTTTTACCCCAAATACAAATTGCAGAATCACATCGGTTACACACTCACATTTTTACATAATGGCATATTAGTGACTGTTGTATTCTGCTACCTTTCCTATCCCCTACTATTCCCCCTCCCCTCCCCTCCCCTCCCATCATCCCTCTCTACCTCATCTGCTGTTGTTCAATTAAAAAAAATCTTAAAAAAAAAAGAAGATGAAGGCTTCTGTGTAATAACAGCCTCCTGTGGCAATTTCTCTCTGGGCTGGTGTCAGATTTCCAATCTCTTCTTCCTGTGAAAAGATCTTTCCTGGGCAGAAAAGGGAATATCAGATAGAATAGTTCCTTTATATCCCCTGGATATTTACTTCAGTAAGATAGATCTCATTCATAGATGTAATTTTTTTTTTTTAAACATGAAAGGGCACACAGCCTTTCAGATTTAATGTCTGAAGAGGTCTACAGTTTCTCTAAATCACCATCTTGAAATATGCCAAACAAATGTATTTTAGGGTGTCATATTTTAGGGACCCTTATTGACTAAAATACTGAATTGGTAAAGCAGACAATTGAAATTGCCCTCTTTCCAAAGATAATTATTCTAAATGGTTTATAGTACATCATTTTAATCATACCATTTGTATTTATGCTTATTATATTTGTTTATGTTTATAATCTATTTATTTGACAGATGATAGGATCATTTGCAGATTAGTTAATGTAGACTTTTTTTTGCTCAACAATATATCATCTATATCAGTGCTCCTCAGATGTGGTATATGATCCATGCTGGTTCACAAGCTATTTTTTACCAGGACATGAAGTAAGGTAAATTGTGATAATGCTTCTTTTATCAAGAAAGCCCTGCTACAAATGAATGTCACCTAAACCAAACAGTGGTGCTTAGTGGTATGACCCTTCAGATTCTGACCCAAGCTCCTCATCTTACTGTGGATTGGTAAAAACAGTTCACTGACCTTCATTAGAGTGGTATTGGTCTTCAACATTCCATAGAAATATGCTAAGGGCTGGCTTATCCCTTGTTAGCTGTTACTTTTACCTGTTGTGCCTGTGGATTGACTATCAAGATTGTCTTTTAAAGGGAGTAGTGGTAGCATTCACTCGTGGTCACTTTGTCCTTTAATCTGCATCAGTTTCCAGGATCAGGATTCCTCTAGAGAGGAAACATGGTGTAGAGGTTGAGATCTTGGAAAAACCCAATTTGAATTATGGCTGATCTGGAACCTATTTTTTTTTTTAATCTGAAAAATACTATTTCATAAGATTATGGGGAAGATTAAATGAGATCATGCCTACAAAGACACTAGTAGTATCTTCGCATTTAGTAAGGGCTCAGTAACATCAATAACAATAACATTATTATTATTTATTATTAACAGAAGCTGTGATCTAAATTAATTGACAATTTTTTCTTCAATAATTTAAGACACATTCAACTCCAAGAGGTTAAAATTACTTGACAGACTTAAATCTTACAAAACAAACACTAAAACTATAGATTTTAATGATTCTTTAGAAAAGATATGGTAGGCATTTAGCCAATCACCAGAAGCTACACTGAGCCCAATCAAGAGTTGTGTTGGTAAGTTTCCTATGACTTTAAGCTACCAAAAGATATTTTGTTACAACTTTTTACATGATTGTTGTTAGAGAGACTCCAGTGCTAATGAATTTTATTTTCTATGTGTGTATGATTGCAGCTATAGATAAAACCTGCTTATTAAGAGTTTCCAAAAATAAATCGTTGGCCAAACAAGAGAAGAGAACCATTAGCTATTCCATCTGTCTGTCAAACACATAATCTTTTCATTTGTTTCCAGACATGTATATGGTGCCCTAGTCCATTCTGTGTTGCTATAACAGAGTACTAATGACTGAGTAATTTATAATAAACAGAAATTTATTGGTTCATGGTTCTGGAGGCCAGGTAGTCCAAGATGAAGGGACCCAACGTCTGTTGTGGTTCTTCTTGTTGCCTCATCCCTTAGTAGAAGAGCTAAGAGACGATGTCTACAAGGGACCAGAGACAGAAAAAGAGAGACAGCACATGTTGCAGAGAGGCCAGTGGAGCTCCAACTTGACCTTTTCTAAAGCAACTCACTCTGGCCATAATGAACCCATGCCCCTGGTGAAGGCATTAATCCACTCATGAGAGTAGATTCCTCATAAATATGGACCCATCACCTTGTAAAGGTCCCAATGCTTAACACCTGCATTGGGGATTAAAAACATTCAAACCAAAGCATATGGAACATATATGTGTGTGCGTTACAAGTGTGTATGGTTCTTTCCTTCCTTGGAGTAGTGTGGTAGGGTTCTTAAGGAACACCCAGGACAGATCTTTATTGAATGTCTTTGGTCGGCAGCTATTTCTCCTACATCTTCCATCAGGTAACTCAGTTTACCTGAGGGTGTTCGTTGTGTCATTAAATTCTTTGTAATTTGATTGTCTTCCTGTGATGAGTCAGAAGAAAGCTTGGGTCTAGACTCATTGATACTTGTGATCTGATGCATTCATTCAGTAGTTACAATATGAATATTGCCAGGGAGTTATTCTGGTTACAGTCTACAGTACCAGACCCTAAACTTTACAAAGTGTCCTTGTCCAGGGAGGCCCTCCTGGTTTCACATTACCCTTGGAAAAAAATGGAACTCAAACCATAGAAACCTGAGGCAAGTTGCCCCAAGTTCCCACAGCAACAAAATGGTGGAGCCACCAGGTTTCAAACCCAAGGACACCGCCTTAAAAAAAGCCAAGTGCTTAAATTGTATGTCATTCCTTCTCTATAAACCTGATGGGGAAAAAAGAGGAAGAATGATTGCCCTCTTTGTCTTAATAAACAGAGTTTTTTTTTATCAATATAAATTGTATTTTTGTTGTTCAACAAAAATATGTCTTCTTGTTGCCTCAATTTGATGAGGAGATTCATGGTGGAGCTGCCTCTTTAGAAAAGGCAGTTGAGAGCTGGTTGTGTAGCTCAGTGGTAGAGCAGAATGCATGCTTAGCAACCAGCCTTGGTTGCATCCCCAGCACTGGGGAGAGAAAAAGAAAAAGAAAAAAGGAATAGGTAGTTGGGGAAGAAGTATTTAAAAAGTCCTAAACTGGAATGAATATTCTTGCTAAATTTAGGGCCCTGCTGCTGGGGATAATAAAAATCTCTGCCTCAGCTCCTTTGTTACTCAACAAATGGCTTTGCTAGTTTCCAAATGGAGAGAGCCCTCGTGTTTGGACTTTCTGGGGAAGGAAGTTGTGTCTCTTTCTCCTGTTCTTTTTATTTTACCTGTGTCTTCACTTTTTATAGTTCCTCTTTGCATGCTGTGAGGACTTGAGGTAGAATCACTTAAACGCACCAGCATCACCTGGAGACTGTTCAAGCAGCTTGCTGGGACTCACCCAAGCCCCCAAATTTGCATTTCTCACCAATTTCCAGGTGATGTTGTACCTGTAGGTCAAGGACCACGCCGTGGGGACCATTGCTATAAAAATCAAAGCCATTTTGTAATTTTTTCAAATTGGCCAATTTAGATGCTAATTTTCCTCCCAGTTTCCCTGAAATCTTTACCTTTCTTACACTTGCTCTCAATTCCTTTAAATGGACGTCCAATCATGGCAATTTAAACTCAGATCATAGGAAATGTATGCATCCCTGGCTCCTGTTTTGACTTTCTCCCTCCATTTTATATTTTGGTACATCTTCAAATTATAAAAAGCCTTTTCATATCACACCTGGCTAAGTTGAAAACTAAAGTGGGAACATGAAGAACCCTTGAGGAGTAAAGCTTCAGTTTCCCTGTAAACCTGCATGTGCATGTGAACTAAGGAGAAGGAAGGCAGGATAATCTTCCTCCATGGACCTCCTCTAGAAGATTTTGGTTTCCCACCATCACCACCAGCAACTCAAGAAATTTTATTATATTTGATGGAAGCTTTTATTTGACTTATTTTTTTTCATCCTAGGGCCACTGATAATTCTTGCAATTGCTTTAGTAATATTTTCAGGGGAACTACAATGTATGCAAGGGTTAGGATCTCAAGGCAGACAATAAGGAGAAAATTTCATACCCTTGAAAATCTCCAAGTCACCCGGGTGTGGCAGCACTTACAGTCCCAGCTACTCTGGAGACTGAGGCAGGAAGATCGCTTGAGCCCCAGGAATACAAGACCAGCCTGGACCATTTAGCAAGACCCTATTTCAAAAAGGAAAAAGAAAATTCCCAGGTCACCAAGAACTGCAGTCATGAATGCTCAAAAGACAGAAATTAACTTATCTCTTTGTTTACAGGCTGTGGTACATTGGGCCAACGTCCAGTTGAAAGATGGGCCATAACAGTGATGCACACGTGTAATTCCTGTGACTTGGGAGACTGAGAAAGTAGGATTGCAAATTGGAGACCAGCCTTCACCACTTAGCAAGACCTTGTCTCAAAATAAAAAATAAAAAAGGACTGGGGATGTAACTCAGTGGTAAAGCACCCTTGAGTTCAATGCCCAGCACCAAAAAAACAATCAAAACAAGAGACAATGGATGTTTAGAAAAATAAGAGTTTTCCCTCCCTCCCTTATCCCCTTCCAAGTAAACATAGACTTGCAGTTAAATTCCAGTAAGTTAAATGTGCTTGTAATGTGACTTCATTGTATTGTTAAGACAACTTGGTTCTAAGCTACTAGTCTATTTTTTTTTAGCTTCATGCTGGAGTTAAATATTATAATTCATCCATTCATTCAACAAACAGCCATTGAGTGCCTCCTTTACCAAATGGAGTCAGCTCAAGGGTTGCAATTTGTTTTTTATTAAGCCACCAGATTTGGTTTATAGAAGTTGCTCAAGCAGCATTTGCTGGATGAAAAATTAGGGGAAAATCCATGTCTTTTTGTGGCCCGTGTCCTAGTTGTAGAGATGGGGAAGTAAATAAAGATGAGCTATGGTAGTGTGTTAGAAGTATCTTAAATATATGGGAGCACTGTGGAGGCAGAAGTTAGTTCTGCTCGGGGGAGTATGATGTAGATTCATGGGAGAGATATTTATGCTAAACTTTGATGGATGAGTAGGAGTTCTCTAGGACAGGAAGGGCATTCCAGGTAAAGAGGAGGCTCCTCCAATGATTCTAATACATCTCCTTTTTAGGAATCATTAGCTTAGTGTTTAATGCTTTGAGCTGAGATGAGAATAGAAAGGTAATACCAGAATTAGTTAATAGCTATTGGGCGTGTATTATATGCCTGGCAGCGTAAGTGCATTTTGCACACGTGGTTTAAATCTCACAAAAAACACACGAGAGAGATATTGTTAACACCATTTTACAAATGAGAAAATAAGTGAGAAATGCTTAATTTCCCAGAAATGATATCACTACTAGTGAGATGACAGCCATTAATTAGGTTTATGTGTGTCTTGTGTGAGTCCACATAAGTAGTTTAGACTTTGTGGACAGTGGGGAGCCATTGAGGTGGTATAGTCAGGTATGAGTGTGCAGGATAAATTTAGAAACCCTGAGTGGAGGGAGGCCAGTTTTAGAGTCTTCTTGGATTCTCCAATGACATGTCAGAGGGATCAGTTCCGTCCTTGGCCTTCATTTTTATGTTCTCTCTGGAAAAAAAATGAACCATTTTCATCAAGGAGTTTTACATCTTGGTAGAAGTGAAGGTCGATTGATTCTTGCTAATATTTAAGTGTATATTTAGTCTGCAAACTGTGAACTTTCTGAGGACTGGGATCCAGTCAGAATTTTTCACTAAATCTGGCACACAACACAGAGCCTGACACTTAAAATGAAATAAGAGCTATCTCCTGACTGAATGAAATATTATGTTGCTCTATCTGCTGAAATTTAGTGTGTACAGATTTATTGGTACATCCCTGATAGTTTACTGCTGTATCTTTTGGATAGAAAAAAATACATGCCAGGTAGAACACATAAATTCAGAAAAAAAAGTAGTTTCTTCATAATATACAGAATTATATGTTCTCTTTCTCTCTAACTCCCTTTTTAATTTTTTTTTTTTTTTTTAAGTACAGGGGATTGAACTCAGGGGCACTGTACCACTGAGCTACATCCCTAGCCCTTTTCATTTTTAATTTTGGGACAGGATCTCCTTAACTTGCCCAAGCTGGCCTCCAACTTGTAATCCTCCTGTCTTAGCTTTCAGAGTAGCAGGAATTATAGGTAGGTGCGTGCTACTGCTCCTGGCTTTGTTTGAGTACCTTTCTCTATACAGAGACAGAAAATGGGACAAATGCTTTGTTATTGATGGTAATTGTTCTTTGGACTTCTTTAAGATTTTTCCTTTGAAGGATGCATATTTCATTGTTCCCCTGACATGTTGGTGATGAGGGTGGTGCTAGGAATCCTGACCAAACTCACTCAGACTAGGATATACATGCATGTCAGTGTCCAGAATTCCAATCTCATAGTCACTACTTCAGCTAACAACGAACAGACAGCCATGTGTGTATGTGTGTGTGTTTTATGGTATTTCATATCATCCCTTCAAATTTAACCCAGTATCACATTTCTTCAAAGATGAAATATTTTACCATCTCATATTTTAAGAATTTTCCCTAGTAAGATCAGCTATCCATTTTTAAACAATTTTCTTGTCTCTTGAGGACATTGTACTTGGAAGAACTCAAGACCAGGCACAGTCTGCATGAGGGTCTCTGGTTATGAATCTGGCATTTTTCCAAAAGCAGTACTGACTCATTTGGGATGATAGAGTAGATATTTTGTGTCTTTCTCCTCTCCAGGGTGAAGTCGCTTGTGTATGTGATATTTGCTATGGTCAGTTCTCTGGTAAATGTTTTCTCTGTTTCTTTTTTGTCACTATTTCTAAGTCATTATGTTCTGTATCCTAAATCATCAATCTTTCTGTCGTCTTCTACCATTTTGGGCCTCAACATTTTGAATTTTACCTGAGAAAAAAATGGTAATGTCCAGATTTCTGTCATTAGGGAATTCCAGTTTTACTGATATATATTACATGTCACCATAGCTGAGAAATGTTTGTTGCACTGGTTGATCACGTTCAGTGAGATGTGATCTTACTTTTCAATTGGATTTTTTTTAAAAAAAGATAATAGTTGATGCAGTTGAGGATGTGGTATAATAAACAGAATTTCTCACTAGGAGTGAAGGTATAAATCGATATAATATTTTTGGAGTGTAATTAGAAGTGTATGCAGAGGCTGGAGGTGTAGCTCAGTGGTAGAGCATATATTTAGGATGGGTGACGCCTTGGGTTCCATCTCCAGAATCACTAAAAAACCAAAAAAAAAAAAAAAAAAGTGTTTATATAAGGGAAATACTCAGGGAAGAGGATAAGGATTCATACATAACAAGGCTCATCATAGTTTTCTTTTAAATTAAGATTATAAGGCACATGAATACCCAAGAGTCAAGAATAATTTAATCAAATTTGGTATGTAAAACCATGAAAATATTACAGAACTATTAAAAACTATGACTTTGAACGAGTATTTAAGGACAAAAAATCTCTTCAGGATATCCCATTAAGTGGGGAAAAAATATACAGTGCATACAACATTATTTACACACCAAAATATTACAATCATTATTTCTGAGAATATAGGGTGAGCAATTAAATAATATACTCTTTGTGTTTGCATATATTTTTCAAATTTTCTCTAACAAGTTTGCATTACTTGATGATTCCATGAATGAGTACATATAAAACATTAGAATGATACCAGGCCCCAGAGTAAACTCTCAAATATGTGCTGCAATGTCAGTGTCATGATTTTTGTAAGAAGGAATACATAGTTAATTAGATCCTTCCTTCCTTCCTTCCTTCCTTCCTTCCTTCCTTCCTTCCTTCCTTCCTTCCTTCCTTCCTTCCTTCCTTCCTTCCTTCTTTTCCTTTCCTTCTTTTTGTGCTGGGGATTGAATGCAAGGCCTCCTGCATGATAGGCAAGTGCTATACCACTGAGCTAATCTCCAGCCCCTTTCTAAAATTTTATTGCGCTACAGGCTCTCACGAAGTTGCCAAAGCTGGCCTTAAACTTGCAATCTTCCTTTCTCCAGTAGCTGGGATTATGGGTATGTGCCTCTGTGCCCAGCTATGTAATATATTTTTGTTAAACCCACCTTAACTGGAATTATTTTGTAACGATGTGCTTAATCTCTGTCCTCCATAGACTGTGGTCACATCTGTCATATACCTGCCAGCTCTAATATGGAGCATGGTATTTCTAGTAAGTGCTTATTCCACATTTGTTTGGACTCAGGGATTAGGTTTCTAATACTTCCTATGTTTTCAGTTTCTTAGCAGGAAGGACACCAATGAGAAAGCTGTTAAAATATCAGTTCTTCCCCAGTGAAAATTTTTGTGTGTTTATCAGTATTGAAATGTATATAAGTGAGGAAATTATATGGTGGTATGAGGAGTGTTGTTGAACCAGAAATATGTTTATTGGCATATTATATGTACAATGGTACTGAGATGTCTTTAAAATTTTTTTCGAATGTTATAGTTTTCAAATTTTTATTTATTTTTTATTCTTATTTTCTTTTTGGTGGTACTGATGATTGGGACCAGGGCTTTACACATGACTAGGCAGGTACTGCACCATTGAGCTAAATTACCAACCTAATTTTCAAAATTTAGATCAAGAAGAACTCAATAAAATCATGACAGAGCTGCTTCAGGCATCCTTTTGACTAGTCTTTCAGATTAGAACTTTAAGCAAGGATATGTACTCTTTAACAGACTGGAGGGTATTTGGGTGGAACCATGGGAGTATTTGTGGTTACAGAAGGATCCTGTGGAAAGTTCTGTGGAAAGACAGCATTTAAATCCATAGCTGATCACAAGTTTAAAGGTCTTGGCAATACACAAGGTTTGTTAATTGTGCATAGTTACTCCAAGGCTTGCTGATCATGAGAAAGTAATGAAACTCAGCAAGAATTACCAGCTGCTGTTTATAAAACCCAAGGATAAGATTCCCTTAATGAAAGTAATGTGCTGACAGTAGTGTTTACTGTTTAAAACATAATAATCATGTTTCTTGTATCTAAGACAACTTTCCAGAATGTATTAAATGTACCAGAGAAAATCCAGAGTAATATACTTTTTAAAAAGAAATGAATGTTTATTTACATAAAACCAACATAAAAAAGTTTTAAGATCCCTTGAACAGAGGCCTCGGTTTTATAGTTGAGCTGGGAGGATTATAGATATGGAAAGTAACTATCATTTTTGGAAATGCAAAAAATTTAGAAACACAAATGAAGAAAACACATTTGGGAAAACATTAATATCATGAAACCTAGATCTTGGGAACTTCAAAAGACTTTAATATCCACTCGATGGTGATTTTTGGAATCTCAGAAATGGTGTTGAAATATCATAGGATAGAAAGGAATAATCGGGAGGCTAATGCAATCAGAACCTCATAGCCTGTTATGGGAAGTAGCATTTGGCAAAAGCCTGCTAAGCTACTGTAAATGAATGTTAATCGCATTTTATCAGCTGCTTGTACTATCTTTATTACATAATTTGAATATTTATGACCCTGCAAATATGTTTAACGGTAAAATTACAGTGTTTATGGAACTCAAATTCCAAAAAGCATGCAACCCTTTGATGGAGAAGAATTATGTTTAAATACTACAAAATTCAAGATGTTTCTATCACTTAGCAGTATTTTATATCCTGTAGAACAGGCATCTTTTCCAAGTAAAATACTGTGACAAACAGAATAGTGTATTCAAAGACCAATGTGATTTAGATAAGTAATTGTATATGCAAATATAGATCACCAGCAAGACCCTTTTTAACTTTTAGGGCCAAGTGAAATTTAACTTTTTTTCAGTATAGTTTATATCATTTTGGTTAACTGTATTCTTATCTGCTTAGACATTATTAATGATCCTTTTTTTTAAACGAATTGAATCGGACTTTGGAATTGGACAGACATAGTTTTGTTGAAAATGAAAATAATAAATGGGAATGCCTCGAGTTTTGTAATTCATACTTATTTTGTGTGTGTATTTGTTTTGGGAAAATTTGACTCTACATTCTTACTTCTTTGCCAACATAAGTCCACTAAAGGCATTTTTTTTCCCTTTGGAAGGATTTAAATGTGCTTGTTTTTCTGGAAAATGTAATAGGAAAATACAGTCCATATTAGAACCCCGAAAACCTATAATTAAGATGTATCTCAGTCATTTTTCCCCCTGTCTTTTGTTAAAACAGAAATGGAGACTTTTTCAAGTAAATAAAATTATTGGGAGGATGAGACATTGTTTCCAAAGTTATAGTAATGTTATACCTACCTGTTTATTTCATTTTGATTATCTAAAATATTAGCAATTTAATTGAATTTGGGTACACTTTTAAATATTCTGTCTTGGGGGTTAATTTAGATTTGTGGTGATGTCTGCTGGTGACCACTGAAGGGTGATTAGGAGGGTGAGCTTCAGGGTCAGTGTTAAGGCCAGATCCTAAATCCAGCACCACTGAGCTAGAAACCACCATTCTGTTAGGCTAATAAGTCTCACAGTGCCTCAGTAGCCTCACCTTAGTGGGGTGTTGGGAGAGTTCCCTGAAATCTTCACAAATACTTGGACCTCCACAGTGCCAAAGACTGTTGTTCCCTGGAGTCAATGAAAATTTGTATACATTATTACATAATTGGTGTTAGGGATACTTAAAACCCTTTGCCTTTTCACCATCTGCATTTGGGAGGATTAACCAGTCAGTAACTTACTTCAAAAAGTTGACCAGGGAAAAGATACCAAGAATGCAAGTCAGATTCTTTGTCTATCTGATTACAACATTAGAGAAGCATTGCACTATCAGACGCTTGATCCTATTGCCTAAACTGAGACTAAGGCATTTGTTTATGGATCAGTGCTGTTACTGCCTTATTAGTATAGAGCAGGCGTCAGTGAGGTTCAGGGAGTAAATATTTTAGGCTTTGTGGGCTACACAGTGTCTGTCACAACTACTTTACCACTGTAGCCAAGACCAGTCTCCTACGCAATATGTAAAAGACTGGATTAGCAGTGTTCTAGGGAAACTGTGTTTACAGAAAGCTACCATAGCTTGCTGACCCCAAGTGCAGATAATTGAGAGTATGTTGGCTTCTCCTTTTTAAAATCAGAAATAAATTTTTGCCCTAAAGTCGTAATTGGGCATTATTTGATTCCTCTCTTCATCTCTAGGAACAGAGTAGGGGGAGATAAGGACCATTATACCTTTTCATTTGTAATTAAATAGATTTTGAACTGTAATGGACAGTGTCTAAACCTGGCTTTGCACTTCAGTAGTTTCACATCATACTTGCCCATCTCCTAGCTGCAGAGTCATTAGGTTGTGATGGGGCTTTTATAGGGCTCAGTTTTCTCATTGGTAAAATAGTAATAATGCTTACCTTGTTGGGTTACTGTGAAGTTTGAATGAATCCATGCATTTAAAATCCAGGACTCACTGGTATTGGTCTGCCAACCATACATTTAGGAGCACTTGGCTAGGGGAATGTGGGAATTCACTTCATATACCCATTTCAGTCACTCTTTGATGGGATTAGTCACTTAAGAAATAGTTTGTCACATCTTTTTTTTTTTTAGTTGCATGAACACAAAATAATTTTATTTATTTATTTATTTATTTATTTAAAATGTGGTGCTGAGGATCAAACCCAGTGCCTCATATATGCTAGACAAGCGCTCGACCACTGGGCTACAACCCCAGTCCCTGTCCTGTCTTTAAAAGCATTAACAACTATGTTATTTACCTACCCAAGTCCATGCCCAGTGCTCCCCTCAGTGCCATATTGTTTGGTTGGAAGTAATTGGAGACTTTTGTAGGGAAATAGGCCTCAGTGGTTTGTTCCACCCCAACGCCACCCTCAGTTGAAGTATCCCCATCCACAGGGAGTCCCCGTGGTTCTGCCACTGACCCGAGGGCCCAGATCTCATAGGTGGAGCTATAGGACTTTTGGGTCCTCGGGGTCCTCTCTATCTTTGTTGTTCTGGTAGCACCTCCAACTACTTGTTAAACCATGAATGTTGTTGCCATTGTTTTCTCTGACTCTTCCATGAAACTATGGCTTTGCAAATATAGGGACTGTTTTATTTTCTTTTTGGCTCCCTGGCTACTGGTACAACCTAGGTGCACCTTGAAAATGTATTGATGTGTGGACGAATGAGTGGGTGATGCTTTCCAGGCCTCTCACCAGCCTGCCATTCTTTATCTGCATACTCTTCACTTTGTGAGGGTCCCTCTCAAAAATATAACCAGATTGGGCAAGGGGTTGGGGGGAGGGATGGGGGAGTTGCTCCAGAGGAACACATTGCTATCAACACTTTTTAAAATGCCCATAAACATGTACAATGTATTTTGGGACGTCAACTGTTCTTCTCACTCCTCTTTTTTTTTTTTTTTTTGGTTGCTGATTGTATAATAGTGTTGTAGGAAAGCAGCCAACAATGGTGCTACCACCTTCAAAGCTGTCACATTGACTTTCTGGAAACTATCAAGGCCACACCTTACTTTAGTTGAAATTCAATGGCACTGAGCCCTTGAGATTATAGATAGTAGTTTTCTGGAGTAGACACAATGGGGTGTGAACATATGACTGGGCTGGAATATGTGAAAATGTTTGCATGGGAAATTATAGATCACTGATGCATTATATAATAAACCATTTATGGATATTTTATGATAGACACATATACAGAATAAAATCACCATATGATAGGGATAGAAAAGTATATCACAATTTCATCTGCATAGTAGCAATCATTTACAAGGAAAAAAGATCTTACTAAATATAAATTGATAGTCTATATTCATGGATTAGGTTGTTTGTTATGTTTTGTTTGAGGGACCAGTAAAGTAAATTGACTAAATGCTAACTTTGGGTCAGTGTATCTGGATTCCTATCCCAGGTCTATGACCTTGTTCAGATTACTTACCCTCTTTGAGCTTCACTTTTCTCCTCTGCAAAATGGTAGTAACAGTAGTACAACAATATGAGTTATTATGCAGACTAAATATGATATATCACATAAAGCACTTGAGGGACCAGCATTTCTTTAGTACTCTTTATTATCACTTGACTTGATACATGTAGGTTCTTGGTCAGTATATTAATACTTTGGGGAATAAACAATGCCTTTCAAAGTACTAATAGCAGTTATATTTGAAAACTATGTGCATAGTTCTAATTTAACATATTTCTGCCTTTCTTAACATTTTATATAGTAGCTTATTCTTCTGGAGATTACTCTTGAAATGATAGTTAATTTTTCAACATTGACAAATGAGAGGTGATTTAAAGCTTACTTAACTCTAGTAAAATAATAAGCAAACCATATAAAATTCAATGGGATATAATATTAGAAAAATCATGAAAACTACCAGTATAGAAAACAAATGAAAAAAATAGAGTTGTGTAGTTAAATAAATAGATGCATTTTACGACGAATAGATAAGTAATAGCTATATTTTAGTGTTGCGACTACTTTTCCTCTGCACTTCCCAGTATTTATAGTCTTTCTGTGAGATCTTTAAAAATTTCATATATATATGTATGTATGTGTGTGTGTGTGTGTGTATATATGTGTGTGTGTGTGTGTGTGTGTGTGTGTGTATACACATACACCTACACACATATAGATAGATAGATAGATAGATAGATTTTTTCCCTAGCCAGGAAATGAACCCAGGGGTACTTAACTACTGAGCCACATCTCTGGTTCTTTTTATTTTTATCTTTTTAATTTTGAGACGGGTCTCACTAAATTCCTTAGGACCTCACTAAGTTACTGAGCCTGGCTTTGAATTCAAAATCCTCCTGCTTCAGCCTCCTGAGCCACAGAGACTATGAGTGAGCCCCACCATGCCAAGTTAAATAAAAACTTTAAAAAACAAACATGTTATTTACTCTTATTGCTCAAAATGGTAGACATTAAAAATCATTGAATCTAAGAATATCATTTATTATAAATAGCAAATTTATTGACTTTACTTACAAAATCTTGGTTAAAATCAAGTAGCTGCTTTATATAAACTAGCTTCCTAGATGGTTAGAAACAAACAGGTCCTACCCAGGATCTTTAGGTGCCCCAAATATTAATTTTGACCCAGAATCTGTATTATCTGCACAGGAACACCAACAATTCTCTTGAAACTCTCAGTCTGTGACTCCTTGTAGGTATTTTATAAAGCATCTTTTCAAGGCCAGTGAGAAGTCAGCAGCACAAACTTCTTTTGTGTTTGCTTAAGGGAATCCCCAGAGATCAAGGCTGGCTTCCGAATTGAGTGTGGATGTATCCAATTTCCATCCGGGACCCAGCAGATCTGGTTCATTGTGTCATTGCAGTTGGCGGTGAGAGCCTGCAGTGCTCACATCTGACACAGGCCAGGCAAGCCCACCTTCCTGCCCTATTATTACCATCTAGGGTCAGGCAACAGGAACCTTTCTCCTTTAACCCTGAATGCCTTCATTTTCGTGACACTTTCGAAGCAGAATGAAACATGCTGCAGGACGCGTGGCCATTATGGTTGAACCCGGCGGTTTATTACATGATGGGACTGTGCCTGGGTTGCAGGTAGGCCTGCGCTTTGTCCATCCAGGCCACCCCAAAGCAGCTCCTAAAACTGAACACATTTTTACAATATCTACAGTAATTTACCATGGTAAGTCTTTTCACCAGAAAATGAGAAGAAAACCTGTCTTTTATTTTTTGGAAGAGTCCCACATGGTAGATTGTGACACATAGCAAATGTTCTTGTTCTTATGGCCAAATGTCTTCCTAAATTGAAATTTTTTAAAAAAAAATAAATATTCTGAGTAAAAGTTGATGACATTTTGCATATGTAAATCCGTTGAACATGTAAAGATGCCTCTAGTACTAGCATCTGTCTTCACACTGTCAGTCTACCCAGGACTTGCTCCGTATTCAACAGGTGTACCTTCACTGTGACACTTCCTTTAAAGAGAATCCTTCTGAAGGTGTACAAAACAAGAAGAGAATTAGTCCCTGAGATCTGTATACGTTATAGTTGACAGTCCTTGTTGGTTTTTATTCATTAATTTGAGTTGGGATTCTTTTTGTTTTTTTCGTTTTTTGGATTTAGCATCTCAAAGTTGACCATGTTGGCCTCAAACCTGTAATCCTCCTGCTTCAGCTTTCCAGTAGCTGGGATTATAGGTGTGTATACCATCAACTAGATTTTTAAAAATCGACTAAATCTTACGGAGACAATACAGAACTTTCAACTTGCTTCTGTTTCTGCACCACATAGAGCCATTGACAGAAGATAGCATTTTGCTGTTTCAAATGCCATTGTATCTCAAATGCTCAGGGATAATATATCACTTAAGGCTCATCCTATTAAATATGCTAACTCTGTTTTATAGAATATGCAACAGTGAAAGTAATCTAAATTAGCCCTTTCACTAAAAGCTTTATAAAATTTATATGAAGTTGTAATTTAAGAAAAACAAATTATTTATTTATTTATTTATTTTTGGTGCTGGGCATTGAACCCAGGGCTTGGCACATGCTAACTAGGTGATCTACCACTGAGCTACATTCTCAGTCTACAGGAAGTTTTTTTTTTTTTTTTAAATAGAAATAATTAAAAAATACTTTAGAAGAAAGAGTGGGAAGCTCAATGACTGAAGGCTCTGCCTTAAGGATTTTGACCACTGGGATCATGTGGAGCCTCAGGGAGCCCAAGAAGTATACCTCACTTCCACTTTCTGCACAAGGTATCCAGGGAAACCCCAGCCCATGGGGGAGGATAAGGACAAGAACCCTGTGATAGAGAGCTAGCTCATGGCAGAGTTAGGAGGTAATGATGCTGATGGATGGTATTTACCCGTGCTTTCTGAAGGAGAGGGAGAAAGAGGAAACCTTCTTGCCATAAAATCTTCATTTAGGCTCACCAGAAATACTGGATTTGGCAAAGGAGGAAGAAGAAAAAATCTGGTGACCAAGAAGAGAGTCTGAGGGGAAGGGCATCTATCTCAGAAGAAATAGCACCCATTGTTCAGAAACTGGGGAGCAAATGTTTCCTGTCACTTGTGCCACCTAGATCATCAAGTGCCTAAGGATCAACTTCTAGAAGCTCTAGTGTAATTGCTGTCTGAGTCATCTCAACTCTGCAGCCTCATGTCTTGAGACGAGGAGGTTTTTTTCTAGTTTCCCACACTTCTTCCCAGTATTTACAAGCTTTTCATTCAAGGAACAGAATCAACTTTGAGACAGAGAAATGGATCTTTCCAGGAAGAACCTTAGATGTTCTTCAAGGTGTTTGAATTGCTTTTTCAGGTTTCCAGCATATTGTCCTCATCGCATCTTGTCATTTGCTTCAGAACTGTCCTCTTCTTGCTCTGAGTCCTAATCTGCCTTGACAGGTCATATCCTGAGAGACTCAGCTTCTTCTAACAAAGTTCTATCACTTCATTTCCCCTCCTAAAGATTTTGAGCTGCTTTCAGTCGAGGCTTGCTTAGTCTGAAGACTTGTAAGATGACCCGTCAGGTCAGCTTTGGTGGTTTCTTTAGAGATGTTCTAGAATTGCTTTTTTTTTCTCTGTTCTGGGTGTTGTAGTGTGCACTGAACTGTGCAGGCTCAGTGGGTTTCCTCCTGGCTTCTCTTGCTTGATCATCAGCACAGTCTCCATTTCTCAGTTTCCAAATGATCACACATGTCCTGTTGTCCAAGGGGAGCACCCAGGTTCAGCTTTCCCCACCCATCCCTCCAGATCTTCAGCTGGCATTTCAGAGTCTCTGGAGTTCTCTGTAGAAATCCTGAGGTGTTTTTTCTGTTGCCATTAAATTAACAGTGTTGAGTTTTTGTAGCTTTTACCATGTGTGTCTTAAAGAATTTCTTCTCTTCGTCTTTGTTGGGACTGGGGGTCCAACCCAGGGCCACATGCACATGAGGCATGTACTCTACCACTGAGCTGCACTCCCAGCCCCACTTGTGACTTTATGGATTTAGATTCTGCTTGTGGAGATTAGCTCTTTCCTTCAGTATCAGACATCAAGTATCTTAATCTGAACATGGCAGTTTTTCTTTCCCACACTGGGAAGCACGATGTGGACCAGATCACAGAACTGCACATGTCCAAGGCCCTGGGTATTCTGGATTTTCATATTCTTCCATCATAGGGTAAAACTTTTTTTTTTTTTAATTGATTTTACTTTTTTTAAAAAAATACACAACAGTGGAATGCATTACAATTCTTATTACACGTATAGACTACAATTTTTCATATCTTTGTATATAGAGTCATAGGCTAAAACTTGACAAGAAGTGCTTTATGTTTTCCTAGAAGTAGTGGCAAACTCTTAAGGTCATGTTTCTTGTCTTTCTATATAGAAAGACTTTTATTTTTTCATCAACAGAAAAAATTCTGCCTAAAACTAGGGAACTGTTAACATATCCCAGCATAACCCACCACCTTCTGTTCAGAAAGGCCAACACTCGGGCCCACATTATTACGTAATTCTGCCATAGAGCAATGTAGTGTCTCACAGACTGGCCAGAAGTACAGCTTGTGGCAGGACAGCCTAATACCCCATAATACTCCAAGCTGCCAAACGGGCCCTTGTAGTCTTCACAGCAGCTGTATCACACCACACCATGGGAACACTAGGCGGGGATCTGCTCCAAACCATGCTTGCACCTGGCAGCCAGGATGGAGCATGAAAGGGGAGGATCCGTGGGGTGCAGGCCTGGTCCAAAAAGAGCTTATGCCCGTGACCTTATCCACATCTCCTTCTTTCTTTTCCTTAAGCTTTGCTTTCTGTGCCCCTTGAGGCCTCATCCCATCTCTGCTCCCTCTGCCTGGAGAGCCCTTCCCTCTGTGTACACTCACATCCTGCAGCCTCCTCACCCCAGTGGTCCAAGGGACCAGGGCAGGGCCGGGCACAGAGGGGATGTTCAAGACCCCACACATGGTTATGGAAGGAAAGAATGTGTGAGTGAGTGCTAGAGGGACAAGGCCACATTTGCTGTCCCTGGAGACTCACACATAATGCCCGGCTGACTTATCATAGTCCCTGCAGGAAAGCTTTTAACTCCTGCCAGAATTCTTCTGGGAGGTGGAAAGAAGAAGCAGTGGCCCTGGTTCCTGCTCCCCTGTCCTGCCTCATTACTCCAGTAGATTGAAAAGCTGTGTATCTTGTGTGAGTTCCCCAGTCTAGGTCATAAGTCACAGGAAAAGCTGCTGCTACTGTTAGAAACTATAATGCCATACAACTTTGGAGACATCTACTGTGTAGAAACAATGGAATGCAATTCAGGAGAGCTTATGCTACAGAGAGAATATCAATGGCCTTAGAGGACTTAAAAAAAAAATCCTTATTTTTTTTTAATTTTTTTTATTGTTGGTCATTCAAAACATTACATAGTTCTTAATATATCATATTTCACATTTTGATTCAAGTGGGTTATGAACTCCCATTTTTACCCCGTATACAGATTGCTGTATCACATCAGTTACACTTCCATTGATTTACATATTGCCATTCTAGTGTCTGATGTATTCTGCTGTCTATCCTATTCTCTATTATCCCCCCTCCCCTCCCCTCCCCTCCCCTCCCCTTTTCTCTCTCTACCCCCTCTACTGTAAATCATTTCTTCCACTTGTATTATTCTTCTCTTACCCCTCCTTTCCTCTTATATGTAATTTTGTATAACCCTGAGGATCACCTTCCATTTCCATGCGATTTCCCTTCTCACTCCCTTTCCCTCCCACCTCTCATCCCTGTTTAATGTTAATCTTCTTCTCAAGCTCTTCGTCCTTACCCTGTCCTTGGTTACTCCCCTTATATCAAAGAAGTCATTTGGCATTTGTTTTTTAAGGATTGGCTAGCTTCACTTAGCATAATCTGCTCTAATGCCATCCATTTCCCTCCAAATTCTATGATTTTGTCATTTTTTAATGCAGAGTAATACTCCATTGTGTATAAATGCCACATTTTTTTTATCCATTCATCTATTGAAGGGCATCTAGGTTGGTTCCACAATCTTGCTATCGTGAATTGTGCTGCTATGAACATCGATGTAGCAGTGTCCCTGTAGCATGCTCTTATTAGGTCTTTAGGGAATAGACCGAGAAGGGGAATAGCTGGGTCAAATGGTGGTTCCATTCCCAGCTTTCCAAGAAATCTTCATACTGCTTTCCAAATTGGCTGCACCAATTTGCAGTCCCACCAACAATGAACAAGTGTACCCTTTTCTCCGCATCCTCTCCAGCACTTGTTGTTGTTGGACTTCATAATGGCTGCCAATCTTACTGGAGTGTGATGGTATCTTAGGGTGGTTTTGATTTGCATTTCTCTGACTGCTAGCGATGGTGAGCATTTTTTCATGTACTTGTTGATTGATTGTATGTCCTCCTCTGAGAAGTGTCTGTTTAGGTCCTTGGCCCATTTGTTGATTGGGTTATTCGTTTTCTTATTGTTTAATTTTTATGAGTTCTTTATATACTCTGGATATTAGGGCTCTATCTGAAGTGTGTGGAGCAAAGATTAGTTCCCAGGATGTAGGCTCCCTGTTTATCTCTCTTATTGTTTCTTTTGCTGAGAAAAAACTTTAGTTTGAGTAAGTCCCATTTGTTGATTCTAGTTGTAACTCTTGCGCTATGGGTGTCCTATTGAGGAATTTGGAGCACGACCCCACAGTATGTAGATCATAGCCAACTTTTTCTTCTATCAGACACCGTGTCTCTGATTTAATATCAAGCTCCTTGATCCATTTTGAGTTAACTTTTGTGCATGGCGAGAGAAAGGGATTCAGTTTCATTTTGATGCAAATGGATTTCCAGTTTTCCCAGCACCATTTGTTGAAGATGCTATCCTTCCTCCATTGCATGCTTTTAGCCCCTTTATCAAATATAAGATAGTTGTAGTTTTGTGGATTGGTTACTGTGTCCTCTATTCTGTACCATTGGTCCACCCACCTGTTTTGGTACCAGTACCATGCTGTTTTTGTTACTATTGCTCTGTAGTATAGCTTGAAGTCTGGTATCGCTATACCGCCTGATTCACACTTCCTGCTTAGCATTGTTTTTGCTATTCTGGGTCTTTTATTATTCCATATGAATTTCATGATTGTTTTATCTATTTCTACAAGAAATGCTGTTGGGATTTTGATTGGCATTGCATTGAACTTATAGAGAACTTTTGGTAATATCGCCATTTTGATGATGTTAGTTCTGCCTATCCATGAACAGGGTATATTTTTCCATCTTCTGAGGTCTTCTTCTATATCTCTCTTTAGGGTTCTGTAGTTTTCATTGTATAAGTCTTTCACCTCTTTTGTTAGGTTGATTCCCAAGTATTTTATTTTTGGGGGGGATATTGTGAATGGAGTAGTTGTCCTCATTTCCGTTTCAGAGGCTTTGTCGCTGATATACAGGAATGCATTTGATTTATGCGTGTTGATTTTATATCCTGCCACTTTGCTGAATTCATTTATTAGCTCTAATAGTTTCTTTGTAGACCCTTTTGAGTCTGCTAGGTATAGAATCATGTCATCTGCAAATAGTGATAATTTAAGTTCTTCTTTTCCTATTTTTATGCCTTTAATTTCTTTCGTCTGTCTAATTGCTCTGGCCAGTGTTTCGAGGACTATGTTGAACAGAAGTGGTGAGACAGGGCATCCCTGTCTTGTACCAGATCTTAGAGGGAATGCCTTCAATTTTTCTCCATTCAGAATGATGCTGGCCTGTGGTTTATCATAGATTGCTTTTACAATGTTGAGGTATGATCCTGTTATCCCTAATTTTTCTAGAGTTTTGAACATAAAGTGATGCTGTACTTTGTCAAATGCTTTTTCTGCATCTATCGAGATGATCATATGGTTCTTATTTTTAAGTCTATTGATGTGGTGAATAACATTTATTGATTTCCATATATTGAACCAGCCTTGCATCCCAGGGATGAATCCTACTTGATCATGGAGTATAATTTTTTTGATATGTTTTTGAATCCGATTCACCAGAATTTTATTGAGGATTTTTGCATCTAGGTTCATTAGAGATATTGGTCTGTAGTTTTCTTTCTTTGAAGTGTCTCTGTCTGGTTTAGGCATCAGGGTGATGTTGGCCTCGTAGAATGTATTTGGAAGTTCTCCCTCTTTTTCTATTTCCTGAAATAGCTTGAAAAGTATTGGTGTTAGTTCCTCTTTAAAGGTTTTGTAAAACTCTGCTGTATACCCATCCTGTCCTGGGCTTTTCTTAGTTGGTAGTCTTTTGATGGTTTCTTCTATTTCCTCTATTGTTATTGGTCTGTTTAGGTTGTCTATATCCTCCTGACTCAATCTGGGCAGATCATATGACTTAAGAAATTTATCTATGCCTTCACTATCTTCTATTTTATTGGAGTATAAGGATTCAAAATAATTTCTGATTATCTTGTGTATTTCTGAAGTGTCTGTTGTGATATTGCCTTTTTCATCCCGTATGCTAGTAATTTGGGTTCTCTCTCTTCTTCTCTTCGTTAGCATGGCTAAGGGTCTGTTGATTTTATTTATTTTTTCAAAGAACCAACTTTTAGTTTTGTCAATTTTTTCAATTGTTTCTTTTGTTTCGATTTCATTAATTTCAGCTCTGATTTTAATTATTTCTTGCCTTCTACTTCTTTTGCTGTTGTTTTGCTCTTCTTTTTCTAGGATTTTGAGATGAAGTATGAGATCATTTATTTGTTGGTTTTTCTTTTTTTAAGGAATGAACTCCAAGCAATGAATTTTCCTCTTAGAACTGCTTTCAATGTGTCCCATAGATTCCGATATGTTGTGTCTGTGTTTTCATTTAACTCTAAGAAGTTTTTAATTTCCTCCTTGATGTCTTCTAAAACCCATTGATCATTCAGTAACCTATTGTTCATTCTCCAAGTGATGCATGATTTTTCCTTCCTTCTTTTATCGTTGATTTTCAGTTTCATTCCATTATGATCAGATAAGATGCATGGTATTATCTCTACTCCTTTATATTGTTTAAGAGTTGCCCTGTGACATAATATATGATTTATTTTTGAGAAGGATCCATGTGCTGCTGAGAAAAAAATGTAACTACTTGATGTTGGGTGGTATATTCTATATATGTCAATTAAGTCTAGGTTGTTAATTGTGTTATTGAGTTCTATAGTTTCCTTATTTAACTTTTGTTTGGAAGATCTGTCCAGTGGTGAGAGAGGTGTGTTGAAGTCTCCCATGATTATTGTATGGTGGTCTATTAGACTCTTGAACTTGAGAAGAGTTTGCTTGATGAACATAGCTGCACCATTGTTTGGGGCATATATATTTATGATTGTTATGTCTTGTTGGTGTATGGTTCCCTTGAGCAGTATGTAGTGTCCTTCTTTATCCCTTTTGATTAACTTTGGCTTGAAATCTATTTTGTTTGATATGAGTATGGACACTCCTGCTTGTTTCCGCAGTCAATATGAGTGGTATGATTTTCCCCAACCTTTCACCTTCAGTCTATGTACATCTTTTCCTATCAAATGCGTCTCCTGTAGGCAGCATATTGTTGGGTCTTGTTTTGTGATCCATTCAACTAGCCTGTGTCTCTTAATTGGTGAGTTTAAGCCATTAACATTTAGGGTTATTATTGAGATATGGTTTGTTCTTCCAGCCATATTTGTTTATTAATGTTACTAAACCTGATTTGTTTTCCTCTTTGATTACTTTCCCCCCTTTACTGTCCTACCTCCCATTGTTGTTTTTCATTGTTATTTTCCATTTCCTCTTCCTGTAATGTTTTGCCGAGGATGTTTTGAAGAGATGGTTTTCTAGCTGCGAATTCTTTTAACTTTTGTTTATCGTGGAAGGTTTTAATTTCATCTTTCATCCTGAAGCTTAATTTCGCCGGATACACGATTCTTGGCTGGAACCCATTTTCTTTCAGTGTTTGAAATATGTTATTCCAGGATCTTCTAGCTTTCAGAGTCTGTGTTGAGAGATCAGCTGTTATCCTGATTGGTTTACCCCTAAATGTAATCTGCTTCCTTTCTCTTGTAGCTTTTAAAATTCTCTCCTTATTCTGTATGTTGGACATCTTCATTGTAATGTGTCTAGGTGTGGATCTCTTATGATTTTGCACATTCGGCGTCCTGTAGGCTTCTAGGATTTGGGATTCTGTTTCATTCTTCAAGTCTGGGAAGTTTTCTCGTATTATTTCATTGAATAGATTGTTTATTCCTTTGGTTTGGAGCTCTGTGCCTTCCTGTATCCCAATGACTCTTAAGTTTGGTCTTTTAATGTTATCCCATATTTCTTGGATGTTCTGCTCATGGTTTCTTAGCAGACTTGCTGAGCTGCCTATGTTCTTTTCAAGTTGAAATACTTTGTCTTCATTGTCTGATGTTCTATCTTCTAAGTGATCTACTCTGCTGGTAGTATTCTCAATTGAGTTTTTAAGTTGGTTTATTGCTTCCTGCATTTCTAGGATTTCTATTTGTTTGTTTTTTATTACCTCTATCTCCTTGTGAAATTGATCTTTTACTTCCTGGATTTGTTTATGTAGTTCCTTGTCAAAGTGATCTTTCATTGTCTGATTTTGCTGTCTCATGTCTTCCTTGAGACTCCAGATCATCTGAAGCATGTATATCCTGAACTCTTTATCTGACATTCCATCTGTTGCAGCTATTACCTCTTCTAAAGTTGAGTTGACCTGCATTGCTTGTGGTCCTTTCTTTCCTTGTCTTTTCATACTGTTCGCGTTTCTTTCTGCTTGGTGAAACTGTTGCGTTTTTGAAATTTTCCCCATATTTATTTATATTGCTCTTGTATGGTTCGGAAATCTCCCTTGCAGGGTGGGTAGTGGCTGTGCTCCTCCTCTAATTAGCGTGAGCTGTCTACCACGCTGGTCGGTCGCAGGTCTGCCCACCCTGCGGGCTCCGGCGGCAGTTCTGCTCAGCCCCCACTCCCAGTGGGGGTACCTGACTGCCTCTCCAACGGGTCGCTGGGCCTTTTCCGGACACGGGCGGCGGCTCTGCTCCACCCCCACTCCAACCAGTGTGACTGCCTCGGTGCTACTTGTCCGCCACGCTGGCAGGCTACCGGGCCTGTCCTGCCAGTGGGTCGCAGGTCTGCCTACCTTGCAGGCTCAGACGGCGGCTCTGCACAGCCCCTACTCCAAATGGGGTGACTTGGCTACCGCGCCGTCGGGTCGCTGTCCTGTTCTAGGCGTGGGCGGCTACTCTCTTCGGCCCCAGCTGCAGTTGGGGTGTTGTGATACCACGCCGGCGGGTTACTTGGCCTGCTCTGGGCGCAGGCGGCAGCTCCACTCTGCCCCCCTGGCCCCCCAGCACCCAGCAGGACCCGGACCGAGAAGCAGTCACCGCAGGTTCCCAGCCCTGGGCCAAAGCAGCTTTGGGAGCCAGAACCCGGCCTCTCCGATCCCGGCCATGCTCCGCTAGGAGCAGGCTCCAAGGAGCGACCCCTGTGGGTTCCCCAGCCCCAGGCCAAAGCTGCCCCGGGAGCCAGAGCCCGGCCGCTCCAAGCTCTCCGAGCTCGGTGCACGCTCCGCTGGCAGCAGGCTCAAAGACGTAGTCCCTGCGGGCTCCCCAGCCCCGGGCCAAAACTGTTCCGTGAGTCAGAGCCCAGCCGCCCTGAGCTCAGCGCATGCTCCACTTGGAGCTGGCCTCAACACGCCGTCTCCGCAGGTTCCCCAGCCCTGGGCCAAAGCAGCCCGGGGAACCAGAATCCGGCCGCTCAGAGCCCGGCGCACGCCTTGCCAGGAGCGAGCCCCAAGGAGTATTCTCCACAGGTTCTCCAGCCCCGAGCCTGAGCGATCTGTCTGCGAGACGCAGGCAAATTCAAGCCTGAAATCACCTGTTCCGTATCTGAATGAGCTGAGATCAGTAGAAAACAGGGATGGTTACATCAGCTCTCCAAGATGGCGGCTGCTGTCCTCCTCCGTGGTCCGATGGGTGTCGAGAATCGAACTGGACCGCTTCTCTCCTCTGTCTCAAAGCCGGAACTCAGCACTAAGCACGGCCATTGCACCACTGGCAGGAGCCCCCAGAATCTGCATCGCTGCACCCCTGCTCCGGCACCTCGCCGCTTCCCAGCGCGTGCCGCAGACTCCAGCCGCGGGGCGATCCGCCGATCAGGCACTGTGACCCTCCGTGCGGAGAAATCGCCCGCGACCAAGCCCCCGCAGCCGAACCTCGCGTGATGGAAATCCGTCCACTAGATTCTGGAGCACCTCAATTTCACTGGAAATTCCCAACAAGATAGCCTTCAGCTGTTTCACCTCGTCTTTCTCCTGCACAGTGACGCGGCGCACTGGGGTGATGCACTCCCTTCGCCGCCATCTTTTTCCTCCAAAAAAAATCCTTATTAATTGGCCACGAGTGGATAGGGTGGGGAAGAACACAGCCTGGATTTTCCCTGTAAAGACAAGCAAGATACAGTGCATATCCTGTCTGAGTTGAATCAAGTAATTTTAGCCAGTTCAGGCATCTGACTTGTGCCTGACATATAGTGGCCATATGAACAGATAGAGTAAATACTACTATTCTTAGCTACAGGTAACTGAAATTAAGGATGTAAGAATATCTAATGGTTGGTGAGTATTTATGATGGGCGGATCATTCAGTGGCTTTCTCTGATTTCCCTTGATGTGACGTCTTCCTAATTGGCCCGTAGTTTCTCTCCCCTTCATTTCTTTTATAAATGACTGTGGCTTCTGTTACATTTCTCAACTTTTCAGGTACTCTGATGTACTCCATCCCCTGCTTCCTGGCCCAGAGACAGGGACGAATAACTCAGTGTTAATCTTAGATCACCCCTGTCCTTCCCAACCCCAAGAAACCAATGCTGATTTTACCATGAAAGAGAAAAATGGTTTGTTTTGAAGAGCCATGCTTATACTTGAGCCATGCTTAAACTTTCACAATGCCAGAGGCCAAAGGGCAGGGAAGGTGAGCTGGAAGGGACGGTATGGGTGAGAGGTGTGAATGGACATTTCTCTTCAAGGTGTGTGCTTCCCGTTCTTGCCACCAGCTGCCATAGCACTAACAGAGGTTGAATTTGGGTTTCCCAGTAGAAAAATAAAATCCATGTTAATTTATAAGGTTGCAGTATTTTTTTGTTTTTTTTTTTTTTTTTTTTTTTTTTTTTTTTGATTGTGGGAAGTCAGAAAAGTGGCTGACCATTGAAGTTGAAGCTATTTAGGGGGGTACATGGTGTGAGCAGTGTGTGGTTAAGCTGAAGGTATGGCCTCTACTCACCCCCCCCCCCCCCCACAGTGGCCAGCTACAGCCAGGATGATAGGGCCTTCCAGGGGAGCAGGTCTGAGTGGCCCACAGGAGCTCCTACACAGGCTGCGCAGGCCCGTCCCTGCAAAACAGCAGCTGTTCACCTGGGTTACGGTGGGTCCTAAAAGGCAGCCTCTGCCCCACATTGCTCTCTGCTGTGTGCCCTTCTGTCATCTTCCACTGGTTGCATTGAATGTTAAATGCACCAGCCTTTTGAATTCTATTCACAGATCCTCCTTCAAAACTTTGTTTCCTCCTCCTTGTCCACTAACCCTTGGCCCCACAAGGACAAAACACATTGTGTATGTCTTGCCTGGTTCCAAATAGCTGATTCCAGATACCTTTTCATTTGGGGGATGGAAGCCCTTCCTCTGCAGGGTCAGGCACCTGCCTGGACCACACTCTCTCTGGCTCCTTGAGACTCTCACATGTTGTTCTGCTTCACTCCTCCTCTCTCCTGGAGGCCTTTGATGCCCTTCATAGACACCCTCACTGACAAGTCCGGTGGCCTCCACTGGCACACCTGAATTGTTACCAGAGGAAACTCCCCACTGCTAATAGCTGTGGCCTATTCCTGTCACTGCCTGTCCCTCCAGTTTTTTGCTTGCTGGGCTGCCGCATAGCCATTCTACAAGCCATGGACCTCGACTCCCTACTCTCCTTCCTTATTTTTCCACAGTGCTGGTCATTAGTTCACTACTTTCTCTTGGAAGTTATTTGTGACCACTATCAAAGCTGATCACTCCCTTCTCTGGACCCTTCTGTGTCTGGCCCATGTTCTCTGAACTCAGGGCCTATTGATTTAAAGCTGGATGAGGATTACTTATTCCTAGTACCTGGTCCATCTCTTCAGGCAGAACCCCCGTGGAGGTATAGCCTTGTTGAACTGATTCAAATTGTTGATGGGTTGTTAAAAATCGGAACATGTTTGTATATTCAGAAAAGAAAAATATTGGCAAAGGAGGCAAATCCATGCCCCACCCCCCTTCAGGTAAAAAGTATACTTTAGCTATGGGACTTACAGAAAAATCCAGAAATTATGCTATACAGACTCTTTCCCCAAATTCAGTCATGTAACAAACACAAAAGCTATTATTGAAGTAATATATGTGCATATTTAACAATAAAATAAACAAGCAGATCATGAAAAGCAACTGTCTGCAATCACCTTACTCCAGTCTTAATCTACAGGGCAAATCATTAAGTAGTTCTGCTTTAAGTTTTTCTGGTGGTTACTACCATATCTCTAAATTCTGTGATTTAGTCTCAAACAGGGCTAGTGAAAGAAAGCCCCTAAAAATAATGAAGAGTCATAAAATATTTAACACTGAATCGTTGTTACTATTTCATTATGAAAATCATTAAAAATATTATAGAGAAATGCCTGTAAGCCATGGTATTGTTGAATCTGAATGTTCATCTCTCTTTTATCTTTTGGTCTTAGGAATGGAATTTTTTTTTTAAAGATGCTTATATTATGTAATAGCGTGAAAGTGGTGTTTTCTCCTGTCCCCTGGTTTCTCTGTCTGTTGCCTCTTGTGGGGATACAGTGCAGAAAATTCATAGCACTTGGTTTACCAAACGATGATAAGCACTTCATGTGGCTCTTTAAAGTTGTAGCTTGCTCTATCTTTGAATCCTCTCTGAAGGTGGACTTAGAAAACAGCTGTGTCTCTACCCTAAACCCGTGTTCCAGGAAATGTTACTGAGGAGAGGCGTGCTTTTTGAAAAAGGACACAATCTAGATGCCTCAATTCAAAGTGCAAAACAGCTGCCTGTGGTGGAAAATAAGTTGGTAGGTAGAGACTTCAGTACATTTAATTAAAAGTACTGTGAGGAAAGAAATTGTAGCAATTATATATTATTAACCTAAGTGGTGCTGAGACTTTGAAGTTGTTTGCTATGTCCCATTATTTTCCTTGATTGCATGCCATCTGAGATGGAGCTGAGCTGCTCAGTTATGTAGGTATTTTGAAGATGAGCAACACAGTAAATCCAAGTATAAAATTAGGATCATTGCAATTCTGTTCTCCCCACCTAAGCTATTGCTAAGTTAATCCAATTGTTTGCTGCTTTCATTATTTTAACGGTGATTATGCTGCTTTTCCTGCTTCCCAGTCAGGTGTTGTTTAGTTTATTGGAAAATACATGTTACATATGTCAACTAAAAATAGGGTGTCATTTTTTTTTAAAGCTTAAATGGATGAGGCTTTTATTTCAAGCTGAAGTAAATAAATAAAATAAGGAAATTGAAGACCTGAGAAGAACAGTGCTGGGGCCCATTATCATAAGAAAACCAGGCTTGACAATGTAGAGCTTAGTAGTCATTCTATTTGTGGTGAGCAGCAGGGGACATCTCTGGCTAAGAAAGCACAGAAATGCAATTTTCTGTGCTAATAACCCGGTGAGTTTGCAAGGGTTTTAGTGAAAAGAATAAAATAACGTTCTGGATCTGATTTTGTATTTTTGAGCTGTTCTCAGCTATAGTCATTGAATGGAATAAGTTGACTGAGTGCTCAGATAGCTAAGATGTGACAATTGAAGATGGCTAGGAGTCAATGGTCCAATCCCCTCATTCTACAGAAAAGAAAACTGAAACTATTAAGGCCAAGTGACTTTCTGAAGTCCCCTGCTATGTGACCTTGACCAAATCCCTGCACATCTAAGTCTGCTACATTTTATTTTTATTAGATATGAACATTTCAATTTAATCCACTGTTCCTTAGAACTTTGTTTCTGCAGCTACATCTAACATTACTGTGGATGTTTTTGCACATTGGGAAACAAAAGCCATTTGTTTACTCAAGTAAACATTTTCCAATGTTCCAGTCACTCTCTTGTTTTTTAAGATATGACTTGGTAGCTTGATAAAAAAAAAAAAAAAGAAAAAAGAAAAAAAAAGAAAAGAAAAAAGTTAGTGTTCAAACCAAAACTAGAGCCTTTCTTTGGCTCTTTCCAATTTGAAACATATCCCATATGGAAGTGACCGAGCCTTCCTAGGAAATAATATTTCATGATACCACACAGAAAGTGTCATTGAAAAGGTTTATGGAACTTTTGGCCTTGTGCTGTCCAACATAGTAGCAAGTAGCCAGTTTGACTATTTAAGTTAAAATTAAAATTAAAAATAGATGTGATTAGAATCTCAATTTCTTAGTCACACAACCAAATGTAGATGTGTATTGCACAGATTAGATGTCTATAAAGTCTTCATGATCTTAGAGAAGTCTATTATACAGTACTGTTCTATCCCCATCCATGCCAGAATCACTATGTTAAGTCTGGACCTGGAATCCAAAGACCTGAATTCAAACTCTACGTTCAACACTCACCATTTTATATAAACTGTAAGGTCTTAGGCAGGCTCTTAACCTCCAGCTCTGGTTTTCTTTGGGTAAAATGAGATTACATATCCTTCAATGTCTATGAGATATTTTCTGTTATGCCTAAAATACTTACAAAGAAAAAGGTAGAAGTTGGGGTCATTGTTGAATTGGTGTGTTAGCTTTTTTTTTTTTTTTAATAAATTGTGGATGGACCTTTTATTTTATTTATTAATTTATTTATATGTGGTGCTGAGAATCAGTACCTTACACATGCTAGGCAAGATCTCTACCACTGAGCTACAACCCCAGCTTGTGTTAGCTTTTCATCGCTGTGACCAAAAATTCTGATAAGACCAATTTAAAGAAAGAAAAGTTTATTTTGTGCTCATGGTTTCAGAGGTTCAGTCCATGGTTGGCTGTTTCTATCATTCTGGGCCAAGTTAAATAATTTGTTACCTGTGTACTTAGCCTAGTGCCTATAATTTGGCTCAGTTACTGTTCTTGGTAATAGTAATAGGATGATTGCCGCAGTCCGGCTGCAGCAAAAAAACCGGGGTGGGGGGGGGGTGACGAGCAACTTGTGTACATTGATACAGCAGGAGTGGGAGCCATTTATTGTAGGACAGGAGCGGTATATATACATTCCACACAGCTTATCTTAATTAACATAAACTAGATACAGCAGTCAACCAATAAGGAATCTCCACACTTAATGGCTCGTTGGCATTACTTCACAAACCACTCCCTCTGCAAAATGCCAGGCGCCATCTTGATTTGTTTACAGACTCTAACAGATGATGACCTATTGATAATGCAGATTATGCCCATTGATAATAACTATTCATGGTACAGAAAACACATTGCAGAATATTCCAGTTGAATTACCTGGCAGGAGTACAAAACCCATGTACAGATCTTAAGCATTAAAGGAGAAAAGGGGTGACATCAGACATGAGATTTACCAGAGGTGGGATTTTTCACTCCATCTATAGTGGATTGACTTTGGGAAAACAGGCATGTGATTCTTTGTCCGTGTTTTCTTATCCTCTGCACAGGGTTTCTAAGCAAATAAATCTAGGATAAGCAGGAGGGTAATTCCCATGCCTAAAGTAGACTGTGGGTGAGATACTGTAGAGGGCAGAAATGACTTTGTCAAACTGGACAGTGTGTACCCCAAGAGGCCCAAACTCATAGCTGTGCCTCAGCCTGGTAGGACCACATAGGAATGGAGTATTAGCAAATCGAGATGTTTATGTGAAACCTCCAAAATGCTCAGTTTGGGCTTAATTTTTGTTTAAAACTTTGTGCATCCCAGACAAAATGTGTCTGTGGATAGGAGCTGTCCCATGGGCCACCACTTCATGATCTCTTCTTTAAAGCAACGTTTCCCTGTGTCTTCTCAAGAATGCAAACTTTGTTGCTAAATTAGAATTATTTGAAAAGAAGCTTCTGTAGTCAAATAAATTGGGAGAACTTTGGTTCTGTGACCAGTTACGCTTACAAAATAATTCACATTGGATTTCATTTCCCAATTTTATTTGGTCAGAGGATGTTGTGCCCAAAGAACATGTACAGAAGTTCTTCATGGGGTGTCAGTGTTCTGGGGAGTGGGTTGATCTGGTGGACCTCTCTTTATACTCTAGACATAAGTCTTAGCTAACATTGAGGAAGAAATCATTCTCATAAGTTACTGACCATTTTGTAATGTAAATGGAACCCCTGGTTTGTCCATTTTGACAGGGTCACATTTTCTGTTTTTAAATAAAAGATTTTATCACCATGAAGCCTATTGCTTGAACATATGTGCTATTTGGTGTGGTTTCTGTAGGAATAAATATTGAGAAGTCTGCTTTTGTTTGGGAATTAGGCTACTGTGCTAGCATAAGAATCTGTGCTGCCAAATTTAGGATAGATAATAGTATGAGAACGAAAGCAACTAGAGCAATACTTAGGAGAACACTGTTTGGACATGCCAACTGTACTCTCAATGTTAGTACTCCTACATTTATTTTAACAGCTTGGTTAATTTGGAACAAAGTAATATTTTCTCTTTCATCAATGAAATCTGTGCACACTCTATGGCAGGAGGTGAAAAAAAAAACTGCTCTAAAAGGAATTCAGTGAGCCTTCTATTTAGGCAGCAACTCTTTAACATGCTCTCAAGAATTCCTTTGGTAACAACCTCAATTTACCTTTCCTGCTATTTCAGATGTGTCTTTAAATAGCACGATTTCCCACCATCCTATTGAAATTGTGATGCTTCACCACTTAGTAAAAGTTTCTGCATTAGAGTTCATTTAATTACATTTTCTTTATTTGGAGGCTCCCATTCAAATTGGGAACACGGTTAACTAATAAAAATCTTGCTGGGGACTTTATTTTGGTTAGCATTTGGATTTGGGGGAGAGAAATAGATTTTTTTTTCCTTGATGTTTTTCAATGGTATTTCTAGATATTAATATAGAAATCAGAGAACAAGAAGGCACAAAAGACCCACTCACATGAAGCTGATTACATTAATAATTATTAAAATACAGGCCTGGCACAGTGACCTTGACCTGTAATCCCAGCTGCTTGGGGAGGGAAAAATAGGTTTGAGTGGGTTGAGAAGTGGTGTCTCACACCCTCAGCACAGATGCTTCACTGTGATAAGAAAGCAGAGTTCAATTTATGCCAGCCTCGAATCCAACCAATTTACCCTACTAACTACTGGTGGGGGGTGGGGGGTGGGGGGGAGAGGAAGAACTTCCTGTGAAATACAGCTAATGGTGGTTTTTCAAATAGCACAAAAAGAAAAGCTGTGCACATGATGCATACTTGCAAGGGGGACTCCAACAGGATTTCCTGTGCTGGACAGGAAGCTTGCTGGAAACATTTTGATTCATTCAGAAATGCGGAGATCAATATGGCTAAGAGCTTGGTTTTACAGCTCTATGGCATCTAAATATACATAGAATCAGCTCAAGAAATTCAGTTTCTAAATTATAAGAAAATTATGCATTCTGTACTCGCTCTAGTTGTGTTGTTATCTTAAATGAGAATGTTTTCCTTGAATATTTAATGTCTTCCCTTCTGATAATTTCAAAATGTAATTCGGCCAAATAAAATGGACACCGTACTGGGCATTTCGATCTGTGCCCCAATATAGGAAATTTCTTCAGATTAGAATTTGAATCTTGCTGGGGTTTATACTGGATAGGTTGCTGCAACTTTTGGGAGATTTATATTGCATAAATATTATGGAACTGAAGGAGACATTATAGTCAGTTTGGAATTATTCAATCCAGAATAATTTGGAATAATAGTATAAATTAAGACACAAGGCAAAAGTTATGAGCTTTTAATTATATGTTAATGTTATTTTAGTTAATTTCTTTGATGTCTTTTCATTTGCTATTGTTGGATATTATTTTAATTTATTTATTTTTTGGTGGGACTGGGGATTGAACCCAGGGTACTAACTACTTGGCTAAATCCCCCGCCCTTTCTATTTTTTATTTTGAGGTGAGGTCCCGCTTATTTAACCAGGCTGGCCTTGAAGAGGAAAACATGCCAGTTTGAATCCACATATATTTTTGGCAAAAGAAATGATAAGGGAGCCCCATCTACTTGACTCTGGCTTTACACTGGGCCTGTTTAGAGGTGTTTGGAAGAGATTTGACTCACGTTTTATTTCCCTCCTCATTGACCAGTGTCATTGATTAAGTTTTACTGTTGTGGTTTTTTTATCACCTTATTCAGAACTTGCTTATTGACCATGATTACATTAATAATTATTAAAGTACAGGCCTGGCACAGTGACCTTGACCTGTAATCCCAGCTGCTTGGGGAGGGTAAAGCAGGAGGATCACAAGTTTGAGACCTGCCTAGGCAACTTAACAAAATGAAGACTTTTTAAAAGGGCTGGGGATGTTGCTTGCTTGTAAAACACCCCTGGGTTCAATCCCCAGTGCAAACAAACAAACAAAGTATAATATGCTATACCCAAAACTTCCTGAAGAAAAAAGTTTATTTTCTCAAAAATAGAATGAAATTTTCTACATAATTTATGAATTGCACTTCATTGGTGAGTGCACATGATTTTTATTAATATCTGTATTTTGTGTGTTTATGGGAGTCTACATAGGAGCTGTGAAATGACTTCTTATGTAATAAATTTAAAATATTTGAAATATCTGTTCCAGTATGTCAGACTTTAGAAAAGCCCATTAATAAATATGAGTCATTGAACTCAATGCCTAAAAGTATTAGTGTCAGAGGACTTTCTAAAATCTCAACAGAGCACTTAACGGATTTTTTTATTTTATTATATTTTATTTTGGGGGCAAGAAGGCAGGCTGGAGGAAACATGTAATAATGATGGTCTAAAATGATACACTAAAGTACTCTCTGATGTCTCCAATGGACCATTGTCCTTCTTGTTGGTAAATAAATGATGTGAATGCTCTGTAGTTGCAAACTAAGCAATGCCTCATGTCTCTGTTTGCTTTTTCCCCCCACTAAGCCAAAATAAACTAAATTACCAAAAAAAAAAAAAAAAAGCCAGTATTTAGAATTTTTTCACTCTCAAGCCTAAATAAGGAATCATGCAAACTAAAGAAAAGCTTAAAGACAATAGGAATGAGTGGTGGAGGTAATGAGACATGTCTTTTATAGATCTTTCTAGATTGGGAACTCTAGTACACCTTTTTTTTCCCCCCTTCAATTAAAGATAGTCATGGTCTGCTGGTTTGGGCTATTGTTATGTGACTGTTCAGTCATTTATTTCCAGGTATTTTGAAAAGACTCATTGCTAGTTACTGTCTTGGGTGCTAAGAATTTAAAAATGGGTGCTAAGAATTTAAAAATGAGTAGAATTAAGGTTGTGGCCTTGCAAAAATCTCATAGTTGCTTTTCTAAAGCACTATTTTTTTTTTTATATGGTTTATTCTTAACTACTCCATAGTAAGACAGGAGGAACCTTAGAACAAATAAATCCAATAATGGAAAAATCCTTCTAGGAAAAAAAGGTCCATTCATACTCTGGTCCTATGTATAACTACACGTTTGTTTGCCCTAGTTCTCCAAAACGTAAGCTCCTCTTATTGAGTTGTATTGTCTAGTTTAATTGTGGTCCATGCTGAGCTCAACCCTGTCTTTGTGCAGTTGATTCCTCTTTTCCATGTTCTTTGTACTTGTGCTCCAAGGCTGAGCAAACTCTTTGTGCACAACACCATTTCCTTCTGGTTGTTCCTGCTCACGCTGATCTCTCCATAATCCTTGTATCCAGAGTCAGAGTCACACAGTTTAGCACTTAATCACACACTGTTTTGCACTGTAGGTTTTTAGTTCTAACGCCCCAACTTGATTATCTGAGCTTGGCTGGGCACTGTACAGCTTGGATGCCCAACTGCTCAAGGAAGAAAGCCGGACTCCAGCATTTGATAGCTGTTAAGAAAAAGTCTGAGATTTTAAAATTAACTGGATTATCAACAAGGAATCTATATAACCCATTTAAGAAATAACCAAGTTTGGACTCTTAAGAATTATTTTAATTTTTGCAACATGCCATTTATTTTGATATCATTTTAGGCAGCAGCAAATCACCTGACATTGTTCTCCATGAAAATTTAAATCACTGGAGCTTAACTTGCAAACCTGCCTTGTTTGGCTCTTGTGACATTTGAAAAGTTGAGACATTTTGCAAAAATTCAGATATCTGAATAACTGTCTCCACCCCGGTGAACTCTAGGGGAAAGTAAATAAATGAGCTCATTTTCAGAGAGACGTGGAAGACACAGATAACCACAACAATATCAACAACGATGTATTGAATGTTCCAGGTCCGTTCCAAGAACAGTGTTAACCCTCACCGTATCTTAGAAGGTGGATACTATTACAATTCCTATTTTACAGATGAGGAAACCGAAACAGGCAGAGGTTAAGCAACTCGTCCCAGGGTTACACAGCTTGTAGGTCCCAGTGGAATAGAGAGCACTCCTCCAGGCTGACTGCACATGTCCATAATCATTATGCTTTCCTGTCTCTTCAGAGGGACTGAGGTTGCTTGTTCAAAAGTCTTCCCTAAAATCATGGTCTAGATTGGTTATAATGCAACTAAATGCCTTGTAATGTGAGAAGGTGGAACAGGAGCTTATTTTTCTGTTTCCTCAGTTTGCATTTAACGTGGTTCTAAACTTTGAAACAAACCCGCAGCTGCATGAAGAAGCCTACACAAATCTAATTACTTAAATTTAGTTTGTGTATTTATTATGATTTTGACTAACTGCTTACTATTTTTGTCACATTGGCTCATTTCCTAGGGTCACAGCACCCTCCTTCTTCTTAAGCCAGGCTGATCTTTCTCTGGATTCTGTCTGTGCTTCTCATTTGTTCTTTCTATTATTTTAGTCTTGATCTCTTAATTAGATTTTAAACATTTTAAGGATGCCACAGGCCTTTATTTTTCATATATGTATAACATAGCATTTAGGACAATATTTTTTACAAAGTAGGTTTTTATTTTTATTTTGTTTATTTTTTTATTGATTTAAAAAATAAATGGCAGTGGAATGCATTACAATTCTTATTACATGTATACAGCACAATTTTTCATATCTCTGTATATAAAGTATATTGACACTAATTCGTGTCTTCATACAGGTACTTTGGATGATGATGTCCATCACATTCCACCATCTTTGCTAATCCCCTGCCGCCTCCTTTCCCCTCCCACCTCTCTGCCCTATCTAGAATTCATCAATTCCTCCTGTGCTCCCCCTCCCTACCCCACTATGAGTCAGCCTCCTTATATCAGAGAAAACATTCTGCATTTGTTTTTTTGGGATTGGCTAATTTCACTTAGCATTATCTTCTCCAATGCCATCCATTTACCTGCAAGTGTTAAGTACTATGTATCTAAAGATGAAACTTTGTATATGTATGTATAGAAAAAATTGTATATGTGTAACCTCTTTATTTCTGGACCATTTTTAGCATACTCTAAAGTAGAGAGAATCTAACAAATTTCCATGCACCCATACCCAGCTTCAACAAGTCTAATAATTTTTTAAAATTGTGAAATACACATAATAATGTTTGTGTTTTTAAAGGAATAACAGTGAAAAAAATAATAAACCCAATGTTGTAATCACCTGGCTTAGGAAATAAAATGTTATCAATACTCCTAAAGCCCCTAGAATGCTATTCCCCACCAGCACTGAAGATAACTCCTGAATTTAGTATTAATTCTTTGTGGCTGAGATTTCCACATTTGGTCTGTACACCAATACCTGCTTTCCTTTTCCCCTGAGTAACAAAACTTGCAAAGTTTTAACTGGACACATACCTTCTGAAGACAATATTTCTCAAGTTCCTTTGTAGTAACACATGGTCACATATCTGAGTTCTGACCACTGTGATACAAACAGGAATAGTATGTGTGATTCCTTCTTGTGTCCTAAGAAGGATTGTGCTCTCCGCTTTCCTCTCTTCTGTTGGTTGGAATGCGGATATGATGGCAGGAACTGAAGCCACATTTTAGAGACCGTGAGATAGAATCCAGGTGTTAAGGGTGGAAAGCAAAAAGGAGATTAGGATTTACTTGTTATCCCGCTGATCATTTGGCTTCTGTGTTAGTCAGCTTTTTGTCTTTGTGATAAAAATACCTGAGAAAAAAAACTGAATACAGGAAAGATTTATTTTGGCTCACGGCGTCAGAGGTTTCAGTTCATGGTCAGCTGGCTCCACTGCTGTAGACCTAAGGTAAGGCAGAACATCATGGTGGAAGAACCTGGAGGAAGAAAGCAGCTCAACTAAGGATCGCTGGGAAGAAGGGAGAGAGGAAGGGACCAGTGACAAGATACAGTCCCCAAGGGCATGCGCCCAAAGACCTACTCCCTTCTTCTAGGTCCTACTGGGTCCACCACCTCTCAGGACTCCATTCAGCTCTGAAGCTTCCCCTGAATTAAACACAGATAAGATCAGAGCCCTCATGACCTAATCACTTGCCAGAGGCCCAACCTGTAAACCCTGCTGCATTGAGAGTCAAATCTTCAGCACAGGAGCCTTTGGTTGGGGGAGGGAGGGAGGAGATTCCAGATTCAAACCATAAAGCAATTTCTAATATGCCTTTGTAAGTTTCACTTCTAGTGTGAAATTTGAAAAAAAAAAAAAAAATCAACAGTCAGATGTTCAAAATCCTGAAGGTATAAAGTGACAACTTTTCCTTTTGTCCCTGCCAATAGTAATGTCAGTTCCTTTTATATCCTTACAGGGACATTTGCATGGTGTTGTATATTTTAAATTAGGAAACAGCTATAATTCTTCAACAGAAATATATAAGACCTTTCTTTTGCCTGTGGTTCTGAGTTTTACCTTAGGTGACAATCCTTGTATTGTTAATGTCTCACTAAAGGCCTGCTCAGTTAAAAAACAAACATCATGGTCACTTGTCAGAGTCTGCTTTGGTCACAGGAGGGGACAGTGGCTCCCTGTGACCAGGTTATGACTAAGCTGCCCTTCTCTTTGAGTTCTTCAAGAGCTTGGTTGATGAGAGCTGAACAGACAGGACGAGTGCCAGCACAGTCCTATAGGCTGGTCCTACTCTCTGAACTTCAGGAAAGGACCAGCACCCACAGAAAAAGCCAAGGGCATGCTCCAAAGCTTATGCCCTTCACAGATGGGGCATCCAAAAGCTCTGCTCAAAACCCTTTCGGTCTTGATGATTTGCAGCTCTCAACTATCGGGTTTGGTAACTCAGCTTCCTAATTCACAAAGCACTGGAGTCTGTGCACTGGAAAGAGGGGCAAGACTGAAGTGGGAAATAGCAGCAGGGAGGATGACAACTTAAGCCGCTCCTAGCCTGGAGCCACTTAATGAAGGGACAGACCCTCTCACGTTCCTCAGGAAGTCATTTTGCCCCACTGGAGCTGTAGCCCAGCAAAATGCAGTAATGAGTGTTTACAGAGACAAGCCGGTGCCATGGGAGCCATGACAACAGCTCTGAGGTGCGCTGCACTTGAAAAGCTTGGAATCCACCTGACCCACTGAGGAACAGAACTCGCAGCCTTAGAATTATAGAAGACCGATGGGTTCAACTGTGTCAAAATCAGTAACTTAAACACACACACACACACACAGCAGAAAGGAAAACAACAAAACTAGTTTTACTATGATCTTTTAAGCTGCAGTCCAGAGTTTTTAATTAGAAAAAGAGAAAGGGGGGTTGGGATTGTGGCTCAGCTGTAGAGTGCTTGCCTAGCATGCGCAGGGCCCTGGGTTTGATCCTCAGCACCACATAAAAATAAATGAATGGAATAAAGGTATTGTGTCCAACTACAACTAAAAAAATAAATATTAAAAAAAAAAGAAAAAGAGGAGGACATGGTTCGTGTACTTGACAAATCTTTTTTTTTTTTTTTTTTAAGGAGGAAAAGCCCATATAAAGGCTATAGAACTATAATTATTTTAAAAAACATGCATTTTTATGATTTTTATAGTAAAGGCAGATGAGGGTAAATACAATTATAATAGGAAAGACTAGGACTTTTATAAGGCTTTCTAGAACATCAAAATGAGGTGTTTCTGCCAGGCGGGGTGGCCCATGCCTGTAATCCCAGCGGCACAGGAGGCTGAGGCAGGAGGATCATGAGTTCAAAGCCAGCCTCAGTGACTTACCAAGGCCCTAAGCAACTTAACGAGACCCTGTCTCTAAGCATATAAAATGAGGCTGGGGATATGGCTTAGTGGTCAAGTGCCCCTGAGTTCAATCCCTGTGGGGAGCCATTCTGACACGTGATTGGGTGACTCCCGTTAAGGGCCTGAGGCGCTCTGGCTGTGTCGGAGCTATCCCGACCCTTTCCTGATGAGAGAGCCCATCCGTGTGGGGGTGTGCCTGACCACTGACCCCGGGGACCCAATCACTGACCCTGACCTTGGAGTGCAGCCCCCCCTCAACCTTCATTGGATGGAATTCTCCCCTGAATCTCTTGTCCCCCAAATAAAAGGCTGCTCCCAGGCGTGTTCTCTCTCTCTCTCCTGCTAGCCCAGAGTAATCCTCGCTGCCCTGCTGGGCGGCTGGAGGCGGGAACCAGGGAGGCGAGCCGTCTGGGACCTAGCAATATAAATAAGGTAACTGGTTTGTGTGTTTTATTTCAATCTCTTCTAACTAACTTAATGCCTAGAACCTCATTAATGAATCCACCTTTTGGCCAATTTTTCCTCAATAACTGTGCAGGGATCTGAGAAGTCTCCAAATTCTATAGAAATTTTAATTGAAATACTTTAAAAGTTTTCTCTGTGTCCTAGAGAAGTCATATTTTGGTTATCTGATGATGATATCCTTCCTGACAGGTTATTGCTTCTCATTTGTTTTCAGCTCTATTCCCACACCCCATGGTAAGTGTCAGTTTCGATGATTTCAGTAAATTTGTAGTTTTGTAGCCACCACTGCGTCCAAATTTAAAGCTTCCTCATCCTCCTCAAAGCTGTTCCCTCGTGTTTGTATGCCCTAGGCAACCAAGGATCTGCTGTTTCTATGAATTTGCCTTTTCTAAAGTTTCATGTAAATGCGGTTAAGCATTATGTATTATTTTTGCACCTGGCTTCTTTCACTTAGCATAATGGTTTATATCATGTGTCAAACTGTAGCATGAGTTCATGGTTCATGTTTTTAATTGCTGAGTAGAATCCCATTATGTAGGTTTCACATTTTGTTTATTCATTCACCTAATGAGGGGTGGATTTTTTTCAGTGACATTTACTTTTGTGTTTATCATTAAATTAGTGCCACAGAAAATCATGGAGCAAAAGTTACAGTACAAGATACAATACAAGATTTCTCAGGTCTGTGTAATACTGAAAGGGTCCCTCCAGTATTCAAATTTAGTCAACACTGGTTAGGTATGTAAAATTTATCAAGTGTCCTAGTGACTCACTTT
Organism: Spermophilus citellus; assembly: GCF_964194105.1. Classification (NCBI taxonomy): domain Eukaryota; kingdom Metazoa; phylum Chordata; class Mammalia; order Rodentia; family Sciuridae; genus Spermophilus; species Spermophilus citellus. The sequence continues at coordinate 84,017,935 of NC_138197.1, forward strand.
TCTAAAGTGACAGATAAATAATATTTATATCTCTCTGTGGTTTGCTAAATGAGTAACGAATACTGTCACTGAAAAAAGAAATTCTCCTGATCTCCACTTAGTAAAGTTCTAACAATTTGTTACAGTAATCTTATCAATATCATTGTCCACACAATGTAAAAGAAAATTTATTCTGTATCGGAAGTTCTTCAGAGGGAAATGAGTTTGTTTCTTACAGTTGGATTCCATGGATCTCCTGGTACAAGTACTTGTCCCCCAACCTTCCCTGAACATCTGAAAGAATCAGCAGAAGCTGATGGGATCACCGAAGCAAGGAAAGGGGAATTTATTGGCATTATGGAATTCTAGTAATGGAAGACAGAACCAAAGAGAGTTGAACAACCAAGATCTAGGGTAGCTCTGGGGAGTCCAGTTATGAAAATTTAAGAATGGTATTGCTGTACTGGTATTGAAATAAATCAACTTCAAATGTCTTGGGTCCTGTGGGTTTCTGCTCAAAGCTGAATTCCTGGAAAGTCAGTTACCTGTTTATCCCCGAGGGTGGAGCATGGAGCACACAGGGCCACAGAAGACTGGCCTGGAAACATTAGGCCCCAAGCTGTGTCTCCTTTCCCAGTGGTACCTTTTCTTTATCATGTCTTCTCGGTTGTGAAAAGACTCTTTTTATTCTAGATCCACCATTCAACAACTTTCCCCATGCTTTTTGCAGCTTTTTTGAGATATATTTCACATACCAGAAAACTTTCAGAACATTCACAGACGACTGCAGCAATCAATCACTACAATCTAATTTTATGATATTTTCCACGCCCCTTCTCCCTTAGCATTTGCCTCACTTCCTGCTGTTCATCCGCCACACCTTCCAACCCCCATTAAGTCTTCAGCAATCACTAATCCTTCTCTATGGACTAGTCTATTCTGGACGTCTCACGTATAGAATCATGCAATGTTTGGTCCTTATGACTGTCTTTATTCACTAAGCATATGTTCTCTGTCCATCCATGTTGCGGCATGAATTAGTACTTCCTTTTTTTTTTTTTTTTTTTTTTGTGGTGATGGTGCTGGGGATTGAATCCAGGGCCTTGTGCATGTAAGGCAAGCATCTACCAACTCAGCTATATCCCCAGCCCCAGTATTTCCTCTTTTTAATGGCCAAATAATATTCCATTATATAGATAGACAACATTTTCTTTATTTACCCATTAATTGATGGACATTTGGGTTGTTTCCATTGTTTTGCTACTATGAATGATGCTGCTATGAACATCTGTGTACAAGTTTTTGTATGAACATGTTTTTAGTTCTCTTGAGCATATTACTAGGAATAGAATTGCCGAGTTTTATGGTAAGTCTGTTTAGCATTTTAAACAACTGTCAAGCTGTTTTCCACAGGATTTTCTGTTCCTACCAGCAAGATGTGAGTGTGGTAATTACTCTATAGTCTCAGAACCAAATGTGACTATCTGACTTTTTTGTTTCAGCCATCCTAGTGAGTGTGAAGTGGTATCTCATTGTGATTTTGACTTGCAGTTCCCAATAGTTAATGGTTTTGAACATCTTTTCATAGGATTAGTGGTCATTGGTATATCTTTGGAGAAATATCTATTCAGATCCTTTGCCTATTTTTAAACTGAGTTATTTGCCTTCATTATTGAGTTGGAAGAACTCTTTACATATTCTGGGTATAAATCTCTTTTCAGATATTTGATTTGCAAATATTTTCTCCCATTCTGTGGGTTATCTTTTCACTTTCTTGATGGTCCCTGTTTTTAATTCTGACGAAGTCCAATTTACCTTTATTTCTTCTGTCATTGTGGTTTTGTTGTCCTATTTAAGGAACTCTTGCCTAACCCAATGTCATAAATATTTACTTGTATGTTTTCTTCTAGGATTTATGTGGTTTTAGCCCTAACATTTAGTGTTAATTCGTGTGTAAAATATGAGGTACAGGTCCAGATTTATACTTTTGCATTTGGATATCAAATGTACAGCAACATTTGTTTAAAAAAAAAAAGTTTTCTATCCCCACTGAGTTGTTTGGATACCCCTGTTGGAAATCAGTTAACCACATATTTGGAGATTTATATCTCAATTGTACTCCACTAATGCATATTAATATATTTGTTTATCCTTATTTCATTACCATACTTTCTTGATTACTGTATCTTTATAATAAATTTTGATGTGTGAGTCCTACAACTTTGTTCTTTTCTAATTTTTTCTCCCCACCTCCCCCATTCTGGATAGCTTGTGTTTCCATAGGAATTTTGGAGCAACTTGTAAATTTTTGCAAAAAAAAATCAAAGTAGCTGAGATTTTAATATAAATTGCATTAAATCTATACTTAAACATGAGACCATTGCATTCTGAGCAATGTTTAAATTATCTGATCTATGACCATGAGATATGACCCCTTATTTAGAGTTTCCTCAATATTCTTCAACAATGATTTTTAGTTTTCATTGTAATAAGATGTTGTACTTCTTTCAAAGAAATTTCTCCTAGGTATTTTATTTTATTGCTTAATAATATTGTAAATGTAATTTTTTAAAATTTTATTTTCAATATTATTCATTATTAGTGTATAAAAATAAGATTTATTATCATTTTGATTCTGTATACTATCACATTGCTGAACTTATTTCACTTTTCTTTTTGAGTACATATCTTTACAATAACAATCTTTATGTCATTCAGTTATATTCATTTATTCCTTTGAGAAATCAACAAAAATTAATTGAATAGCTATGAAATATATGCAGGCATTCAACAATTTGGACCCTGTCCTCAGGGGCCTTTATAATCTGTCTCATATAGACATGACCCTTTCTACCTCTGCACCCTACTTTATCTTTTACCACCTCACTGGATCTATCCCCCACCTCAAACCCTATCTTTTCACTTTATGGTCCAACATGTTGACTTTGCAGTTAAAAATCTCTTTTCAAATATGTTTTTTCCTTTCCCTGAAACAGATTCTCTATGTATCTTTTATTTTATTTTTGGTACCAGGGATTGAACCCAGGGACACTTAAGCACTGAGCCATGTCCCCAGCCCTTTTTATTTTTTATTTTGAGATAGGGTCTCTCCAAGTTGCTTAGGGCCTCGATCAATTGCTGAGGCTGTCTTTGAACTTGGGATCCTCCTGCCTCTGTTTCTTGAGCCACTGGGATTACAGGTGTGTGCCACTGTACTCAGCTCCGTGTATGTGTCTTTCAAATCCTAAATATTCTTGTCAGTAATGGCTCCAGAAAAATACACCTCTTCTTCTCTGTCCATCCTTGGCCTCTCTAGTTATTGTATTAATAGCAAAATGGTTTGTGTGCCTATATAGTTTTAGGCATGATTTGAAAGACATCTTTGAACCAATTTGTTCTTCCTATTTACTATTTTTTTGTAATTATTTATAAGGGAGCATATCAATCCATACTATTGGTTCTGTTTCTATGTTCTAGAGAGATAATACATAAAGTCTAGCCAAGATGATATCTAAAACTAAGTACCAGAGTATAGACTTCCATTGGGAAGGAGGTGTCTCATGCTTTTCTTTTTTGTTTAGTCATAGTTGGATACAATACATTTATTTATTTATTTATTTTTGGTGCTGAGGATCGAATCCAGTGCCTCGCACGAGCTAGGCGAGTGCTTTACCACTGAGCCACAACCCCAGCCCCTGTTTCCTGCTTCTGGTTTCTCAGAGAATCAAATGTGATGCTATGTAATTGACAGGTATCTTATAAAAGCTTGACCTAATCATTGAATCATTTGAACAAGGTTAAGTCCAAAATCCAGCTTGACAAATTCAGAGGTATAATTTTGGCAAGGTTACTTCTACTTAGCAGGTGGTTTTTTTATTGTTAGATATTATTAGCAGGAAATTGTTTTCCCCAGTCTCTCTGGCAGCCAAGTTATTTTAACTAAATATACCATGCCTTCTGTTCTGAATTTATTCCTACTTCATGCTACTGACATATAAACCACTATTTTATTTTCTTTAGCTGAGGATCCTTCCAACTCTGCTTGACCATTAAGTAAATGTAGTGTTCAGGAGTAACACAATGTAGCCCAATCCCTTTCCTACCCTCTTCTGTCCCATTTTGAATTTCATGCCTCTGCCTATACATCTCTCTCCAGGAACAATAATCTTGTTTTGTTTTTGTACAGCAAATTGAACTCGGGGCCTCATGTGTACTGGGCAAGTGCTCTACCACTGATGTACATCCCTAGACTTTTTAAAAATTATTTTTTCTTATCTTGAGACATGGTCTCACTAAGTTGCCTAGGCCAACCTTGAATTTGCCATCCTCCTGCCTCAGCCTCCCAAGTGTGGGATTACAGGTATGTGTCACTATGCTGGGCAATAGTGGGTATTTTAAAACATCCTGAATTCATGATACATTGTTGTTAGGGTGAAAATTGCCTAATCTTTTTTTTGGTACAGGGAACCTGGGAGTTGAACCAGGCCCTTTATCACTAAGCTATCTCTCGAGCTCTTTTCATTTTTATTTTGAGACAGCGTCTCACTAGGTTGTTCAGGTTAGCCTTAAACTTGAAATCTTATTGCTTCAGTTTCCCAGGTAACTGGGACTATAAGCATGCCCCCACTGTGCTTGGCTACAGTAACATCTTGATAATATCCATAAGACTGGGCAGCAAAGCAGAATTAAGAAATTTAAAACAAGGAAAGCAGATATACGTGGAGGGTCTGTTGGAGGTAGGTATAGGTACCATAATAATTTTTTTTTTCTTGTGCTTTTACTTTCTCTGTGGGTGACAGTAAAACCATTGTAACTTTTTGTATCGAAGGAACAGAGCCTTTTGGGAGATGGGAAGTCTTCACATCCTGGTCTTTAAAAGCCACCTCCAGGATTGGAATGCTTCCCCATTTGTCCTGACAGCTACAGGGTGATGACGTGGAAGTGTTTGGGGAACAGAGAAGGGAAGGGGCAGGTCTCAGAAACAACACACTGGACAACATATTTGAAATGTAAGGAAAAAGAAAAAACATTTTAAAAACTTTCAAATGTCCCCCAGAATAGTTGTTTTCAGCTGGCCCTTGGATGTCTTCAAGTACCTGCTGACTGCTGGCCACATCTGCTTGGTCCTGTCTGTTTGCTGATTGATATTGGGGAACCCATGCATCAGCCACGTCTTGCTGGTGTCACTTTGTCTAGACGGCTGTGCCCTAAGCTGATCTCCCTGAAAAGATTTCACTAGACTTGGCTGCTGCTGGCTCTATAGCTACTAAATTAAGATAAACTCTTACATTCCTGACCCCAAATTACTCTATCCGCCTCCTAAGCCCGCGTGTGAGGCAGCACACTCCGCCTATTCTACAGCCCCCAGTTGTTGTGAACCCTGCACAGCCGCCTCAGACCTTAAAATATTTAAGTATCCCCACATTTCTACCAGGCGCTAAGTGGTTTGTTTTTTTTTTTGTTTTGTTTTTTTGTTTTTTTTTTTAAGAGAGAGAGAGAGAGAGAGAGAGAGAATTTTTAATATTTATTTTTTAGTTCTCGGTGGACACAACATCTTTGTTGGTATGTGGTGCTGAGGATCGAACCCGGGTCGCACGCATGCCAGGCGAGCGCGCTACCGCTTGAGCCACATCCCCAGCCCCGCGCTAAGTGTTTTAAATAAGGCCTGCCCCCACCGCCTTGTCTTATGCACTGCCTTGTCTCATTCCCATTTCCTCTCACAAAGGAAGTGTCTTTCCGTAACCCCAAACTACGGGTTACTAATTTTAGGGATAACGAAGGTAGGATCAAGAAAGAAAATAAGCTCTTCTCTATTGATTTTCCTTAGTCATTTTACTCCAGAGACCTATAATTAGCTCTATTTTCTCCACCTATAATACATGTTTAGGTTTACAGTGATGTTGGAAAAAGAGTGGATGATGTGCAGGGTTAGAAACTAGGGAGGCTACTTGGTCTGGCTTTGGGATACTTTTTCTTTCTTTTTTTTTTTTTTAAATATGTTTTGGTTGTAGTTGGACACAATATGTTTATTTATTTATCTTTATGTGGTGCTGAGGACCAAACCCTGTGCGTCACCTATGCTAGGTGAGTGCTTTACCACTGAGCCACAACCCCAGCCCTGCTTGTGGATATTTATATGAATGAACCTGGGGAGGGGTGGGGGAGGGAGTAGTTCCCTCACCTGTAGGGAAAATGATCCAAGACCCCAGTGGGTACCTGGAACTGCAGGTAGTACTGAGCCTTATATATACATTATGTTTTTCCCAATATATGTTTTTCCCTGCCTGTTGTAAAATATAATTTATAAACTAGGCACATAAAAGATAAACAGCAATAATAATAAATAGGACATTTATAATTATGGTAAAAGTTATATGCATGAGATGAGCTTCCTCTTTCTGTCTCTCAGAAACAATACACAGGCCTCCCCTCACCCAACATGCCTCACCCCATTCAGAATACCTGTGTATGTTCTGAATTGCCAGCATCACCTCTCTTGTGCCCTAGGGCCATTATTAAGTAAACTAAGGGTTACTGGAACACAGGTACTCCACCCAGAAGGATTAAATTCACTTGTGAGTATCACTGGAGTTGTTTGTAACAACATCTTAAATATCAAGTAGAAGAACTGACTTCTTTTTTCAGTCTTCTTTATGACATTTCACCAAATGGGGAACTAGACACATAGAGGGCTCATACTCACTTTAGTATGGTCCTCTTTGATCTGCCTTTTCTCTTACGCAGTGACATGGAAACTCTTGTTTTCCCCGCCTCTATTTTTATTCCTTCTACCTAGAATGCTGTTCCTTTGGCCCTCACTGTATTTTTTCTAGCAAATCCTTCTGTTTCTCTTTTTTAGAACATTGTTCAAGGGTTACATCTTCTATAAAGCTTTTCCTTAGATTGACTCTGCATCTCTTTTTCCATAAACTGATTATTTCCTCCTATGTGACAATAGCGTATACACCTTTATTTTAGTACCTATCATACTTTATTGCAGTACTTGTCCATTGACTGTTGTGGATATTACCAGTCCTCATAAAATAAGCGCAAACATTGAAGGTAAAGCATTTAGAATTTTTTTTTTTTAGAATTTTAATATTTTATTTTTTAGTTATCGGCGGACACAACATCTTTATTTGTATGTGGTGCTGAGGATCAAACCCGGGCCGCACGCATGCCAGGCGAGCGCGCTACCACTGAGCCACATCTCCAGCCCCAGCATTTAGAAATTACATAGCAATTTTTAAAAATATATATACTGGAGATTGAACCCAGGGGTACTTTACCCCTGAGCTACATCCCCAGCTCTTTTTATTTTTTATTTTGAGACAGCATCTAAATAAGTTGCTTAGTGCCTTACTAAGTCGCTGAGGCTAGCTTCAAACTTGTGATCCTGTTTCGGCCTTCTAAGTCACTGGATTGCAGTCATGTGCCACTGTGCCTGGCATCAAACTATATAGCAATTTGACAGAATTATTTTATAGAGATCACATTTTTATGTCTTTCCTTCTTATTTTTTTCTAATTTTAAAAATTTTTACAAAAGTATCAGTCTGGAAAGTATAGTTTTAGAAATATTATTTATCATTTTTTTGTTTCTGTTTTGTGCTAAACTTAAAGCACCATGAGGGCAGAGTTCTTTGAACAGTATTTTTGTGCTAATAGTAATGAACTTGGCATCCAGAAGAGTAACACAGAAACTGTTTCCATACCTACCACATGTCACTTGTCCTTGGAGTGTGCTAATAAGACTGTTTGTGGCTGTTGCATTTAAATTTGTTTCTCATCTACTCAGCATTTCAAGTTCCTTTTCTTCTTATACATTTGTGAGAAACCATCATGAAATAACTCAGATATTTAAAATGTGAATAATGGATATAGAATCAATAAAAAGTACGTTTACATTAACTTTAATAAGGAAGGGGATACAAATGTGGCATACATTTAAAATTAATCTCGGGCTATTTCAAGCCAAGAGCTTGTTAAATAAGCAACATGAAAAGAATCAACCAGGTTGGGCGTTTTTTGTTGGTGGTGCTCAGTTTTTTCCAGTGTAGATTAGTGTTTTTGAAAAGAGGTAGGCAGGACTGACTGCCTCATGAATAATGTACTTTCGGGGAACCAGAAAAGGTAAAAATATAAATGGTATTTCTAATGGACTGGACTGTCCAATGTTGCAATCGAAATAAACCATTTCCAGAGGAACCAAAAGAATGGGGATATCTGTGTTATAATATAATGTAATAAAAAATTAGGAGCAGACTGCATTCATGGAGAAATAAAACTGTGTGAGGCAAAAACAGCTAATAAAGAGGAGACAAGAGAATAAAAGCAGCGATCCACATTTTGAAGATTTTTAGCTGGGGACACTGAGTGATCATAGCAACCATCTCCAAGGAGACCTGTGGAAATGTGAAAAACGTTGAGGTCACACAGACGCCCAGAGAAATTCCATATTGATTAACAACTTCTAGATGTATCTTTCTCTCTTCACCTTCAATGCCTCCAACCTTTTAAACAGCATTTATTAGAACGATAAAGGAAAACCAAATGGGATTTGCCCTGAAAAGAAAAAGTAATTCTCAGAACAGAAACTCGGCTCAAAAACGTTGTGAACAGCCTTTCACTGAACTTCAAAAGCTATTCAGAAACTTGGATATTAATGAAGTGAGAAGTCCCAAGGATTAAATGCAAGGCTTGGTCATAGGTGGGAGTGCTGGTTATTGTTTTATTGAAAACAGGGCAAGCTTAAATTCTAGGGCTAGAAGCAAAACTCCCAGAAAGGACTCTCTTATAATTCCTTCCTTACAAATCAAGCAGGTCCCCATCAGAGCAGGACTCCTTCCATTTCTAATTTTTCCATCCTGCTTGTTCTTTAGGTGCATGATAAGGAATTATGTGGGGCTCTGAGGAGCAGTGGTTTCCCAACTTCATTCATTCAGTAAGCGTATATTACTTGTCTGCTGCAGCCCAGCGACTGAGAAAAACGGCACGCTTGGGCTTAAAGATGCTAAAAGGGGAGAAGGACAAAATAAAATAAAATATGAAAACACTAATTACATAGGAAATATCCATAAAGTGTTGTTAGCACAGAGAGGCTACAGGGAAGTGACAGGGAGATGTTTGAGTTAGGAAGAAATTCCAAGAGGAAGTGTGGGTATGTTGAAAGCTGAGAAGGGAGGATCAAGTAACCTCAGTGGCATGAAAGGCAATGGGATTTAAGAAAGATCTGAGAATTGCATGCAGGCCACTACGCTTGATGAGAGGTAGTCATGGAATGTGACAAAATAATTAACTACCCCATCTCAGCTCCCCCCTGCCCCCCATTTATTTCTGCTCAATTAATTCTGGGGAAATTGCAGTTTGGATGGGATATGGGGGTGCCCCACTTGATCACAATCATGAAGCCAAACCACTGAGAGCCACAGACTTTTCTACTGTGGGGATCATTTGCATATTTGGGATGGACTGGCTCGAGTTCTGCTCTAGTCTCATGTTTCTCTGAAAAGTCAGGTTGCATGTAGATGTCATGTGCCTGCATTCAGGGGTCTCACCTGTGGGATTTAGTCATATTGCCAGCTGTATATCTACCTCATAGAGTAGTCATGCAGATTAATTAAATGAGTAGAATATATGTAAAATGCTCAGAATAAATACCACCTGATACACAGTAAACACTGTTGATTTATAATTATGGGTCATTAGTATTAATTTGGGATCCTCCCAAGTCATTGGAACCCTTGGTGTCCGGTGGGCCTAGAGCCACGCAAGTTGGAGCAAATCTTTCAGTAGCACTAAGAATTCTCCAAGAGGGTATGTGCATCTGGAAGGAGGGCTACCTGGGACTTTGGCTGGAGTCCAAGTGGGAAAGCATGAGTTAGTTCAGAGAAGTTTGTTTTTACTGTAAGCATGCTGGGAGCGGTGTAAACCAGCAGGTCTGCAGTTAGTATTTCAGGGTACAGGTAGTGCTATTGTAGTTTTTAGGGGAGTCAGCACTATATGGATTTTACCACCATAAAATCAGACATCATTATGGATGTGAAAGATTTTGATTTTTGTGTTTTGGTATTGTTTTAAAAAGCTGTATTATAGTTCAGAGTAAAAATCTACTCCCAAGAATTGCTGATTGCCATCGGATTACGGTTTCCATCCCAGAACCTGCTCAGGCCTAAAGTTGACAACAGTTGACAATCAGCTGCCTTCTGGAATTCCTGTGGGCACCAGCTTCCCAAGCAAGCTGGAGAAATTAATGAGAAGATATATCTGTGTAATTTATCATGCAGAGCACCCTCAATGAGCAGCAGGTGTATTGTTACTGTTCTCACCTTGCTGTTCTTGTAAGCTGGTGGCTACCGCAGACACACTGGAAATTTAGTGGTTTTAAGATTTCCTGGTACATCTCTGTAGTCTGACCAAACTGCAGAAATAACTATAGCATCCCAAATTGGTCCATGTTTCAAAATTGGGTGCGGAGGAAATTGGTCATAGAAAAACTGCCTGAAAAATTCAAATAGCTTCAAGCCACCAAGAAAGGATATCTTTTATGGGGGAAATTATGTTGGTTTTGCCTAATAATAATAGCTTTTGCTGGGCAAAGTGCTAAAGTCCTTCTTTCATCATCACAACCACCCCCTTACCTAGTTTTATAAATAAGGAATCTGAAATTCAAGAGAAGTAATTTTCCCTTTAAGGTCACCCAACTAAGAAGACTGATTTTAGAGCTCGGGTTTGAACCCGGAGATTTCAGATTTCAGAGTCCAGGCACAAATCCTTTTATGCTGTAGTACTTTGCTTGTACCTTCTAGGCCATTTCTTCACCTATTTATTCATTCATTCCATAAACATTTACTGTGTATTCTACGTACCCTTTTAGACCTGGGAACACTGTGATGGACAAGAATGACAGAGATCCCACAGCTATGGAATTTACATTCTAGTGGGAGAGACTTAAAGAAAGAGATTAACATGGTGTGTGTGTGTGTGTGTGTGTGTGTGTGTGTGTACATGCATATATACACTTTTGGTAGTGATATGTGCTATAAAGAAAACTGAAGTCCAAAGAAGAGGTGTGGTTGCTATTATTATGTTTAGCGGGGGAAAGTTGCCTTCAGTAGTAACTTTTTCCTTATCTGTGTTCAGCTATGGAATTTACCTTTTAATTTAATTTTTCTTATTAACAGTTAACATATACATACTAAGGTGTTCAAACTATGAAGCATAACAGAGTAACACCAGTGAACCTATCACCTAGTCTAAAACTTAAGCATTACTGATTCTGTTGCACCTTCCTGTACCTTCCCCCATCCTTTCTACCTGCCTATCTTTGGAAGTAACTAATTCCTAAGTGTCCTGTGTATCTTTCTCATCTTTAATTTAAAAATTAGCGTTACACTAAGCCCTATGTATTGTTTGTTTAGATTTGTAAAAATGGTATCATTGCTCCACGCTGTGGCATGTTGCTATAGTTAATTCACTTTAACAGCTGAATTATGTTCTGTTGTGTGAATGTGAAAAATCAATTGATTCATACCCTTGATGATGGATATTTGGATTGTTTCCAGCTTTTTGCTGTTTGAACAGTGCTGCTAAAATTTGTGTGTGTGTCTGTTGATATACAAGTACTGGAGTTTCTCCATGGCCAGTTTCTAGGAGTGGAATTACTGGGTCATAGGATATATCAATGTTCAACTTCATATGAGATTATCATATTGTTTTCCAAAGGAGTGGTACCAGTTTGCATTCCCACCCACAAGCGATTAAGAGTTCCAGTTGATCCACTTTTATCAGCTCTTGGTATTATAACACATTTTAATTATTTTTCCCAGTCTACTGGGTGTAAGATCATGTTTCATTTTTGTCTTCATTGACATTTTCCAGATAACTAATGAGACTGAGCCTCTGAGGAGGTGACTTTTGGACAGAAACCTGAATGAAAGAGCTAACCATGCATGACTGTGGTGGTTGAATGTTCCAAGGCAGAATTTCAGAGACTGAAACTTTCCTGAGGTATCTATAAAGCAGGAAGAGAGCAGTGCGATTAGAAGAGGTGAGCCAAGCCTGGTGTAGTGGTGCATGCCTGTAATCTCAGCAGCTCTGGAGGCTGAGGCAGGAAGATCGTGAGTTCAAAGCCAGCCTCAGCAAAAGCGAGGCTGTGAGTTGCTAAGCAACTCAGTGAGACCCCATCTCTAAATAAAATACAAAATAAGGCTGGGGATGTGGCTCAGTGGTCGAGTGCCCCTGAGTTCAATCCTTGGTACCCCCCCCCCACACACACACACACATACCCTAAACAAGAAGAGGTGAGCCAAGGAGACTAGTTCTGGGACCTGGGATGCCATGGTGGACACTGTACCTTGGATTTTATTCCAAGAGTTATATGAAGGCTATTATAAAGGCAAGTAGGATTTGATTAAGATTTCAAAAGTCACACTTTGACTTCTGTGTGAATGGACTCAAGGGGACAATGAGAATGGGACCATAGAGATGGGGACAATCCAAAGATAAGAGCTGTGTGTTCTGGCTTCTGTCAGCAGTCAGTGAGAAGGGTGAGAGGTGGATTCTGGCATCGTTTAAGGTAATATGGCTGTAATACCAGTTTGTTTGGTTGGAGGTGTGAAAGAAAGAGAAGTAATGGGTGGCATCTTGGTTTAGGAGCAAATAACAGAGAATTTAAGTCCATTAAGTGAAAATGGGAAGGACACTAAGGGGAACAATAGCATTAGGGAGAAAATAAACAGGGTTTTTGTTGTTGTTGTTATGGAGAATATATATTTATCTCTACCACAGCCACCCTAGGGCCAGCGACTAGTGCCAGGTCATGGCTATGAATACTGTGAATGCCGCCATATCCTTTTAATTGGTTTCCCCAACCCAATGTCTACTTTGCAGCCAGCTCACTTTGAACCTCCAAGTTCAAACTCTTTCAAAGGAGTGTTTATTACTTTTATGATACATCCACAATATAACAAAAGGCCCTGAGCTTGGAGATATAGCATACCATGTAGTCCCACATACTCAGAAGGCTGAGGCAGGAAGCTCTCAAGTTTGAGCCTAGCCTGAGCATCTTAGCCAGACTCTGTCTCAAGATAAAAAAAAAAAAATTAAGGACTAGGGTATGGCTCAGTGATAGAATACTTGTCTAGCTCACACAAGGCCTTAGGTTCAATCCCTAGAACTGGCAGGGAAAAGAAAAGAGCCATGGATGAGCAGTTCCCCTGCCCGTGTCTCTGATTTCATTTCTAGCCATTCCCTCCTCTCTGATCATCTCATAGTTCCTTGAAAGTTCCAGTCCTTCCCTTCCTCAGCCTTTGTGCAGGCTATTCCTGGACTATAATTCTAAGTAACACATCCTTTTGATTTGAGCTCAAATTATAGTTCCCTGGAGAAGCCACTTGCTATTGCTAGGGTAGGCTCCTAGTTATGTGTTCTTACAAAATACAATTTCACACTTTTCTTTCAGGGCACTTAGCATAGTATATATTTACATATTTGCATAGTTATGAGTATTTGCATAGTTACTAGTATCTTTCTCTTTCTCTAGAATATAAACTCTATGAGGTCCATAAGATTCTGTTTTGTTCACTGTTGTATCTATCCTCAGTCTGGTACATAGAAAAGATTTAATGAACATTGGTCAAGTGAATCAGTATTGAGGTACAGTATATATTGCTCAAATATAATAATTTGGCTGGGCATGGTGGTGCACGCCTGTAATCCTAATGGCTGGGAAGGCTGAGGCAGGAGGATCGCAAGTTCAAAGCCAGCCTCAGCAATGGCGAGGTGCTAAACAACACTGTCTATAAATAAAATACAAAATAGGGCTGGGGATGCGGCTCAGTGGTTGAGTGACCCTGAGTTCAATCCTTGGTTCAAAAAAAAATATGTATGTGTGTGTGTGTATATATATATATATATATATGTGTGTGTGTGTGTGTGTGTGTGTGTGTGTGTATTTTTTTATAAGAGAAATACATTTTGATTATGATAGATCCTTTTAAACTTGCTTTTAAAGTATCCTTGTTCCTTTTAGACTTCCTTAGCAGTCATTGCAGTGCATCCACTGTTCATCATAGATGAAGTGAAGATTTAATTATTCATAATCAAAGGAATCTTGATTTCTAATCTGATCCACTCTAAGGAATTTGTGGACAGAACTTTAACCCAACTGATAATATCCTATTCATGAATCCAAAGCAAATGCCCAGGTGTAAAAGGGAATAATAGTAAGCACTAAGCCTTTGCTCTGGACCATGGGACTAGACCTTAGTGAGATCCTATTTAGAAAGTAGATCAACCATGAGAATACACAGGATGACAGTAATAGCGGACCATTTGGTAATCTCTGTGGTAGGCCGTCTCACTGGTGGTAAAAAGGAGAAGAATTTGTACCACATTTCCTACTCATCTATTTAAATCTGATATCTTATCCTGACCAATCCATAAACTAAATGATAATCCTAACACTCAGAAGTAAGTACCATTAATGATTTGCAATACCTTACAACTCTTTTACCTGTGTCTATATGTATTATTTTCCTAAAACGGAATCAAACAGTGCCACTTTTTTCTTTGGTAACATATTTTCTGTCTCTAAATACATAGGTAGGTAGGTAGAAAGGTAAATAGTGGGGGAGACAGAGAGAAAGAATTGTATTCATGTTACTCTATTCTATTTTTGGTTAACATACTTTATAAAGACATAGGTAGGTAGATAGACAGGTTAGTAGGTAGGTAGACATAAATAGGTAGATAGAATCTTATTCATATTACTTTATAATCATTTCCTCCTCTTCCTTCTTCTCCTTCTCCTTCTCTCTCTCTCTTTTTTTCTTTCCTTTTGGTATTGGGGATTGAGCCCTGGGGCGCTTAATCACTGAGCCATATCCCCAGCCCTTGTTATCGTTTATTTTGAGGCAGATTCTCTCTAAGTTGCTGATGGTCTCCCTAAATGTCCCAGGGTGGATTGGAACTTGCAATCCTCCTGCCTCAATCACCTGAATAACTGAGATTACAGGTGTGCACCACCACACCCAGCTGTTACTTTATATTCTTCCATTCTTACAACATCATTTTATAAAGACTTGTAAATCATTTGTTCACACTTTAGTATTTTAATTTGGCACTATGTAATTTAAGAGGTGATTAGGATGAGGAAATAGTTCTATAACAATTTTTTTTAACCAGTCATATCAAATAAATTTCACATGATTTTATATAACGGAAAAAAGTTTGAGATTATAGCCATTTCTGTATATAATTAAGATGGTATTTAATAGCTAGCCTTCTTCCATCTCTGTAATCAAAATTATCTACCTCCAAATGCCCATTTAAAAATTCCTTGGATGCATAATATAATCAAGATAATTTCCTCTCCTATTAGGCTAAGTGAAACACTTTGATAAGTTTCTTTTTGAATTCCTTAATTTTATACAAGAAGTATAGATGACCACTGACAAAAATATGTTAATTTCAGTAGGAAGTCACTTGAAAAGTGGGAGAGCTCTAAAACCTTTGTCTTTAGATTTTTGTGGCCACATTAGTTTTTTTTTTTTTTAAGAGAGAGTGAGAGACAGAGAGAATTTTTTTTTAATCTTTATTTTTTAGTTTTCGGTGGGCACAACATCTTTGTTTGTATGTGGTGCTGAGGATCGAACCCGGGCCGCACGCATGCCAGGCGAGCGCGCTACCGCTGAGCCACATCCCCAGCCCAAGCCACATTAGTTTTAATTTTGAGGTCTTTCATTTTATTAGATTCTTTAATTAAGCCTTATAGAAAGTGGGTATCATCATTCTGTTGGCTTCAATTATGGATGAGTTAGGTTTCTTTAAAGCACATCATAACCCTAACTTTATTTCATGAAGGATAAAGCAGATCATAAATAGATTCTCCATTAACTTTGTGAGATTATAGTATGTTTCCTGATTCCATAATTTAATAGAACATCTAATTTAGGCATTACATGAAGAGTTTTGGGAGGAACATCAGAATTTTTAACCTGACCAACAGCTAAATTATTGTATGATTTTCAAAAATAATATTTGCTATCATTTTGACAACATAGAATACATCGTGAGTGAGCAAATTCACACTTACCTACTTCATTCCTTAGGTGATTGGGGACTTTCCTAACTTTGCTCTCCTGTGAATACCATCTTTTATTGATAATTGCGAGGGGAGCAGTTTGAAGAATTCCCAGGGAGATCACCTATCCTCCTGGAGGTTACTTGGTTGCTTTGTGACTTGGTTCTTGACAACCAGTCTGAGGATGTAAAACCAGTGAAATGTATGAATATCTCCAAGAGAGTGCTTATCTCTGGGCACAGTCTTGCCAGTGCCTGGCAGGCGCTGGCACATAGTATTGAGGTAATATGTATTTGCCAAGTGGATGATTAAATTAAGGAATGAATTAATTTAAATTTTTTGTTTAAAAAGATGAGATCACAACTTGAGCCAAGCCATGCCATCTGGTTGATGGCTATTTATAGCTCTTAAGCAGTCTCATTTTACCCTGGTATAGGAGGGATGACTGACACTGCTTTGGGTGTTATCCTGTGTGTCCATGAGGCTCACAAGAACAGATGAGCTAAAGTGGTGTGATTTGCTACCTTGATCCTGACTTATTAGCAGAAACTCTTTTAGAATAAGTGGCCCACTGTTTCTTTCCTAAAACTAAAGATAGGTTATGTTGGATGCAAATGATACCAGCACTCAAATTCAAGGTGAATCTACTGTGGACATTATATGTTTGTTTTATTATTAACTATTTGCTTAGAATATGAGTGACTTATTATCTCATCATAGTAGGTTAATGCTAGGCCTTTACATTTTATGATTGTCTGGAGAAACAAATGAGGTGTATCGGATCTTAATTTTTTTTTTTTGAGGGGGGGATACTGGGGATTGAACTCATGGGCATTTAACTACTGGGCCACATCCCCAGCCCTATTTTTATTTTATTTAGAGACAGGGTCTCACTGAGTTGCTTAGCACCTTGATAAGTTAGTGAGGTTGGCTTTGAACTCGTGATCCTCTTGCCTCAGCCTTCCAAACTGCTAGGATTACAGGCGTGTGCCACCAAGCCCAGCTGGATCGTAACTTTGAGGAGGGTTGTAAGTTGAATTTCTAGGAGAAGACAAAATTAATACTGTGTACATTTAATAACTTCATTATTAAAATTATGACAGAATGATATATTTGCAATGCAAAAATTAAAATTTATAAGTGACATCTTATACCACTTTTTGTGTCCCAGAATTCAGATTTTCTGGAAACGTGTTATAGCAAAGAAAAGTGGAGGAGGCCAGGCACAGTGGCACATCCCTGTAATCCCCAGTGGCTCAGGAGACTGAGGCAGGAGGATCATGAGTTCCGAGCCAACCTTGGTAATTTAGTGAAGCCCTGAGCCACTTAGCAAGACCTTTTCTCAAAATACAATATGAAAAGTGCTGGGGATGTGGCTCAGGGGTTAAGTGCCCCAGAGTTCAATCCTTGGTACAAAAAAAAAAAAAAAAAACAAAAAAACGTGGAGGAACATACTACTAACATTTACTGAGAATTTGTTACTTAGTTTGCACACTCATCAACATGTTAGCCTCGAAAAAGAAGAAAGTTGTAGCAAAGGGCAGAAGAGAAAGAAGGAAAGCCAAGTGAGAGAAAAAGGAAATGAATAAGAATGATTTTAAAACAAAATATATTTAAAAAATTGACAGGTTGGGCTGGGGCTGTAGCTCAGGGGCAGAACACTTGCCTAGCATGTGAGGCACTGGTTTTGATCCTTATCACTGCATAAAAATAAACAAAACAAATGCCTTCTGTCTGTCTATGACTACATCTTTTTTTAAAATTGACACATAATTGTATATAGTCATGAAGTGCAGTATGATATCTCAATATATGTACAATGTGTAATGAGTAACATCATTTCTTTGTGTCTAAAACATTCAAAAACCTCTCTCCTTGCTATTTTGAAATATTCAGTTATTGTCATAGTGTCCTACTATACTGTAGAACATCAGAAGTCTTCCTCCTATCGGACTTCACTCTTCACCTGCTACCCATCCTTTTCCCATCCCCAGATCCCTCCCCCCAGCCTCTGATAAGCACTATTCTACATCTTTTGATTGGATAACTTAGTCCATTTGCATTCAAGATTATTATTTGATAGATGACTCCTATCATTTGAATTGTTTTTGGTTATTTTGTATGTCCTTTGTTCTTTTTTCCTTTTATTGTTAATTTTTTGTGCTTGGTGTTGATTCTTTTCTTTGTCTCATTTGTGTATCACTCTGCAAATGAGCTGTTTCCTGTCACATGTTTTCATGATGATTGTTATCTTCCTTTTGCTTCTAGATGTAGGAATTCTTAAAGCATTTCTCATAAGGCTGGTCTAATGGTGATGGATTCCTTCAGTTTTTGCTTATTTGAGAAAGTTTAATTTCTTTATTCTGAAGGATAGTTTTGCTGGGTATTGTATTCTGGAGGGAGGAAGTTCTTTTGTTCTTTTCTTTCTTTTTTTTTTTTTTTTTTTTATTGGTTGTTCACAACATTACAAAGCTCTTGACATAACATACTTCATACATTGGACTGAAGTGGGTTATGAACCCCCAATTTTACCCCAAATGCAGATTGCAGAGTCACATCGGTTACACTTCCACAATTTTACATAATGTCCTATTGGTCATTGTTGTATTCTGCTACCTTTCCTATCCCCTACTATCCCCCCTCCCCTCCCCTCCCAACTTCTCTCTCTACCCCATCTACTGTATTTCATTTCTCTCCTTGTTTATTTTCCCATTCCCTCACAACCTCTTGTATGTAATTTTGTATAGCAATGAGGGTCTCCCTTCATTTTCATGCAATTTCCCTTTTCTCACCCTTTCCCTCCCATCTCATGTCTCTGTTTAATGTTAATCTTTTCTTCCTACTCTTCCTCCCTGCTCTGTTCATAGTTGCTCTCATTATATCAAAGAAGACATTTGGTATTTGTTTTTTAGGGATTGGCTAGCTTCACTAAGCATAATCTGCTCTAGTGCCATCCATTTCCCTGCAAATTCTATGATTTTGTCATTTTTTATTGCTGCATAGTACTCCATTGTGTATAGATGCCACATTTTTTTTATCCATTCATCTACTGAGGGGCATCTGGGTTGGTTCCACAGTCTAGCAATTGTGAATTGTGCTGCTATGAACATCGATGTGGCAGTATCCTTGTAGCATGCTCTTTTAAGGTCTTCAGGGAATAGTCCAAGAAGGGCAATAGCAGGGTCAAATGGTGGTTCCATTCCCATCTTTCCCAGGAATCTCCAAACTGCTTTCCAAATTGGCCGCACCAATTTGCAGTCCCACCAGCAATGTACAAGTGTACCCTTTTCTCCACAACCTCTCCAGCACTTGTTGTTGTTTGACTTCATAGTGGCTGCCAATCTTACTGGAGTGAGATGGTATCTTAGGGTGGTTTTGATTTGCATTTCTCTGACTGCTAGAGATGGTGAGCATTTTTTCATGTACTTATTGATTGATTGTATATCCTCCTCTGAGAAGTGTCTGTTCAGGTCCTTGGCCCATTTGTTGATTGGGTTATTTGTTATCTTATTGTCTAATTTTTTGAGTTCTTTGTATACTCTGGATATTAGGGCTCTATCTGAAGTGTGAGGAGTAAAGATTTGTTCCCAGGATGTAGGCTCCCTGTTTACCTCTCTTATTGTTTCTCTTGCTGAGAAAAAACTTTTAAGTTTAATTAAGTCCCATTTGTTGATTCTTGTTGTTAACTCTTGTGCTATGGGTGTCCTATTGAGGAATTTGGAGCCCGACCCCACAATTTGTAGATCATATCCAACTTTGTCTTCTATCAGACGCAGAGTCTCTGGTTTGATATCAAGTTCCTTGATCCATTTTGAGTTAACTTTTGTGCATGACGAGAGAAAGGGGTTCAGTTTCATTTTGTTGCATATGGATTTCTAGTTTTCCCAACACCATTTGTTGAAGATGCTATCCTTCCTCCATTGCATGCTTTTAGCCCCTTTATCAAATATAAGATAGTTGTAACTTTGTGGATTAGTCTCTGTGTCCTCTATTCTATACCATTGGTCCACCCGCCTGTTTTGGTACCAGTACCATGCTGTTTTTGTCACTATTGCTTTTTAATATAGTTTGAAATCTGGTATCGCTATACCGCCTGATTCACACTTCCTGTTTAGAATTGCTTTTGCTATTCTGGGTCTTTTATTTTTCCATATGAATTTCATGATTGCTTTGTCAATTTCTACAAGATATGCCGTTGGGATTTTGATTGGCATTGCATTAAACCTATAGAGAACTTTTGGTAATATCGCCATTTTGATGATGTTAGTTCTGCCTATCCATGAACAGGGTATGTTTTTCCATCTTCTAAGATCTTCATCAACTTCTCTCTTTAGGGTTCTGTAGTTTTCATTATATAAATCTTTCACCTCTTTTGTTAGGTTAATTCCCAAGTATTTTATTTTTTTTGAGGATATCGTGAATGGAGTGTTTTTCCTCATTTCCGTTTCCGAAGTTTTGTCGCTGATATACAGAAATGCCTTTGATTTATGCGTGTTGATTTTATATCCTGCCACTTTGCTGAATTCATTTATTAGTTCTAGTAGTTTCTTTGTAGACCCTTTTGGGTCTTCTAGGTATAGAATCATGTCATCTGCAAATAGTGATAATTTAAGTTCTTCTTTTCCAATTTTTATGCCTTTAATTTCTTTCATCTGTCTAATTGCTCTGGCCAGTGTTTCGAGAACTATATTGAATAGAAGTGGAGATAGAGGGCATCCCTGTCTTGTTCCGGATTTTAGAGGGAATGCCTTCAGCTTTTGTCCATTTAGAATGATGCTAGCCTGAGGCTTAGCATATATAGCTTTTACAATGTCAAGGTAAGTTCCTGTTATCCCTAATTTTTCTAATGTTTTGAACATAAAGGGATGCTGTACTTTGTCAAATGCTTTCTCTGCATCTATCGAGATGATCATATGGTTCTTATCTTTAAGTCTATTGATGTGGTGAATAACATTTATTGATTTCCGTATGTTGAACCATCCTTGCATCCCAGGGATGAATCCTACTTGGTCATGGTGCACAATTTTTTTGATGTGTTTTTGTATTCGATTTGCCAGAATTTTATTGAGGATTTTTGCATCTAGGTTCATTAGAGATATTGGTCTGTAGTTTTCTTTCTTTGAGGCGTCTTTGTCTGGTTTCGGAATCAGGGTGATGTTGGCCTCATAGAATGAATTTGGAAGAGCTCCCTCTTTTTCTATTTCCTGAAATAACTTGAAAAGTATTGGTTTTAATTCTTCTTTAAAGGTTTTGTAAAACTCCGCTGTATATCCATCCAGTCCTGGGCTTTTCTTGGTTGGTAGTCTTTTGATGGCTTCTTCAATTTCATCCATTGATATTGGTCTATTCAAATTGTGTGTATCCTCCTGACTCAGTCTGGGCAAATCATATGACTTAAGAAATTTATCGATGTCTTCACTATCTTCTATTTTGTTGGAATATAGGTTTTCAAAATAATTTCTAATTGTCTTCTGTATTTCTGTAGGATCTGTTGTAATATTGCCTTTTTCATCCCGTACGTTAGTAATTTGAGTTCTCTCTCTTCTTCTCTTCGTTAGCATGGCTAAAGGTCTGTCGATCTTATTTATTTTTTCGAAGAACCAACTTTTAGTTTTGTTAATTTTTTCAATAGTTTCTTTTGTTTCAATTTCATTGATTTCCGCTCTAATTTTAATTATTTCTAGTCTTCTGCTACATTTGCTGTTGTTTTGCTCTTCCTTTTCTAGGGCTTTGAGATGAAGTGTGAGCTCATTTATTTGTTGGTTTTTTCTTTTTTTGAGGGATGACCACCAGGCGATGAATTTTCCTCTTAAAACTGCTTTCATTGTGTCCCATAGATTCCGATATGTTGTGTCTGTATTTTCATTTATCTCTAAGAATTTTTTAATTTCCTCCTTTATGTCTTCTGTAACCCATTGATCATTCAGTAACATATTGTTCATTTTCCATGTGATGTAGGATTTTTCCTTCCTTCTTTTATCATTGATTTCCAGTTTCATTCCATTATGATCAGATAAAATGCATGGTATTATCTCCACCCCTTTATATTTACTGAGGGTTGCCCTATGGCATAATATATGGTCTATTTTTGAGAAGGATCCATGTGCTGCTGAGAAAAAGGTATATCCATTTGATGATGGTTGATATATTCTATATATGTCAGTTAAGTCTAGGTTGTTGATTGTGATATTGAGTTCTATAGTTTCTTTATTCAATTTTTGTTTGGAGGATCTGTCCAACGGTGAAAGAGGAGTGTTGAAGTCACCCATAATTATTGTGTTGTGGTCTATTTGATTCTTGAACTTGAGGAGAGTTTGTTTTATGAATGTCGCAGCACCATTGTTTGGTGCATAAATATTGATAATTGTTATGTCTTGTTGGTGAATGGATCCTTTTAACAGTATATAATGACCTTCTTATCCCTTTTGATTAACTTCGTCTTGAAGTCGATTTTATTCGATATGAGGATGGCCACTCCTGCTTGCTTACGAGAACTGTGTGCGTGGTATATTTTTTCCCATCCTTTCACCTTCAGCCTGTGTATGTCTTTTCCAATCAGATGTGTCTCCTGGAGGCAGCATATTGTTGGATTTGTCTTTTTAATCCATGATACCAGCCTATGTCGCTTTATTGGAGAGTTTAGGCCATTAACATTCAGAGTTACTATTGATATATGGTTTGAACTTCCATCCATGTTTGAATGCTTATCCTTTTTTTTTTTTTTTTTTTAAATATTTAGTTTGTTTCTCCGTGATTATCTTTCCCCTCGCCCTCTGTCTTTACTGAGGCACTTCCCACTGATGGTTTTGGTTATTGTTTTTCATTTCTTCCTCGTGTAGTGTTTTGCTCAAAATGCTTTGCAATGCAGGTTTTCTGGCTGCAAATTCTTTTAACTTTTGTTTATCATGAAAGATCTTTATTTCGTTGTCATACCTGAAGCTTAATTTTGCTGGATACAGAATTCTTGGTTGGCATCCATTGTCTTTCAGTGTTTGAAATACATTGTTCCATGACCTTCTTGCTTTCAGTGTCTGTGATGAAAAGTCCGTTGTTAACCGTATTGGTTTACCCCTAAATGTAATCTGTCTCCTTTCTCTTGTAGCTTTTAATATTTTCTCTTTGTTCTGTATATTGGATATCTTCATAACAATGTGTCTTGGCGTTGGTCTACTGTGATTTTGTTTGCTCGGTGTCCTGTATGCATCTTCAATTTGTATATCTGTTTCCTTTTTTATTTCTGGAAAGTTTTCTGTAATTATTTCATTCAGTAGGTTTCTCATTCCCTTGGTGTGAATCTCTGTACCTTCCTCTATCCCGATGACTCGTAAGTTTGGTTTCTTTATGTTATCGCATAACTCTTGGATGATTTTCTCGTGATTTTTTACCAGCCTTTCTGAGTTGGCTAGACTCTTTTCAAGATGGTATATTTTGTCTTCATTATCTGACGTTCTGGTTTCTACTTGTTCCACTCTGTTAGTGATACTCTCAATTGAGTTTTTAATTTGGTTTATCATTTCCTTCATTTCTAGAATTATTGTTTGATTATTTTTTATAATCTCTATCTCCTTATAAAGATGCTTAACTTCTTCTTTTAGCTGTTTATGTAACTCATTCTCAATGTGTTCTTTCGCTGCTTGAATTTGCTGTCTTGTATCCTCTTTGAGGTTCCATTCCATCTGTCTAAGGTGTTCCTTGAGGTCTTTATATGACCATTTTTCTGATGACTCTAGGTCCTCCTGAATATTTAGGCTGTCCTGCATTGCTTGTACTCCTCTTCTTCCTTGCTTCTTGAAGCTGCTCATGTTGCTTCTTGTTCTGGTTGACTGCTGGGTTACTGTTTATTCCTATAAATTTATTTGATGCTAGGGAGGAAAGGTATTAGAAGGGAAGGGAAGAAGTCACTAAGGAGAATGAGAGTAGGCAGGTAGAATTCAAGGAAGGGGGGATAAGAAAAATGAAAAGACAAAAGAAGAAAGAAATAGGAACTAAAAAAGAACAAAAATTTAAAAAAAATATTAATAATAATTTAAAAAATTAAAATTGAGATTAGAAGAGAAAGAAGAAAAAAAAGAGAAAAGAAAGAAAAAACAAGATAGAAAAATGAAGATGAAAGAAAAACCCCCAATCAGAAAAAAAAAAAAAAACAACAACAACAATAAAAAAGACTAATAAATGCCGTCTTAGAGTTTGATTAACTTCTCTTCCACTAGGTGGCGCTGTGCCCCCCAGGTCAAGTCTTTCCCGTCAGTACGCGGGAACCAATCACTGTGCAGCAGCTCCTCCCAGACTGGGCGAGTCTCCAATCCTGAGTGCCTAGGGCCTCCTCTTGTGTCCAAACACTTCCACTTTTCCTCTAGCCAGGCCCCTCTCACTACAATACTGACTACAGGCCAGGTCTGCTGCTCCCGGGAGCCCTGTTTTCATGAACGACTGGGCTCACTCCTCCAGATTGCCATTCCCTCAGACCCTAAGCTTGTAGAGCTTGGTGCTGAGAATCCTCAGCAAATTTTGCTTGCCCTCCGGTAGCCACACCCCCGTAGCTGGTGCAAGAGACCTCAGCAGCCAGCCCTGGCGGGAGCGGCAGTCCCACACCACCTCTGACTCCCTCGGGCTGGCTATAGCATTCTCGGGAGAGCTGGGAGGGGCTCTTAAGGTTTCCCTGATGCGTGGAGAGGGAGAACCAGGAGACCACACACCTGCTGCAGCAGGCTTCAATGAAGTTATCTCCTCCGCTGCAGTCCTGCCACGCCAGCCCTCCGCCTCAGTGGTGTTCTCCGCAAACGGCGACAGTTCGCCTCCCCCTGCCGGGCGACCAACGCCACGGGCGGGTCCCCACTGTCACCCAATCCCTGCCTGGACCCTGCGGCCACTACCCACGAAGGCCCGGCAGGCATCCACCTCCGGGGAATGAGAAGTGCTGACCAGCCGCCTCAGCCGGATAGCTTAATGCTGAGTCGCAGCTGTCTGTCTCAGCTTTTCAGACGCGGTGGTGCGGGGCACGGACCATGGAGGGGCTTACTCACTTCCCGCCGCCATCTTTCTCCTCTCGCTATTTCGGGATGATGGCGGGGTGCTGGCTCGCTCTGTCCGGTGCGTCTCTGCCTCGAGCTCCCACGCCTCTCTCTGCCGCGGTTTCTACAGCATGCGCTGCCCTGTTGGCTCTCTCCGCCCCCGGCGTTCCCGGCTTCTAGCCGCACCGCGGCCCGGTCCGTGTCTTTATGGCTCGCGGCTCCAGCGGCGCCCGGGGCCAGGGAGGCGTCGGCCTGACTCCGGCAAGTACCGCAGTCCCCAGGCCCCGAGTCCCGGCGGCCACAAACCGACACTTCTAGTAGACCTCCCAGATCCCTGCAGGACCCCTCTTCATGGAATTCTGCTAGAGGTTCCTCAGTGTGAAGACTGCCGCTGTTCCAAAGGGTCTTTTTGATCTCGTTAGTGCGGAGACATTAGAGTCGCTGCTTACTCCTTGGCGGCCATGCTCCCTCCACTGTGTACATTCTTAATCTATCTAATCACCTGAGGAAGAGTCCATGAGAGGTCTTTGATTCATTCAGGAATCATCCTTGGTTAACAGTCTGATGCAAAATCTACTGGCACCTTGATCATATGCTTCTCAGTCTTCAGAACTCTCTCCTGCTCTTCCGCCTGCAAACAGATGGGGATATTCTTCTTCCAGCCCGGCATGGTGTCTAGGAAGTTCTTTTCTTTTGGCAGTTTTGATATATCATTCTCTCCTGGTCTACAAGGATTCTGCTACAAAATACACTTTTTTGTCTAATGGGGGTTTCTTTATATGTGACTTGACATTTTTCTCTTGCTGCTTTTAGAATTCTGTCTTTGTTTTTGAGTTTTGGGGTTATTATTATTGTTGTTTTACTTTGCCTTTTAGTGCATGTTAGGCAAGCACTCTACTACTGAGCTATTTTCCCAGCTTTTATCTCAGAATTTTGACAGCTTAATTAAGATGTGCCTCACAGAGGATCTCTTTGGGTTGAATCTAATTGTTCTTCTTTCAGTTTGATGGATCTAGACGTCATATATCTCCCAAGGCTTGGGGCATTTTGAGCTGTTGTTTTATTAAAAATGTTTACTGTGCCTTTCTCTATCTTTTCTCCCTCTGTAACTCCTACAATGCAAAATTTTGTTAACTTCGTGGTCTCTCATAGATCGCATAGGCTTTCTTTGCTCATGTTAATTCTTTTTTGTTTTCCTCTGACTTAGTTAATTCAAAAAACTATCTACAAGTTCAGGCATTCTTTTTTCTACTTTATCTAGTCTGTTGTGTGGCTTTCAATTATATTTTTATTTTATGCATGCAATTCTGCCACTGAAAGATTTTCATTTGATTCTTTCTAATGTGCACCAACTTTTTGTTGAATTTTTTATTCAGATCATGAGTTGTTTTTCTTATTTCATTGAATTGTTTGTTGATATTGTATCTTTCTAAGCTTCTTTAAGACCATTATTTCAAAGTCCCTTTTAAAGTATTTCATAAATTTTATTTTCTTTGGGATTACAAGAAAATTATTGTGTTCCTTTGAGGGGGGGTGTCTTGTGTCTTTCATTTTCATCTTTCTTGTGTCTTTAGGTTAATGTATATGCATCTTGCACAACAGTTTCATTTTCCAATTTTGTGTTGTTTGTTTGTTTGGAGAGACTTTTTCCTGTGGAGTGAGACCCTAAGATTGCACTGAATCTTCCATTTTAGGTCATATTTGGTCAGGGATGTATGATACAAGCTCCTCCCCAGGCATAAGATAGCCATGTGTACCGTAGGCAACTCTCCAAACAGTGATAAAGACTGTGCGTGTCTACAGTAATAATATGGACAGTTGGAGGTCTTCCATTTATCTTTTCTTAGCCTATACCAGGTGTTGGGCACTGTTGTATTCTATGTCATTCAGTGTGATAATGTCCCTGGGGGGATATGAATGCCATTATCATCCCAATTATACAGGTGAAGAAAGTGAAGTCAGAGAGGGTAGTTCCCTGGTCAGAGTCACCCAAGTTGCAAGTGGTCCAGTTGGTTGGACCAATTTTGTCTACCTACTAATTCTAATTCTGTTGTCTTTCAGGTTAGGGCTATGTCTCTTTTTGTTTACAGTGCCTAATATCATCTTGGCTTTCTTATGATTTACATATGAGAGTAATTTTGAAATGATCCCATTTTTCATATTGTATATTAATAAACCCCAAACTTTTATCTAGAGCTACATTCTATTTCTCTACCATTGCTACCTGATACCTTTCTAATTCTCAAATTTTTCTTCTCAATTTAACACACCCCAAAATATATTACATAGTAACGAGGGTTTAACAATTATATACATGCTTCATTTTTATATCTTGGTTAATGTAATTTTCTGAAATTCTTGAATTAAATAGACTCTGCTCCCATGACTTGAGGGATTTTTGGATAGTCATCCATCCCTTTTCTAGAGTTCTGGAACTTGCTGTTTGTAAGCAGCTGCATATCCCTGCGAGAC
Organism: Spermophilus citellus; assembly: GCF_964194105.1. Lineage (NCBI taxonomy): Eukaryota > Metazoa > Chordata > Mammalia > Rodentia > Sciuridae > Spermophilus > Spermophilus citellus. The sequence continues at coordinate 84,045,480 of NC_138197.1, forward strand.
TGCAAGCTTCGCAAGAGCAGACACTGCATCTGTCAGAATATCACTATGTCCTGGTGTCTGGTGCAGCTCCGGCTGGCCCAGATTAGGAACTTCATAAATATTTATTGGCTAATTGCTAACTTTATGCTGTTGCCAGCCAGCAGGCCAACCAATCAACAGAGACAGCCTTCTCATATTGACATGTGAAGAAGCAAATCCCCCGGGTCTGACCCCACTCTCCCTTAACCTAATCACAGAAGTCCGGTCCTTTTGCCTTTCGCACTTCCCGTTTTGATATTTAATTCACACTCAACCCTAAGCCCAGAATGAAAACTTTTCCTCTGCTTTCTCCATCCATGTCCCAAGCTTAAAACCTTATTGTCCAGTAAGATACATCTACAGTGCATTAGATCTGTTCTTCTCAAAGGCAATTTGCATCTGCATTCTGCTAATGCCGTAACATTGGCAACATCATATGCATTTGTGCTTCTTATCCCATTTCTTATTTTGGAGAACTGGGGGTCCTTGAAAACAACTGGGTTAAACGTGATTCAGCAGTTCACAGTCTCCTTACTGATTTTTTACTTTGAGAATTCACAGAGCCAGTGTGCAGTCTCTGTGCTAGAATATGCAGTGAATCTTCAAGTCAGGGTATGTGTGTATGTGGTGGTTTTTGCTCCTGGGTTTTGTCTGCCTTGATGTTCAGAAGAACTATTGTACCCAATATGTTGCTCAAAGACAAACACCTATTTTGTTGGTGATGGTGTTTGTGTGTACTTTTCTTTTTCTCTATTTTTTTTTTTTGGTCCTTCTTGGTCAAAAAGTCCTTGTCAAATTTCAGACTTCATCTTCTTCTGGATGAATGCATTATGAAAATTGCAGCATGCAGCTCCTAAAAGAAACTCTGGAATACATATTGCTGATGGGAATATAAATGGAAAATCATCTGATAGCTTCTCATCAGGGTAGATGTGTATCTACCCTATGATCTAGCAGTTCTACTCTGATGTGTTTAGCCAAGAGAAATAAAACATATAAAATCTTGAAAAAGAATATTCAGGGGCTGGGGTTGTGGCTCAGTGGTAGAGAGCGCTTGCCTCGCACGTGAGAGACCCTGGGTTCCATCCTCAGCACCACATAAAATAAATAAACAAAAAATAAAGATATATGTATATATATATATATGAATATTCATAGTTGCCATCTTCATAAGAGCGCCCAGTTGGAAAAACTCAAATATTCATCAACAGTTGATGGGATAAACCAAACGTTGGTACACACCTGCCATCCCAGTGACTTGGGGAGGCTGAGGCGGGAAGATTGCAAGTTCGAGGCCAGTCTGGACAACCAAACAAGACGTGTCTCAAAATACAAAATACAAAATAAAAAAGTGCTGAGGATATAGCTGAGTGGAAGAGCACTTACCTCTCATGCATGAGATCCTGCACAGCCCCTTCCCTGTACACAGTTGACTGCATAAACAGATTTTGCTTTATTTATCCCAGTCTACTTCTTAGTTGAGAGAGAGAGAGAGAGAGAGAGAGCGCGAGCGAGCGCGCGCGCGCAACATGGATGAATCTCAAAACCAAGAAAACATTCTCAATCTTGTTCTGGATGGTGGTTATGCAGATATACACAGGTGTTGTTGAAACTCATTAAACCTGAGGCCATGTTTGGTTTGGTTTGGTTTGGTTTGGTTTGGTACTAAGGATTTAAACCAGGAAGCACTGTACATCCCCAGCACTTTTAATTTAATTTAATTTTTTTTATTTTAAGATAGGCTCTCTCTAAGTTGCTTAGGGCCTCATTAAGTTGCTGAAGCAGGCCTCAAACTTTAGATCTCCCTGCCTCAGCCTCCCAATTCACAGGGATTACAAGCAGGCACCACCATGCCCTCTAGGCCTATGCATTTTATTAAGGTATCTTTTCTCTGGGAGAATCAGGCCAACACTCAAGTTGAGTATGGAATTTGCAGCCAGATGTCAATCCTGGTTCTGTCACTTACTGTTTCTAGGGACCTTTGGCAAATTGCCCACATGTCTGCTTTAGTTTTCTTATCTATCAAATATAAATGAAATTAGTATCTACCTGATAAGTTGTCATGAAAATTAAATGCATTGATTGGTTTGTTTGTGCTCAGTTCTCACTTTAAAAAAATTTAAAGTAAAACCCTCTACTCTGATCTTCGTAACAATACTTCTGTACTCATTCTTGATGGCACAGGAGAATCACCAGAGATGATTTTATAAATTACCGATACCTGGGCTACATTCCCAGGCCTTCTGATGTAATTGACTTGGGGAATGATCTGGACTTTGTGATATTTTTAAAAGTTACTACATGAGTTTTTGTTTTTGTTTTTAGCTATGTTTGGACGAGTAATGCTTTATGCTATATGGTATCATGATTATATTCTAAATTTCCAATAATTGTAGTACTTCATGACAGGTAGACTGTATTTGTTCCATTTCCAATAGCACTAAAAGCCTTTCCAGAGAAAATTAAAAAGATCAATTTAGTAATGAATTTCCATAAGAATTGTTGATGTTCACGTCATTTGATTTTTGCAGAGGAATAAAAGGAAATTCTAACATTGAAGAGGGAAACCTGAGATCACCTCTTTCTGTTTTAAAAACTTTTTTTCTTTCATCAGAGAGAAATATTAAATCTCTAAAGAGCTTGGGGGGTGGGAAACAGCACTACTCAAAACTGGTATGATAAAGCAGAGAAACTTTAAAAGATGGCTGCAATGCACTCAAAACGCAGATCACAAGACTCTTGGCCCTGCTATTCAGAGCTCTGTAAGTGTTAGATGTCACTTTTCTCTCTGTTTAGTTGTGAATGCAGGCAGTCCTGGCATAACAAGCATCTCTGATGAATATGTGGAAATGGGTTACATCAACTCTGTCTTGGAGGAAAGAATCCAAATGGATCTCACTTTTGTTTTGAGGAGTGACTCAATGAATTGTTTCGGGCTTGCATTAATGGAAAAGATGATCTTATTCATCGGGATCAGAAGGAAAAAATTCAAAAAGTGTCAAGAGTGTCAATAACGAAAAAGCCACATATGGCACGAGACTAATAAGACACTTTTGGTTATCATTATAATGCTATTTTTACTTTGGAAGCCGAATATGGCCAGATGAGTTTTTGAAGAAATGTGTATTTTTCTTCTCCTGATAAAACTACTTTTTGTTTGTACTTACATGCCTCTCACTGATAATAAGTTGTTAGTGGACCAGTTTATGTTTCTAACAAGTTAATCTCCACTGATTTGTGTAACTGGTGTACCTGAAGACTTCCTACCTTTGTTTTTGAGGGAGAGAGAATTCAGTCATGCAAAGGAAATCTTTTATGATTGTTAGGTGTGCCTTCATCAGTAATGAAGGAATGTGGGTAGTTTTATTTTTGTAGTTTTTGGCAGATGATTTTCATTTACTCTGTGTCTGGGCTGACTCACAAATTGGCCATTAATGGACAAGAAGTGATGAGATGAGACAGTGGTCCTTCCCCGCTTTTCTTCTTTTCTCTGAACCTCAGTTTGTCCAACCTTAAAATGGATTAAGATTGCCTGTGTTTTCAACAAAAGAAGATAATAACCTAATAACCAAATTAATTTCAATTTGTGAAACCATTTCATAGAAAAACTTTTTTTTTTTTTAATCTTGCAACTGACTATGGACCTGTCTTCTATTTGAGTGCATTTCCATTCAACAGTTTAAAAAGATAAATTTTTTGTTGTTGTTTTTTTCTCCTTCCATTCACAAATTATATTGAATGCCCACTACTACATATGAACAAAGTGCTGTGTTGATGCCACGAACAAGACATATTAGTTTTTTGAGAGGTTTTCTGCATGAATCACCAGAATTATTCTTTTATTTGTTCAGCAGATGCTATTTACCTACAATTGACTGACACAGTGCCAGGCATGTGGTTCTTATCAAGACAAATAAGGCCAGAGTATTATAAGTATTCAGAAAAACAGAGATCATACTTTCTTGGTCAAGGACTGTTTTATAGAATAGGTAAGATTTAGAATAAAGTAAGCTTTTTAACTGTTGCATATAGAGAGTGCATTCTAGAAGGAAGAAAGAAGGAAAGTGAATGGGAGTAGAGAGCAGTAACCTGATCAGGAAGTCTGGTATACACAGGGAGTCTAGGATACAGAAGGCTGGGAGTTCAGAGCATGCAAATAACACTACAGGCTAATGAGAATGGGAGACCAGCTTATTAAATGCCTTGAATGCTGTCCATACAAAGAGTATGGATAAATATCCAACCATCTATGTGAGATTTCACCAAAAGACCTGGAACAGGCACTAGCAAAGGTTAAGAAAGCTTCTCCTTAGATTCTGAGTTCGAAAACATTTGACTGGGGCTGGGGATGTGGCTCAAGCGGTAGCGCGCTCACCTGGCATGCGTGCGGCCCGGGTTCGATCCTCAGCACCACATACCAACAAAGATGTTGTGTCCACCGAGAACTAAAAAATAAATATTAAAAATTCTCTCTCTCTCTCTCTCTCTCACTCTCTCTTTTAAAAAAAATTTTGACTGTATCAAATCAGACATATGATCTGTTCTAACCATATGTACTTTGGGGATTTATCTTTAGATCTTCTAAACTTATTTTAGATTGGCAAAAAGACCACACAAAGAAATATAGTATGCAGATATGAGTATTTTCCAACAGACCTTATACAAATTGAAATTAAATTTCAGTCTTTGGTGGATATGCATCGTAGCCATGGCAAGAAATATTCATCACTAATTCTTTTAGCAGATTAATAGATTCTTTAATAAAAAAATAAGTAAATAAATTTCAAAATTTTGTTCTTTTAAGGAAAGATACTTTGGGGTTGTGGTTCAACGTTCTTGAAATGTATCATAGGAACCTTTAGACCCGTTTGAATTTTAATAGCATACTAGTCAGGAAAAGACCCAAGGAGGTTGATTTTGCCACTGGTAATTAAGGTTGCACTTGCATTGTACTGTTTTGGGTATACAAGGAAAACGAGCCTACATTCTCTGCCCTGATCACTTCCTTGTGTTATTTGTGGTTTTTCTTGCATTCTGGTAGGAACCTGGTTGAAGCAGACTTAGCAGCCAACTACATACTTGTGTTATTACTAGAAAGAAGCACACTTAATTGCAGACACAATGGTAGATTTGCTAATCCCAGAGACCATATTTTGGAAGAGCGGTTGATTCTTTGGTATCCAAAGAATGCATAAGCAGAAGGACAGTAGGTGCATGCCTAGATTAAAAGTGGTAGGGATGCCTAAGGGCTGGAGAAAGGGAAAACACATTCCCTACAGTAAACAGAGACATGGGGGAAATACCAGTGCCTGTGAACCCAGTCCCTAGCTGGAATTAGAAACATTTAATTAAAAAAAAAGCTACTTGGTATTAAAAACATCCTATCTAGTCAGTGCTATTTAGAAGAAGATACAGAAAAAGACAACAATATTCTGCCACATTTGGGGACTATTTAAAGAACTATGTTAAAAGAGCTCTCTTTTCTTCCCATTCCTTTTCAAAAGAGATGTATAAGTACACTAGAAGTAAACCATTTAGGACAAAACTCTTAAGGAGTTAGAGCTTGAATCTAATGTGAGGAAACCCACAGAGCTTATAAAACTTTAATACATAGCCCCAGCTGTAATGAAGCAGGCTTGCAGTTTTAAGTGAACCAGTGATAATTCGTGGAAGCTCTTAGTGTTACACAGGATAAAATTGAAATCAACAGCAGCACAGCAATGTTAATAAAAATGAAAAGCCACCCTGTATAAATATAAGTAACTCTGGCCTATGTGGGGAAGGCACCAAGGAAAACCGTTTATTGTCACTTTAAAATAACGTTTATGCCAAAGTAAAACTTCAGGTAGAGAAGTTCTAACCAAAGCCCTTAGAAATATTGGGTTTTTTTCCGCCCAAGACGGACCCCTCCTAAGTTAGAGACTTTACCTTGGAAAGTCCTGAGAAAACTCTCTACTTATGCCAGTTAACAATTGCCCCCAGGGAAGCTCTGGGCATGGCAAGGCTTGGGCCCATCCATTGGCAGGTTCACCTGTCATCCCTCTGTCTCACCCTCTCAGTTGGTAAGCCTGGTCTGACCTCCTGTGGTTTCCCTTTCTCCAGTCCTTAGGCATCCCTACCACTTTTAATCTAGCATGCACCTACCGTCCTTCTGCTTATGCATTCTTTGGATACCAAAGAATCAACCGCTCTTCCAATGTCCTCCCATAGTGCCAGCTACAGTTTAGTCAGTTCCATTAAGTTGGCCTTCCAAAGCCATTCTACTCACCAAGAGTGGCTTCCCCATTTCTCTAGCTGCTGCTATTCCACCCATCCTCCAAGCCCTGGCATTTCCATGAACTCCTTGGAATACGTTACGCACTGGTCCACTGGAGTTCTCCCTGCTTCTGAACTCATCCAGTGTGTCCCACTTTGCAACTCATTTTTTAATCTAATCCCATACGTGATTATTTCCCTCCAGTGCTCTGTCATCCTTGATTCTTCCAAAATCTGAGCATACACCCCTGCGTATGTTCAGTAGATACCTATGGACTGACAGATCCCCTGGGTACCATAAAGACTTTGTACTATCTGCAGTAAGTTAACTAACAAGATGGGAAGAAAATGGGCGGATCATCTCAGCCACCACCTGGCCCTTTCCTCCTGGGCTTTCAGCTTGTTGTGCTGCTTTCCCAGTTTCCCCTGAGGAGGTTCTACACCATCCTCTGGCATTTTCAAATTACCTACCCTGTGCCACTTGTGCCCAGTTATAGTTTTAATATGAATTCCTTTAACATAAATTTCTGTTTAGGCTTGCTTGCCATTGTTTAATTAGCAAAGGTGGAGACTAGAAAGGCGAAACGATGAATGGTAAGAACCAAATACCTTGTCATTGGGGGAAATTTCCCACAAATCCTCCCAGCGGTGTCTTTGGCCGGCCACCAGCCTGTGAACCTCAAAGGAGTAGGTCATACCTTTGTTTTTGCACACAACTCTCTCCTCAGTGACTGACACAAGGCCTGTACACAGTAGACGTTTAATTATTTTTTAAATAAAAACTACCCAATGATGTCTAAGGGAGGGTCTGAGCAATGAAGGGTTTATCGTGTGGGTCTGTTGCCACAGAGATTTGTGCCTTAACGTAAGAAAATTCTTGTTGGCAAATTCTGAGACCAAAAGTAGATAAATTAGTAGAAGGCTGTTTATTATAATATTTATACTGCATTTCTTTCTAATAGCTGCTTGTTCCAAAGTTTTGAAGATATACTTTTGGTGTATAGAAACACTGCTTTGCTGGGGTTGGGGATATGGCTCAAGTGGTAGCATGCTCGCCTGGCATGCATGAGGCACTGGGTTCAATTCTCAGCACCACATAAAAATAAAATAAAGATATTGTGTCCACTTGAAACTAAAAAATAAATATTAAAAAAAGAAAGAAACACTGCTTTGCACGAAAATTTTGAATTTTATTTGTTTGTTTATGTAATAGTGCTAGGGATCAATCCCAGGGCTTCTTCCCACATGCTACGTATGTGCTCTACCACTGAGCTATCCCCCCAGCCCAAACTTATCTTTTATGAAGTGGATTTTTTGAGAATGGTGCTTCCTAAAATATGTATTCTACCTAGTTTGGTGTCATGTCTGTAAGTGGAAATGTGGCTCTAATTAAATGTAAAAATGAAGTTGCCAAACATCAGGAAAATTACACAGTATTTTCTGGTCTAAAAACACCATTCATTCACACAAAACAGCGCATTACTGGGTATCTTATTGCCAGATAGCTCAGTAGCTTTCTTATAAGCATTGATGAAAAGGAGGGTGTGAAAATTTAGTGGACATGTTTTACGACATTACTTTTATTACATTTTCCTTCTTAAGCCCCCAAACAAAAATAACTTTCTATTGTGCTCTACAGAAATATGAATCAGCAAGTGCCTTTTGAGATTCTATAACTGTTATGGGATTTGGAAAGAATCACAGAGAATCCAGCTCTCAGTGAGTTTAAATTTTACTTGGGATTGTGCATAATAATAAATCCCATCTTTATGTACAACTATAATGCACCAATAAAAAAAAATGTGGCAAAAATTTTTATTTGGAAGCCAGAAACACTTAAACCAAAAAAAGGTACTTCTCACACACATAAACATGCATAAATAGAAAAAGAGTAAAAGATGATATTCCAAAATAATGACAATGGTCATCATTCATAATGAGGCTAGGAGTGATTTTATTTTATTTATATATTCTTTCATGAATATTATATTAGAAATGCAATAAAAATAAGTTACAAAGAAATTGTCCAACAGTATGCAGTGAGTACCAGATGACAGGTATGCATAGAAAGGACTGCAGGAATCCAGAGAGTGAACCCACCTGGTCTGGATAGTGAAGATGCACTTGAGCTGGGTCAAGAAGCATAGATACTAGCACAGTGATGATATTTGTGGTTTATTATTGCCTCCCCACTAACCAGTCTTCCTTTCTTTATTCCAATTTTGTTCAGTTATGGTAGTTTCTTTCCAGTTATCAGGAATTGGTGTAAGATTGGATATGTAATGTAGCTAGCTGTACAATGATATAGCAAAAGCTAAAACAGATGAGCCTCTGTCGCTTGTGAATTTCATCTAGTCTGATATGACACCTGGAGAAACCAGACTTGGAACCACACTGACATAGAAGTATCCAGAGTATACCAGAGATAATTGGTAAATGACATTATCAGTTTCTTTTCCTCTACTTAGAAGTATGTGAGTAACATTTTCTAGTTTGAGCAGGGATGAAAGCATCCTCATTGATACAACATTTCTACAAATACTCAGTTGAACAACTCTTTGAAGCAGATGAGATTTGCATCATTATTCCCATACACTGATAATGAAACTAAAGTTAAAAGCATGCAAGTTGCCCGAGGGCTGAAATCCAGGTTTATTGATTCTAAATCTTTCTACCTTCTCAATGCTCTTTCAAATGGATAGCTCCATACAAACAGAGAGAAGTGTTTACATTCTTCAGTTTAGGATGGCTGCATGCTTAGCAATGATCTAGGAGCTGGGAATCTGGGAGTGGAGGAGGAGGAGGGGAAGAAAGCCATAAAAAGTGACTTTGGTATTTGGCATATGAATCCAGTGTTGGCTTTAGTGGATTTTGGTTTGGGTGTATAGGGATAACTGGATCAAAAAGGGACCAGATTGTGGAGATCTAAGAATTCCAGGTCAGAGTTAATTCTTTATAGAGTGGGAAAGGCTACAGTGTTGATAACAAAATTCCAGAATCAGAACAAAAAGAGAGGAGTAGTTTTAAAGTCCTTTTTATCTTGTTGGCAAATTCTGTATCTGTATGTATACCATTCTCTATATCATCTAACACAGAACTTGAAACAAAGGAAACACAGAAACCATTAAGAACATTTCTTTTTAGATATGAATAACTTAAGCTTTATTCATACCTCAAATGGAAATTTAGTGCTGCATTATTTTGTGAATTACTTAATTCAAATCAAACTTGGCTATGACATCTGGGCCCCATATGGTAGATTAATTAAAGCAGGGATGCTGAATTTGGATAGTTTGATATCCTCTTCAAAGACAGATCTCCCTTGGGACTAAGACGGGAAAATCCTGACATTTTGATTTCTCTGCATACAGGGACCTTTAGCATGGGAACAATAAACAGCCTTTTGTAGCTTTTTAATGAGACATGTAGTGTGTTATATTAACACCCAGGAGCTTGCCTAAAACTGCCCTCCCTCACTAAGAACTAATAAAATGGGTGCACTCTAAATGCAAAGCCACTGTGCTTTTTTTTTTTTTTTTCAAACCTTCATTCTTTTCTCCCACATCAGGAGTCTTTATTTTTTCCTAGAATTGAGTTCCCCTTCACAGAATATGCAAACAGCACACCTGGTCTAGAAACAGCCCTCGGTATGAATCTCCAGTTATCTCCCACATAGCAGCAGGTGGCCCTGGATTCCCAGGTCAGCCAAAAAGCAAGCTGAGTATTGTACTCATTAGCACAGCACGTATGTGGACTATGCGGTATGCAGTTGTCTCCAGAGATAAACCCATGGTGCTTTCAACGGAGATGAGTGCATCAGGAGGATGGAAAACACTGTGTGGCCTGGGTGGGCTGCCTCCTTAAAGAGCTCAGAACAATGGAGACTAACAGGAGATTAGAGATGGGAGTTGAGGGGCCTCATAAATGCCTGTCATCTAACACATTTTGTGTATCTAAGCTGGGCTTTGGGCTGTCTCTGCTTCTAAATTTAAATACTTATATTTTAGCCAGTTCACATTTCACTTCTCTTTGAGTCACATACATTATGTAGGGATTTTTAAGAGCCCTTGTAGATGTGGAAGAGTAGATGCCACCTGGTTTGAGGTAGAATCTTCCAGGCTTGAAAAGGTATCTGGTTTTGCTCGCCTGTCACCTGTTCCTGCTGAGCCACAGTGTGTGGTGACTTTCTGGTTGGTTGTGTCCAGAAATTGGAGAAAGACCTCTCACCCCAAGCCCAATCCCATTCTCATGGATAATTGAATAGAAATGAACTTTTGATTGATTTTCCTATTCCCTATTTTTTTCTTTCTTTGTCAGTAATATTGTCCAAGTAAAAATGACGCCTTGAGCACTTTGAATAGCTAGAAGGTGGTATAAATTATTATGCCATTTACACACATATGGAGATGGAATAATTTTCACTATGTTGGCACCTTTTGCTATTGTTTGTGAAATTCTTTTGAGAAATGTGTCTGAAATTTCTTTAATTTGAATAAAAATATACTTAATGGCAGAGAGTTTGCTCGTGTACTTTTCAGTTTCTTCTGAGCAAAATATAATATGCTTTTTCTGATACAGAAAAATATGAACTGAGTGGTCAGTTAGTATACCAACTGTTCTTACTTAGAAGGAAGTGCATTCTGAGGAAATAAGTATAAGAATACCAATCCTAAGAATGATCTTGGACACTCAACGGGACCAGGGGAGGTACAAGGGTATCTAATTCTCCACCTCTCTGCTCAACAAGTGCCAGTGAGACTAGAAGAACAAATACCTGTGAAATACATTAAGATTTGGGGAATGACAGATATTATCTAAGGTATTTGTCATTTACTGTTGTTGTTCCAGAAACAGCTTAAGGGAGGTAGCAAATGTGTCAAATGAAGGAATTGAAAAAAAAAAAAGAAAAAAAAAAAGCATTGAAGGGAGCTAGAAAGGAGCTTAAGAGAAAAGTTTCCCGGGCCACCTAGGTTGCAGGTTAATGAGTGGCCCCATGAAACCTTCCTGTAGAGGTGTGTTTCTTTCCATGAAAAGGGGAGAGCTGGTCTGTTAAACACTTCACAGTAACACCAAGTCAAAAACAAGTTGTTTCTCAGGAGAAAAGCAATGATTCCTAATGTCAAGATAGCAGTGTCTCCCAAGGGTGCACACAGTTAGAGAAGCTCTAATTACACCAACTGCCTAACATTATGACCCTGGGAAGGTGGTAGCTTAATGGCTCCAAACTTTATTTCCTTCCTGTGAAATGGAGAAATTGAACGAAAAGATCCAGAATCACTGTGTCCCCACTGCAGTGAGGGTGCTGTCTCCTTAATCATTTTCTCAGAAAATGAAATTTTCTTTTCTTTGTCTCCTATTTCTCTTTACAGGCCGAGTATCCCTTATTAGAAATGCTTGTGGGCTGGGTTGTGGCTCAGTGGTAGGGCACTTGTCTTGCATGTGGAAGGCACGGGGTTTGATTCTCAGCACCGCATATGAATAAATGAGTAAAATAAAGGCCCATCAAATGAATAAAATAAAGGTCCAGAAAAAATTAAAAAGCAAAGAAAAGCTTGGGACTAGATGTGTTTTCAGATTTCTGATTTTTTTACAGAGCTTGAAATGTCTACATATACATAATGAGAGATCTTGGAGAAGGGACCCTAACTCTAACACAAAACTCCATTTCTGTTTCATATGCACTTAATACATTTGTCCTGAATGTGATTTTATACAATATTTTAAATAAGTTTGTGCATTTGGACTGTGACCCATCATGTGAGATCAGGGGTGGGAATTTCCCCTGAAGCATCAGGTCGGCACTCAAGAAATTGATTTTGGATTTTCAGATTGGGGGTGCACATTTAGTTTCCTTTCACCGCCCCACCCCCACTCCAACCTTCCTTTTTCTGTTGCCCCCATGGTATTCTGTCCCACTTGTCTTTCCCATAGGGCTGCTTATCTGTTTTCCTTTTGAAGAAAACAGAAACATTGAGTGCAAGAGCTGTGACTAAGGAGTGTCTGTGTCTGGGGAGGAAGGGGGGCGGGCTGCGAGTGATAGGGTGGGGAGCACTGTCTGGAACTGAGGTCAGCCAGGAAAGAGGAAGCAGTTTTTATACTTCTACACTCACGGGATGGTCAAGGATTCCACTTGGAAGCTTGGCTTTTTGTTTAGAATACAGGCTTCAACAAGACCTGTTTGTGGTTCTGCCACTGAAGGGCTAATTGTTCTTAACTGTATTGTGGCTAATTGTTCCTAATTGTATTGTGTTCAGCAGCACTAACTGCAGCATCGGCTTAAAAACAGCGTTTAGGGGAATTCTTGGTGCCTCCTCTTACATTCCAGTGTTATCAGAGGTGGAGGCTACATGCTTTAGATTGTCACCAGAAAGGGGCGCAAGGGCACTTGCCTTAGGTGGCATGCGGTGTCCCCTGTGAATTATGCATAGTGGGCATATGGAGTTGGAGGCTGCCTAAGGAGGGGACTGCACCCTTATTGCTGCAGTAGTTGCCATTGCCACCCTGTGACCTGATGGCAGCAGTTCTAGAAATGGAGGCTGTGATTGGTCCTTCCAGTTGTTCTCCAGAGACCAAATGTCAGAAGCTTAATGGCTACTGAACAGAAGTGATGTTTTGGTATCATTCATGTTGCTGGGCTATGAAAGATAAATTCATTGTGGTAAATAAGATATCTGAGATAGAGTTATTGCCTGCTAAACACATAGTAAGTTAGTTCATTCCCTTCCCTTCACATACATTTTCTCCTACTGTTTGCACTGTTTGCAATTTGGTACCTCTGTCAAGATTAACTGTAATCCCTTGTCCTTCCATTAAAAAAAAAAAAAAAAAAAAAAAAAAAGAGGAATGGCTGTTCAGCCTTGTCACTGTGCCAGAAAATGAACTAATTATCCTTTTGAAAATGGGGAACTGTATGATAGAATAGGGCTTTCATGGTTAAAAAATATCAGTCAAATCCATTGGATCTGACACACCAGCTCAACGAAAAATATATCTGGGGAATGTCTGTGAGCTACTTGACCTGCAGCTAATCAATAAGCTAAAAACATAGGGGTGAAGCTCATGGTTTTCTTTAAAACTGTAATTGGCGTTTTATCTCAGAATTTACTTAGATTTCACCAAAGTTGCCCCTTTAACAGTAAAATGTGTACACATTCTTCAGAAGATCCACAGGGTACCAAGTATTTTTAATAGTGAAGGACTTGTAGCCTCTCCTTTCAATGTACCCCTTAAAAAATAGACACTTTTTTGAATGGAAAGCCTTTCCAGCATATTTCTAGCATTTCCTTACCCACCATTTCAAATTTTGCTGATGATAATTTAACCCTGTTCTCTGATAGGGTGATGCCACCAAGCCTGGATTCTGTTGAACGGAATGATCCCTCCTGGCTGTAGTTTTTAGTTTTTTTCTGTCTGCTTCTTAAGGAAGTGTAGTATGTTATCTTTCCTTGTTGGCACTTCCTGACTCTTTCCACATTTGACTTGTCTCCAGTGCAGGTTTGGGAATCCAATCTCTGAGTGTATTAGAATTTAAAATAGGAGGAAATGCATGATAATTATGACCTGAGGGGACCTTCTTTGAATGAAGAACCTGTGGTTCGGTGCATCTGTAACCACACTGTTAATCTGGAAATCTCTCTCCCTCTCCACCCACTTTCCTTGCACTAAAGTGAGAAAATGAATGCCGTCTTCTTGAAAAGATTCTCTATGGGCACTGATGTAATTCTAGCAGCCCATAACACTATCATTTACATGGTAAGAAAAATACATTATTATAGTTCCTTAAATAAACAGGGCATACTTGAGGATAACTATATACAATATGACTTACATGTAGACTTTCCACACAATCAAATGAGCCACAGGTATTAAATAACAGGTGTTCAAGTAAAGTGTATGATTGTGAATTAAGATTTTATTTATTGCTTTTTAATTCAAGCCATCTTAAGTTATCTAGAAGATTTGATAATAGGGTGTTAGGTAGGATGACATCCTTTTCTGTTTTTATTGCTTCTGATCCCTGGTGATATACTGTTGTTTTCTTTCAGTCCTTGTTGGGCACACTGATTCTGCAGGTTGGCTCAACTGGTCTGGGTTTCCAGAAGTATCTTATCCCCTTTGTGATGTCACAGTTGTTCACTAGCTACCTGAGCACTTCCACTGAGCATTGGTAGTATACTTGGCTTCTGCTATTTTTCCCCCCTTCTCTGAGCCTGTTCTCTTTCCTGTCCACGGTACTACAAGTAAAGCATACCTTATCTGAAATCCAAAAATCTGAAATTTCTAAGGGCCAACGAGGTGCCATGAGTGGAAAATTCTCTATCTGACCTCAGGTAATAGGTCATGTTGCTTCAACTATTTTAAGGCATACATGAAATAGAAATGAATTTCATGTTTAGACTTGGATCCCATCCCCAAGATATCTCACAATGTATATGAAAAAATTCTAAAATGTGAAATCCAAAATTTGAGAAACTTCTTGTCCTCCACTTCAGAAAGGGACAGTCGACCTGGCCTGCACTTTTTCTATCTGATTCTTCTCCAGATACCATCTCCCTACAGGGACCCCTTCCCATGTTCACTCATTCATTATTGTTCTTAGCACAGTGCTTGACTTAAGTGCTCCCTAGATAGATAGGAAATTAGCTGGTTTCTAATAGAAGCATTAAAATAGAGTGAAAGTGGGGAATGGAGGAAAAGAAAAGGAAACCCTTCAAAGTACATGAAAGTCTTATAGATGTCAGAAAATCTAAGTTAAGTCTTGTTGCTACAAAATAGTCCCTAATTTAACTGTTTATTGAAAGTTTCAGAAAGTGAGTAATAAGTGTCTATCACTCATTATTTGGTGAAAGGAAGCATGCTAGTGAATCAGGAGACACAATATTTTTTTCCTTAGTACTTATTTCTTATAAATGGCCATTCATGCAACAAAATAATTGAGTCTCCTTCATAGTAATTTTAGAATAGACTGCAGAAATTTTTTTCTCAGTCAAAAAATATATTGAGAGCTGAGCATAGTTGTGTATACCTGTAGTTCCAGCTACTCAGAAGTCTGAGAAAGAAGGTACACTTAAGCACAGAAATTCAAAGCCAGCCCGGGAAACATAGTGAGGTCTGTACGGATGTGCTGTTATCCTCCATTTTCTAGTTGAGGATACTGAAAATTAAATAATGTGTCAAACTTGCACAATCCTAAATGGCACAGCAGGGCTTGTGTCTAAAGTCAGTTTGGGCTGCTATAATAAACTACCATACACTAGTAGTTTTATAAACAGCAGGCATTTATTTCTCATAGTTCTGGAGACTGGAAAGTCCAGCTCAAGGCACCAGCAGATGCAGGGTCTGGTGAGGGCCTGCATTCTGGTTCATAAATGTCATCCTCTTCATGCAGCCTTGCATGGCAAGAATGAGAAAGCTCTCTGGGGCCTCTTTTATAAGGGCACTAATGCCCTTACAACCCAGTCAGGTCCCAAAGGCCCCATCTCCAAACACCATCACATTGGGTGTTGTGATTTAGCCTATGGATTTGAGGAGGGGCGCAAACATGCAATTTGTGCATCCATATTAAAGCCAGGGCTTTGTGACTGCCCTGTGCCTCTCAACAGTAGGTATGAAAGCTTTGCTAGGAAGACCTGTCTGCCAGACAGGCTTGGAACTCACAAATGTGTAACTGGACATACACTGAAGGCTCATAGTTGCCTTTGGTAGTGCATGAAAGAAATAACCCAGTCTGAAGAGAGTCTGAGGACAAGTATTAACCCTCACCATCGTTCTGATGACAGAACCTGAGAAGACCTCTAGTAAAGATCTGCTTTGGAGCAGGACAGGAACCGAGGTGCATTCTGGGTGAGTGAGCAGTAAGTGCCCCCCAGCTCCCTCACCTGCCCCAGGCAGCTGAGTCCCTAGGTAGGCTACCTTGGCCTCCCAGGCTCCCAGACTATACAGTGACGTGGATAAGCCAGTGATCCATTCTCCTGAAATCCAGCTATTCAGGCAGAAAAGATGACTTCCTGACAGAGCTCTAAGGAAGTGCCCCCCCAGCCTCAGGAAACAAAACAAATCCAGCTCTTCCTATTCCCTTATTTTAACATCCTCTTTCTGCCCACCTCGGCCCCCCACCCCCACCCCCACCCCCAAGACAGATAGCAGAAATTTAGACTCAGCACTTTTACTTTTAACTCTTTCTTGACATGAATATGGGATATTCTTCTTGCGGGCCAAAAGCTTCTCTCTCCCCCTTCCCTTTTTGTAATTTCTGGTATTTATTAGCTAAGTTCTTGACAGCCATCTTCTTCCCAGTATTCTTATTGCTCTACATCTCAGCTACTTATCTTACAACTTCTAAGGGTTTTTTTTATTCTTATTAATATTCTAGGGAGGTTTAAATATAGGAGGATACTGTCCCATTACAGCACACGGAAATTTATTTCTGTGATCTTGGTTGTTATCATCTGTCAGTTACGATGATAGTTTATTTTCTCTGTTGAAAATGGTGCTTTCTGGAATGCTTTTCCTTTTCTCTGACCAACTCCGGAATTTTTTCCTTTTAATCTTTAACCCTTGTATAAGCCCTTATCCACTGAGAATCTTTCAGCTTTCCATATTAAGCTGAATTAGGTAGGTCTAGCTTGAGATCTGGGTGCAGGTAGTTTACTGGGAAGTCCTTCGGGAATAACACCTCTTAAGAGCCTCCACAGGGAGCTCTGGAACTGGGATGGCCCTAGAGAAGGAGCAGATTCTTGGGCAAAGTAGCCCCTTTTAGCCAAGGGTAGTTACTGGGGAGGGGCTCAGGTGTGAGCCATCCACAGCCAGCACTTTGGGCAGCTGGAGGAGTAAGCAGTGATCTGTAGAGGACCACAGCATCCATTGTGACACCCTTTCTGTCTGGGTCAGTCACACCCTGAGATGTTGCAGCTCTGATGTCCTTTTTTGTAAAAATCACCCTGGCAACAACAAGGAGGCTTATTCAACTAAAAATGCCTCCTGTGTTTTGTTTGTTTTTGTTTTTGTCCTAAACTGCTTTATGAACTGGAGGTTTTGGTAAATGAACTATAGAGACAAGCAACAGAATAATGAGAGAATCTGGTTTACATTTTCTCCTTTACATTGCCATTCTTACCATCCTAATTTTGACCTTAATCATCCCTGTTTGAGTAAGACTAGCTTCTTTTTTTTTTTTTAAAGCTTTACTGAGTTATATTGACATACAATAAACACCATATATTTATTAATTTAATTTTTTTAGTTGTAGTTGGACACAATACCTTTATTTTATTTATTTATGTGGTGCTGAGGATCGAACCTTGTGCTCCACACATATGAGGCAAGTGCTCTACCACTGAGCCACAATCCCAGCCCCATATTATATTTAACCGTACAATTTAATGAGTTCTCATACGTCTATATCTATGAAGCCACCGTTCCTAAATGTTGTCATGCTCCTTTGCAGTCCTTCCTGGCTCTGTCTTCCCCAGGCAACCATTGATCTCCTTTCTGTCCTCAGATTACTTTGGATTTTCTAGGGTTTTGTAGAAACGGGATCATAGAGTACATACCCTTCTTGGTAGTGGTCTGCTTCTTTTGCTTGGTACAACTATTTCAAGATTCATCCATGTCGTTTTATGTATCAATAGTTGTTTTCTTTTTGAGTTCTATTCCATGGACCTGGTTGATGGACATTTGAATTGTTTGCAGTTTTAACTACTATAAATAAAGGTGTTATGAACATTTGTGAACACGCCACACTGTGAAATCCTCTTTTGTTTCTCTTGGGCACTTAGAAGTGGAATGACTGAAACACGAAGTAGATTTATGTTTAACTTCAGAAACTTCCATGCCAAATTGTTTTCCAAAGTGGTAGTACCATTTTACAATCTCACCTGTAGTCTATTGGGAAGTTACACTCGTGCCACATCATCACCAATGTGGTAGTTTGGTTCTTTTAAAGTTAAATCAATCTGGTGCGTATGCTGTAACATTTCATTGTGGTTTTAATTTGCATTTTTTTAGCCTAAGATCACTAACATTTTTTTCTTGCGTTTTCTTAATTTTTTTTTTTTTTAATGATTCAGCTCTTACATTTAGGTCTCTGGCTCATTTTGAGTTAATTTTGATTTATGGTGTTAGGTAAGGTTATGATTTTTTTTATGTGTAGATTCTTGTTGCAGTACTATTTGTTGAATGAACTTTTCTTTACCCATTGAACCTTTATTAAAAACCAGTTGAACTGGGCACAGTGGCTCATGCCTATAATCCCAGCAACTTGGGAAGCTGAAGCAGGAGGATTGCAAGTTTGAGGCCAGTCTGGGCAACTTAGCCAGACCCTGTCTTAAAATAAAAAATAAAAGGGGCTGGGAGTGTAGCTCAGTGGCAGAGCACTCCTGGATTCTGTCTTCAGTACTTGAAAAAAAATTGGCTACATATGTGTGTTCATATTTCTGGACTCTGTTCTGTCGTATTGATCCGTATATTCATCTTTATGCTGATACCACACTTTATTGATTAATGTGACTTTATTGTAAGTATTAAAATTAGGTAGCATATAAATCCCTTAACTTTTCCTTTTTCTTTCAAAATTGTTGGCTATTTGAGGTTCTTTGTATTTTCCTATTAGTTTTAGAGGGAGCTCATTGAGCCGACATCTAGTTCAATGTTGAACAGAGGTGGTCCTGATCTCAGGTCCTGATCTCAGGGAATAAACCTCCAGTCTTTTACCAAAAAGTACATTTTAATGGAAAATATCACCTTGTTTCCTTTGTCCTAAATTACATAATGAAAAATGGAGGTCATGGATTTCACTTTCTCCTTGAGTTACCGAGGTTAACATCCTACTTTTGGTCTCAATAATCTCTAACTTTGATGAGGTTTCTTAATTGTTATTTCCACCCTGCCACTCACTCTTTTTGTTAGGATTTGAGAAAAAGCTTCCTAAAGAACCCTTTTGGCCATGATGTCTGTTGTTCTTTTAACAAAATCCATTCCTGAGTCCTTATTACCCTCAGAATAAGATTCATCTGCTCAGTAGAGATGTTACTATCTCCCCCAACCCAGCACCTCATATTCACCCATCTCTCTCTCTAAATGTGCCCCATGGTTGGCCTGTGGATGGTCTATGAATGTTCCATTGATACCAAGGTGTCTAGGGATAGCCATCTTCTTTACCTAATCTAAATCCAGTCACTTCCCATACCTGTGTTCTTATATCTCTGAATACTTATGTTTTTATTTTTTCTTCATTTCCTGGACTCTGTTCTGTCGTATTGATCCGTATATTCATCTTTATGTTGATACCATACTTTATTGATTAATGTGACTTTATTGTAAGTATTAAAATTAGGTAGCATATAAATCCTTTAACTTTTTCCCACAAGATTGTCAGCACTTGAAGATTCCAGCTATGCTGCATTTATTTTCACATGCCCATAGTGCTTTCTTGGTATAGTGCTTTGTGTGAGACAGGCATCTTACATGTGTTATTGAATGAATCAATGACTATAACTTACATCATTTCCACATATTTTTATGTAATATCAAATAAGAGAATATATTTTTAGTACCAATGGAGAATATTTTTTCACTTCCACTGTTATCAGTGCCCTTTAATTCTATGATAGCTTCTGGATCAGTGGAGCTTTATTGTTTTTGTTTGTTTTATTTTGTTTTCATTTGTTTCTAGGAAACTTAGAGTCTTAGATCAGAGTTTATTATTTGAAAGGGTCTAAGTATATTCTAGAAATGCAACATAGCACGTGGAATTTTATAAGTTTAAAGCAGTTTTTCAGTTTCTGAGTATTCATAATTAATGATAATTTGCTTTTCTGACCATGACCAGAGGAGTCCAATTATTCTTTGGGTGGGTGGGGGGATTCACGAAAGGAATTCAAACTGACACACACAAAAATTCCCTTCACTCTGATACTGATTGAACCTAATAGCTCTTGTTTTGAATTTCATAATTCTACAAGAGTTAAACTTGAAAATGTATCTCCAAACAATGGAGTCTCTGTTTTCCACCAAAGGCAGTGATTGTGTTGAGCATTTTAACTGGTTATCAGACCTCAGGCTGCCGGTTTGAAGAGTGAACTTTGGCAATAGGAACTTGGCTCTCAACCCTGTTTTGCAGCTGGCTAGAATGTGAATAAACTTCTTATTGAAAGAGAGACATATCTTCTTAAAAAAGGAGAGAAATAAAACCCTCAACCTAATAACCCTCCCTCTTTCTGCCAGTCTCCAGCTTCCACTTACCTTTTTTGAAAGCATCTGCAAGTATGAGAAAGAGATGTTTTTAGATGTATCAACACTCAAAAAAAAAAAAAAAACCTAAACTCGACAGTTATTGCTCCTTTGTAATCTTCATCCTGAGAGATTTATTTTTTTTTTGTGAAATCCCTCATAAAGAGTCTGGTTTTCTTTCTGATGTCTCCCTCTTTAAAGAACTGTGCAAAATAGCAAGGCTTTTGTGCTTTGGGAAACTCAGCTGTTGATCTTTGCTTTTTATGAAGATGCATCTCTGTCTCCAGGCATGGTAATGGCTTTAATGTGCAGCACATGGTATACAGGTGGCCCTGTGTCACCAGCTCATGTCATGCCTGTGGTTTTCTACCATGATGGATTTGGGGACAGCATCTTACCGATCTCCACACAATTCTTTCTGTATCTCTCCATGTTCTCTCTTTGCCCCAGAGTTTGCCATCTTAACCAAAGTGTTTGAATTTTCAAGGTGATAAAAGCTGTACAAACTTTTATATTCCACAGAATTGTTGGCATTTCATCAGTATAGTGAAAGCATTTGAAATGTGTTGCAAACCTTGACTGGGACTGATAATTTCAAATAGTGAACCAATGATTCCAAAATGATCTTTATGCAGACGGACCTACCTGCCTGTCCAGCATCCTGCCTCTCCACATCAGTGTTTGCTTAAAATTTTCTGCTTGTGGCTGTCATGGTGATTACCTATAATAATAATACAGTTGTCTGTTATGGTTTGGTGTTTTTGTTTTTGTTTTGTTTGTTTGTTTTTAGTTATAAGATCTCCTAGAGGACCAGGACAGACCCATTCATATTCTTATTTTATCTTAGGTTCCTGATCTAAATAGCTGACCTGTAGCAGATTTTTAATTTACATCTGTGAATGGACCAGTCCATGCTATTTAGAACTAATGTAATTACTGCACTCATCTTTGTATTCTGAGTTCAGAATATATTCCAGCAGCCATAGCAATGAAACTGATCTGAAAAAAAACACCATTTTGTTTATCAGGATTTGGATGGTGTTCTTACTCCAACTTTGGCAGATATTTTTAAGAGTATTGCATATCTTACAAAAAGAGACTGAGCTTAAAGAGAAAGCTTCCATCGTGGTTCTTCATTTCATCAGAATTTATGCTTTTTCTTTAGTCTTTAGAATGTTTATGTTGATGGAACACAGATGAACTTTCTTAAGAGTACATCTCTGTAGTGCCTCAGCATGCTCCTGGTTTTCTCATTTAAAGGCTTTAAATGGCGGGGGTGGGGGCGAAGGGGAGGGTCTGCTTTTCAGACTTAGTAACTGATAATCTTGTGTAACTACAGAAATTATAAAAACATCTTACCTCTTGGGAAGGCAATACCATTATTCATTGGATCCAGGTTTTTTGTTTCTTATTTTCTGGGGGTAATGTATGATTTAGCCAACTTCTCTATCTGTAATGGAGAGTGGGAAGGGGCAGTTTCTAACCTATGTCCTATGACCTTGTTGACCTGGATGTTGATCTAGGATGTGGGGCAGTGTTAGGTGCTGCATCCTCCTGACTTTGAACATATACTGCCTCCTTCCCCCATTATCCTACTTTCTATAGCCCTGGTGAACTAAAATTGGCAGATCACTGGATCTGTATTCTGATTTCTGGATGAGTGTAAGAAGCATAATGCATTTGGCACACCAAATGGAAGTTAGTCCTAGAGCGCTCCGCTCAAAGGGCCGCATGCACAGTTTGTGTTATATAACTTTAGGGGTGGTGGGGGGGAATGCACAAATTAAACCTTTAGAAAGAGCCCTACCTGGAGTATTGAGTAAAGCCAATTAAGGGTTTGACAGGGGGGAAAGAAGGAGGAAGTAAATGTGCTAGCATTTTTTAAAGTACTTTTTATAAACCGGGAGTGATGGCATATGCTTGTAAAATCTGCAGCTCAGGAGGGTGAGGCAAGAGGATAGCAAGTTTAAGGCCAGCTTCAGCCATTTGTCAAAGTCCCTAAGCAAGTTAATGAAACTGGTCTCAAAATAAAAGGGGTTGGGAATGTGGCTCAGAAGTAAAGCACCTCTGAGTTCAATCCCCAGTACTAAAAAAAAAAATACCAAAAACCAAAAATAAACAAACAAAACAAAAACACTTTGCATATTTCATCTCATCTAACCTTTAAAACAATTTAAAAGCAGGTATTATTCCCATTCTACAGAAGAAAAAACCCCATATCCAGTCAATAAGTAATTTTTTTCGGAAGTCGCACAGCTTGTAAGTGGAGGAGGTGGGGCTCCAACTTAAATCCCTGCAACTCCAACGCCTGTGCTCTTTCCATTGCAGCAGATCACTTGATGGCTTGTTAGTGGTCATTTTCAGTGTGTGGTAAGACTGTTTGGGAAGTGTAGAGAAAGGACGTCCCTGTCAATTATCGATGTGTGCCAAGGATTAGGAGACAGAAAGGGAACCAAGCAGGGAGAATTAGACAATATGTATCAACTCATTAAGCTTCAATTTTTTTCACCTTCATAGAGAAAGAAAAGAAGGAAAACATCATATCACTTTATGAAGACTTTGCCTTATTTTCTTTTGCTCAGGTCTTCAATTAAGTTTCTTGATTGATTAAAAGTTCATGTTTTAAAATGAAAGGGAAATCAGACTTGCATCCTTATCACTGCCATCCAGAATTTATAAAAAGTAATATGGCATACCTGTAATCCCAGCAACTTGGGAGGCTGAGGCAGGAAGATCGTGAGTTCAAAGCCAGTCTTACCAATAGTGAGGCCTAAGCAATTTGGTGAGACCCTGTCTCTAAATAAAAAAAATACAGGGCTAGAGATATGGTTCATTGGCCAAATGCTCCTGTGTTCAATGTCTGGCACCAAAAAAAAAAAAAAAAAAAAAAAGTAATATGGAACTAATTTTATGTCAATACTTCCAGGATTAAGGCTGCTGGTATAGCATGAATGCACTTGGAGAATTTATCGTTGACTTATTTCATAGTCCTAAACTATCACTGACCAATCTTCCCAATGTATATGTAACAATGTTGTACCTGTGTACCCACACGATATGCTGGGGATTAATCCCAGGGCCTCATGCATGCTAAAATGCACTTTCTACTGTTGAGCTACACCCCTAGCCCCCAAACATATTTTTCACTATTAGCTATTTTTTTCTAATGTAAAACATTTCACTACTACTTTTTAATACTGTAGACATGTCATTCTGCTAACACAAGCCCTCATATATAGTTAATTCCTTTTCTTCCCCTTTATAAAAACTTTCTTTAAAATTTTACAATTATTTTTATTTTTTATGTGCTTTCAAAAATGTTTCAAACTGACAAATAAAAATTGTGTGTATTGATGGTGTACAACATGATACTTTGATCTACATTGCTGAATGACTAAATCAAGCTAATTAACATATGCATTGTCTCATATATTTATCACTCTTTTGTAGCCCTTATTAAATAATTTAGTTAGACTTAACATTTCATGCCTAGCTCTTTGCATTTATAAAGAAACCTTATAAATACCTCCCTTACTGAGTAAGTGAAACTTTAAGAAAAAACTCTATCAAGGCACAAAAGACACAAACTGGTAAAAAAGGAGACTGTTCTGAGTGTCAGTTTTCTTCTTAAGTACTCTGCTTTTCTGGAACTATATAGAATATGAAGTTCTTATTTTTTTAAGAATTTTTTAAAGAAATACTTAAAACTGAGTTGTATTTAAATTAAAATAATGACCTAGTGGTGGACATTTGAGTTGGGGATTAAAAAATTTAAAAAAACCTCTTAGATATATTAGCAGGTTTTTTTTTTTCTTTTGGTTATTGATAATCTGCCTGTATCCATTATTTAGAATCATTTGAACACAGCTCACTGCCCTGAAACAACAGTGTGTTCTCTCTCTGCAGAAGGCAGAGAATTAGGGACCTCTCCAGAAAGTCCCTGCCCAAAAATGAACATGTGTTTTCAGAGTTTGTTAGGACTGAGTGGCTGATTGTGCAATACGACTTTGACAAGTTACTGATGTCTCTCAGTTCCATTTGCATGATATAACAATGATTAAGACTCTTGAGCAACTTTGGTCTGTATGAAAACTACTGTTAGAGATTGAACCCAAGGGTACTCTACCACTGATCCATATCCCCCAGCCCTTTTTACATTTTATTTAGAGACAGGGTCTTGCTAAGTTTCCCAGACTGTCCCTGAATTTGTGTTCATCCTGCCTCAGCATCCTGAGTAACTGAGATTACAGACATGTACTACTGCGCCCAGCTGCTTTGGAAATTTTTCTAACAGTGTTTAAATTTGGACCAGGAAATGTACCAGAACCCTCTCTTGAACATCAGAATACTTCAATGTTTGGAATTCCTCACAAAATGTATTAATCAATTCATTCAGAGAGTATTTAATGACTGCCTACTGTGTGGCAGGCAGTGTTCTAGGCTCCAGGACAGGAACAGCAAACAAAACAGAGAAATACTTCCTCCCTCATGGGGTTGTACTCCAGAGGGAACAGGATAGACAATCGACAGACACCTGAGTGACATATATGGTGTGTCAGTCAGTGATAAGCACTATGGAAACAAATTAAGAGTCCCTGTGGAGAGTTTGGAGAGCCACATGGGTTGGAGTTTTGATTCATTTTAGATGCAATGGGGACAGCAAAGGCCCCACTGAGAAGGTCAAGTTCGCGCTGACATGTTAAAAGGAGCAAAGGCAAGCCGATGGCGTGTCTTGGGAGCAACCAGCATGAAGGTCCCTAGGCTGGAGCATCCCTGGCATGTGCTTGTAGCAAAGAGAATGGGAAGCAGCAGAGGAAGGTGAGAGTAAATGATGTTGTAGGATGGTGGGTGGGACCAGTCTGGACTTCTGCCCTGGGTGGCTTCAGAGTAGAGGAGGGATGTGGTCTTGCTTTCTGCTTGAAAGGATCCCTGGTTTGTTTGTTTAAAACAGATCAGAGAGAACAAAGACTGGAAAAGGGACACTTTCTTGTTTAACTAAATATAATTATAGTGGAAACAGGCAGTTTTTTCTTTAACGGAAGATCTTACTGAGATGTGCTATTTGATAGGCATTATATGTTAACCTCAGAAGGTTCTTTTAGGTATGGGATTTGGAAGAGGTATGAGGGTCAAGATGAGTTTGACTGACTGCAGGACTTCCCTGGAAATGTGTTTTGTTTTGAGATACACACACACACACACACACACACACACACACACACACACACAATTTTTTTTTAGTTGTAGATGGACACAATGCCTTTATTTTATCAAACCCAGTGCTTCACACATGCAAGGCGAGCACTCTACCACTGAGCTACAATCCCAGCCCCCTGTGTTGCTTTTTAAATAAATTTTACTTTATTTTTAGAAATGATAAATCTCTATTTACTGTTTCTAAAAGTAAAGTTCAGTAGAAAAAGTTAAATAAAATTGAAGTTCTTGATTTTCTAGGTTTAGTCAAGATTCCACAATATAGTTGTGATGTAAGTAGCTTATTTTTTTCTTTGTTGTTGTAAGTTATATACATTATTTATGAACATCAGTGGCACAGCCGTGCCAATCTAGCAAACATTTGCTGAATTATCCCTGTTTCAGGCATTGTGCCTGATATGGAAGATATATAGATGATTGATCAGTAGTTCCTGATTTCCTGGAGCTCAGGGTTTAGGGAGAAGACACATGCACATTAATTTCAAACCACAGCGACTTTAGTACAGGCCCTTATAGTGATCTAAATGAAGGTAAATGGAAGATTCATAGGAAGAGATCATTCAAATTGGGAAGATCTTAAAGGGCAAGGATCTATTCTAAGGTGACATTTTTAGATCTTCATGGACCAAAAAGCATTAGGTAATTCTTCGCAACAGAAAGTGTCATTAAAGTTTTGATCTATTACGTAGGCACTAGATAGAATTGTCCAATTTTCAAAGATTCAGATGCATAAATTGTCCAAGGAGGCATTATGGTTGCTCAAAACAAACACTATGAAAATAGCCATACCAAACAATATAAACTCATTTAAAAAGAAAAAAATAGCTATGGCTCATGAGACTGAGGCAGGAGGATTATGAATTCAAAGCCAGCCTCAGTGACTTAGCAAGGCCCTGGGCAAGTTAGCAAGACCCTATCTTTAAATAAAATATTTTTAAAAGAACTAGGGATATGGCTCAGTAGTTAAGCACCCCGAGTTCAATCTTTAGTATCAAAAAAGAAAAAATCTAGTTCAAGACAATTAGTGCTGGAAATCGGAAAGTAGAGTAGCATATATACAAGAGATGTTCAAGAAAGAAACTGGAAAATTATTTTTAAAGTAGGCTTTTTTGGTTTTGTTTTTTGATACTGGAGATTGAACCCAGAGGTGCTTTTACCACTAAGCCACATCTCTAGCCTTTTAAAATTTTTTTTTTTTTTTACCCGAAATTTGGAGACGGGGTCTTGCTAAATCACTGAGGACCTTGCTGAGTTGCTAAGGTTGGCTTCAAACTTGGTGATCCTCCTGCTTCAGTTCCCTGAGTCACAGGGATCACAGGCATGTGCCACTGTGCCTGACTTAAAGTAGTCTGTCTGTCTCTCTGCATGTCCTATTTCTTTTTAGTTATATACAATACCAGGATACACATTGATAAAATCCAAAAGCATGGAACGTGACCTGCTCCAATTCAATCCTAGCACTTCTCACTGCCCCCCGCCCCCTCCCTCCATTCCACCAGTCCTACTTCAATCCATTTACAGTTTACTGTTTTTTGTGTTTTTTTTTTTTAATGAGTGTCCTGTGGTTACACCCAGTGCCAGGACCCACTGTGCCATATCCATGCATGTGCATGCGAAAATTTAGTCAGATTCATTCCACTGTTTTTTTCTTTCCCATCCCTTCCTACTCCTCCTCAGTCCCCTTCATCACAAAAATATAAGGGAGCTTCCATCATCTGGCCCTAGGTTATGGGCAAGCTCCCATAATCACTAAGATATATTTGCCTTTTGAGGATCAATAAACAAGGCACATTTTTTTGTAGCAGTTTTGTTGAGCTATATAATGTGCATATACTTTAGCATATCTAGTGTATAAATCTATGTTAGTTGACTTTCTGTCATTGTGACAAAAATTAGTTTATAAGGAGGAAAGGTTTATTTTGGGTCATGGTTTCAGAAGTTTCAGTCCATGATTGCTTGGCCCCGTTACCTCTGAGCCTGTGGTGACACAGTACATCAGGGTAGGAGCAGGTAGTAGATGAAGCTATTTATTTCATGATAGCTGGAAAACAAAAAGAAAAAGGAGCTGGTATCTCAATGTCTCCTTAAGAGGAGTGACCTCAGTTATTCCCAGTAGGCTTTGTTTCATAAAGATTCCAC
Organism: Spermophilus citellus; assembly: GCF_964194105.1. Classification (NCBI taxonomy): domain Eukaryota; kingdom Metazoa; phylum Chordata; class Mammalia; order Rodentia; family Sciuridae; genus Spermophilus; species Spermophilus citellus. The sequence goes on from NC_138197.1 coordinate 84,073,335, forward strand.
CACCTCCCAGTATCACCATGGACTGGAGATGAAGCCATGGGCCTCTGGGGGACACTTATCCAAACCATAGCAAATTTAGCAAATTAGTGTACTCAAAGTTGTGGAACCATCACCATAGCCAGTTTTAGAATACTTTCATCATAACCCCCAAAAAACTTCATATCTGTTGACCATCTTTCCCCATTCTCCCCCTATTCCGAGCCTTAAGCAGCCACTAATCTGCTGTCTTTGTAGATTTGCCTGTTCTGACCACCTCTTATCAATGAAATCTTATTTGCCCTTTTGTGTCTGACTTTTTTCACTTGGCATGCTTTCAAACTCTCCATGGGGCATGCACCAGCATTTCATTACTTTTTATCTCTGAATGATATTTCATCTTTTGGATATACTATGCTCTATCCATTCCTTAGTTGATGGACTTTTGAGTTGGTTTCACCTTTTAGTTGTGGTGGAGAATGATGCTATGAACATTTGAAGGCACAATTTTTTACCAGATCACATTATCATTGAGGATAATGAATGAATCACAGACTCCTGTCCTGCTAGAGTAACAGGCCAGGGTCCTTATAATTACTCAGCTGGTTTAGTTAAGGAACCAGACATCAGGCAGTTTGGCACCAATGACATTCCTGGGCTTCCACACCTTTGGCAAACTTATATTTGAAGATCTCAGGGTCGGGCCTCTGGCAGGAGAACAACATGAATAGGAGCAAATGCCTGCAGCTGCACGAGAGAGCCCATAAATGTGCTGTGTTTGGACATCCAGAAGTACCAGACCCTACAAAGAAGACAAAAAAAAAAAAAAAAAAGGAAGAAGCCTGAGTCCAGAGCATACCTCAGCCTGGCAGGGGCCTCCTTCAACTTGGCTTTCCCATCTAACATGTTCTAGGATCCTTCATGTCTGCAGCAACTTTTATAGATCCAAAGTGAATGTGCGCTCATTTCTTGCCCTCACCCCATCCCTAATTTCGTATTGAGAGAGAAAAACCATATGGGAACTGAGAGTGAACATATGGGTGTGAGATAAAACATACGGGCAGATAGAGGCGTGCCTACGGTACCCGTCTGCTTGTCTTTGTTACTTGTCTAGTTGCTTCTTAATGTGTTCTTTTTCCTCTCATCAATTTTCTTCTTGGAAGATTTGCTTTTTTTTTTTTTTTTTTGGTCTCTGCATGATTTTGTCTTGAATGAGATGAGGGATATAAAAAGTCTCCAGAAATTATTTCTTGCCCAGACCTGTATCTCTGTCATATGAGCCTCACAAGGTTCCAAGTCTTGGACAATAATAAATACAGTGGTCAGTGTGAAGCACCAAGAGGGCAAAGGGCACGGTGTCACATAAGGATGTTCTGTGTCCCCAGCAATGAGGGCAGCGGTCTCAGGGAATGAATGCAGGACAGTCTCTAACTACCTATTTGCTGTCTTTAAAGGTAGCTGCTTCTCTGGCTCCAAATTTACACCAAGGCAGGATTAAAATTAAAATTGAGTTTTTTTTCACAAAATGTGACTAAATTCAGGCATCCTTGGTAGGAGATGAGTGGCAGCTCCAAGAAAATACTGTGGCACCCAGTGGTATTATTATGTCCTTCAGATTCTTTCTCAGAAACTTCAGTGGGCCCCCCAAAACTTACACTTGCCCCGTCCTCTGAGTGCTGCCTCCCTCCATGTGGAATTGCACAGATGTCTCTTGCGAATGCTATGGCTTACTCCCTAGCCCTTCCTTCTCCCTCCCCAGAAGACTTCAGAATTAGAGTCGCCTCACTAGAAGGCTGCATCCCACACTTGCTCCTAGTTACAAATTCTCCATTAGGCGCTGCAGGCTGGTTTCCCTAGTGACCATTAACCATGATGAATCATCCTCGTTGATGACTTTGACTTTATGAGCAACTTTACCAAGTGTTTAATAAGGTGAAGTCACATCCAGAAGATAAGCATTTTTAAAATACCCTTTGTGGACAGTGAAGATTAGCAGTGAATTTGCCATCCTTTGGTAGAGTCTGCAAATAAGAGGCCATTTGGTCAAATTGTATTACTTCAAGCAATCTATCTTAAAATTGTTTACCTGTTCTAAGTGCTTCTTAAAAAAAAAAAAAAAGCAAACTATGGATTGAATCCATTCCTAATAATGTACGTCATATCAACAGAATGCCAATACTTAATAACTGCTTATGTTTAAGCTCCAAGTTTCCCCCTAGTCTTCTCTTTCTTTATGTGTCTGACTAATGGTGTGTCTATTCCTAATGTTATCCCATTTATCCAAAGCATTTATTGAACTTGGATAATTGTTATCTTTTACATAAGTGAAATGTCTTGCCCCAGGAAAGTACAAATAATTGCATTGTACTTCAGAGAGACCATCTTCCAGTTTGGCAATGACAGGACAGGGTGTTTTTTTCATTACCAGAAGGTAGGGATTACATTGCCACCACAGTCATGTGACCCTTGCAAGACACATAAATCTAACATTGAGCAATCTGTTGAATTTCATCCATGCCAGAAAACCAAAATACTACCCTAATCCTGTCCTAATCCTACAGCTGACTGCCCCCACCAAAATTCCTTGCTTTTTCCAAAGAATTTTATTTCTGAACTTATTATTGGGAAAATAAGCTCCCGATTTTAAAAATCTATTTTGAACAGATGTATTCTTCAGGGACATAGCTAATTCATAAATTGAGAAGTTCTGTGCATTTGGTTATTTTTCTGTTTATTTATTTATCTAATTCAGTATGAATGTCAGGACAGCTGATTAAACTTGGAGTAAGTTGTACTATTTCTTTAAGACAGTGGTGAAGCCCGATAGAACATTTGAAGCTAGGAGAGAAACTAAAGAAATCCAATTCAACTGGCATTTATCTTGAAGATTTAAAAATCCATGTCATTGGATTATCCATAGTTATTTTATGAGGATTTACTAGTGTGTTTCTTTCCAGATTTGAAATCCCTACTTGATTGTGTGTATTTTTTTTTAACTTTGGGGAAGCCTTTTTGGATTTATAAGTAATAAACAGAATGTTTTATTATTATGATTCTTCCAAACAAGGCTTACAGTTAAAAATAACACTTTCTCTTATTGAAAATGAAATAGGATATCATTTAACCTTATAGCAACCTATATAGCCTTTAATAATAATATTTTCTTTTATTGGAAATGAAATAGGATATCATTTAACCTTTATAGCAACCTATATAGCCTTTATAATATGCATTATCTCTCTTTTAGCAATGAAGAAACTGGTGTTTAGGGAGTTAGATAGGCTCCTCTAGGGTCACAAAGCTAGTAGAGTAGCAGAGGCAGTATTTGAAGCCAGGTCTTTTAGGTATCAAAGCCCGTAGACTTAATCACTATACTACATTCAGATGAACCCATGAGATTTATTTTCTGGCTTTGAAACTTTTAAGCCCATTTCTTTATAGCTTTTAAAACCTCCCAATCCCTAATGAGCATGCTTTGGCATTAAGGTAAAATGACCAGAAATCCTCCAGAGGCCAGGTTGATCCACTTGCCTCCTTGTTTGCTTGGCCTCCACATCTTTGAACATCTGATGAACATTCTGTGGAGTCTTACCTATGAAAACGAACCCTCTCATTGTGGAAAATGCCCTCTTGTTTGGAACCTTGAGTAGAATCAATGTAAAGTAACATCGATAGACATGGGAATGACACAAACATTCTAAATCACCAACTGGAATTCCTAAAGGTGAGCATGGAAATTCTGACTCCCCTTGTTCTTCCCACCAGCATCCTCACAGGCTAAGGGTTGCCCTCCAGAGGGTCTATGGATTCTGCCACCTTAATACTTTGTCCTTTCCTCTGCTTGCCCAATACTACTACCTGGTCTTTTTCTCCTTTTCATTCTGGTCTTTCTTTTCAGGGACCCTCTTCATCGGTCTTCCCTCCTCAAGTCTGACTTCCCAGGGTGATCACCAAAGTGGTCTTTTTCAGGTCATGTTTCTGAGGAAAATCCTTCTACGGTGCCCCTGCCCCTCTGTCTGCCTCTTGCTTTCTCAGTCTCCTTTTCTCCTACTGTACTCAGTAACCTGTGGTAGGCTGAATAATAGCTCCCCCCAAACGTCTGCCTCCTAATCTCAGATGAATCACAGGCCAGTGTGATCAAGTTAAGGATTTTGAGATGAGGTAATCCTGGACTATTTAGGTTGCAGTTCTAGTGCAATTGCAAGGTCACCGTAAGAGGGATGTGGGAGGATGAATGGAAGAGAAGGTGGAAATGTGACAGTACAGATTATAGTGTGCTTCCAGTTCAGGGCCAAGGGGTGTCAGCAGGTGCTAGAGGCTAAAAGAAGCCAGGAAAAATCTCCCTTAGAGTTTCTGGAGGCTGAATAAACCAGGAAAAATCTCCCTTAGAGTTTATGGAGGCACTAGCCCTCACAACACCCCTTAAGGTTTATTGGGACTTCTGACCTTCAGAAATGTAACACAATAAATTTGTGTTGTTCTAGTCTACAAATTTGTGCAAATCTGTTACAGCAGCAATAGAAAACAGATACAAATTATTCTGCAACTGTTGATTTTCTTTCCCCCTGAATTTGTGCTGTCCAAGGAAGTTGATAATAACCTTTAAATTTAAATTGAATTGAATTTAGATATGAAAATTAAAAGTTGCAATTCCTTAATCACATTACCACATTTCAGGTGCTCAGTACCAGTGGCCAGTGCCTACTGTGTTGGGCAGTGTAGGAGGAGAGCATTTCCATTGCTATTGTGCATCCTGTGGACAGTATTGTTGAAGATAGGATTTGGGCCTTATGTGCTATGCCTGGCCCTGAAATTGACAGGGGTCTAGAATCTACTCAGTTGGAATAATGGAAGCTTCACCCTTACCACCCAGCTCTGACCCTGCACAGAGCAGAGGCTGGACCTGCCTGGAAGCTGGCTTCAGCTATATGGATGGAAAAATTACAGATTATGTACAGGTGGACCCTCCATGTGCATGGATTTCTGGTACAATCAACCACCAATCAAAATTTTTCTTGATCATTATTGTTTAGATATTGAAAATGGCATGTATCTATCTATCTATCTATCTATCTATCTTATCTTTGTTTCCAAATATAGAACTATACTGCAATACTAAATATTCCTTTTTCAAACTACATGTTGCAGGGATTCTGATACATGTCTTGTATCATCCATTGAGAATGTTCTTTGTTTATCGTCTGGGCTGTTAAATTCTAATATAAAGAGGACCTTTACACTAAGACGCTGCTGGATGCCTCTTAAATAGTACAGAATTACAAAGCAGTTATAAGCTTTAACTTTGACCAATGCTTTGGTGATTGGAGGTGAGAAGCTGGGTGATTCTCTCAAGTACTCAGTGGAACCACACTTTCCAATGTGGGAGCTACCAGCATATGTGGCTATCAGGACTCGAAAGATGGCTGGTCCAAGCTAAGATGTACTGGCAGGTTGAAACACAGGATTTTAAAGACCTAGTATAAGAAATTGTAAAACTACTTAGTTATTTACTTTTAAGTATTTATTACACAATTAAATTATAGTATTTTATGGAGAGAATAAAACATTAAAATTAATATTCATCTGTTTTACTTGCTTTACTGTGTCTACTAGCAACTTGTAAATTACATGTATAGCCTACGTTTGTGGCTCATATTCTGTTTTTATGTGGTTACTTTCAGAGGGCACTGATCTCCAGCATGAACATGTCATTTGGGTGTGATGCTTTGGCAAGAAAATAAAAACATATGGAAAGAATATACTCTCCCAACAGCCACAGACCAATATCCATGTGATAGAACATTTAACTCCATAAGAACCACTAGTTCAGAAGGAAGAACCCAAAGAGTACACTATTCCGAAGTTTAATGAACTTCTTTTTATGAATAGTATATTTGTTAGATTTTTATCTCCATAGTGTATTATTCGTCTTTTAACATTTTCTTCAGAACTGAAATTTTAAGTTGGCAAGTATAGTTTCTTTAAGAGAAAGTTCTAATTTTTTAGGAACACTAGGGGAAGGTTTTACTAAGAACCTTCTTTAAAATATTTATGTTCAATATTTGAAAGAATTGTACACCTTTTAAAACTTTTTTATGAAATCACTGGTATGTCTAAATATGACATTGCTGAAATGCATAAAATCTTTCTTTCCTAATCAACATCTTTGTGACAGACAATATTATAGCTGCAAGATTATTTTTGTTGTTGTTGTTTCATTTGTTTCACAAACAAAATCATATAGTTGGAAACAGCAAAAGTTGCTGAGAGAACAGAATGTATTTTGGTATTAATTTCACCTTCCCCCAAGAGGTTGTAGCAAATGCTGTTGTAAGTGAGAATAGAGAAACAAGGGATTCTAGGAACCTCCCTCAGAACCTTGATTCACCTACTAACCAATTGCCATAGGCAAGTTCTTAATTTCTTGTTGCCTTAGTTTATCAATCTGTAAAACTGAGATAATGTACTTACCTAATAGGATTGGTATGAGAGATTAAAAATAAGGTAATTCAATAAAATAGAATAATGCCTAACATAATTTATACTCATTCAAATTTAGCTACAGTGATATATTATTATTATTATAGTTGCTGTTATTGTTATTGGATATCTTTCACTTTAATGGAAAATTTAAGTTTTCTAAGTCCTTTGTCATTCATACTTTCTGTCCTTTGTTCATTCATTCATATGAATGTAGGACCCTTCATTCATTAACACCTTTGTTTGAGTACACAAGAGTAGATGTTTATTTTATCTGTTTTAAGGATAAAATAACTTGAGCTCTATAGAGGGTCAGTAACTTGCATTTAGCAACACAGCTGGGAAGCCCATCCAGACTGGTCTATGAATTTACACTGTACCCAAGAAGCAGTAGCCCAACAAGCAGACTTAGTAAATCTCAAGAAATCTATTCCATATACTTTACATATACTGATGTGGTGTATATACATTGACACCTAACTCCATAGTTATTTTGTAGGTTTTCATCTTTAAATTATACACCAAAACAGCTCACCAGTGATTACTTTTGGGTGGCTGAAGGGTGTGTTTATTTTACCAAAATAAAACCCTAGCAAATTCTAAATTTAAACATTGCCCAGCACAGGGTTAACTCTGTATTAAATGATAGTGTCCTCATCTGTCTTAACTGTAACCCTAGTTAAGAGGCATTGACTAACTTTTTTTCTTTTGTAAAATGAGAATTCTCCTTTCCTTCCAAAATGAGGACCTAATCTGTTAAAGTCTTTTTGATCATTTTCAGACATAGAATTTGTCATCTTACTTAATTTTAGGCTGGTCCCAGGGCAGAAGATATAGGCTTTGGAGCCATACAAACCTAGCTCATGATTGAAACTGAGCTCTTTCACTTAACGTTTCATGCCATTGGACTAGTTGCCTGAACTTTCTGAGTCTTCATTTTATCATCTATAAAATATGGTTGTTGAAATGCACATTTGGGGACTTTTGTAAGGATTAGAGATAAACTAATAAAGAGCACAGCCCTCAGGAAGTGACCCGTGATGTGGTTATTGATCCTCTTGGAAATTCTACCTGTGTAGACCTCTGGGGTCATATCTTCCACGTCAAAGTCAGTATGTAAATAAGTCATTAGGTAGGTGTTGGAGACTAAAAATGTATATAATCTAGAACTTTTCACATTAGTAAAATATTTGGAAAGATATAGAACAAAATGGTATCAGCATTAACTTCTTGGTGATGATAAAAAATTAAAAATGCTTTTTTTTCTGCTATGTTAGAACTATTTATAACATACATGTCTGCTTTTGAATAGCAATAAAAGATAATTTCTTTTTAAGTTAAGAGAGTCATTCATATACTTTTTAAAACCACAGAAAGCATTTGAACCCTGTGAACGTGTATGTTATCTAGTTGGGTGATCCCCTATTCTTTGTATTTTTCTAATTTTCTAAGAGAAGTATACTTGCATGAAAGATTGATAATTAAAAGTGCATTTTAATAGGTATAATCACCATTCCAAAATGAAATCTATAGTGTACTAGAACTCACAAAAATATGGATTCCAGAAGAAATATGTTAAGATGTTTCAGGACTAATGACTTAATAATAATGTTAGTAACAATAGGGACCATGTATTATTTTCTATGTGAAGCTCTATATTCGAGTTTTTGTGTGGATTATCTAATTTAATCTTCATAACAGCTGATTTCAATTGAAGTTTAAGACTAAGTTACAGAAGTTAGGACTCAGAATTTAAATCTGTGCTTTCAAAATATGAAAAAAGTCCCAGTCTTGGTAGCAGAGAAAAATCTTCACTTATGCTTAGCTGGAGAAACAAAGCTTTTCACAGAATTTATGACCAAATTCACCCAAGACCACATTTTCTCAGCTGCCAACTGTCCATTTAAACCTAAAGTACCACTCCATATTCTGAATATTCTTCATAGAATTTCTTTTAATTGGACAACTTGAAGTTATGGGAATGAATGGAGGTGATTTTAAGCAACATCTTTTTCTTCCTTTAGGTATGAGGGATGGTATAAGAAAAATATGCAGACAGATGTCAATAGAGGGAGAGATTTGTTAAGTGAAAATAGGTGGGAATACTGAAACCTGGCTCTGTGCCACTCTGTACTTGAAACTATGGGTGAGTGAACCTGCTTCTGTTCTGTAGCAGGTAATGAACTTGGCAGCTGTCTTCCTCTTAGCCTTCGGTTCTCAGATTAGGAACAGATATTAGGTTTGGTTTGAAGGAAGTTTCATATATGAAATGAGTATTAATATTTCTTTGTAATTATTAAGATTTTTCCTTTCTCTTCAATACTTCTATATTCACTTCTAATGAATTTCCTTTTATCCTGGGATTTTTGATTGGTTGGCTTTGTCCACTCTTTGAGAGCATGTGCATTTTTTTTTTTTTGTATTTAATTTAAAAATCATTTCTTGGGCTCTTGGAAGGGGACAGTGTCCTAGCTTATTCATCTTTGCATGAAAGTGACCAGCATGAGTCATTGTTGGCACTTGATACATTTTTGTTGAGCCAGTGGATAGGCCTTTGTTGCAATGCAGGGAGACTTTTCTAGGTTGGAGTTGCCTGATGGTGGCACAGGCAAGTTGTTCTGGAGGATAGTGAATTCCAGGCAGACAAGGACTTGGGGGCATTTGACAAGTAGGCCGTAGATGGGACCAATGTCTAAGGCTTGAAAGTCTGAGATTCTGTGACTCCACTATTTCTCTAATATATCCAAAGAGGAGAGGGAAAAAAAAAAAGTTTTTCGGACTGCAGATTATTCTGTAAGGCCTTTGTTAGCAACAATAGTTACTGGGTTTTGTGGCAGCTCTGGGAGCAGAGGACTTTTCTCTAATTTCTTGGATCAGCATGAGTAGTGTCCATCTTGAAAAATAGTTCCTGTACGAGGACTTTCAGGTTATGATTGAAAGTTGGGCTGAGCCCCAGGAGAGAATGTGAGGGAGAGAAACTGTTTTACTATTTTCATGCTCAAAAAAAATTAGTATGAGGAATTTTAGAATAAGTCAAGTCATTGGCATCTATGTTACAAGTAAATTTACTTAAAAACCAGAAAATAGGCAGATGTAGTAGGGTACACCTGTACTCCTAACTACTCTGAGGCTGAAGCCGGAGGGTTGCAAGTTCATAGCTAGCCTTAAAACATAGCAAGACCTTGTCTCAAAATAAAAATTAAAAGGCTGGGCATGTTGCTCAGTGGTAGGAGTACTCTTGGGTTAAATCTCCAGTACTGGAGGAAACAAACAAACAAACAAACAGAAAATAATAGGATTCATTCAAGATGTCACTGTAAATTGTTTTATTTAGCTTTCTGTACCTATTTACATCACTGATTATTCACAAGGTCCCCCAAATTATCCTTGATCTAAAATTTCTTCCTCTTATATTTATGAAAATTAAAAATGTATTAATTTTGCCCCAAAATTAGAATTTCTATGTATCAGAAGTTGCAGAATGTTAGGCCAGGGGCAAAATCTGGTGCAAAAATTTGTTTGGCCTGTGCAGTATGTTGTTTTAATTTAACTATTTGCATGTGTTTAAAATTTTGGAGATTTTACCCAAAAATCTAGACTTCTAGATTCTCACGCAAAAAAAAAAAAATATCGGAATTGACATAACTACATCAGGTTTAGATGAGGCATGTGCCGCCACTTAGCCACAGTCATCTTAACAGTCTTGTTATTTTATACCCTGCCTGCCCTCTCATTGAGGGCATTTGAGTTTGGGACCCTAGCTCTATACGTAATGCTCACAGGTAGGTCTTCAGACTGCTAGTGGCTATTATTTCCATCCCACAAGGTCCTGCTAAACAATGTAGAGTGTTTCATTGTATTTGGGCAGAGTATTCTGCCTTTGGGATGATCCCAGCCAGCCAACCATATAACCAGAGTGAGGAAGAAAAGTCTATTCCTGCTGTGCTGTGCTGCTGGTGTCAGGAGGACCCTGGTCTAGGCCACGAGGCCTGAAGTGCCCTGCAGGCTGCTTGTTCGCCTAAGCTCATGGTTCCTTGGCACCTGTACGTGGGGAAGCGTCCAGTGGAGTGGCAGCAGGCGCCGTTCCAGCCATTCACACAGCTTTCTGAATGCCGGCAGCCAAGAGAACATCAGCTGTGCCTGTGAGTAGTGTGGGTCCCTGCCAGAAACATCGAAACTTAAAAGGGAAAAAATGGTACTGTGGGCCAACGTGGAAGGCTTTGGGTGATACTGAATTGGGCCTGTTTGTACAGAGAAGGAGGAGGGTGCAGAGCATTCTGTTGGACTCTACCTGTTTTGAATGGCCTTCCCCTGTGCCCCTGAGCTGCCAAGATAATTAAGAAGCCAGAGTAGCTGCTTTTAATACCTAGCCATGTAAAATAAAATGAATCCAAAGAATTTCTCTTTGGTCTCAGAGCTACTTTAAAATTAGGGTTCTGGAAAAGAAGATCATGAATGAATCTTATGGCAGATTCCATGGAGATGGAAGTTGCACATTCAGGATCCATTCTGATTGCACCTAGATTTCTAAGGGTGGATCACCTTATAACCTATCAACCTTCACGTTGGTTCTAAGAGAAAAAGAACTTGTGCTTTTTGTTTGACCTTGAAGTTTCAGTCTCACACTGACCCAAGACTGAAGTCTGATACTTGGAACTTGTTAAAAGCAAAATATACTCTTTAAAAAAGTCTAAGAGCCTGGGGCTGGGACTGTAGCTCAGTGACAGAGTGCTTGCCTAAATAATTATTTAAATAAATAAATAAAAGTCTAAGAGCGGGAGTAGCTAACACCCCTCACCCCCACCCCCACCTCTGTGTGATTTGGTGACTTCCTGACACCTCCATAACTCACTTCACATTTGTTTGTACCCCCTCTCCTCACCTGTCCTTCCTGATGTCCTCTAATTTCTCTTGCTCACCTAGATTCTTTTTTCTCTTTGGTTTTCCATTTATCCTTTCCTGCCCTCTCCCTACAATCTATGGGTCCATTGTTTCCTGTTTTCATTTTTTTTTTTTTTACTATTCCACCTCTTACCCAAGACACAGGAAAACCTAAGAGAGGGAGAACATACAGTGTGGGCAGAGAGCTGGGAAGGAGGCATTAAATGAAAAGGCAGCGTTTAGATCGTAGATGCATAATTAGGGGGAGAGATGGGGAAAACTATTTGGTACTGGGGATTTGGATGGAGGAGGACAGCATTTCTCCAGCAGTGTACCAAGAGCTGTTTATGCCTCTGATCATGTTTTAAAATGAATCTCTTCCAGATAAGAACAGCTATATAAAAGAGTGGGTGTGGCAGAGGCAGTAATGCTAATATTGTATTTAAGATCTAATTAAAGGGTTTACAAAGAAGTAGAGGTGTGAGACTGGAAAATGCTGGCATTTTCACCTTTTGAAATGACATTTTGTTGTAGAGATTTAATGGTACAACATATTTAAGTCTTTTAAGTGTACCTTTTTGAAAGAAATCACAAGTTGAATAGACCACAAAATAAGTAGGAAAGACAGAAGACAGGTGTTTAAAATCATTTGTAATTTTGAGCCACTTTAACTCAAAATTTAAACCTAATTTATATTGATACAAAATACAATTTTGATGATATTATGGTGCTTACAAATCCTCAGCATTCTATGAAATGCAGTGGACACTGCCTTTCCTTCTCTAAATCAGCATAAAATGGTGTTAAAAATCTGTTTTCCAAGATTTGGCAGGACACGTCATTTCCTGATGATTTCTTTCGTTAGAACATAGTTCTACAGCTATCTTTCCTATATATGAATAATCTGCATTTGTTTTTAACTTGTTAAATAAATACACTGAGGTATTCCCTATAATAAATGAATGAAGGGCTGAATCAAGATACTATCTCTTATCACTTCAGAATATTTACTTAACCCAAGTAGATGGCCAAGCCTGCCTACCTTACCACCACCTGCTATAGGGCAGACTGCCATCTGTGTAATACCCTGACCCCTCTAGATACTACTCACAGTCCTGGACCTTTGGATAAGCTGTTTCCTCCACCCATAACACCCTTCCCAAAGCTGCCCCAACTGGGAAGATTCCTGCTTAGCTGAGTAGCCCCAGAGTCTCCTTGGAGCCCTCCCTTATTTACCTGGGCAGAACTTGTTCCTTCCTACGTGGCCACATGGTGCTTTCTCCATGCTCCCACTGTGGGGCTTATTACATTGTATTGTAAACAATATTAATTATAAAATGACTGTTACAGCCGTTTTCATTTTTTTTTTTTACTATTCCATCTCTTACCCATGATGTATGTACATATAAAATTTAGGGAATGTATATATAACATTTAGGGAATGCCTTGACTCTGTCAGTAATACAGTCATTCCAGAATGTAAGCGGCACACACCTATAATCCCAGTGGCTCTGGAGGCTAAGGCAGGAGCATCATGAGTTCAAAGCCAGGATCAGCAACTTAGCGGACCCTGACTCTAAAAAAATAAATAAAAAGGGTTGGGGATGTGAGATGTGGTTCAGTGATTAAGTGCCTTTGGGTTTAATCCTTAGTACATCTCCCCGGGCCCCTCCAAAAAATGGCAGTTACGTTTTCATGTATCTGTAGACAGGGAGCTGGATGGAAGGCCTTGAGGTTGTTCAGAGCCCAGAACCTTGAAGATGCTCAGTAACATTTGCCAGATGATTCCCTCAAGTATTTTCATATTCACTTGCCCCCTGTTGAGTAGACATGTTGAGTGACCTTTGCTGAATTTTTTTTTTCAGATTATGTGGGTAAAAGCTGGATGTTTATGCTGGACTATAAGTATGCTTTGATTATACAGTTTGGCTCATATCTGAAGATAAAGTAGAAGACTTACTACACAGATTGTCTATTTCTTTGGTGTTTTGCAAAGAAAAGATAATGAAGAAGAAAGTTAATATTTCTGACATTTCAACAAGCTTGATTGATGTTCAGTATTTGCTAAGGGCCTGAGAAATCTTAAAAGATGTACATGTATGGGGGTGTGAATGATGTATGTATATATAAAATTGCCCTCATGACTGTAAGAATTTTGTTGTTCTGTAGCCTAAAGCTTGAAAGGCATTTTTTTTTCTTTATGACCCAGAATTGTGGCTCTCTGTTGTAAGATAGATTTTCAGGGAACACAGGTAACTAGACTACTTTCTGGCTTTCCTTTGCTCCTGAGCCAAAGCCCAGGTGACTCACTTGAAGTTGAAGTTGTATTGAAGCCCTCACTTATTGAAATGTAGTTAAATCAAAATAAGAAATAAAACTGGCAATACAATCCAAAGTCTCTAACAGACGTCTAAAGAAAATTTAACAAAATGATTAGTATTTCCTTTATCAATTTCCTAGATTAAGGTATTCTCTTATGGCAGAAACAGACATATAAAATATACCTATTTGAGAGAAGTATAAAACATTATGATGTTCAGTGAATTTAACTGGACTAAATAAAATAAAATGTACTTTATGGCAGAAGCTTCCTAAGGGGCATTTCCAGAAGGAATACAGGGAACAAAGAATAAAGAAGTCACAATGGAAGGGAGGGTGTCACCCTCAGTCAGGAAGGGAAATCATTTTGTTAATTTGATTCTAAGCTCATAAGCACATAACTAAGCATTTTGATTTCTTATTGTGTTTACTGAGTCATATATATGCTACATAGTTATTTAGTACCTACCAGGTGCTATGTGGAAACCTAGAAGTATGTTATTTGTATTCAAGCAGTTTATAACACTTACAGTTCAAAACTTTACAGTAATTAGAGCATAATAACAATAGTATAATGATTTTGAAAGAAAATAAATGACTTAAATACATAGTTTTCTAGAAAGGCATGACATTCAGGGAATTCAAGGAAATTAACTTTAGGCCCTTAGCTAGATTTGGACAAATATTTTAATTTGGGGGAGAGAGTCTTTTGGTTTTAGTTTTAAGAAAGTTACAGAAATGATATGAGACATTTGGCACTTATTTGATGCATGAAATCTTTCATTAATGGATATACATTCTAATATATTTTAAATATTATAATAAAGTGTCTAGAAAACCAGGCCTGGCTTACTGAAACTTGCTTTATGTGATTACACACTATGTATAATTGTTCAACAATTTTGCTGCATGGACATTTGGAGTCAGATAAACCTGAATGGGAATCCAAGTTGTGTTACTTAATAGTTGTCTAGCTTTGAACAAAATACTGAGTCTCTTTCTGTTTCAATATGGTGTCCCTGTAATAGAGGATACTGCATAATGGGATTGCTGTCAGAATTGAATGTGATAAGCATTTCAAGTACTTACCACAGGGCCTGGAACATAGTAGGAACTAAATAAATACCCTCTTGTTAAGTGTAAATGGTAAATTGCCTGGGACTCTAAATTGTTTTCTAGTAGACACTTTAAAATTGTAATTACTGCAGTAAGGGAAATAGCTTTAATTTGAAAAAGCCTTAATTTGCAATTAATTTAGTACAAAAGGTTTTAAGTAGTTTCAAAGTTTTCCATTCTTAAAACTTAGAGGAAAAACATATGTAAACTTTTGTGTTTACTTCATAAGACTTCGTGTTGAGTTATATTAGGAAAGAAGGTCAATGTTTAAGGGATGCCTTGACTCTGTCAGTAACACAGTCATTCCAAATTGTAAATTTTATATTCTCTGCAGACCAGTGATTCCTACACACTGTCTTTTTCTGCTGGTGAAAATCAATCTACTATTAAGGTCTTAAATATCCTCACTTAATTATGGGGAAGTTAATGAAACTCTGCCTCTTGTGCATTCTAAACAACACCACCACAGTGGATCGTTGAGATCTGAGCTTCCTTAAACTGTCCTTTCCTACTAGGTAGTTAAACTGCAATCATTGCTCACTTTAATTTATTGCCCTTTTATCTTGAGCAGCTTTCATTTGGGAAAAAAATACAAATTTATTTCACATAATTTATATGCAGATGTTAATAGGTCAAAATATAATACGTGGCTTTCAAAAGCTATGAAAATGGATACCTTTATAGTAACCTTTTATTCTAAAATAATACTGAGGTTTACATCATTTCATATGAAGGTATTAAAATGAAGACTTAGAAAATGAATATAGCCACTCAGTAACTGTCAGATATTTTTATGAAATTTAGTTTAACTTTGGAAATAATGAAGATTACTACAAAGACAGTTTCTTGCCTTATTTTAATCCAAAAGAGGATTTTCCCATAACTTTACTACCCCCAAATATGCTGATCACTTCTAGTGTTCTAGGATGAAACTGTGATTTTGAGCTTGGGATATTAGCAACTTGATTTCATATAGGTCTGTTGTTCTATGTACTTTGCTTAAACTGTTGATGATAACATGATTTAAAGTAGAAAACCTCGGGGAATCTTAGGTTCCTTGAGGCAGTGACCTGGAAGGTTATTTTTTGTCCATTCAACCTAGACTTCCTTCCCCGGAATCAACCATCTGGGCCAGGGTATCAAAAATACCATTTTTAGTTTATCTGAGAAACTATATTTCCATCCCCCACATTTGTAAGCTTTTCAAATCCTACCTATTCTTTAAAGGCAGTGTATGGCCAACCCCTCCGAAGCTGTCCTGATGATTTCCAGTTGGCCAGTGATCAGTCCTTTTATAGAAGCCCTTTATCCTATCCTTTACCATCAAATCTGGAATCTGTATTTTTTTTCATTACTCATTTAATGATAATCAGCCAATCCAGTGTTTTATACAATAGGAAAGTATTTTTCTATCTCATCTCCTTGAAGCCTTCCATTGCATTTGGAAGAGGAATATGACCGCTAGTAGTGGCCATTTTGCCATTGAGGAAACATGAGTTTTCAGGAATGGATACTCCTTCAATGTCTCACCTCTTCTAACTAGAACTGTTATGCTCATACTTCATATTTATACTGTGTTGGCCTCATAGGTAAGTCTTGCCTTCTGATCAAGCCAGTCAACTCTTCAAAGACCTGTTTTTTGTTATGTACTGGGGATTGAACCCAGGGGCGCTTAACCACTGAGTCACATCTCAGCCCTTTTTAATATTTTATTTAAAGACAGGGGCTCAGTGACTTGCTTAGGGCCTCACGAAGTTGCTGAGGCTGGCTTTGAACTTGCGATCCTCCTGCTTCAGCTTCTCAAGCCACTGGCATTATAGGCATGCGCTACCTTCCAGATTCCTCTTATGAGAAACTTAGTTGCTAATTTACTTATATCCTGGAGGATCACTGTCCAACAGATGGGCCACATTGGTAATTTTAGATTTTTTTTTTTTTTGGTAGTTTGGAGAAGGTGGGAGGAGTTTCCAGGGAAGGAGGATAAACAGCCATCTTGACAAACATCACAGAAATGAATTTAAGAAGAGTCAGGAATGTGGGGGTGCTGCCTGTAATCCCAGCGACCAGCAGACTGAAGCAGGAGGATGGCAAATTCAAACCCAGACTAGTCTGTTTAGCCAGGCCCTATCTCAAAATAAAAAATAAAAATGTAGCTCAGGACAAAGCACCCTTGGGTTCAGTCCCCAATACTTTAATTAATTAATTTAAGGACATGCCATATAGAGGCACAGACTAGATTTTATTTAAGAAAGCAGAGATGCAGGCTGGGGTTGTGTGGCTCAGTGGTAGAGTTCTTGTCTCACACACTTGAGGCACTGGATTTGATCCTCAGCACCACATAAACAGATAAAAGAAAGATATTGTGTCCGTCTACAACTGAAAAAATAATTTTTAAAAAGAAAGAAAGCAAAGATGCATTCAAGAGAAATGGCAGGCTATCTCAGAGCAAGAAGCAGCACCCCCTTGGTCTGTGTTGTGAATATTTATAGACAGTGGCTAGGGGCCTCACTAGAGGTAGAGTCAGGGCAGAGTTACATAATTTTGTGTCAGTTTTTCTCCCACTTGCATATTACCCTCATATCATGTTACTTTTTGAGAGCAAGGATGCAAGCCAAGGACCAGGGCCAAGAACACGGGCCAGGTTGCCCAAGAGTTGCTGGTTGTGCATTCCAGTGGTTCATGGGTGCTTCTCTTTTGAGACTCAGTATAGCTTTCTTTCTCTGTATCCCCAAATTCCTATCTCATAGGTGAAATTTAATAACTTTGCATAATATAATATACCCAGGATTTTATAACTTCAATATTAATATAAAAATAACTGGCATTTCTTCTTTTAGTGGTCCTAAGATTTTGAAGGTAGTGTGTATTTTGCACTCACAGACTGGCCACATTTCAAATGCTGAATGGGATTAGTGACTGTGTGTTGGATAGACCAGCTCATAAAATTTCTCCATAATGTGGTTGAAATGCACTGTGCCTCAATAACAAATTAAATAGAAATACAGTGATCATTAGTTCCACACCAGAAGACAGAAATAAGTGACTCATACATAAAATATAGGAGGCATGGGGTAAACATGGATACCCTTCATTCTGATGAGGATTTTTTATCATTATTGTCTGTGGTTTGTTTTCCCAGTAATTCATCATTTGAATGGGGAGCCATAAAGTTACAACGGAAACTTTATTTCATGAGGTGTAGAATACTTAACATTTTACTTATTTATTTGTGTTGTTTTCTGGAATGCAAATTCGAGTACTTATCTTCCTTGCTCAGAATTGTTCCATTCTTCCCCACCAGAGTTCCAGAAGTTACTTGGTGAAAAGATTGACCTAGGAAGAAAGATTTCACTCTGCAGCATGCCACATGTGGTCCTTTCTGATTCACATAGCCCATGACTAGAACTGTCCTTTTTCCAGAGCTGGACTTCGGATGCAGAGATGTTCTTGTAGCTCTCTTCTCTCCCATACCCTTCAGCCTTGAATGCTCTTCTTCTTTGGGTCTGGCAGCTGACTTCTGCTAGGTCAATCTCAGGATTGCCTCCTGAGTGCTTCCCTCTTTACTCAGCGAGGAGTACTTCCTCTCTCCATACTTCTCATTGCTCCTTGACATTCATACAGCAAGGCTCTGAAGGTCACTATCTCTCCTTATCTGTTTGTGCCTCCTTCTTGAGGGTAGGGCTCTTGACTTTCATTCAGCCGGTTGTTTAGTAAGGAGTCTGGCCCGAGGAAATAATCAGTCAGTATTTTTCCAATGAAAGCCTGTTGGTACTAGTACTTCATCTGTTTCAAAGTGGTTTCCAGAGGCAGCATGCTTTTTACTTTTATCATCATTTAATTCTCACCACAGTCTTGTGAGGTAGGAATGATTATCCTACAAGATGAAACTTTGAAAGATTAAGTGACTTGCTCCATACCACATGAATTTTAATAGGTGACACTGTAACTCCAACCTGGACCCATTCTGATGTTACCTAATTTCTGTGCAGAGTGTAAGAGAAGCATAAATCTTTCAGATCTCTAGTGAAATAGAAAAATGGCCTTTGCTTATTCAGTCCGTTCACTTAAAAAAAAAAAATCAAAGCTTGCCTTCATGGATTTTTTTTGCTCCAGATTTTTGGCCTAAGAAGCATATTTCACAAAGTTGCACCTGGTGTTTAGTTAGCCTGCAGTCACCAGGTTGTATAAATATTCACATGAGCAATGAGCATGTGAATAATCAATGGAACTAGTAAGAGTCTCATTGGGTTGTTATTTTCTTGAAGACATTTCAGTGCTCTCCCCTGTCACTTGGGGAAATTCCTTATATCTTTGGGTAAAAGTACTAATACATCTTAACAGAATGTAGACTTTTTCACTAACTGGCCAAATGAGAATATGAAATAACTGAGATGGTTTGTGATGCTTTAGAGCTACTATTTCCTAGACGATTAAGAGTATCACAGAAGCCTATCACTTACATGCCCTGGTCTTACTTATTCATTCAGTAACACATTCAAGAAACAACCAGGCAAGACCTGTCTTTCCATGCCATTTACATCATTCTGTGGTCTTGCACCAATTTATTTTAAGAATTAAGACTTCCCTTATTGGAGCAGTAACAAGAAACTCCACCATTTCCTCTATTTCTGGGCAATTCCATTTTATTAAGTAAGTATTAGTCATTGGATTAGTCATTTTATAGTTTTGAGGAACATTTCAATTTTTAAATTTTCATTTATTTATTTATTTTGACATTGTGGTTTGAAATCACACTCTTGTAGGTTGTTCTTGTTCAATTATTTTTTAAAATATTTTTTAGTTGTTGATATACCTTTATTTTTTATTAATTTATATGTGGTGCTGAGAATCGAATCCAGTGCCTCACACATGCTAGGCAAGTGCTCTGCCACTGAGCCATAACCCCAGCCCCAGTTCCTGTTCAATCATTGATGTTGATTGATTCTGTTTGATACTTTAGTAGAAGAGGAAAGACTTAACATTTTTTTTACAAAGAAATTTGAGCCCCCATTATAACAACCATTATAATTATTTAGTGGGTCTTGACCTAGATTCAAATAATGTCTGCTTTCAGCCTTCTCCAAGTTTACATTTTTCTGCCTGAAAGATGTTGCACCATTCTATGCAGGTATGTGGGAGTGATGGTGGAAGCCCTTTCTAGTATTCTATTTGGAAAATCTTTTCCATACTATTAGACATTGTAGCAATTAATATACAGATGATGTTGGCCAATATACTTATTTACTGTTTTGTTTACAGATAAATTCAAGATGAAATAAAAATATTGAGGTGAGAGTCATTTTATGCAGACATCATTTAAAAGGGCTTACTGATATATTATCTAATTTGACAAAAAGTATCCAAAACATTGTAGGCATGGAAATGTGAACTTGTTTTTATTATGATGATGACCATCATTAAACAAGAATTTATCAACAACTAAAATTTTATGGAATTGTAATATAGCTTTTTTTTAAATAAAATAGCTATTTTTAGATATAATCTACATATTAGATACTTTACCAACTCTGTGATTTTTTGGTATATTCAGAGTTTTGCAACCATTACCAAAATCAATTTTAAATCATTTTCTTCATCTGTGCCCTCCCAAAATCCTGTATTCATTAGCAGTAACTTCCCTTTTCTCCCCAAGTCCACCAAGCCTAGGTAAACACTAATATTTCTGTCTCTATGGATTAGTCTATTCTGGACATTTCACATGAATGGAATCATAGATCATGGGGTCTTTTGAGAGTGATTTCAGTCTCTAAGCTTACGTTTTCAGGGTTCATCAAGGCTGTGACATAAATCGGTATTTCATTCCTTTTTATGGTTAAACAATAGGCTATCATAAGGCTATTCCATGTTTTGTTTATCTGTTCGTTGTTGATAGACATTTGAGTTGCTTCCATTTTTCGGCTATAATGAATAATGCTGCTATACACATTCATGTACAGCTTTTTGTGTGGAAATATATTTACATTTCTCTCAGATGTGTACCTAGGAGTAGCAGTGCTGAATCATCTAACTCCATGTTTAACCTTTTGAGCAACTGCCAAAAAGTTTTCCTGTGTAACTGTATCACTTTCCTTCCTACCAGCAATGTATGAGGATGCCAATTCTCCACATCCTCCCCAGCACCTGTTATTGTCTTTCTTGCTGTAGCCATCCTAATGGGTGTGAAAGATTGTCTCATCACGCTTTAGAGTTGCATTTCCCCGGTGACTAATAACATTGAGCAACTTTTCATATGCTATTGGCTATTTTGTGTATCTTCTTGGAAGAAACATCTATTGATACCCTTTGCCTACTTTTTAAATTGAGTTTTTGTTTTTAATTGAGTTACAAAAGTTCTTGGTGTACTCTATCTACAAGTCCTTTATCAGATATACTGTGGGGTGTCTTTTTATCTTCTTAGTGGCTACAGTTATATATTTTGTAGCCTACTTATTCCTCAAAGCATTATGTTCTCCAAACATTAAGTGTGGGCTGGTTTCAGCTCCTCTTTCCATAGTTCCTTTATTATTGTACTAATCACAGTGTAACATGATTCTAGGATTTATCTTCCCTATAAGATGGAGCTGTGTCTTACAAATCTTTTTATTTCCATAGCTTGGGACTCTGCCTAACACAAAATGGGAGCACAGTAATTGCTTGTTCCACTAAACTAAAATGAACCTTGATTTTTTTTAAACAATCCAGATCAATACTAATACAAGAAAGCTGATAGAAAGGGTCTTAATAAACTTTCAAAGAATCTGGTGTAGGGAGGGAAGCTGCAAACCCTGGTATAGAAACAAGACTCTATTTTTCTAGAAATCACTCCTTGAGGTTTCACTGGTGCCAGCCCTAACCTCTAGATGCAAACACTTGTGGCCCTACTGTGGGTTTCCTCGTGTGGTCCTCAGTGCACCATGGACTGCTGCTCTCTGTTCTAACAGCAGGCTAACATTTATTTTACTCATCTATGCATTCATTTAAAAGTTCCACAAGCAACTTGCTACCTTGTAGCTCTGATGTGGTCTAAGGAATCCAGTTTTCCCTTGTAACAAGGTGTTTCCTATGGTAGTAGTTTTCTACCAATTTTTTTTAAAATGATCTGTTTAAACATCCTTTTCTTGTTTGTCAAACCTTTTCCAAATTGAAAAGTTAATCAAATGGTTCTCTTCCACATTCTAGATCATAGTTTATTTTCTCACAGAGATTCTCTAGATTGTGTCACTGTACAGTTTCACTATTATTGAAATGCTACAAGTGTCTTTACTTTGATTGGAAAATTATGATACCATGAAGTAACATTTACTCTCCATAAAACAAAGATGAGGATTTAATTGTTTAAACTCAGTCCTTCTCAGAACTCTGTAGTTCTTAATTTTAAATCCTGGTATAAATAAGCAAAGGAATATTTTAAAATGAGACTCAATAAGAAAACCTATGTAATTTTTGATGCGATTTGTACTCTCAGCTACTTTTATTTCCTATTAAGCAGTAAGGCAGTATAAACACACACACACACACACACACACACACACACACACACGGGTGCGGGGGTGGGGGGGAGCGAGAACTAGTTGATAGCCTAAGATGATTGATTTATTTTCTCTTAGCACAGCAAGAAGTTCTAAAATTACTTCATCTCAAAAGACTTACTGGAATTCCTGAATGAGAAATACCCCCATCCCCTTTTTTTTCCTTTATGAAACAAAAATAGCTCTGTATTTTTGGGAGAAAGAGTTTGGCAGATATGCTGATCATAATACTGTATTGGAAAATACTTACTTTGATTGACTGAAAACCAGATGCAATTCATGGTAGTTAAAAGCCAATGATAATGTGTTGACGCTGGTGTCCACACACTTCTGCGAGGTTAGTCACAGTATCCCTCAATCTGACATGGAGAAACCAAGAGAAAAATGGGAAATGCTTCCCTGTCTTGGTCCCCCACAAGAACGCCACCTGGAGCATAATGTTATCGAGGGTGCGATTTCATGTCTTCTTTGCCGGGACATAAGCCAGGCACAGTACAGCTGCTTCAGATCATGGCATGGTTGGGAGGAGGGCAGAAAGCATTTGTTTAGTCAGACTCAGAGATCAAGGTTGGCGGTCCTGGGGGAACTACTTACTAACTAAAATTCTTAAAGTGTTTAATCTCATTAAATTTTAGTGTACTATGTGTAAAAGTGGAAGGTGGTGCTAGTTCCTACTAGTAGAATAGCAAATACTGCATTACAATGAACTGTTGTTAAAATAAGCAAATTTCCTGATCATCTCTTCCACCCAGAACTTGATCACCAGCTGTCATGGATTTGATTAGGATGTATAGGCTTCGTGAGTATGTATAGTCAGCTCAGTCCTTCTCCATTGAAGAAGGATAATAGGGAAGAAATTGAAGTATTATTATTTAGGCATTGATTTCTACTAACTCCACCAAATTAGATTCTGTGCCCTCTTACAGGGAACGCGCATTGACCCTAGGGAAGATGAGATAAAGAAGTTTTGCAGTATGAATATTCTTTCTTTGGGGTTAGCCCTGGATCTCAGAACAAAAAAAAAAAAAAAACAAAAAAACAAGTCAGTGGTTATAGTTACTGTATCTCCCTTTCCAAAACACACATTTCTTTGTAACAGTCATTTACAGATATTTTTGCATGCCACAGTTTTGCTTTTATGCTTTTTCAAAATAACTAAATGACTAAACCTTCCTGTTCCTAATATATGAAAATTGTCAAAGGATTCTTTCATATTTTTATGTGCTGATAAGGATGCTAGTTTGAATGATGTGTAAAAAACTGAAGGCCAAGTGGATAGGCCTTGAAGTTATGAACAGAATGATAAAGTAGAATCTGAGGGTACCCCATTATGAATGGATTATTTAGATATAGAAAGAAATTATGAAATATGATATGTCAAGAGCTTTGTAATGTTGTGAACAACCAGTAAAAAAAATAGAAAGAAATTATGTTTAGGCACGGCATTCCACTAATCCCTGAAGCTCTGGGTTTTACAAACGAGAAGTTGATGCACCAGATGCCAGCTTCTGTGTGTGCCAAAAATCTTGTAGTTGCTCAAAAATCTTGAAGGAATGATGTCGATTTCTTTGCTATTTCAACTCAAAGTAGTTGAGGTAAAATGCTGCTGAAAAAAATTACAGTGTATTCAGCTACCAAAGATGTCCTATGTTATGTCCTATGAATAGTTATCTGCTTTAATTATTCCCCCTCATGACCCCATGCGTGTTTGTGGCATTACAGATGTGACCCACATTTCTATTCTAATTTACTACATTCTTTCCTAAGTCTCATCTCATACTTTTAAAGGGTCAGCAGACATTTTATTTAAGGAACCGACCTGGATATAGCACTCTAATAGAGGTGGAAACACAGACCTAAATATACAACAGGATTCAATCCTTGTACCTTGTCCATACCAGCGCACCTCAATAATTTTCATGAAAATCATCCAGTCGCTTCTCTTCTTTTCATAGAAATCCGAGCTCAACTGGTAGAACAACAAAAATGCCTGGAGCAGCAAACAGAGATGCGAGTTCAGCTCCTCCAGGACCTGCAAGACTTCTTCCGGAAAAAAGCCGAAATTGAGACCGAATACTCTAGGAACCTGGAGAAGTTGGCTGAAAGGTTCATGGCAAAAACGAGAAGCACCAAGGATCACCAGCAGTACAAGTAAGAGAGACTTGGCGCAAATGCACCTTTTCAAGATGATATCCTGCCTTTTAAACAAATCCTATTGGTTTAAGACTTTTTTATTTTTTTTATTTTTATCTGAAAAGATATTGGTGAACATATCCCTGTAAATAAAAGCAACCCTTTGCATTTATAGGTCCTGGACATCAATTTATCATATTTTAAAATAATGGTATTCTCTTGAAGTTATTCTGTTTCCATACATACATATTTAACATGTTCATATTTATGTTCACTCATAATCATTTTGCTAAAACCTTTATAATAATATATGTGTTATGTGTGTATATTATATATTTATTTTTTCAGTACCAGAGCCCAAGCATGCTAGGCAAGAGCTCTGTCACTGAGCTACATCTCAGTCCTTTTTTATAAGTTTATTTTTCAGATAGGTCTTCTTAAATTTCCCAGGCTGACCTCAAATGATCCTAAAATCAAATGATCCTCCTGCCTCAGCCTCCCAAAGGGCTGGGATTATAGGCATGTGCTACTATGCCCAGCCTCCAATACACATATACTTATGGATAAGTTTATATATAAGAAGACAAAAAAGTGTTTGTAAAATTCTTATTTTGTTTCTTTGGGTTCTCTTTTTATTTTTTGAGATGGGGTTTCACATGTTACAAGGCTGGCCTTTACTCATGATCCTTCCATCTCAGCCCCCTGAGTAGCTGGATTACAAGCATACACCACCACACCTGGCAGTAAAATTCTTGATTACAGGAAACTGGTAGTTAAAATCAGTCACAGGTAGATATATGAAAGGGCAAATTTGAAAAAAAAAATGCTTTTCAAGCAAAGACCATAAGATTTCTGTAATGATTTTATATGAAATGAAGCAATAAGGGTTTGTTTGTCCTCACTGCACCTCACCCAACATGTTTGTCATCATTGCAGTTGAAACCGATTTAAACAAGAGTTTAGCAGGCAAGGTAGCTCACAACTGTAATCCCAACAGCTCAGGAGGCTGAGGCAGGAGGATCACAAGTTCAAAGCCAGCTTCAGCAACTCAACAAGACCCTGACTCAAAATAAAAAATAATAACGGCTGGGGATGTAACTGGACTGTTAAGTCAATCCCCAGTACAAAAAAAAAAAAAAAAAAAAAAAAAAAAAAGCTTTTAGCAAAATGTGTGAGTGAACACAACTAAACCTTAGCATTAATTTAACAAACACATGCAGGTTATTCTATTAATGAATTTTACTTTATAATTGACATCCTGGAGACAGAAGGCCCACAGCTCCAGTAGAGGGTATGAGTGCTCCAGCAGGGGAAGCACAGGACAACCATAGACAGGTGGGCTGAGATCCACTCTATGGTGGAGGTGGGGGAAGGTCCTGGAAGAAGCCATATCGCAGTGGAGACCTGAAGGACTAGTTGGCCAGTAAAAGGGAGCTGAGGAGGACTGCAGGCCAGAGGAGCTTCATGGGTGAGGGACCACAGCAGAAGGAGTAGTGAGGGGTGAACAGAGTGGCTACAGGCATACACTGGGGCCGACTGTGGAAGTCTTACCATCTTCCTGGGCAGTTTTGATTTTATTCTGAGGTCATGAGAAGCCTTTGGAGAGTTTTAAGTAAAAGTGGGACCCGCCCTCACCTGCATTTTAAAATGATGACAAAGACCAAAGGTAGAATAATGGACTGGAAGAAGACAGAGGGAGAAGGAACACAAGGGGCCTCTCACTGTAAGGGCAAGAGCCAGGCACCCCATGGGCAGAGATAAATGGACCTTGTTTGGGAGATAGTAAAAAGGCAACATAGATGTTCATTTCTGGAAATACGGTGGGCCAGATGATCTGGAAAACACTTCTGCCACAAAACTGCTGGGAATACTGGTTAAAATATAATCGGCATCGTTTTCATTATACAGCTGTCCCCATGGGAAAACAAGGGAAATTTTTAGGGCCTGAAAAAGGAAGAGGGAAGGGAAGACCTAAGTGGCAGTGGTACCACCCTTTAATCTCACCTGGGGATGAACCATCTGCCCACCTACACAGGGGGAGGAGAGCTGTCTGCTCAGGCTGGGCTGCTGGGCGCCAGGCCTTTTTCTTCACCATTGGGTTTGCAGTGCCATTGTATACCCCCTCCCTGTCCTGAGATCCTTCATAAAAAGTAGGATGGGGTACGTTTGCAGAAGCAAATAGCTTTCTATTCTGGATAAGGAATATCTTTTTTTGTTCTTTCTTTTTCACTCTTCTTTCTTCTTTTATGGATGAGTTTAGCCTCTAGTTTGGGTCCAGCATAGAAATAAATCTTCATGATGATTCCCAGGGTGACCAAATGTCTAATGCCCTGGCAGACACTGAGGCCACAAAGAGGAGACTAGAGCCAGTACTATATTCACATGGATAGTAACTGTTCCTTTTTAAAAGCAATTGCAAATTAGGCTGCCCACTCATCATTCAACAAATACATCTGAGTGTCTTTTTTTGTGTGTTTTTGTACTTAGTAATTGATTATGAACTGAAAATATGGATGGGCTCATGCTCCATAATCTGGCCCTTAGTGAATCTGATGCCACTCTTTTGTTTCTCCAGGTTTTATTTGATAATTTTCTTAAAAAGATAAGCAGCTTAAAATTTTCTTTGACTTGATCAAGTTTATTTTTGAATATGAGACAAAAAAATGAAATAGATAATTAATCTGTGGAAAGGTTAAACTACAATTAAGAAAAACTCAAAGACAGGCTTTATTAAATTGTGAGTCAGACCTGGGTTTGAATAATGGCTCCACTGGGCAGCTTTGCTTAAGTGACATACCCTTTCTGAGGCTTGCTTTCCTAATATGTAAAATGAGATTTTATGACCATTAAGTGGGAAACATGACAAAGTCCTTGATATGGTTGATAGCTGACATGGGATGTGCATGCAGCATTTCTTTTTCCCTTTGCAAAAAAAAAAAAAAATGCTGTTATCTTTAGCACAGAAATGTTACCATTCATTGAAGCTGGACTCTAGAGTCTGCTCTTATTCAATTGGGGGATGTTTATTGTGCAGAACAATCCTTGCCCTGAAGTTTCCACTGCATAATAGAAAAGACCAAGGCTTCGATCGGCCTCCCTGAACACAAAGGCTCACTTTGACACTAGCTTTGGTCTTTATCAAATCACAGTGCCTTGCTAAGCTTCAATTCTCTCATTGACAGAAAGGATACAAAGAATCTCTGCCTTAAATGGTAGTGGTAAGGATTAAGTGGAATTAATGTCAACTCTTTAGAGCAGCCCTAGATAATCATAGCTAACTTTATATAGCACTAACTATGTGCCTAAGGCATTATTGTAAGCATTTAAAAGCATATATTAACTCAGGTATCTGCATAATAATCTTATGAGATGATATTATTATTTTACCCATTCTACAAAATTAATTGAAGCGCAGAGAGGTTGAAATCATTTGCCCCAAACTACTTTGCTAGTAAATGGTGGATGGAGTAAGCACCTAGAGAGCATTGCTCTAGAGTCTGTGATCCTGACCTGTATACTGCTTCTCACTTAGTAAATGATACCTTCCATTCTTATTATTTTTATTGGTGCATTAAAATTATACATAATATTGGGATTCAGTATGCCATATTTGTGCATGCACATTACATAATTTGATCAATCTCATTCCCCACTACCTTCCTTCTCCCTCCCCCAATTGGCTTACTCTACTTACTGATCTCCCTTCTGTTGCTGTTGTTATTGTCATTATTATTATCATTATTTGTTAACAGGTACTGAATCCAGGGACACTTAATCACTGGGCCACATCCCCAGCCCTTATTATATTTTATTTTGAGACAGATCTTGCTAAGTTGCTTAGGGCCTCGCTAAATAGCTGAGGCTGGCTTTGAACTTGCAGCCCTCCTGAGCCACAGGGATTACAGGCATGTGCCACTGTGCCCCACAGCATTATTATTTGAATTAATGCATGATAATTATATACATATACACATGGAAAAATATATATATGATTCTTTGTGGTATATTAGAACATGGATACAGGATGATATCATTCCCCAGTACTTCCCCGTTATTACTAATAGTAATAATATGGCAACAATAATGTGTTATTCTTTTTTTTTGTTATGTCTTGTTGGTGAATGGTTCCTTTTAACAGTATATAATGTCCTTCTTTATCCCTTTTGATTAACTTAGTCTTGAAGTCGATTTTATTCGATATGAGGATGGCCACCCCTGCTTGCTTACGAGGACCGTGTGCGTGGTATATTTTTTCCCATCCTTTCACCTTCAGCCTGTGTATGTCTTTTCCAATCAGATGTGTCTCCTGGAGGCAGCATATTGTTGGATTTGTTTTTTTAATCCATGATACCAGCCTATGTCGCTTTATTGGAGAGTTTAAGCCATTAACATTCAGAGTTACTATTGATATATGGTTTGTACTTCCATCCATGTTTGATTATTTATCCTTTTTTAAAAAAATTTAGTTTGTTTCTCCATGATTATCTTTCCCCTCGCCCTCTGTCTTTACCGAGGCACTTCCTACTGATGGTCTTGGTTATTGTTTTTCATTTCTTCCTCGTGTAGTGTTTTGCTCAAAATGCTTTGCAATGCTGGTTTTCTGGCTGCAAATTCTTTTAACTTTTGTTTATCATGAAAGATTTTTATTTCGTTGTCATACCTGAAGCTTAATTTTGCTGGATACAGAATTCTTGGTTGGCATCCATTGTCTTTCAGTGTTTGAAATACATTGTTCCATGACCTTCTTGCTTTCAGCGTCTGTGATGAAAAATCCGTTGTTAACCTTATTGGTTTACCCCTGAATGTAATCTGTCTCCTTTCTCTTGTAGCTTTTAATATTTTCTCTTTGTTCTGTATATTGGATATCTTCATAACAATGTGTCTTGGCGTTGGTCTACTGTGATCTTGTGTGCTCGGTGTCCTGTATGCATCTTCAATTTGTATATCTGTTTCCTTTTTTATTTCTGGAAAGTTTTCTGTAATTATTTCATTCAGCAGGTTACTCATTCCCTTGGTTTGAATCTCTGTACCTTCTTCTATCCCGATGACTCGTAAGTTTGGTTTTTTTTTATGTTATCCCATAACTCTTGGATGTTTTTCTCGTGATTTTTTACCAGCCTTTCTGAGTTGCCTAGACTCTTTTCAAGATGATATATTTTGTCTTCATTATCTGATGTTCTGGCTTCTACTTGCTCCACTCTGTTAGTGATACTCTCAATTGAGTTTTTTTTTTGTTTTGTTTTGTTTTGTTTTGTTTTTTTATGTTTTTTTTTTATTGGTTGTTCACAACATTACAAAGCTCTTGACATATCATATTTCATACATTAGATTGAAGTGGGTTATGAACCCCCAATTTTACCCCAAATGCAGATTGCAGAATCACGCCGGTTACACATCCACAATTTTACATAATGCCCTATTAGTAATTGTTGTATTCTGCTACCTTTCCTATCCCCTACTATCCCCCTCCCCTCCCATCTTCTCTCTCTACCCCATCTACTGTAATTCATTTCTCTCCTTGTTTATTTTCCCATTCCCCTCACAACCTCTTATATGTAATTTTGTGTAGCAATGAGGGTCTCCCTTCATTTCCATGCAATTTCCCTTTTCTCTCCCTTTCCCTCCCATCTCATGTCTCTGTTTAATGTTAATCTTTTCTTCCTGCTCTTCCTCCCTGCTCTGTTCATAGTTGCTCTCATTATATCAAAGAAGACATTTGGTATTTGTTTTTTAGGGATTGGCTAGCTTCACTAAGCATAATCTGCTCTAGTGCCATCCATTTCCCTGCAAATTTTATGATTTTGTCATTTTTTATTGCTGCATAGTACTCCATTGTGTATAGATGCCACAATAATGTGTTATTCTGAATAATACTAATTTAATGCTCACAATGGGGCAGAACACTGAAGATACAAAAATAAGTTTGAAACATCCTCAGTGAATTTATGAAGTACTTTCAAATAAATGATACACATACTGTTGATGTAAAGAAGGTAACATTGACTTATGTGGCTGGGTAGATAGGGAATGTCAATAGAATGGCTCCAGTTACCTGCCATAGAGCCACTGTTCCTTCCCTGATGGCTTTGAGAATAAATAGGAGTTTCCCAGGTGGAGGTCATAATTATCAGTGTGCCACAGGGAGAGGGAGGGTCTTCTCTTGAGGTGCAAGTGCCAAGACCTGACAAGTGCCTGATTCATCTCTTTCCCAAGCCTATTTCTGCTTTTTCTTCTGGTGAGGGTTTAGACTTGATGCAGTATTAAATCCAGAGCCTGAGAGACTTAGTGACACAAACACCTGGCATAATCATTTTTTTCCCAACTTTATTAATGTTTAGGGTCATAAATGATCATGAATAATAAAATAACACATCCAATTAAATGGCACATGTATCCCCAAGTTAGGAGAAACACTCTGTGCCCACGTTGCCATTTTACAGTTAGTTTTTAAAGTGAAAAACAAAAAGCAAAAATTGTGCTTTACCTTTTTATTTTAAGCAGTACCATCCCAGTTGTTTATGTTTTTGTTTGGAGTTTTTCTTTGAAATTTCTTAAAACATCTCCTTAGTGGTTTATTGACACTTTTGGATTTATTATCCAGAATAAAACAAGAAGCAGTTACAAATTTGAAAAAGTTTAATGGGTTTCAATAGGACTTGTATGAAGTCATGAGCTAGCAAACTTCTTGGTTCTGTTCATGGGTTTCAAGACAGTGCAAAAGAGCTCTGATTTCCCCGGGAACCCTGTTTGGGAGGCTAAAGGTTATATATCAGGGGATTAATAAATAACCTTCAAGTTTATGTTCTGTGGAAAGAGTAACTAACCAAATTTCTTTTCCAAGAGCAGATGGAACATTCAAAGCAGACTTTGTGCTGTGGCAAACCACACTCTGTCTAAGGCATAGTAGTCAATAGATTTTTATGTAAATATAAATCGCCTTCTTCAATAGTGTATTTAAAGCTGAAGGGCTGCCTGAGCACTGTGTATGTTGGGGTCCTGCAGACCTGGTCAGGAGTGCAGGTTTTCCCTGGTGTTCATGGTCAAGGTTTTCCTCCCACGCCTGGCAGATTAATTGCTGGCTCTATGCTGTGTGCAGGCTGAAAGACTGTTCAGTGGGCTGAGTGTCCTGGTCTAAGAAACACTCAGAGCAGAGTCCTGTTCTTTTGTGGCTCCTTAATTTGCCATAGAGACATCACTCAACTGGTTGGGGCAACTCTGAAACTGATAGTAACTCTGTCTTTCTTCACCTCTCAGGAAAGACCAAAACCTATTGTCTCCAGTGAACTGCTGGTATTTGCTCCTGAACCAAGTAAGGAGAGAAAGCAAAGACCATGCAACCTTGAGTGACATCTATCTGAACAATGTGATTATGCGGTTCATGCAGATAAGCGAGGATTCCACCAGGATGTTTAAAAAGGTACACCTAGTAAATCCTCCTGCAGCATGCTTTCTGATAACTGCCTTGTCTCAAACCAAGAGTGAGAACAGTGTCTAGAAAAAATTAAAGGAGTGAATATTTTAAAGACACAGAATAAAAAGTTAACCTTGAGAAGACATAGTATATATGTATGTGTGTGTGTGTGTGTGTGTATAAAAAATGCATGTATGGTATGTATATGGTATTAGATATTAAATATAGTTATATTCAGCAAATTACGTGAACACAATTTTGAAAAAGATGTACTTGCAAATTACACTTCTGTCTTTAGGAACTGTCTGAGCTTAAGAAAAATAAGATGAGAAAAGAAAAACCTCTGATTCTGTCTTAGGCTCACACATGATCAGACTTGTGAAGAACAAGATTACCCCATGTGCTGCTCTCTTGGAAAAATGTTATCACAATTTTTTCTTACTCCCACCATACCAGCAGCAGGGGCTGTGAGAAAGCAATGAGAAAAAAATTCCACAGGGCACAGAAAATTCAGTTCCTTACTCACCAGAGAACTTCTTCTTTCCCAAATCCATTAAAAAAAGAAGAAGAAAGAAAACAGACTTGAAGGCTCTTTGTCATCGGTGCTAGCCTCAGCCAACTCTTGGCAATTTTTTTTTTGTTGTTTGGACATTTTTGTTGACAACAATAACAAAACTGGACCATTTCCTGTACAGAGACTGCAGCTACTTGCCCAGTAAGACTGGTCCTTGGCTTTTTATATTTGTAGGACAAGAGCCTCCCCATCCCTCTCAGCTTTGTATTAATAGTATTTAGTGTCAATATTTATACCTGTATTTACTCTTCAGTAAGTAATTATGAGTTTCAGAAAGAAAATGGGGCAGGGGGAACCACTCTGTAGATTAATGATATATTAATGTTTCAAAGGGGCCCTTTAAAACAAAGACGTAGTGTTTAAGCAGGCCAGATGGAAATCTTCTTAGTCTTGTCTGATGTATCCACATTAGACTTGATTTCTGACCTAGAAATGGAATTTAGCAAGCCCTAAGTTATCATGTGCTCTATTTAATGGGGAAAAATGTTTCAAACAAAGGAGAATTTTTAAAAATTGGAACTGAGGAGTATATTAATTAAGAAGAGAATAGGAAGAGAAATATCCTAGTATCTTAGGTAATGGTGATTATAAAAAGAAATTCAAACTGAGCTGGAAAAGTGAAGTAATTTTCTTGTTCATTGGCCCTTTCTGCTGAGACCCCCTTTGGTTCAGCAGGTGTTTGTGAGTCTCTCCCATGAGCAGGAGATTGGGATGTTAGGTGTCAGAAAGGATACAGAGATGGAGAAAAACAGTCTTCATCTTCAAGGATGTTGCAGTTTATCCAAATCTGAATGACATTAAAAGATGCTTTCTAGTCTTGAAGGCGCTGGCAGGGCCTAAAGGACCAGCTCCTCAATAGAGTTCATTTATCCATTTAACAAAACATTTTTTAAATTCCTGGTCAACCAGAGTTAAAAGACACGTCCCTGCCTGTTAGAAGTTCATTGTAATAATTAAGGATTACCACACTCCAGAGATGCACAACCCACTATGGGAGCCTAAGGCTAGGGATCTCAGCTTTACCAAGGGATCAAGGAAATGCTTCATGCAAGAGGGAACACTTGAAGTGAGGCTTCTAGGAGAAGCAAGCATTCATCAAGCAGACAAGGACAAAGAGCTCTCTAGGGGAAGTGACAGCATATGTTCTGGGGAAGTTTGATATGATTGGGCCAGGGGTTGTATGGGAGTGGGTGATGGGTTATGAGACTAGAAAAGATGGTCAAATGAGGAGGGATTGTGTGTGTCTTGCTAAGATGTAAGAATTTGAGAGTCAAATTCAAGAGATTGGTAATGTTGGTAGAATCTGAGAATGAGAGTCAAATGGATTTGGACTTGAATTCCCTCTCTTCTGCTTACTTGCTTTGAACTCTTGAGAGATGATTCACAAGGTTGAAGAGAATGTTCTCTACTCTTGAAGGGATGGAAAAGGCAAGCCTGGACAGAGGAAGAAGCTGAACCTATAGAGTTCAGGGGCAGGATAGCCTTTGGAGTTGTCTCATAGCCAGCCTTTGTTTTGGAGGCATTGGATTTGAGCTGCTCTTGGGAAGGGATACACAATCTTGGGATAGCTCCCTTTGGTAGAGGGTAACTCCCCAAAGACAAATTCCCAGAGAGGGATCAGCTGTGAGTTTCAGAATCAGTATTCCCAGAAGTTGGGGGTGGGGAGGGGAATGAATTCCTGGCTCTTGAAGAGGGATCCAGGTAATGCACAGTAATTACAGAAGGAGACAGTCAGTCAGACATGTCTGTTTTTTTGCTATCTAGCATTCTCATGTCCAGAATTTACAGTGGATTCCTGATCACTTTATCATTTAGTGGAGAGAGCAACTGATTCATTTCTCCTGCACAGCCTCTCTCACTTATCCATTGATGACCAGCTGAAAAAGCAATGCTCATTACAATTACAGATGCCAATTTCTACCTTCCTCACGTCAACAAGGAGACTGCACACCTCACCTTTCCATCTTGTTGGAAGAACAAGAGGCAGAAGCAAAAAGAAAGCCAGAGGTTATTAAGGAGAAAGACTAATTAACCTAGAACACATTTGTCATCTGAATGCAAAGAAAGCCAAAATCTACATTGTTCAAGTCCAAAAGAATTTCATGTTCCTTTATATTAGAAAGTAACACTAGTATTGTCTGCTTATTCTTTTTTAATCACCAATTTTCCTTTATAAAACACATCTTCCATTGTTATGGTTCTAGATTAGAGTACTATTTTCTTTGAAAATGGGAAGAAATCATCAGAGTTGGTCTGATGTGATTTTTACAACCCCTATGTAGTCCTTGGGGACATAAAGCTTGTTTTCTTGGGAGAGGATTCTGACACTTTTTTTCCAAAACTATTCCCATGTCTATTTGGAGATTTAAATACATGCTGTGTTCTTCAGAGTTTTGACCTGTTAAACAGCTACATCTTACTCAGTTTAGTCAATAACATAGAATTCTTTTTCTCAGACTATTCTGTCAAATAAGAAGTTTGGACCAGGTTAATTCCAGTGATATTCTTGTGTCCAAATGCATGTAATTATCAAGAAGACACTTGTAAAAATACCTAATTGCATACATAGTGGCAGGAAACAGCTTAAAGATTTAAGTCTTAATCACATCAGATCTGATTACAGACATAGTTGCCCTAACTTGACAGAAAGTTTTCAACAGGTTGAAAAAGGGAAGCATTTTAAAAAGCAAAAATCAATCAAATGTTTGATTCTTTTAGACTTAGACCTTTAAAGTGTGTTGGTCAGAATAACAGTGATTCAGCTTTTATACTCTGAAATCAGATATTTGGGGTGTAAATCTTGACTTTGCCACCATTAGTAGTTATGTGAACTTGAGAGTATTTGTAAACCTCATAAGCCTCAGTTTCCACATCTGTAGAGTAGGTATAAAAAGCTATTCCCCGGTAGTAGTATGGAGGATTCATGAGTCATACATGGAAAGCAACTTAGTGTCTAGACTTAATAAGTCCTAAGTAACTAGTTTCTTTATTATCACTGATATTGTAATAATTAATTCCAGATACCTGTAATAATTATGCAATTTGAGATTATCCATTAATCTCACATTAAAAAATGTGTTCTCATTCTAAGGAGACTGTATGAGGCAGCTTTGTGATGTACACTTTCAGATCATCATCTATCACTTGTTATGAAGTACATAACATCTTTGCTTATAGCTGAATTAAACTTTTTGTCCTCAAATTTCAATAGTTAGTGATTAGCCAAATGAATGCCTGAGTTGGTCAGCAATCCTTGCCTTTCAGATCCCCTACAGCCTTTCCACATTGACAATCCTACCTTTGAGTCTACATTGATTGCTTCATATATTCAACAAAATGAGTTACTCAATTCCAGACCCTCATTCAGATATGGATAATCAGATATGGGTAGGAGATGACTCTGCCTTTACTCTCTTAAGCCCTGCTTTATCATTTTACATACAGGTCA
The DNA here is from genome assembly GCF_964194105.1 of Spermophilus citellus. Classification (NCBI taxonomy): domain Eukaryota; kingdom Metazoa; phylum Chordata; class Mammalia; order Rodentia; family Sciuridae; genus Spermophilus; species Spermophilus citellus. The sequence goes on from NC_138197.1 coordinate 84,109,202, forward strand.
GAATTCCAGGGCTTCTTGTACATAAGGGTTTGTTTCATTATTAAATCCCACTCTTTCCCCAAAGAACAAGGGCTGATGATGTGCCCATCACCCTGTTCGCCAGCCCTGCCTCCCCGAGTCACCAGATACTGATTCTTCTTTCCATTACTCATACTGAAAGAGAATGTTCTACATCTGGTTTGGTGCTAGAGCCAGAAAATGTGCAATTCATATGCTACACATAAAAATGTAATTAATGTCAGCAGTCACAATTGCAGGGAAGGCTACAGCCAGATCGCAGTAACCATTCTATTTAAACACCTAGTCACTAGATATTACTTACCAATTTTAAGAATGTTAATAGAGGTATGTGGTTTAGAGGGAACACCATACAATTGTGCCATTTGGATATGTCAGATTTATCCCTGTGTTTTAAATTATCTTGAAGGTTTTCATTTTCCATGAACGATTCTCAAATTATTGATGTACTTTTACCTGTTTTGCACAAATTACATGTACAAGTATAGTTTTTTTTTTTTTTAAATCTTCCAACAACAGCAGCATCTGTAAGCACCACTTGCTGATATTGAGCTGTGTGCCAAGGTCTGACTTTTTCTCATATTAGCTTACACATCCTCATAGCTGTCCAATAAACAGGTATTATTTAATCCATATTTTAAGGATAAAGAAATAAAATGCTTGGGGATGTGATTTGCAGAGCCAGGCTGGCTAGTATATATTCTTCTCTTTGCCCATATTTTCGATAATTCATAGCTATTATGGACTTCGTTAGCATTTCTTTGGTCATAATTGGAGATGTCACTCAATGTGTAGGGTCAGCAGCTTCTAAGAAATAGGACACTAGGGTTCTTGGGCCCTGTTTATTTCTTATGAAAATCCTGAACAAAGCTATTCCTAGGATAAGACAGAAAAATCTGTCATCTTCATTATAGACAGGGTCTCAAAGCAGCAGATACTGGCCCCAAGCCACTGAGAATTACCCTCCTCTGGTATAAATGTATAGATTAGAAGATTTAGATTCATAGGAATTAAATTAACCCACTTTTGGTATTGATGATTCTGTGGATTAACTTGAAAAGAAAGAGAGATAACTAGTGAAATTCATAATCAGTTTTTATTTTTATTAAAGTCAACCATATTCTATTTAAATACCTCAATATGAAAAAAGCAAGATATTTTACAGGGATAAAGTTCTTCTTTCAAATAGACCATTTAAATAAGTTAATATATAAACAGATACTTTAGTTGAAGTTAATAAAAGATACTATTCTACTACGGATCTCTAAGACTCTGATCTTGTATTGAAAAAAAAAGTACGTAAAGTTTAAAACATTGAAAATTATCCATCTGTATGTGCATAGAAAGAGTTTCTTTTTTAATGTAAAATATATATTCATTGTAGAATATAAAAATATATATTCAGTATAGAAAAAATTTAGAAAACACTAAGAAACAGAAAAAGAATGATAATTACCCATTTCAGTACTATAAACTATTAATATTTTGGTCTTTTTTTTCAATGTTTATATGTATACACGTATATATGGATAATATAAAAACATACATATGTATTTTACAAAATTGAGATCATTTCATATAGCTTGGAAATCTGCCTTTCCATGTAAAGTCTCATTAACCTTTCTCATGTCCAGAAATAATTTTTTAGAACAGGATACTTCATGCCTGCATAGTGTTCTATTCTCTGCATGGCCCCATGTTATTTCCTTATTATTGGACATTTAAAATGTTTCACACATCAGTGATATTTTTCTTATGCTACATTCCTGGGGGTAGAATGGTTGGATCAAAGTGTGGCCTTAGCATTTCATGTCTTAAAAGCAATTCTTTGCTTTTACCTTTTCAGAGTAATGATGGTCATGGCTGTGATTTACCAACTAGTAATATATTCCCTGAAAAATAAATGGACTATTTTATTAGAGAGAACAACCAGATGTGATTCAGTATGCTTATGCAACAGTGGTAAATAATATAACAAGAGGAACTTTTTCAAAGCATTTTAGTGCACTGTAGCAGAAGAATTAAATGGTACTCTGGTAGCCTCAGGGGACAGCTTAATTATTGATAGGACCTGGATAAATAAGTAAGAATAGCTCAAGCTAACACCACTAACTTGTTCTCTTGAGTTTTATCACCATATGGCTAGCTTGTTTTTCTAGAAATAAATTAAAACCAAACTTTTATTCTTATAATGTTATAATTTTGTGAATTATTTCAGAAAACATTTTTAATGTGTTTTTATAAATTGCATATGAGATTGTCAGGCCCATAGTAAGTGTTCAATGAGTAGCAATGGTTGATGTTGCTGTTCTAGTATTTGTATTCTTGCCTTTATTACTTAGTAACAATAGGACATGCATGATTGGCCTGGCTACAAATTTAGCAGATGAGTTGCTATAAAAAAATATTGACAATCTGTTCAGAAGCTTTATCAAACACTTATAAGCAGGACATGAAGCAGATGATATATGTGACTCCTTAAAAATTTGTTAAAACAATAATAAATTTCATGTCAGTGAGATTGATCATTTTGTCTTACATTATGATACATTTGTACCAATGCTCTAATGTTAATAGTTGAGCTCATAATTACATTGAGAATAGTTGTTTAAAAGGCACCTGGAAACTTATTTTTAACAACAAAAAAACAAAAACAAGAAAAGACCAGAAGTTCAAATTATTTTAAACAGATCTCTGCTTTAATTTTCTTCTGTTTGCTGGTCTGTAACTTTTGATTTTTGTATATAAACAGATTATATAATAAGATACACAATAAAACAATCACCTATTATAAACTAAAGGCTTAAAGAAAAAAAATTGGGTCTGCAGTGTTTAGTGTAAGGAAATGGAAAAACTATATCCAGTAAGTAAATCATTCCCAAATGCCTTTTATTAATGAAGAATTGGCCTATTTTCCAGGTCCAGTTGAAAACTAGACTTTGAATTTCCAGTATTAGGATGATTTAAATGAGAAGAGATGAAATGAGGGACTTCTGAACAAGACAGGAGCTTGTATTTGGGCTCAAACTGCCTTAACTCTCAAATTATCTGTGGAATGATTAATGAGATACAATTTAAAAAAAAGAAAAGGAAGATCCTTTCAACTTCAAGAAGCTCTCTTGACTCCTAAGCTGAAACTCTCTAAAGTTTCCCACCTCACTCAGCGTGAAGTCTACACCCTCCTTCCACAGCTTTGTTTTTCCCAATATCACTTATTCCTTTATATATATTTTACTTAATTATATATTTACTTAATTATTTGCTCACTTTCTGTTACCTCTCAGTTTCAACATAAGTTCCTTAGGGAAGGAACTTATGTTGTTTACTGAAACAATGACTGGCGCATAGTTGGCACATAACTACTTCTTTAATGAATAGCTAGTAAGTAAATATTTCCATCTATATTAGTTTTACCAGAGATGAGTGACATACACATAACAGAAATTTCCGGACAATTCAGCAAGATTCAGTATTGGTGGCCCTAGCAGTAATCCACCTTCAGAGACAAGGGTCAGCTAGAAGGATTGATGAGATCCATCACTGAAATATCCTTTCTGTTTTTGTATGGAGTGGTAGCCCTGGAACACTGGTCAGGAACACTGTAGTTAGCTTTGAGCATCCGTAGGCACTGTCTAACTCACAGTAAGGTTTGCTTGGCACAGACTCTCACATAACTCTCCTAACTGCAAGTTTCTCTTAGGATTATTCAGATCCTTTTTCATCAATTCACTGAGATATTTGAAGACCCTTTCTGCATAAAAACTAATCAGGAACTATCTCTCAAAGTCAAGCTCTACCTCCTATTTGGTTCTTATGACAATACCTTGCATTAGGTACATATTTATAGTTAGCTGGATGTGGCCAGAGAAACAAAGGAGTTGAAAACTGTCCCAGGATGAAACAACATGTGTGAAGAACCAGATGCATTAGAGAACACAGATTTTAAGAGGAAATAGGATGTTCTCATGAGTGATTGAAAGAATGAGAGAGAGAACATGGCAAGAGACATAACTGGAGAAGTAAGAAGGAACAGAGATTAAAGATCACGTTGCACAGTTTGAATCTATCCTAAGAGTAGTAGGAAAGCATTCACAGGTAAATGTGGTGGTGAGATGATCAACTTTTAATGTTCTTGGAGTATACAGAGTACACTGAAAAGTGATATGATTACAGTCTTTAGATACTAATTTTGAAGCTGTTCAGATGAATCCAGATGGTAGAGAGGACGTTTCCCACTGGGTGTGGCAGTAGAGATAGAAGTACATACAGATTTTGAGCAGTGTGTTGGAGACAGAATCTGTAGAGCCTAGTAATTGATTGGCTGGAGTGAGAGAGGAGAAAGGAAGAAGAGGTAGCAAAGGAGACATCTAGGATTTTGTAGCTGTCAGGATGGTAGAATATACCTGGGAGGAGGAGGTTTGGGGCACAGAGACTATGATGGAAAGTGATGGAAGAGAAACTAATATGGTAGTTTGGGATGTGCCTGTGCCTAATGAGGTAAAATTCCCATAAGAAGACTAAAAACTTCAGGAGAGATCAAACCTCGAGAGTTGGGAATCTTTAATATGTGGCTATCAATTAAGTCTTGGAAGTACTTGAGGTAACCAGGGAGAATCTATGGGGTGAGAAGGGAAGAATAAGAAAAGCTCTCAGAGGAACCAGGAATTAAAGGGTAAGAAGAAGAAAAGTATTCTACAAAGTGACAGAGAAGGGGCAACCAAAGAAGTAGGAAGAAACCCAGGAGCGTGAAGCATCTGGGAAGATCAGCCAAGAAATTGTGGCAAGGAAGAATGGTCAGTTTGACAAGGACTGAGTCATGTTCCGTGATTGTAGCCACAAAGGCCATTGAAGACCTTGACTAGAACAATCTAAGCAGAACAGTATAGGTTGAGTAGTCAGAAAAGCCTGAGCAAGAAATTGTGGATAGTATCATCTAGATAGTATCATCTGTAAAGAAGAGAAATAATGAGAAATATTTGAAAGACACAGGATCAAAATAAATTTCTTCATGGTAAATTTTTGGGTTTTGGTGTGTTTTGGAAGGTGAGGTTTTAAGATGTGAGAACAGAACGAATTTAAAATGTTGGAGGGAAGGAATCATAAGAAGGGAGAGCTCCGAGGGCTAGAAGAGAATAGGAATGACTGATTGATCCAAGACTCTATAAAACTGTCAAATAATGGTATCCAAAGGGCAGGCAGAAGGATTAGCGTTTGGCAAGAGACTCTGTTAGGAGAAAAGAAATGAAGAGCTGGTGGTTTTGTAGGTGAAGTAGCAGGGTACTGTGAAATTCTCTGTTCCAGTTTTTTTGTGACATTGGAAGTGATACCATCTGATGAGCAAGAGAGAGTGGACCACGGGGAGCATAAGATTTGCAAAAAGTAGAGAAGATTCTGAACAACCCCTTGGAGAGACTGAGGATCACAAATTTTTTAAATGTAATAGATGAAAAATTTCCCAATTGAGGAAATACAGCAGTCTGAAAATAGATTATGAGTTTCATAAAAACATATTGGAGAAAACACATAAATATATCTCAGTACTTTTGAGCTTCAAGCTTGGAATTCTACAAGCATCAAATAAACATATGCTCTTTCCCGAAAAGAACACAGATTAGGTCTTGTATATAATGTTAAACATCAGAAAGGAATGGACCCAAACCTACAAAAGCAACTGAAGGAAAAGCTTATAATCCTAACCTTCTCTGTACAATGTTATTCATATTTGAAAGCAATTGAATAATCTTAAAAATATACCATAGTATTTTGAATATATACTTGTTATTGTAGATATGTTCAAAATGAACCCCAGTGATCCTCTCTTCCCCCATCTCTTAAGTAGCCCTCATCTACATTGACTTTTGGCTTGGCTATATGTCTTGATGTGGCCAACATGATGATAGTAAATATGAAGCAAGCAGACTTTTTTGAAAATTGCTTGCCTTTTCTTGATGCTTTTGGAACCCTGAGACCACAATATAAACAACTCCTAGTTAGTTTGCTAAATGAGAAGCAAGACTACATAAAAGACAACTGTATGAAACGCAACTGAGGCATCCTAAGTGACAGCTAGCCAACTACTAGACATATTAATGAAGACATCTTACATCATTCATTTGCCATCTGACTCCAGCTGACCACAAATGCAAGAGAGAACACAGCCAAGCTGGCCCAGAACAGAAGAATCCCCCAGCTGACCTGCAGAATAGTGAGCTAAGTCAAATGGTATTTTAAGCCACTAAGTTTTAGGTGCTTTGTTACATAGCGCAAGCTAAACAACACACTAGGTGAAGACCTGTATTTCCCAGAAAGAAATGGAAAATCAAAAGACAAGCACAGATTCTGGGTAAATGGAGTCTGCATAGTTCACTACATCTTTCCCCCTAAGTGCATCTATGAAACCTGAACACAATGTCTGCAATAGCAGTTTGAAAACTCTAAAAATTAAATGGTGGCATGAATTAGGGAAGAAAACCAGATTTTTAAATCCCACAAAATCAGTCGTAAGTTTCCCATTTTTGCACCCCTTCATTATCCTTCAGCCTAGAGGCAAGGCAGCTGGCAACCTGAAAGCAGACATCACACATGAACATAGGCAACTCTTGGAGAAACCTTGCATTGTGACTCAAAAGTGCAGAAAAGGGAGAGTAAATAATATTCCCAATCTTTTTTTTTTTTTTTTTCAATTCTTCATGCTCCAGTCCCCAGACATCTCACAATGGCAATAGCAGTGGCAGTAGTGACAACAGTGGGGGCCCACATGCACCTAAAACTCTCTGAGGAACTTTTCTCCCCAATCAGAGGAGCTGTGGTCCAAGAAGGTGTAGTAAATACCTGTTATTTTGTTTTCTCTCTCCATCTGCTGCCACTTACCTCATAAATTTCTTCATGAGCTGCTGAACTCCCAAGCTGTACATGAACGGGTCAGATCTTAAACAATATACCTACCAAGAACTTTGAGAACTGACCTAAAGGATAGGACTACTGTCTGAGTTCCAGACTGACCAGCGGGTATTGAATATGCAGGAAAGATCTATAAGCCCAGACATTGGACACAGATTGACATTGAAACCACAACCCATAGAAGACTGATCAGATTTTGTGTCCTGAATCCAACTAGATTAATTTCCCGATAAAACAAAAATGCCACATTTTCTATGTGATTTAAACACAACCCTGAGTCTCATAACATAATATTCAAAATATAAGACTACAACCCAAAATTTACTCAAGATTCGAAGAACCAGGAAAGCCTCAACTCGATGGAAAAACAATAAACAGATACAAATTGTGAATCTATATAAATATTTCAATTATTTAATAAAGATTTTTAAAGCATCCGTAATAAAAATGTTCCAAGAAGTAAGAGCAAACACGTTTGAAACAAAGGAAAAGAAAGTGTCAGCAAAGAAAATAGAGGCTATAAAGAGGAACAAAATGGAAATGTTTGAACTGAAAAATACAATAACTGAACATTTAAAAACTCAATAGATGGGCTCAGTAGCAGAATAAAACTAACAGAGGGAAGAAATCAGTGAACTTGAAGGTAGGTTAACAAAAGATTATCCAATCTGAACAACAGAAAGGAAAAAAAGACTAAAAGAAAAGAATGGACAGAGCTGGGGACGTTTAGGATAATACCAGAAAAATCTAACATTTGTGTTATATCAGTTTTTCTGAAGGAGAGGAAAAAGACTGTGGTTCAGGAAAAAATATTTGAGGGCCGGGGTTGTGGCTCAGTGGTAGAGCACTCACCTTGCACATGAAAGACCCTGGGTTCGATCCTCAGCACCACATACAAATAAACAAAATAAAGATATTGTGTCCATGCATAACTAAAAAAAATTTTTAAAAAATTTGAAAAATGATTGCAAGAAATCTTGCCAAATTCAGCAAATGACATGAAGTAAATGGAGACTGGAGCATGAGGAATTGAAAAAAAAGATTGGGAATATTCTTTACTCTCCTTTTTCTGCTCTTTGAGTCACAATGCAAGGCTTCATGTCATTTGAAGTGAGACACTTCAAAAAGCTCATCAAAATCAAACTAGATAAACTCAACAAAGTTCACACTCAGATACATTATAATTGAATTGAAAACTAAAGATAAAAAAAATTATTGAAAGCACCCAGTGAAAAATAATACATTATTTATGGGGGAGCATCAATTTAAATGGCTGTGGAGTTCTTTACCCATTAAATGCTACCACCACCTTACAGTTGTCACAACCCAAAATGTCTGCAGACATTGCCGCATGTTTTCTGCGGGCAGAATTGACCCCAGTTAAGAAATGCCGATCTAAATTAATCAATTCCCCCATCCTCCCAAACAGATTTCTTTAAAAGAAATGTTCCCTTTTGGTTTGTTTTTCACTCATAGAGTTTATAAATTTCATGCATATGGTAGGTCAAACTTAACTTAGTCTTTCACTACCTATAAAAAAGGAATAAGAAATATTACTCATTACCAGATTTATTCAGGTTCAGTTATTAATAAAAGATCAGCTCTTAATCAAGTTCATTTCCAAAGAGCCATAGACACACTGAATCCTTACCCATTCTTCTCATCCAAGAAGGAATTTGCGGTTGTAAGAAGAGAACTAATGAGGACAGAACATTTCTAACATATGTCGAGGTGTCTGCAGTTGGGATCAACAACTTCTAGAGAGACCTAAGAACAGTATTCTGGTTGTCAGCCAAGGTTTCTCACCATTTGGAGACTGTTTTAATTCTGCATCGTAGGATTCTAAAAGATTTCCAGCAGCTGCAAGAAATGCCAAATTGGGGGAGATTGCACATATAGCAAATATTTGAATTAAGGAACACTTGTGATACCTTGGATTATAACAACCCAAAATATGCATTTACAGAACAGATACTGTATATCACTGTCAGATTTATTTTAGTTCCTTTTCAATTTCAAAGAAAAAATTTTTATTATTAGAAAAGCAGTTAAATAGAAATAAGAAAATTTACCAACTAATTATGTGGTCAGAGCAACCTAGAAACCTATAAAAATAAAATATTTTGACACTGGATATAAGAACTATTTAAATTGAAAAAACAGTAATGGTCAATAAGTACTAGAAAAGAAATACATGTAGCATTTTTACTTTTTAAACTTTAATTATTTTAAGTGAGCACAGAGAACCACAATTGGCTAGTGCAGTAGCTTGGCTAGAGTAAACATGTACTTTTTATCTCTTCAGCTTTAAAGATGGAGATTGCAGAGGTCTACTAAAATAATAATTTTTATTATTCAGCAAGTTCTAATCATTATGCTGAACCATGACAAATCCACTGTAACCTCTCTGTGGGTTTAGACTGACTCCACAGAACAGAGCCATTGCAGGTAACAGCAAGTCACCACAAAGCATGTGTTGCCTCCTAATCCTCCCAAGATCTTAGCCTTTTATCCTGGAAGATAAAGAAAATATACTTCAATACCAGTGAGCAGTTATCTGGGAGACAAGGAGAAGCCATTCTGATTTCTTTATTCTTTTTTTTTTTTTTTTTTTTCTAAAATGAAGCTTAACTTCACTGAAATCAGCTTTCTTTTCCCAAACAGAGCAGACATTCTATTTCTCAATTCATTCAATAAACCTTTGTTGATACCTTTTTGTGATAGGCACAGTGGCATGTAGGTGCTAAGTACATAAAGGTAAGATGCAAATTTTCAATTCATACCCGACAGGAGCTTAGAATGTAATAAGGGAAGGAAGTGTAGACATAAAAATCACCATCTAAACTGGTAACTGCTCTTACAAAGATAGAACATAAGATCACAGAGGACTAAGTGAGACCTTCTCTGCCAAGGAAAAGGAGAATGTCTGCACAGAGGGACATTCAATCAAGCTCTTCAATTTGAAGTTTTATAGAGGAATTGGGGGAAGTAAATTCTTCTGTACAGAGACCAGCACAAGGACAAGGTCCTGGATTTCTGATCTAGAGAGGCAGGCTGTGGGAAGGTGCAAGAATTTCTGATCTCAATTTGAGGAATTGGTATATGTTGTCACCTAAGCAACTGAGAATGCTGGGAGAAATGTTTAAGAAGAGATAGAACACATTCAGCTTTGTTTTTTGAAAGCATTGTTAAGAATCCATTGGAATGGGAAGGAACTTGTCTTGGGAACCTCGTAAGGAGGCTGTAGGATTAGTAATCTGCATGGTAATGTTGACTGTGTCATGTGAATTATGGCTAAAGCATAGTTCCATGCTTGGAATGACACTGTCTTCAGAAAGTTCTCATCCATGTAGATTAAGAATGAACTGAATGGATTCCTACCTGTAACTTAAATCCAGAATATTGCTATTCAGTCCATCCAAATAAAATTTTCTTAAGACTTGAACTCCATTAGCTGATGGCTCTCTGACCTATTGAGGGGTGGGGATCTAACCATGATTCCAAGATTCTCAGGTTTACAGTAATTACAGAGATATGGGTTTGCAAAGACTCTGCAGAGCAGGGCCATTTTTCTTGGTGAAAAGTGACTACAAGTCACTAAGAAGTATTTGTTGCCCCCTAGTCCTCCCAAGACCTAGCCTCCACCCCTGGAAGTATAAGGAAGAGGGAATACCACTAGCTACAAACCAATAAACAGTTACCTGGGAGACAAGGAGAAGTCATTGTGATTTCTTTGAGCTGTGTCATAGTAGGAATAGTTAAAGACATTAGGAATATATAGTACAGAGAAAGTGAAGACATTAGGAATATATAGTACAGAGAAAGTGAAGTCCTAGCTCTTCAAACATTTGTAGTCCTGTCCTATAGGAGATGGCACAGGCACACTAACTCTATAAGGGTATGGGTGTGAAGAACAGTTGGTAGAACTTAAACAGAGACAGGTGTTTACTTTATCCTAAGACAGATCTCCTAACAGCTCTGCATTCTGTAGTCAGCAAGTGCTTGACTTGAAGAATGTGCTTCATTGTGGTTCTGAGATAGTCTCTGAAATGGACTTTATCCTCCTTAATATAGTATCACAAATGCAGCTAAGTATTTCAGAATGCAAGTTTTGACTTAGAATTGACTAAGACATTCCAATTCAAAAGCTGATAAACACTATTTTACAGTATTTAGAAAAACAGAAAGTGACTTAACAAGATAAACCAAACATGATACTGAACTGATAATAACATCATAATACCAGAAAGGACTAACATTTATGGGACACTTTGTGTGTTCCATGCACCCTGTTAAGCACATAACAGTGGGTACCATGTTTAATCCTCATAACTGACCTGTGGAGTACATACTGTGATCCTCTCCATTTTACAGATGAGGAAATAGTTTAGGGAAGTTAGATATTTAATCTGACCCTGGGCCTATCTTGAAGACCCGGGGGTTTTTTGCCTTTCAAATGAACAAATATGCACATGCAAATTTCATGTGTATTTCCCCATGAGCCACAAGGGTTTTTGTTTTTAGTCTTTAGTTGTTTTAACTTTTCTGGTTAAAAGCCAAGTTCTTGGTGAAAAGAATTACTTACTCTTTAGGGATTTCTTTTTCTGTTTCTTACCTATTTTTCCTTATTATATTCATCGTTAGTTTGGTAGATTGATAAATTAACTATAATTCTGAGATGGTGCTTTTAGGCTAAATATCAACCTTTGAAGGAAGTTTCTGACACTGGTTAAATTCTTAAAGATGAATTCATTTGTAAAGAAGAAACAGAGTTTCATTCCGGAGTTATATGTTTTGATTTGTTTAAATTGTTTGAATAAGAATAATCCATATTTGGGGTGAAAATGGGAGTTCAAAACACAATTTGAGTCAAATGTATGAAAGATGATATATCATGAGCTATGTAATGCTTTAAATAATCAATAAAAAAAAGATATCTGCACTCAAAAAAAAAAAAAAAGAATAATCCAAATAGGATTGAAATTGCTTTGTTCACATCTTCTGCTAGATTGTGAATCCAGTTTTCTATGTTTGTTTGGCATTTGGAAGGCCCTCAGGAAGACTTGGTAGGAGAGGAAAAATGCATGAATGAGTATGTGAATGAATGAATTTATCTCAATATCTCAAAGAATCTCCACCTTTTCCTTATTAATTCAAGAGATGACGTTTAAAGGAACAAATCTACTTATTGATTTATTTTTGTAGATCGTCTGCTACAGTGCTAAATAAGACCAAGGTCATGGGCTTCCTACACATGTGGTACAGTTTGCTTCACCATGGACTATACTCATAACCCCAGCTAACTGTGCCATAGATGTGAGTCCTTGGTCCCCTGGGGAGCACTGTGACAGGATCTGTGCACAATCACAGCTGCTTTAGGAGAGAAAGCCAATTGGCTTTACTGATAATGTAGTAAACTCAGGTTGATGTTTTAAAGAAAACATTACAGAAACTATAAGAAATTTCTAAGAAAGCAGAGCTACAAAGTTTTATAAAGTTCAATGTAGTGAAAAATGATCTGAAAATAATATTTTTGATTTTCTTAGTCAATTATATTATAACTCATTTTGATTTTAATTGAGTCAGTTTATTTACGTCAGCCACTGAGAGTTTACACTTAATTCTTAATTTGGTGGCACTGAGAAGGTATTTCCAATTTATCGCCATTTTGAATAAGTAACCCTAGCTTGAAAAATTGTGTTTCTTGAAGAGTTGAGAAAAATGAAAATAGGATTTTAAATTTCAGTCTCAAGTCCTGATCTGTCTGTTCAAGTCCTGTTTGTACCTGGGAGTCACAAGTGACTTTGAGTTAGGTGGCAACATTCACGTTGCCACTCACGGACTGAACACTACACCTGTACACGAGACTTTTCCCCTCCATGTGCTGTAGGCCACATTTGCCTACCAGTGACATTAACAAGTGTTCTAGGAGATGCCCCACATATTTTCCTTTAGAATTAAATTTTGTCTGATTTCAAAAATGAAGTTCTAGTTCCCTTGTGTCTAAGACTCTAACTTTTCCACATTTTCTAGTTGCACGGCATAATATCTAAAGGTCTCTTACTCTGGTAAAGATCTCATGATGGATGGCTCCCACCTGGGGATAGAGTAGATTGTAAGGCTCATTGTATGATCTAATATTTAGTTTTAATTTCAGTAATTATAAAATTATGTCCCTGGATAGAAGGAAAATGTGCAGAGACACAGTATATATTATCCAGAAACTTGGCTCAGATCATTAAACCCAACCCAGATTTCACCATTAGGCATTTTGGAAGAAACTGTTGCCTCTGTCTTCAGAGTTTACTTGAATTAAAGGAATCTATTATTATAAAGACACATGAACATGAGCTTTGGAAACTTTTAAAGTACATACACAGTGGAGGTATGGCTTGACTCCTTCAACCAGAATTTACATCCAAAACCAACTGACCATAAGACACTAAAATCATTTGAAATGCAGTCATTAAATATTTAATCTGGTTTTCCTCTTTCTCTCTCACCTCTACTCTGACTCAGCATAAAGTTAAGATTCCTTGACTGGTAATCACAATAGATTTACTTTAAAAATATCTCTTCGAGCCTCTGGGATTGGTCATTTAACCCAACATAGATCACTTGATTGATTGTGCAACGTACTCACATGTGGTTGTATTATGCTCTTTGTTTTGCCCTCTCTCCTCTTTCTGGAAGGTTCCAGGGAGCAAACCAGCCGGCCTCTATTAACCAGTCTGGCCAGGACCCACCCAGAGTAGCACTTACTCTAGCACTCCTTATAGAAAGCTGGCAGCTGCCATGGTTGGAGCTTGTCCCCCAAGGGTCATGTGTTGGAGGCTTGGTCCCAGTGTGGAGAAGGGAGAGGAGGTGGGACCTTTAAGGGGCGGGGCCTACTTGGAAGGTCTTGGGGAAGCTGATCTCAGAAGGGATTAGTATAGCTCTCCTAGGATCCCTGAGCTCTTGCAAAATCAAGTTGTTACAAGAGCAAGTCCAACCCCTGAATCACTGTCTAGATTCTTTTTATTTAACTATGTGATCTCTTTCTACACGTGCACTGCTGACAACATGATGCCAACCATCATGAGATCTTTATCAGACCTGAGCCAGTACTGATGTCATGCCCTCTTGAACCTCCAGAACTGAACCTCTGATCTTTATAAAAGTTGCTCAACCTCAGGTAACAACAGCCTGTAGCAACAAAACATGGGCTAATACAACCTGTCTGGCTCCTATGTGAAATGGTGAACTCTATAGGACACAGACTTGAATCAGCCTGGGTCTCATTCATTCCACAAACATATGCGGTGCCCACCATGTGCCAAGCACCAGAGCAGTCCCTGGGAATACAAAGAGGATTAGGATGTGATCCCTGCTCTCAAAGAAATGCTCTATGAGGAGAAAAAGAAATGTGATAATCAAAATAATAATATTTTGTGTTAAGTATTTAGTCAGGACCTTTCCAGTAAAACCCTGTGACATAAAAACTATTAAGCATTTCTTTTTTACCAATGAGAAAACTGAGGCCTCACAAAGCTATTTAACTTGTACACCGAGTGTAAGAAGATAGTTTGAACACAGGCAGTTCAATTTTAGTGTTTGAATTCTTAATCACTAAATTATACAGCCTAGGGGTGATGATAAATAAATGTATTATAAAAATCACAATACAGGGAGTATCTGTTTTTTCTCTGGGTGACAAGGCAAACTTACAAAAGAGTTCTCACAGGGTAGCATGTAGGATTATATCAGGTACAAGGAAGGAAAGTGAGTCCAGCAGAGGAGAGAGGGATGTCAAAGCTGGACCTGGGAGTTAGCAGTTGGTGAGCAGGCTGGAGGGCAGGGTCTGAGATTTGTACAATGTGAAGAAGATGAGTTATTCATGGGTAGTTATGGGAGAATTAAAAAATTGGAGCTCAATCCTAAAAAAATATAGTAAGCCTTTAAAGGATTTTAATCAAATTAAGTATAATTGGATTTTTAAAAATTATAGTGACATACAGAAAAATGGATCAGTAAGGTAGACAAGAGATAGGATTTTTTACTTCTTCAAGGAAAAGTATCTAGTTTAGTCTTGGATAAACCTCAGATTTCTGACTTAATAACATTGTGCTTCTAGAAGCCATATTAACTCATAATAAACCTCCTAAAAATAATTTTCCAACATATGTCAAGGAGCTACAAATGTTTTTTGTTATTGTTTTTTGATTTTTTGGCAGTGCTAGGGGGTGAACCAAGACCTTATGAATGCTAGGCAAAGGCTCTATTACTGAGCTACACCTTAGCCAAAAATATTCATACGTTTATCCTCACAGTTTCACATAATGGAAATGATTTAAGCAAATAGCACAAACTATAAGATATGTCTTTAGACCAGTATTCATGATGGCAGTGCAGACTGCTTAAAGCATATTGAATTGCAGTACCACGCTACCTGCTGGCTAGAACAGGTTTGCTGTCCCCCACTTTCTTGTATTCACCATCCTAGACCAAAGATGAAAAATGGTTGACTTCACCCAGCTAATGGAAATGAAATATTCATGGCTTTGCCTCCTGTGCAATGACTATTCTCTCAAAAATGATATTTATGAGCACTGCAACTATACTTTAAAGAATGACAAGAAAGATTTTGCCAACCCAGAATGATTGCACATACTTTGGCAAAGTAGAAAGTGCCAAGAAATACCTTTGAACAGATGATAAAGTGGAATGTGTACCAAGAGCCCACTTTCATGACTTGAAAATATTGTTCCATTTCTTACTATTGACCTTTTGTATTCATTGAATGGTCCAAATTTCTCTTCTTTTTTGTCATATATTAATAAAAATATATATTTTTTAAAAAAATTTAGAAACAGGGTCTCACTGAGTTGCTTAGGGCCTCACTAAGTTGCTGAATCTGGCTTTGAACTCCTGCCTCAGCCCCCCAAACCCTGGGATTACAATTGATATTCTTTATTCTTGTTTCATGTTTTCAATAGAAATTTAAAATAATAGTTCTTTGGTATTTTGTTGTAAATTTTGACTGTTATGATTTGTAATATTTATTCAGTATTTCATATTATAAATCTACAAAAGTGATTGCATGTATGAGAAATTTGTATTTAAGTACTATTAAATGAGAATATAAAATAAAGAATTTGGGGGTGGGATTGTGGCTCAGTGGCAGAGCGCTCACCTAGCATGTGCGAGCCCAGGGTTTGATCCTCAGCACCACATAAAAATAAATAAATGAAATAAAGGTATTGTGTCCAACTACAACCGAAAAATAAATATTTAAAAAATAATAAAAATAAAATAATTTATAGCCTAAAAATGGTGAAATTTAATGATTAAATTATTGACTGATCAAAAATAGTGAAAACAATAATATGAATAGTTTTGTGAATCAAATTGTAGTTGCCTGAAAATTGTATGAGTTCATCAAAAAATTTATGGTAATTTGAAAAAGGAGAATACAAAAATATATTTGGTTATAATGGAATGATTAGAGTTGAGACCTATGCTTAGATAAGCTAACTTGAAGGAAATACATCAAGTCACAATGATGGTCATTTTGTCCTTTCTCAGTTTTTCTAGTATTCTTCAATATATTTCATATATTTTCATAATTGAAAAAAGATAAAAACTTTAGAGCTCTTAATTTTGAATTTACATTTGAGATATCTGAAACATCAGTATGGCAATAAATAGTAAATAATTGGAAATAGGTCTGGAATTTCATCTCAGGCTTATATGCTGGAGATATAATGTTACTAAATTAAAGTTAACCATTTTCTTTCCCCTTGGGTCAGAATCCCAGTGAAACATATTAGAAGTTTTACCATACTTTCAACTTCTGTCTCATGTTAATAGAGAGGTGAAACCTCTTCTCTTTTCCAACTCTATCCCTGAAGCAATCAAAAGACCCTCTTTTCTTTCTCTGTATAAAAGTAATTTTAATCAGCTAATCTCAAATAACATAGAAAATACTTTATTTCAAACATATTATTTCATAATTTTTTTTCTCTTATACAAAAGGAACATTCATTGCTTCCTTCAGATCAGTATCATTTTTCTGCCATGGCAGTTTTATTTAAGGGTCAAGGGTCTACTCACACTCTTTTCCAATTTTGGATGAAATAGAATCCAGAGGCATGTGCACCCTCTTACATTTTGATGGACTTTGACAATCCAGGTATTTTGTAGTTAGATTTCAGTTCATTAATTTGGTACAACTGTATCCTAAGCGCTATAGTTACTGTGTTTTGACTTAAAGATTGCTTCTTTTGAGGTCCAGAATATTCTTTAAAATGCTTATTCTCTCATTGCTACTATAATAAATTGGAGACATATCTAAACTGGGGTAGGGTACATGCTGTGGTCCCTTTACTATTCCCATGTCATGAGAATACAGCCCTGCCCCTAGCATTCAGTGATCACAAGGATGTGTGAATTCATGTTTCACATAAACAAGTCCTTCTGAGACCTCAGTCCAGTTTTTAACAATCTTTACAGACCACAGGAGTGGTGGTGGGAAGAAGATGGTTAATGGGTAGAAACTGAGTTCTGTGGCAGGAGGGTATCAAGGTTTTCCCTACTGAAAAAACTCCCCACCAACTTTTCACAAAATCTAAAACTCTCACCAGAGCTCCTGAAGGGCCTCTTTCATAAATTGCATGTACCATGTTGGCTTGAGGAATCATCCATTTCCTAATGTGTTTCATTAATTTCTTCTTTACCACTCGTAATAGAATCCCCAAGCAAACAGAACATAGGAAGGTAAGTTTAGTATATATACCTGGTACAGGAGTAGAGACATAAGAAAAGCCTAAAAGTGGAGCACAATATTTGGGGGCCCTTCAAAGTTAGGGGGCACCTGGAAGAATCTAAAGGCCTAGGGCAGTTCTACCAAGCACCTCTTGCAGAGAATTCAATGGATAAATGTCCTATGAGACCAAAACAAGGGAAAGTATGATGTGGGCATTGCAAACTGGGGAAAAATTAAATAATTATAATATTTATGGAGTGTCTATGCATGTTAGGTTCCATATTAAGTGCTATGTATATTTTGTCCCATTAATGCTTATAACAACCCTCTGAGGTAGGTGCAATGGCTGTATTTATTTTACAGATCAGGAAACTGAGATATACAGGTATCCAGAGTCCTTACTTTTAGGCATTATGCTATAGTGCCTTCAGACAAACAATATATTTCAGGGGACAGGTGAAAGAAAAATATAAGCGTATGCTTGGAAGAGTGTAGTCTTTCTCTGATGCTAGATTTCTTCTACCTCACTACCCCGCAGTCATATAAAACGTGGAACATACAAAGAACTATCTTGCTTATTCTGTTTGGCCCACGGTAGTCTGGAGGATACTTGTGACCACAAATCAAAGTCTTTAATCTGACCCTAAATATTCTTGGTTTGAGGTTAATTGAACTCAAGGGATTTTTGTTGTTGTCGTTATGTTCTGAAATCTTAGCCAAGAAATATTTTCTTTTCGGACCTGCTACCTGAAACGTAGATAACTGAGCACAGTTACTTGGCCTTTGATCCCATTAGAGAGTTCTAAATTGGTGGCCCAGATCCTTGCATGAAATCTGATATTAAAATAACACCAAGCTGCAATCATAGGAGATTGTAGTGTAATGCGTACGTTCAGGATAACCAAGACTTGGGGAAAATAAAATGAGTTTCAGCTGGCTTCATTTGCCCACTTGTGACTCTCCTTTCACTCTGGAGTGACTCCTAGCCCACAGCCTCACATATCAGGGACCCAGCAAAACATAAAACTCCTCTTATGACCAATTGAGGGATTTTAGAAGCTGTCAAAGCTTAGAAAACAGCAGCACTGTCTTCAGGATCCCGAAGAAAACCCAGTGACAAATGCTGCCAGTAAATTTGAATTTCTCTTTCCTGGTGTCATCTTCTCTCAGTATTTTATCTTCCATGAATCTCCAATTCATCATGTTTGGCTTTTTACTGAGTCCTGACCCAAAATATGTTTGTAGGTGGATTCAATTTCCTTTGAATCCCAACATTTTTTAAAGGGTGGTCTATGGCCTTTCCTCTCTGTCCTTTCAGTGGTGACCAGCAGACCACTTAAGCAAATAGAGTAACTATTTCAGCTATTTCAGGCATACAGTATTTCAGCTTGTTCTTAGATTCATTTAACAAGTATTTGTTTGAAGCTTCTTATGGGCAGCAAGGTCAGAGCTAGGTGAGACCAAGAGCTACCTGAACTTCTATGTCCTAGATGCTCACTCACTAAGGCAGAATGGATAAAGATATGACTCCTACCCTCAAAACTGATGGTCCAGTAGGAGGCACATGAATGAACGTGTAAGATATTCTTGTTACCATCTCACTGCAGATTAATTCTGGTACACAGTTTTTCCATTCTCTGTAGCTGATGACATCGTGAATTCAAAACAGAAAGAAAAAAAAGTTGTTTGAATATGGTTTCCTTTAAACTAACTTACAGATTGTGCTGAAAACAATATTCAAATGCTCTTCTGTCAAACTCTCAGGATGAGCCTAAGGAAGAGTATTTTAAATACTGTTTTTCACTAGCAGGGTAGAAGAATGCAACTCTCTGCTTTTGTGTCTTTTAATAAAAAAAAAAACATTGCAGGATTAAAGTATGTGGATTTTTAAGTGAACTTCATCTTACTACTTTGAAATTGCTTTCTTCAGATTATAGTCAGTCAGATCCGTATTTTGGACAGGAGAGTTAATATCCGCTTTGTTTTCAAACTTAGCTTTTTGAGAATTTCACTGCAAAATTCCTTTGTGATGATACTGAGGAGGGAGAGACTGAATGCTGGAGGTCATCTTTAATGACTTTAGCCCTGTTGCTCAACTTTGAAGCCAGCATGATGCTTCACCCTGCTTGCTTTTTATCTCTCTTGAAAATCTGATATGGATGGGAGGGGAGCCATCCTGACAGTCCACTTGCCACTTGCTTGCTTCTGTCCATCCTGCATTGCTTAGTATTAAGAAGGGCCATTTGGCTGAAGATGTTTATTATACCAGGGACATTCTGGCTTTATCTCTACATATATACACATAATTTTATACATATACATATTTATGTGTGTGTGTGTGTATGTAGAGAGAGAAGTATGTAGATATATATATAGAGAGAAATATGCAGATATATAAATATATTTATCCTGTTTTCAGTCAGTGGGACTTTATATATATATATATATATATATAAAATTTATAAACAAGTTTCTGTTACATTTTCAAATATTCTTTCTTAATTTCTTCTTGATTACAGAGCAAAGAGATTGCATTTCAACTTCATGAAGATTTAATGAAAGTTCTTAATGAGCTTTACACGGTAAGCACTTAATTTTTCTTCTTTTGCAAGAATTCTTGGTTTAGCTTTCTGATTTGGAAAAACATTGTTCATTTTATAACTTAATGCAAGCCAGAGTGCCGGTGGGTGGTCGTCTGGTTGAAATATGGGACCAGGTGGATGCGTGCACACCACCATATGCACGTACTGTATTCCTTTGCCTCTCTCCTGATTTGGAAAGACTGCGAGCGCACACACACACACACACACACACACACACACACACACAGAATTAGCATACTTTAAGAAACCAGAGGCAAGGTGCTTTATAGGATATTAGTAAGACATGTTTATAATTGGTTGGATTATATGGATCTGTGCACATATTCAATTCCAGAATATTTTGTTAAAAATTGTTGTCATTCTGAGACTTGAGAAATTTAGAGTTGCTTTATTCTGGGTACTTTAATTTCTTTTTCTTTTCTTCCACTGCCCCTCCTACTTCAGTTCAATTAATTGTTTGGTGAATGGATTAATTTATTAAAATTACTTTTGTGGAGATATCTATTTTTCCTTCCTTATAATAATTTGCTTTAATTAAAAATATTCTATTTAGGTTATTACATATGATCTTAAGAAATTAAATTATTTAAAGTGACATTAGAAGAAATATTTCTAGGGTCTGAGAAGGGTGCAGGGAGAGCAGAAAATGGAAATTAACAATTCACAATATATGCATATTAGGAAATATCCCAGTGTGTCCCATTTAAGTGTACAGTTGATATGTTGATATTATAATAAAATATTTTAAAATAGAAAAACAATTATTTTTAAAACTAATACCAATGACGTAAGTTGGAATTAATGATACGCCATCTAAAATTTTTTATACTGCATTATCATATTTTTAAACATGTTTTCCTTTCAGAAGTTTTGGGGCACTTTTTATTTTAAAAGAAAATAACATAATGAGAAATGAGAATATAATTTATCCTAATGATAAATATTTAAATTTTTATTGCACAAGATTACTTGAATTTTTCTTTAATAAAAACTAAAACTGAAACATTATTAAAATGTGATTCTTGATTTTTTTATTTCAAGTTCTATTTGTTCCTAAAATCCACATGTGTAAAATATAATTTAATGAATTAAATTTTTAATGTTCCACTGATACTTCTAAATTAAGTTGTAAATTAAACTTCTATAAGAGGAGTGATATTTTTACAAAATGAACTTCATTTTTTGTATATGTATGATAAATATGTATTTTTATAAAGCACATTTGCTACCTCCATGTTATAAATTGAATTGATTGACTTCGGCGTGTTAATTCCTCTTTAGAAATGTTAAATTGTACGTGTAACCTGCAAACCCCTCCCCTCGTGTTATAAGGTCTATGTATAGTCCAATTAATTTTAAAAAGAGTTTTAGATTATAAAGGCCAATTACCTGTCCATACTTGATATGACTTGTTAATTTCTGACAACTCAAGATATGAGCCATTTCTGGAAGTATTATCATTTAAAAGTTAAATGAGCATTGTGCTTCTGAGACTTCAAAAGAGAACAAACAGAAATTCTCTTGTTACCTGTCATTGAATTGTTTTAAGATGAGGACTTCATGGTACTTTCCTTGTGGTTTCCTTTGCTTGAACGTTGTTTCATCTAGAAATAGAAACCATCCTTAATACTTTAAAAAATAAACAAGTCTGCTGGTTATCACAGCATTATGGACAAAAGCCTGTTGATATTGGTCTGAAACTAGCCAGAGTAGCAGAACATCAAGGTAAACCTGATCATTGCATGCAAGAAAAGTCAGAAGGAGGGCATGAGAATTATCTCTCAGTGAGAGATGTGTAGAGAGATCCTAGATCCATCCCATTGACTGGACTTAGACATTTAGCAGACTTCACGTAGTTGGATCAAGTTCACTAACACTTTCTCAAACCTCTAATCAACACCAGTCTGAAAGCCTGAAGGAGCCAGGTTCCTGGAAAGGCTACCATGATTTGAGTGACCCTGTCAGAGTCATTTAACTTCTCAGAATCAGTGGAGGAATTAACAGATAGAGAGGAGTGGCAAAGAGGTTTTAATTATGTCGTGTGTAGATCACTTTGAGCTCCTGGGGAAATATTTTGCTTTAATGAGAGACACTGTTCAGCCAAGACAAGTGGTCCATTCAACGGAAAAAGAACTACCTTGCCTACCTACCGACCTCTTTCCCCCAAACCCTCCTTCTTTTCCTTTTTCCCTTCCTCCCTCAAACACACTTACTCTTGTTGCTCTAAAAGGAAATGCCCTTTGGTCTTTTCTTGCACTTTATATTCGGATACACAGATTCTTGTTCAGATGAAATCTATGAAGAGTAAGGTGAGTTATGTTTTACACAGTGGACCAAGAGTTCAAGAAGGGTGGTTATCACCAAATTCTGGTTATAAACAAATAAACTGGTTTCATCGTGCATAGAGTTTTGTATAGCAGATGATGTACCAATGATTGCTGAAGTTATAGATATAAACCAGGTAGCCTCTAGGAATTGAGGATGCCATTTAATTGCTTGACAGACAAATATTCACTACTCATTCTCAACCCTTGAAACTCCTTGTGAGTTGAAGGTGAACACTGAGAAATATGTAGCTGCTTTATACCAGTGGAATATTTTAAGTTATGATCAACTTTAGTGGTAGGTGATGGTCTTATGTGTAGGCTTGTTTACTCCAAAATATGGCTTCCACCACGATTGCTGAAAAACTTTATCTCAAATAAAATACAAATGCCCGGGAAAGCAAATAAAAAGAAATGACTTAGGATAACTTCTACTTTGAACTTAAACTGAATTTGATCAGTTCAGGTTGTCTATATGATGTGATAGATACATGGTGTGATGAATTATAGATTATATAATAGAACATGAAGTCTGGGCTTGTGAGCAGGAGAAAGAAGATGGTAACTCAGAGTGGTTTCTGAAATAGAAGGAATGGCTTTGAAGTGATGCACCTCCATTTGAATATTTTTGCCCAGTTTTGCTTTTACTTAGGGGGAGGGAGAAAAAATGCCTCAAGATAGTGTCAGGCCTCCATTTGGATTTTTAAACTACCACCAGGACAGCCAAAGCAGTTAAGATTAAATCAGCCTTGAGTAACAGAGGTGTACTCAAAATAATGGCATGAGAAAAGTAGTTTATATTCTCTCATACATAATAAAAACCCAAAGATGGGCACCCAGAGCTGGTATGTTACATAAAGTTACATAAAGCCATCAAAAATCAGGCTCCTCTCTCTGATAGGCGGATACTAACACACAATAAGGAAGAGGTAGGGAAGAATAGAAGTACTTTGGATTAGACAAAGGGGAATGAAGGGAAGGGAGAGGGGATAGGAATAGGAAAGACAATAGAATGAATCAGACATAACTTTCATATGTTCACATATGAATGCACAACCAGTATAACTCCACATCACATACAATCACAAAAAAATGGAAAGTTATGTTACATGTATTTATGATACGTCAAAACACATTCTACTTTCATGTATAACTAAAAAGAAAAAATTTAAAAAATCAGACTCCTCCTAATTCACTCTTCAGAGAAGCCCAATTGCAATATTTGTCCTTATGGTTCAATATAGTTCAATAGTTTCTAGAACTTCAGCCATTACCTTTGTGTTCCCTGAAACAGAATGGAGAAAAGAAAGAGGGCTGGCCCCTTGTCTTTCAAGGAGACTTAATGAAAGTCTTACATCACTAAACTTTTGCATTCAGCTTATTTCAGAATTTAGAACATGGTCCTACCAGGCTGCATGGAGATCTGGAAATTACAGTTTTTAACTAGCTAGCTCATTGCTAACCAGTTTTTTTTTAATAGGGATTCTGACAATTTGAAAAAGAATGGGAGTTATTTATAGATAACTAGTCAATCCTGCCAGAGTGGCTAACATTGATTGTATGTTTATTATGTATGTGTTAGTTTTTGTGCTATACACATTACTTAAACCATCTTAATTGATATAGCATTGCTAGGAGATGGCTATTCTTGTTTCCTCATTCTACAGATAAAGAACTTAAGAGCTGAGAGAGGCTTGCCCTAGGTTGTACGGTACATAGGAAAGTGGAATTTCAAGTCTGGATCTGGTTCCAGAGCCTATGTCCTTTACTGTCATTTATTTCTGTTGCTATAGTTTTGGGGAACCATTTTTAAATAAGATCTCTAAATGTTAATGCCTCCCCCACAACAAAGAATAATTAAGCAGTTTATCACCTGCTCATTTGTATTTTTTAGCATCCATGGCATTAATGTTGCTTTAGTAAAAAACGTCTTAAGTGAAAATTTGAACATGTGTCTCAATGGCAACCTGTACTTCTTAGAAATGTTAATTTAAATATCTAACAGATGGAACTCATTGTGCAAAAAAAGTGAAAGGGTAAACCAAGATTGTCAGACTCCCTTTTTGAGTCAAATCTGCTAATTCACTTCCTTTTGAGTTGAATACTTAAATGAAAGCTAAAGGATAGAATCAGCTAATTTGAGAGCAAAGAAGCCAGGGAGAGTGTTATGCTATAATGAAACAAAAATGACCAAACTGGCAGTTGGCAAACTTGAATCTGAATCCCAGTTACAGTGACAGCTAGCTATGTGGCCCTTGCTGGTCATCTGTATTACTGGGTTCTCTAGAGAAACAGAACCAAATAGAGTATGCGAATATGACTGTGTGTACAAAGTGATGTGTTATAAGGAGCTGGCTCTCACAGTTATAGAGGATGAAAAGTCCCAGGATCTGCAGTTGACAATCTGGAGACCCAGGAGAGCAGTGGTGTTAAGTTCCAGTCCAACTCCACATCTGAAATCAAAAAACCAATGTCCCAGCTCAAAGATCATTACACAGAGAGAGTGGATTGTCTCTTAGCCAGCCTTTTTGTTCAATGCAGGCCATCGGTGGATTACATAAGGCCCAGCTACATTAGGAGGGCATTCTCCTTTATTCAATCTATTGATCCAAATATCAATCTTGTCTGCATACATTTTTACATACAGACCCTGAATATGTTTGACCAAATAATCAGGCACCCCAAGGCCTAGTCAAGTTGACACACAGAATTATCCATCATGGCATTGGATGAGGCATCAGAGAAGGGGAAGGGCCAAGGCTTAAATCACAGCCCTGTCACTTTCTGGGTACATGTGACCCTTTGCCTCGGTTTTTCATCTGTAAACTGGAGCTCATAATGATGATCAACTCTTAGAGTTAGTAAAAGAATAAACATTGTGAAGACTTATTGATTCATTCAATGCACATTTTTGAATGCTTCCTGAGCCAGGCACTTTTCAATGTACTGGCAGTACAGTTGTGAATAAAAACAGACCAAATACTTCCGCTCAGACTTTTATATTCCAATGAGGAGATACAGACAATAAACAAACAACAACAAAAAGTCTAAAATGGCAGGTGTAAGCACTAAGAGGAAGAACAAAGCTAAGTTAATACAGGGTAAGCATCCAGAACAATGCCTGGCACATAGTAGATGCTTACCAAATGTTAGCAGTCAGCATCCTCCTCCTCATCTCTTCCTCTCTTTCAGTGGAGTGAGGATGGTACCAACTCACAGAGTAAATGCAAAAATCAAGGCTGATGTTAATATTAATTACAGATGGTTTTCACATATAGACAAGCAGAGTATTCTTTATCCAAAATGCTTTGAGACCAGAAGTTTTTCAGATTTGAGGGTTTTGTAGATTTTGAAATAGTTTCATAGACTTTATTTGTTGAACATCTTTAATCCAAAAATCCAAAATGCTTCAAAATCCCCCAAATTTTTGAGCATCTCGTCAGCACTCAAAAACTTGGGAAATTCAGGGCTGGGGCTGGGGCTCAGTGGCGGAGTGCTTGCCTAGCTTGCATAAGGCACTGGATTTGATCCTCAGCACTACATAAAAATAAAAAACAAATAAAATAAAGGCATTCTGTCCATCTACAACTACAAAATAAAAAATCAGATTTTGGATTTTCAGAGTAATGATTCTCAATCTATGTGTGCATGTGGTTTTGTTATTGTTTTTGCTTCAGTGAATGTTTGTTCAAAAAGAACAAGGAAGATAGCTATTCTAAGAAAACTGAATCAATAGTAAATGTTAGTAGGTCTGTACTGAGGAGTAGGATAGTGAAAGGTAAAAATAAACAATGATGACACAAAGGTCACAAGGAGCATTCAAACCAAAATTTTCCTTCATTTAGCCCAACAAAACATCATCATGAGAACATAATGATTTTTAAGTAATGATTTTTAGCTGGTCCCAATATCAAAATCTCAACAGGGTATGCAATATTCTTTTAATTACAAATCGTAATTTGCAATTATTTGCCCTCCATTAATTCTTTGCCTTGCCTAGGCTCCACAGCATTTTTACGAAATAGAGTTTATGTCCTCAGTAAGCTAATTCTAATAAAGATTAACACAGAAGTCATGACAAATGCACATGAAATTGATTGTTCATTACGTGTCATTGATTATCACACTCTCTGTGCATCGCTGGCACACATGGCTAGCCAGACCTGAGGTCATCCATCCTCAAGTCCCATTAAATCACAAGGAAAAGAGCTGAGAACCAGAAGATTGATTCCACCCTTACCATCAGTCAAGCCCATTATCTGTTCATTTCTCACGCCAGCCCTAAGAGGCAGGTATCCTAATTCCAGTTTTACGAACAGGAAACGGGACTCTAAATAATTAGTTCAGGGTCACATAGGCAATAAATGACTCTTCTAAAATCTAAACCCAGTTTTGTTTCGAAAGCCCATGGACTCCCCATCAGACAATTATCTAGGGAAGTCTGTGCAGGGGAGGAGAGAAAAGCCGGGGTGGATGGAAACTGATCTAAAGAATAGATGGGATTCAAGGTAAAACACCTTTTGCTTATAAAATCTTTTCCAGACTGTTCTATGAGTTACAAAATGGACAAACCCACGTGGTTTTGCCTGTTTGGGTTCAATATTAGGATGTATTCATTCTGGGTACCTCTTAAAGACATACATTTAGCTTTATTACCTGTGAAGGTGTCAACTTTGCCTGTCAATGGCTACTGCTGAGAATCCACTGTCCAGTTGCTTGTTTTCTTTCTTCTACCTAACAAATGTAAATGGTGGGTAGAACCCATTCCAGAGACAGCTTCAAACCGAGAGGCTGCCCAGCAATTTGTTCCAGGAGTTTTTTGGGAAACAGAATTGCCATTGAGCTCAGAATCCACTCTGGCCTTTACAACATAAAAAGAGCTACTTATTTTTTTAGAGGAAAGGTGCTGCTTATTATATTGAGCTCTTCCTTTAAAACGCAGGCTCAGAGGACTGTCAAGGACAGCTTTCCATTGGATTCCATGAGCCTCCCGCAAGCCTGGAGCTAAGGCTTCCTCTCTAAAAGGGAAACAGCCCCAAGGCAAGGTTGAAAAGTCACTGTGAAAGAGCTCCAGACACTTGCCACCTGATATCAGAAGATTTTTCTCTGAGTGAGCCTCAAAGAGGTTTTTATTTTATTTTTTAGTTTTTAGTTAAGTATTTATTTTAACTCAAGGGCATTTCGAGTATTTGAACTATATATTTCTGTAGTGGAAATGAAAATTCACTCCTTAGAGAGGACTGCAAAAATGTCTGTATCTCAGAACAAAACACTAAACAAAGTGAAATATGGAATAAAACTTACATTAAGAAGCTCCCAAATTGTAAACCTCTTTGGAATACTACATCCTCCATGATGCCACCTGGGAAACTTTTTTTCAAACCTATCTATTTCGAGATCATGGGTGGACGAAGTGTTTCCGTACACCCTTCCATGGGCTTTGATTGCCAGACACTTGGAGGGAAAGAAAGAGGATCATATGACTTCCTGCCAACAACCTCTGAATTCTAATCTTGGCTTTGACACAGACTGACTTTGGGAATTTAACCAACTTCCTTTTTCTGGCCAAATGATTGGATTTTATAAAATTACCATTTCAAGGAACGATAATGACAGCTGTTTGATAAGAACTTTAATGTAGATGTCTCTTAGGACATCTTGTTAATTAATGATGCCAACTGCTCCCTAGCTCCTGCATGGAGTTATTTTCTTAATAAGGTTTGAAACTTAGTTAATGTTGGTGCTTTTGGACCACAGGTATGGTTGTTTATAAGTGTGAACAATATGAACTTCCCTCCCCCCAAAAAATATTTGGCTTAAAAATGAAACTGTTAGCCAGGCACAGTGGCGCACACCTGTAATTCCAGTGGCTCAGAGGCTGAGGCAGGAGGATCAAAAGTTCAAAGCCAACCTGAGCAAAAGTGAGGCGCTAAGCAACTCAGTGAGACTCTTTGTCTCTAAATATAATACAAGATAGGGCTGAAAATGTGGCTCGGTGGTCAAGTGCCCCTGAGTTCAATCCCCAGTAACCACCCCCCACCCCCAACAAAGAAAAATGTTCAAATAATATACTAAAACAAAAAAAATCTACAAAATATTTCATATTAAGAATCTTTGTCACTGGGCATAATGGCACATGCCTATAATCCCAGCAGTTCAGGAGGCTGAGGCAGAAAGATCACAAGTTAAAAGCCAGCTTCAGCAACGTAGCAAGGCCCTAAGTAACCCAGTGAGACCCTGTCTCCAAATTAAAAAAAAAAAAAATTTTTAAAAAGGGCTGGGGATGTGGCTCAGTGGTAAAGTACCCTAGGGTTCAATCCCTGGTCAAAAAAAAAAAAAAAAAAAAAAGAATCTTTGTCAGAAGAGTACTTTATCCCACCAATTATGTTCTAAAATATAATATTATGACTTTTAAATGATTAGGATGCTTTCATGACAGGCATTTTAATCAGAATGGTTTGTTTTTATTGAGTAATTAAGATTCTTAACTTTTTTTACCATTATTCATCAAAGCTTTATATATATATATAAAACATATGTGATTTAAATATAATACTAAATATATATGACACATGCCAAAACAAAGAATAAATTATGAGCATTTTCCTTAAATTTAATCTCTAAAAATAGGCCAGGAATGTTGACCAATATTAATGTAAAAATATCATGTGAAGCAAATTAAGATCTAAACCAGTTGAACCAGAGGACACAATTAAACCTCTGTTAGTTCATGATTTTCTAACTCACGTGATAATCTGAATTTAATACTATTGTAGGCCGATAGAATTTTAGCATTATAGGGGCCTTTAGAAATTATCAAATTAACCTCCTCATTTTGGAAGAATATCACAAAACCTACAGACATTAAGTGATCTACTAAAACCCCAGAACTAATTTATAGCCAGGCTGGAACTGAACTCAGCCTTTATTTTAATTCAGAATAGTAAGTAGGTTCCTGGGAGGTGTGTGCTGCTGTGCCAGTACTGGTTCAGGGTTTTCACCATGGCAGAAGTGCTAAAGTAAGGACATGATAACAACTAACCTTTGTGCCAGGTACTATTTTAAGTGTTTTACATAATTAGCTCTTAAAATTCTTGCAGTAGTCCTATGCGGTATGTGAGGCACACAGATATGTGGTACCTTGCCCAAGATCACACAGCAAGGAAGTCTCAGACCAGGCTGAGCCTGTGCTCTTAGCCTAGTACTCTACTCTCTTTTTATTAGTGAGTATAAGGTAAAGCAGATCATTACAGTTACCCCTCTATATCGATGGGTTCTGCATCTGTGAATTCAACCAACCATAGATCAAAAATATTTGGAAGAAAAATAGCGTCTCTACTGAACACATAGAGACTTTGTACTCTTGTTGTTTCCTAAACAATACAGTGTAACTATTTACATAGCATTTACATTGTATTAGGTATTCTAAGTTATGTAGTGATGATTTAAAATATGCAGGAGGATGTGTGTAGGTTATATGAGAATAGTGTGCCCTTTTATATAAGAGGATTAAGCATCAACATAGACTTTGGTACCCAGAAGGGGTTGTAGAACCAAGCCCCTGTGGACGACTGTCACATACCAACAGATAGCTTCAACCGGAGGGCTGTGGAGATCCAAAGAGAGGATATATTCAGGATTGAGAAAAAAAAAAGCAGAGAGGAAAGGGTCTGGAAACGGACTTCAAAGGTTAGCCAGGCTTTCAGTAACAGGAGAGATGAAAGAAGGTTAAAGGCATTGAAGGAGCAGCCTGAACCAAGGCACAGAGTGAGAAAAAGCACAAGACACATTCATAGAATTTCCCTCTGGAGCCACTGGAGCCACATGGAGGAAGAACATCAGGAGTTGAATATTTTCAAGACAGTTACCAAAATGAGATTATAAAAAAAAGCAATAATATGGACAGACACCCAGTCAAAAATGGTTTGAGAATTCAGAAGGCTTCTTGCACAGATTAACAAAGGTCTCTCACTTTTCTTCTTTTTCTTCTCTTGAATAAATGAAATAAGAAGTATTCTGTTTGAGACATAGAGGCTATGTCTTAAATTCCAAACTATTATTCATTAAAAGAAAAGGATTCCATAGGAGTTTCCATTTTAGTTGAAGTTACAATTTTTTTTTTTTAAAGTAGGATCTCACTAAGTCGCTTAGGATCTTGCTAAATTGCTGAGCCTGGCCTCAAACTTGTGATCCTCCTGCCTTAGCTTCTTGAGTAGCTGGGATGACAGGCATGCACCAACCAAGCCCAGTTCCAACCTGCAATTCCAAGAGTGTGAAGCTTTTTTGATTTTAAGATTCCAAATGTCTTATGTCCTCTGTTTAAATAGTTTATAGAATAGACCTTGTAACTTAGATATCTCATGCACACATGAAACATTCAAGATGAGTGAAACATTTTCCTGAAAAGAACTAAATACTTAAAGTTGCAGGTGACTTTGAAATTCTAGTAATTTGGTGGCCTTTCATTATGCATGTGCTTTCCCCTTCAATATTGCTAAATGCTCAAAACTTTTCCTTTGCCACCAAAGGCTATTGTTTAGTCTCTGCTGCCACTGTGTTCATTGTGGCACTGATTAGTATGTATTCGTGTATTCTGTGTGCACGTTTGGGCGTTTTTGGTTCGTTTTTGTTTTTTTTCAGTCAATTAAACTTGTATATCAGTGCCTCTGCAGAATTAATATGAAAACTCCTTTTTGATACAGGAACTTCCTCAACAACCTTCTTTATCATTGACTTTCTCTATTGACTTTTTTGGGCAAAGATTAAGTCTCTTTGTAGCTCAGTTTCTTTGTTACATAAAACAAAGACCATCCCTTTGCTCCCAGCCTCTCAGGTGTCTGAGAATAAGTGAGCATTGCTGGGTAGGGCTATTATGTGCTTAACAGATATTTTAGTCTATTCAGGCTGCTACAAAACAACAACAACAACAACAAAAAAAAAAAACACACAGGCGGGGAGCTTATAAACAACAGAATTTTATTTTTCACAGTTCTGGAGTCTGAAAAGTCCAAAAATCAAGACATTAGCAGTATCAGTTTCTGAAGAGGATTTGCTTTTTGGCACTTAGTACCTTCTTGCTGTCTTCACAGGGTAGAAGGGAACAGAGATCTGTCACAGTCCTCTTTTATAAGAGCACTAGTTCCATTCATGAGGGCTCTGCCCCCATGACCTAGTCACCTCCACCATGTTCCTCTGCATCATCTAGGAAGTTAGGATCCCAATTGTAAATTTGGAAAGATATAAATATTCAGACCATAGCAAATACAATAGAAGGCTGAGCATGTGTTGGTCAGATTTTTCATTGCTGCAACTAAAAGACCCAATCAGAACAAATATAGAGGAGAAAAAGTTTATTTGGATTCATGGTTTCAGAGGTCTCAATGCATAGACAGCAGACTTCATTCCTTGGGGCTCGAGGTAAGGCAGGACATCATAGCAGAAGAATGTGGCAGAGGTAAGCAACTCACATGATGATCAGGAAGCAGAAAGAGCGACTCCACTTGCCAAATACAAATATATACCCCAAAGCCACAGCCCCCCAATCCCCACCTCCTCCAGCCACACCCTACCACTTCAGTTACCACTCAGTTAATCCCTATCAGGGGATTAATTCACTAATTGGGTTAAGGCTCTCACAACCCAATCATTTGTCCTCTAAACCTTCTTCCATTGTCTCACGTGAGCTTTTGGGGAAAACCTTACATCCAAACCATATCAGGCATTTTATTAATTATAATGGTAAATTTATTATTAATTAACATGGTAAAAAGCAAAACTAGGATTTGAACCCACACAGCCTGACTTCTAGATTTAATTACTAGATTGTTCTGAAATGGAATGGATTATCTTCTAAGATAGTGTTCTTTTTTGGAGGGCAGATGCCTAGCAAGTAGGAGAAAGGGGTTGCGACTTATAAAGTTCTACAATTTTTAGAATTCAATTATTTGTCAAAGATTTGTCCCAAATCTCAGAATTATGTCCTGTCTCTAAGTCAGATAAATAGAGAGTACCAAAAGCACTGTTGCCTCTGCTCTAAAATCGTTATAGGATCATCTCTACTGCGCCTAAGTCATATACACCAAGTGGCTGGAGATGGTTCTTTCAGCAAACATGAAAGTCCTGGGAAAAACGCACAGCTCATGTAGAGTTCCACAATTCGGGAGCCAGGCATAGTCTGGGGTGCCAGGCTACATAGAGGTCTTCATTCTGGAGGCTTCCAGAAGATGCAGACTTCTGAACTCAGTGATAAAAGACAGCGGGGACAGGCATTCTAAGAAGGAGGAGAGTGTGAAGGAAAGCACAGGTGTGTGCCTATATGGGGAACTCCATCACTTGGGTGTAGCAAATATGAGCAAATGAAAAAATAAATGGAGCATTACATTGGGCATTCAAAGTCCCCTGCCCTTGCTACTCTCTCTTTACCTCACCACAGTGAAATTTTTAAAATTTTTTTTTAGTTGTTGATGGACCTTTATTTTATTCATTTATTTATATGTTGTTCTGAGAATCAAACCCAGTGCCTCACACATGCTAGGCAAGCGCTCTACCACTGAGCCACAATCCCAGCCCCCATAGTGAAATCTTGAGAGATAAGTGAAGGAAAATAATCTTTCACAAAATTAGAATGTATTGAATAAAATAATATTTATTTCACAGGGCAATCTTTGGTAATTGTAATGTAGGTATGTATTGTAGTATTATACCAAATTGTTAATTATGCTTATGCAAAGTTGTCTTTTGAACCAAAGAATAGTATAAACTAATTTAAAAAAACATAATTGGATTTTTAGTAGTATAATATTAGTGAAATCACATAGGACAAGGCCTATTTGTGGTACATAGTAGGGAGCTTCGGAAATTTTTTGTTGAATATGTATGTCCATCAGAAGTTCCTTAGACCATAAGCAAAACTAATAACCACATTCATGACTCAAAACCTTAAATTAGAAACTGCCTCTAATACTTCTAGAAATAGAGCAAGCTCAGATTAAGATTAATAAATACAGTTTACTCATTAAAAATAGAAACATTTTCTTTTTAATGAGGCATAAAATAATTTCATTAAATAGTTTTATTAAAGTAGCAAAATCTTATGAAACTAATTATAATTTATATTAGTGTTTCAAAATTATTGTTCAGTTTAACATTTTGAAAATGACTAATGTCCTATTTTACCTTAAATTTAACAAATCAAAAATAGAAGCGTGTTGCATATCAGTATGTCAGCCCTACACCTAGCAGAACCTTCTTGAGTTTTTCTCCTTAATGAGCACTTGATGATTGATCAATAATCAGTTGGGGAGCTAATTAAAGCCACTAGAGTGATAGATGGCCCCGAGTAAGGTTCATCAATATAGCAGTATGCTAGACAGACTATGGGGACATTGTTCATTTGGGAGTATTTTCTGTAAGGCAAGGCAATTGAGTTATGGTCTCAGAGCCCCATGGAGAATTCTAGAGAATCTTCTATCCCTGGCATAGCATAGTGTACTGCTTGCTGTCTCAAGTCAACAGAAGCAGAAGGAGATAATTAGTATAATTTGTTGTTACACTTGTGTTTCTTTTAGGTTAAAATTTATCTGCCATCTACCCTGACACTAAAAAAATTTAAAAAGGCCCCTTTAAACACTAAGAAGTATATGTATTTCCCCAAATGATAAATCTGTATAGTATTGTTACAATTCAGATTCATATCTAAAATCCTGGAGTCAGTAGAACTTTAAAGTTGGAAAAGGCCTAAGAGATCACATGGACCAACCACCCTCCATGTAAGTGAAAAATCTTTGCCCAGGATCGCACAGGCATGCACAGGGGACTGAGGACTAAAAACCCTCAGAAATCTAAGACGGGGGAGCCTTGTAGGAACACTGGCTCCTGAAGATGGGGACAAAAACAATCATCTCTAGCAGAAAAAAAAAATAGGAATGACAGCCTGGATGCTATTTTCATATTCAGGCAGCTCCTGACTCAGGATGGTTTAACTTGATTTTTGACTTTCTGACAGTGCAGAAACGACAGGCATTCAGTACAAACCGTACTTTAAATTTGGGATTCTGATGTTTTCCCCAACTTAGCCACATGCAGTACAGTCCTCTCTCGTGATGCTGGGCAGCGGCACAAGCCATCGCCCTAGCCCAGCCGCACAATCAGGAGGGGAAACAACCAATTCTCTATGGGGTGCTGCGTGGCCAGAGTTTTGGGGATATTGTGTTTTGTTTTCACATCAAATCATGACTACAAAGTGCCCATCTATCTGTGTTCATGAGATCTTCAACACTTGATTATAAAATAGGCTTTGTGTGAGATGATTTTGCACAACTGCAGGCTGATGTAAGTGTCCTGAGCAGGCCAGGCTGAGCTGTAACATCATTCAGAGGTGAGGTGTATTAAATGCATTATTGACTCATGATATTTTCTACATATAATAAATTTATAAGGATGTAATTGTATTCTGAGTTGAGGAGCATCTATACTACTCAATGCCATCCTACTCCATTTCCTCTAAACCTTATCAAATATTCCCTTTGTAAAGGATCTATTAAAATTCTCTTGGAAAGAAGCCTTCTGGCCCCAGAAGTTATGTGATGGGTCTTTCCTTCTGTGGCTCTACGTTTTCCTTCCTCTTTAATTCCACACTTGTCAGTGGTTCTGAGCTGTATAGTTTGATTTGGTGATTTCCCACATTGTGGTTCTAGAGAGAGAGAGACCTCCCATTGTCATGTTGTCACCTCTAATAGATGAGGCCACACTGAGCCTAGCATCAGAAAGGCAGAGTTTATAGAGATATTTTGCAACATAATAGAGCCAGAATCCAGGTGTGCTGTTTTGTAGACCAAAGCTCTTTTCTTTAAAAATGCTACTGTGTATAATTACTCCTGAAACAAGATCCTTAACACTACACTGAAGAGAATATAATTGTTTTCATGACTTTTATTAGCCTGACTTCCTCCCTTTGCAGTGTGCTCTGTCCTTCCCTGTGTTTTGTTCATTTTCTGCATCTCCGTTGCCCTGTTATTTGGTTGGTTGGCAGTCCCTGCACAGCAA
Source organism: Spermophilus citellus (assembly GCF_964194105.1). Lineage (NCBI taxonomy): Eukaryota > Metazoa > Chordata > Mammalia > Rodentia > Sciuridae > Spermophilus > Spermophilus citellus. The sequence continues at coordinate 84,144,835 of NC_138197.1, forward strand.
GATCCAGAGACCCAGACAGTGCCTTTTGTTCAAAGCATTTGTTTCGACTATAAATATAATTTGAGGATAAATTCAGACTGTTATGGCTGATTTCGTTTCAATGGAGCCACAGTGTACCTCAAGTTTTCTTGGATAAACAAGCTGAAAAGACAGCATTTCATCCTATTTGATTGTCATGTTGGCCTGTTTGCTCGTTGTTATGGTTTAGATGTAAGGTGATGTGGGAGACAATGCAAGAAAGTTTAGAGATCAAGAGCCTTAACCTAATCAGTGCATTAATCCACTGATGGATTAACTGGATGGTAACTATAAGCAGGGTAAGGTATGGCTGGAGGAGGTGGGTTATTGCAGGCATATATTTGGGGGCTATATGTATTGTCCCTGTAGAGTGGAGCTCGCTCTCTCTATTACCCCTGGTGACATGTCCCCAGCTGCTTTCCTCTACCACGTGCTTCCACCATGATGCTCTACTTTATCTCAGGCTCTGAAGAATGGAGTCAGCCATCTGTGGACTGAGACCTCTGAAACCATAAGCCCCAAAATAATCTTCCTCCTCTAATTGTTCTTGTCAGGTATTTTGGCTGCAGTGGTGAAAAAGCTAATGAAAACCCTCATTCTAAAGAATGAGTGCTGAGATTCTTAACATATGTAAAAAGAAATGTTGTTAACTTCTTCCCTTTTACCTTTTTAGAAATAATAATCCTTCGAATCATGGAGAAATCATTATTTATTATTAATGAATTCTTTTATGGTAGCTTTTTTTTCCTCAAATTTCAGTAGTTGGCATTTATTGCGTGGTTATCATGTGTTAACCTCTTTCTTCTTTGTGTGTGTTAACACATTTAGTCCTCCCAACTACCCTATACAGTAACACTGGACGTTCAGTTTCACAATGAGGAAATTGAAGGCACAGAAAGATTAAATTATGTTGGGGCGAAAAGAACTTTCTGTCTACCTCTTGGATAATTTGAGACTATAAAACAGACAAATTAACAGGAGAGTATGTGAGAATCACACCAAGTATGAAAACTCAAAATAGGACCAGATGGTTAAAGCTTAAATACCTTCTTCATAGGGGGAGGGAACTACGGCCTGTCAGCGTTTTGGAGATAAATGAATGAGCCTGAAGAACAGATATGGCGTGGCACAAAGTCCTTCTGGGCTCCGGTGTGATGTTTGACTTTCAGTCCCTTCTGTGATGTGACTTTAATCTTCCGCAGTTGAGAAAATAACAAGAAGATAGAAGGCAAGTCCATTGTTCCCTTTTGGTGCATCCAGTCTTCAGGTAATTAGGGAGCTTTGGAGAAGAGCTCTTCCCTGCCTCTGCTGCTCCCCAGGGGCTCTCAGTCTGAAATCCCAAGCAGCACATTTTGCGTGTCACTTTTCTGAGCCTCAACAGTTACTTGGCCACGATCCCACAGCCAGAAAGTACAGAGGCAGAATTCAAGCCCAGGCAGGCTATCTTAGGGGTCTGAACTCTTAATCATCAGTATAGTGCCTCTGAAGGTGACTTCTTCTATAAAGGTTACTTTGCAAATACAGTTAGGCTTTGTGAACTCTTGTTTTCATTGGCGTAAGAACATTCCAGACCCAGGGAGAGGAGACGGGCGTGTGAAAATTCATCATTGTGACAGTCCTAACTGACCACTTGGAGTCTCAGGGATCAGCACCTTTTTTAGCCCAGATGTCACAAAAGAGAATAAAAATTACTGTCTGGGGTCATGCACAGGACTTAAGTGGGAGGAGAGGGGTGGAAGACAAAGAGTTCCACTGTTGATATTGGCTGAGTAGCATTCACGTTAAGGGTTTGGTTTCTCCTGCCGTTACGTTCTTTATATAGATAAAGTATACTCCCACACCATTTTTCTCCCTAAACTTAAATTTAAGCTGATTTAAAAGAAGCCTGGAAATCCTTCTCTTAAGTCCCATTCAGCCTACCCTTAAGTCCACAACTGCCCCCACTCCCACCTGTTTTACAGCGAAAGCAGGCTTTCTCTGTGTCTTCCCCTTGAAGCCTAGCACAGTGCCTGACATATGGACACTCAAGGGCTCATTGGTAGATGAATAAATGCATGTCAGCATATATTACTCCCCTAAACTTGTGCTGACAACCAGCTAATTTAACAATAACTGTTATGATGTCCATGTAATTCAACAGTAACTGTCAATGTATGTTGAAAATGTGCATTCCAGATAGGCTAGAAGGTTTTTTCAAAATATGAATTCATATAGTATGTCTGAGTATTGAACTCCTAGGCTTCCCTCCCTGATCTTTTAGATTCATTTTTAAGAGGTTTTTGGCTAGCCTGAATCTCAGCAGGAAACAGTGGGAAAATCTGACATTTGTCTGCCTTTGTTGCACCTCAGATTTCCCAGCTGCCTTTGAGAGATGGGGAAGGGCACCTGTGTGACGCCAGATAGTCTGGTCCCAAAGCCTGAACTCTTACTTCTACATCAGACCTTAGAAACTGCCAAGAATGAGGACTACCCACCATGCTATGTGCTTCCCTGCATTGCCAATTAATCCCCATTTGCCATGGAGGAACAAGGTTTAAGGAGGCTAAGAAACTGCCCCGTTAGGCTGCAGTCCTCGAACTCAAATCCAAGAACTCCAGAAGTCATGTTCTTCACCAGAATTGGCTGAGTCACCAAAGAGCAAGAGGCTGGAGACAGCAGGCATAAAGATGCTGGTATACCATGTCCTAAGTGTGCTTAAGTGAAGTCCTGCTGCTGCCCTGATCTAGAATAAGCCCCCAGAGTTTTAGGGTGGCTGAGCAGAGGCCATAACCTGGAGGGCAGGACTAGGGATGTACAGGCCCCTGGAAGAACCAGGCTCCTTGCGTTGCAGCTGTAGGGGTCCCCTAAGGGTGTCCTGTGGCCTTTTCTTCTCTTTGAACCTGAGCACCTCCTGGGAAACAGTAGAAATGGGCTTCTAAGTCTGTGGTTCTACCCAGGTGGTATTGTTAAAATGGTTCTCGCAGACACAGTTACAATTAGAACCCTCAATACATTGATTATAGAAAGTGGATCTTGATCTTAGGTTGTTGAGAATTAAAGCAAACTAAATAATGTCATTTCTCAGAAGGGCTTTTAGTGATTGATGAATTTAGTGAAGCAGCAGGCTATGGAGTTAGGAAATATTTTCACGAACATATTGCTTCTCATCCCTATCCTCTGCTGAATTGCCATAGCATCCCCCCACATTTTGCTGGGGATCCAACCCAGAGCATCATGCTTGCTAGGCAAGCACTCTACTACTGAGTTACATCCCTGGCCTCCCACACCTTTTATTTTGAGGTCCATAAATTCCAACACTTATTGTACTTTGCAGTTAGTGAAATAAAACTATTTGTCGTCCCATTAGTGCCATGCCAGGTATTTAATGATGGTGCTATTGTTGGATGCCAGGGATGGAGAAAAACAATGCCAGGTACACAGTAGACATTTAGTAAATATTTGTTAAATGGATGGGTAGACTGACTATAAAATGAGTTCCTGGCCTTCATGTGTTTCTCACCAAATGTCTATTTTGCCCATATAGTCTATAAAACAATATTAAGGATTTAAGGTACTCTGACTTTGTTGTAACATGTGGCAGAGTCTGAAGTGCTCTCAATAAATTAAGTCTTGGCATCCTCCCTTCCCACTACACCTTCGCTGATACTATCTTTGCTGCCTCAATGCCCACTAGGGAGTATCTAAGGCCCATGTTTCAAACTCCAAAATTGTGAACTCTTAGAAGATGGGAAGCAGGTGTTTGTAAAAGAGTACTCATCAGAGGTGCTGAGCACGAAGCAAATGTGGAATCAATAATTATTTTTCTGATCCATTTCCCTCCTATGGAAACAGAGTGACTGTATCCCCAAGGTCAAGAGGCCTTCCATCTGTGCAATGCTTTAGACTTTCCAAAGGTTATGGTGTAGCAGTTCAGAATGCCTCATCTGAAGTCAGACTGTCTGGCTTCCAACCATTATTCAACCAGTTACCATCTGGGTGTCCTTAGACAAGTTACCTAACCTCTTTCTGCCTCAGCTTTCTCATCTTTACAATAATGGGGGAAATAAAGTTACCTACCTCATAAGAATTACTAAAAGAATTTAAATAAGTTATTTTGTAAAGTGCTTAGAATAATGTCTGTCACATAGTAAGCATTATGTAATGCTTGTCAAACTACATATGTACATACAGATCGTGTATGTGTATATTGGCGGTGTATATTCACATACATAGATATACACATACATAATAAATACCCGGTAAAGTTTAAGGTAAACAATTGTGGACACACAATTTGGCATCCACAATAACTTCATAAGGTGAGCAGAGATATTAAATAATTTCTTCACACTTGGTCATTGGTAGATCCATTCCTCTAATCCATGTCTTCTGATTCTGAACGAGAAATCAAAAAGTAGAAACTATAGCTTTTATCCACTGATCTTCTCCCAAACATGTAGTTTTCAGATTCAAAATTATCTCTTTACACCAACTGTTGAAATTTACTGTAAGTATTTTAATTATTTTGATTTAACGCACAAGAATTGTGTCAGATTCAGGATATGAGCCTTTCTGTAAAAATTAAAAATAAAAATATAAAGATTCTATGAAAGTTATTCTAGAGGACTTCCCAGTTTCACAAATAAATCCATGATGTGGGTCACTTTTTATTTGACTACATTTTTCCTGCAATTGAAGAAAGATAAATTGAGTGTGTTGAATGGGGAATTATGTTTGAAGTTTTAGTAGAGAAGAATTCAAATTGGAAAATATGCTGTTGGACTACATTTAAATGGATATATGTCTGTCATGCCATTTAGTATGCAAAGACTTGTGTTTGCATTAAACTGAGGGAGAAGCAGTTATTTTCCTGGCAGTATATATTCAAAATGCACCTTTGAAAAATAAAGGCATTTTGTTCTTCTCTGGGGGGGGGGTGGAAAAGCTGTTATTTTATTTTAAATACAAGACATATTTGACTTCTGTCAACAGCTTACATTTTAATAATGCAGTTTGTACTTGCATTCATTATCTGCAATTAGAATTCTTGAAAAGCTTTTAGCATTTTTCTCCTGAACTTTTTAAATTCATTCATCGTTACTGTTAACATTTTAGGGAACAATGATTTCATAAGTCCAATTGGAAAACTAAAAAGAAATTTGTTGTCTGAAAATTACTGCTGAACTAGGTAGAGCATCCTCAGCTCTTTTGCTGAACCTCATTATGATCAGATATTTACACGCTTTTCATCATAGTTTTGGGTCAGACTCTAATGTTTTCCTTTTAACCCACATTAGTTAATAAGAAATCCTATGCCAGCAGTCAGCTCAGTCTTTCTCTTATACTAAGGCTTAGTTTGTGCAAATTACCTGCTTATACTAGTGCCCACTATCCAAGTAAAACAAAAGTCCAGAGGACTCATTTCTTTGTCATGTATTGAACGGAAATATTTCTCAGATACCCAGAACTGTCTGATATGTCTTTTCAACCAGGTGTGATGGGAGACATGTGTTCTCATTTCTTTCTGCCTCTCAGTTAACAAGAATAATACAAACAGCTCTCTGAGTGGGGCATCTGTGCGTGTGTGTGTGTTTGAGTTTTTTCACCCTCTCGTTTTAAGATGTAACTGGAACCAGGACCTAAATGGTATGTGGGTTTGCTTCAGGCAGAGAATATAAACAGAACCAAGCCTAGCAATGCAAGGTGTGTAGTGGATTCATTGACCTCGTTGTTTGCCCAGCTGCAGGGTGACTCCCTTCCCATTCCCCAGCTGCCCAGCTCCTTCCCACTACTTTTTATTTTCTTTTAAACTGGAGTAGCCAACCAAACTTCCCCCGGATAGGTTTGATAATTACTAAAAACAGACAACTTTCCAATGACAGCTCAGAAAAAGCCGCCACTGCTGTAAAGTTTAGCCTTTACTTTGTTCTCGTTCAGTACTGCCTTTGCATTTTTAAGAAAAGACATCATTCGATTTTTTTTTAATAAAAATAAGTAAAGGCTCTTCACCCAACCCAAGTTTTACTCTTCAAAGTAGTAATCTTAAAAACATGTGTTGTTGAACCATATGAAAATATCAGTTTTCCAAGTTTTTTTAAATAACCTACAGAAACAGCAATTTTATGTAGTTCAACCTAAATAAACAACATTTGTTCCAGAGATGCTTCCAGGCTTCACATTGTATTAAGACTCATCTTTTGAAGTGAGAAAACTAAAATTTATTACTTACAAATATTATATTAGTCTCAACTTCTTAACAGCTATACTTTGAGCTATAAAAATGAATAACTTTTGGCTACTTGCAGATGACATGAATCTGCCTTATAATTTTTGACATATTCTATAAGAAAGTGCCAGCACTGATGCTCAGTGTTGGGTTCTAGTTCCAATATGTTCCTTGGTACGTTGATATATCACACCTATGTGTGTTGGTTTCTTTCTTAAGGAATATAAATGCACAAAATACCTAGATTTCAGAATTTTCCCAGGTGCCTGACTCTGCAATGCACATTAGAATTATATTGGAAAACTGATTTTTAGATAAAATCTCTAAAAATCTGTGACTATTTTATTCTTATGTATCAGAGAACACAGAAATTATATGTAAATGTTGTTACAAGAATAAGTAGCAAATACCTTTACTCATTTTTTGAGAAAATATTTATTAAGTATGTTATCTAAAGTACTTTAGAGATAGATCAGTTTTATTTTGTTTCTGTGTTTATTAGTAGAGCGTAAAATTGGCAGAGCCTCAAAAATTTGCATATTCTCTAACCCTGCAATTCTACTTCTAGAAATTTCTCCTAGGAATTATGACATAATTTTGTCCACAAACATTTTTGTAATAATAAGATAACCAAAATTTTTAATAATTGAGGATTCATTATATAGGTTAACAACTTGCATGGAAAAGATACATTACAAAATGTTCCATATATTCCTAAATGTTATGAAAATATAAGTTATGTATAATTCATTTCCAAGGGAAGAACTAAGATGAGATATACATGAAGGGTTTTCAGCACAGCTTTCTTTTTTTTAAAATTTTTATTAGTTATTGATGGAACTTCATGAATTTATTTGTTTATAGGTGGTGCTGAGAATCGAACCCAGTGCCTCACACATGCTAGGCAAGCACTCTACCACTGAGCCACAACCCCAGCCCCAGCACAGCTTTCTTTATAGAGCAAAAAGTTGAAATAATCCTAAAATATTCAACAATTCTGTTTACTTAGGTAATTATGGACATTACATAAAGAAGTATTATACAGACCTTCTTCTTTTTTGGAAGAACATTTAGTGATATAGAAAAATATTCTGAAATATTAAGTAAAAGAAGACATTAAAAATTGTACATACATGGGCTGGGGTTGTGGCTCAGTGGTAGAGCACTCACCTAATACATGTGAGGCACTGGGTTCAATCCTCAGAACTACATAAAAATAAATAAAATAAAAGTATTGTGTCCATTTACAACTTAAAAAATAAAAATAATTGTACACATTTAAGGGGAGAAATATATATGGCATTTTTAAATGAAGAAGTGGGTGTGTGGTTTTCATAGGTAAAAGACTAGAAGACTGTATACCAAATCTTAACCATGGTTTGCTTTGTATTTTATTTCCTGCTTTGTATCATATATTTTCTACACTGAAATTTTAAGTATCACTTTGTGATCAGAAAAAACAATGTTTTTAAACTACAACTATGTATGAACCTTAATATTTAAATTTGGTATTTTGACAAGTAGATTTTGTGTGATAAATTCTTTATTCCTATCTAAGCTGGAGTTTTGGTTGGGTTAAAACTTATCCATAAAAAAAAAACTTATCCATGAATAAATAGTTTATTCTGCAAATTAGTAATGCATGTGTGATTTTAGAGAAACACTTTTAAGCTTAAGAGAACTTTCTGAGTATGTTGAAAAGTTTGCAAAAGACTCTTAAATCATTTTTTCATCAAAGCCTGTCCCCTAAGTGCCTCTTCCTGGCAGGTGAATTTGCATATTTGTTTGGTTTATGTAGAAGCAATAGGCCATAATTTATGTATTTTACTAACAATCTGGCTTTTCCCTGCCAGTTGGAAGGCGATATTTTTAACAGACACATCATTTAATGGTTTGCATTCACTCTATAAGTTATAGGCGGACATCTTTTAACAATTTGGGTTACTTTTTCACAGGTGATGAAAACATACCATATGTATCATGCAGAGAGCATCAGTGCAGAGAGCAAGCTGAAAGAGGCTGAGAAACAAGAGGAGAAGCAAATTGGGAGATCTGGTGATCCTGTCTTCCATATTAGACTAGAAGAGAGACATCAGCGGCGAAGCTCTGTAAAGAAAATTGAAAAAATGAAAGAAAAGGTAAGTGAAAATATACTACAGAGCCCTCCATCTTCAGCGAGGAGCTAATAATGCACTAAGAACACTGCCGAAATCACTGATCTATGCACATTGTAAATTATTGTGAAATGACACACATTTCCTCCCGTGGGAAAGAAAAATGTTTAAGACACATAAAAATCATGTAATAACAGCTGGACATCATTTAGTGGTGAATGCCAAGTATTGAGTATAAATGTGGAAAACTTGAACAGCAACAAAGAGATTTCATTGCAAATGGGCCTGAAGCCCAAATACATTGTTGTTATTCCCCATAGCTAGGTAATTTTAGTTTGTTATTTAAATCAATTTCAGAATGTACTTTTCACAAAGACTTAGAGGGTCATTTGTATATGTGGAATAAATTATTTAGATTAATAAAAATTCATGTATGTTTCTCTGTCTTATTTTAAAATGGCTTTGTCTCTCAATGCCTGCGTCTTCTTCCTTTCCAGAGACAAGCAAAGTATTCAGAAAATAAGCTAAAATCGATTAAGGCACGGAATGAATATCTCCTAACACTTGAAGCAACTAATGCCTCAGTTTTCAAGTACTATATTCATGATCTTTCAGATTTAATTGATGTAAGTAATTACGGTTTTTATGTTTCCATATCAAGATGGAATTAACAATAGCTTTCCTTCATTAACTGGAAAACACCATTCTTGATTAAAATAATGTTATTTTATGTAGTACTCAGAAAAATACTTCCGATTCCACTGTATGGGATAATTACAAACTATGGATTCTAGGATATTTGTAAAAAAAAAAGCATGTATCCTAAAACCAGTGATAATCAGGTGGTTAGGGTCTTTGAAGCTGCAGCTCAGCCAGAAAGGGGACCCAGCCATTTTCAAATCATGTAGTGACATAGCCCCAACCATTCTTTGATTCAAAATATATTAATTGGGCTCCTCCTTTTGTGATATGCCGAGGCCCTAAGAAGCCATGTAGAATGCTTAGCCTCTGGAAAATAAAATGGAGAAGCATTTTATTAATTTTTTTTATTTATTTATTTATTTATTTTTATTTTTTATTAATTATTTTTTATTTTTAATTTTTTATTAATTATTTTTAATTTTTAATTTTTTATTAATTATTTTTTATTTTTATTAATTATTTATTAAGCAAATGACTATACAAGTGATTGCTCTGTGACAATCATGACAAACACAAGGAAGCAAAACCGGGCACATGAACCACTCTGACAGATTGTTCCACGTCTCTGTACTTTCTTGGGATATGGAGTAAAAAAAGCAGTAATTGGGCTCATTTAGAATTCTCCAAAAATATATCCACAATTACATTCACACAGCATTCACGGCTGTTATTCCACAGTATTAGGCCTCTGCATCCTTTATCCTTTCATTCATAAAATGTAGCCTAGGGATCATGCCAACACTGTAGGAGATGCAAAGATGAAACAGACAAAAACCCTGTGCCTCCAAATACCAGTACCTGAATTTAAAATATAAAAGGGGTGATAAATGCCATAAGAGAAGCACAGATAAAGTCGTAGAGATTCTGAAGCTTGGCTGCTGGAGCCTCACTCATATGCTACTTTGTATTGATTGCATCCAACAGCCTTATGATTTTATGAAATTATACATTATGACTCCCAAAAGTTGTCATAATGTAAACATACAGTAAGTTAAAGCAACTTAATTTTTATGGCGAATTTAATGTAGTTAGCTATTATTTTAGAGAGATAATTCGAGAATTTTACAAAACCATTGTTGAAAGGGAATTATTTTTTTAGCTCATCAACACTCTGATGATTTTCACCTTTTATTTTAGTCTTCAAACAACTTTATCTTATAATATAATTTTTTTCTAATATATTTTTTTTCTGTAAAACCATGGAGTAATAAGGAAAACCAAGAAAACCTTTTTTCTCTTTTTATTTGTTACTAGTATTTCAGTTGAGTAACTAATCCCTTCATTGTTTTAAATGCAGAAACTTTTTGTGGATATTTTTAAAATTTTTTTCTTCCAGCACTCTGATGAAATACAAGAAATTCTCTGATAGAGTGCTGCTAGGTTTCCTTTTAAAAAAAGAAAGAAAGAAAGAAAATTCTTTAGGTTTCCTAAATAAAAATAAAGAATAATGTGGCTAAGAAAGACTAATAGAGAAGGTGAATATGATCAGAGCACAGTATATATATATATATATATATATATATATATATATATATATATATATGTGTGTGTGTGTGTGTGTGTGTGTGTGTGTGTGTGTGTGGGGAAATGTCACAAAGAAACCCATTATTTTGTAGAAATAATATATGCTAATAATTGCTATTAAAAAAGAATTTTATGACCCCTTGTTTACAAATTCAGATCCATAAGGTTTCTATAAACTAATTTGATGTAACTTCTCTACATAATTTTTCATTTCAAACTTGAGCTAAGCCAGTTTTTGCACATGGAAAACTTTCCAAGTATTCAAAAGTATTTCTTTTATACCTACCAAGTACTGTTTTGGTTGATTACTTTTTGCAGTGTTGGGACTGGTACTGAGGGCTTCACACGTACTAGGCAAGTGCTCTACCACTGAGCTATAGTTCAGCCTTTATATATATATGTATACACACACACACACACACACACCATATACACATGTATGTATATGTTAGAGGAGAGGCAGTACTGGGGATGGAACCCAGCACCTTGCAATTGCTAAGTATGCACTCTACCACTGAGCTAAGTTCTTAATGCTTAAGATGATAGTGTGAAATGGTTAGTCCTCAGCTAATATTATGTGTTGGGTCTGGGGAGCTCTACCCCAGTGCACTCAAGCACCATTCTTGACAATAGGAATCCAGCAAAGTCAAACAAAGTCCTCACTGTCATGAGGTTTATGTATATGCTGGGAAATAGACAATAAATGAAGTTACACTTACACACCCATGCGTGCACACATATATATATGGAGTGATAGTGCCATAAAGAAAAATAGAACAGAGCTGAGGGAATGCTTCTTTTGATGGGGTGATCAGGAAAAACCTGGCCTTTGAATGGAGAATTGAGACGGAGAGCCACACAGCCATCAAGGGAAGGAGACCATCCAAGGGAAGGACTGGTAAGGCGAAAGCTGCAGAGGTGGAGTGTTCCAGAAGCTCAATGCTCACAGGATAGCAAAGGAGATTGGTGTGGCCAAAGTTGAGTGAGGGAGAAGGGAAATGCTAGGAGAGAAGATCAGCAGAAGACCAATCACAGGGTCTTCTGGACAGCGGAAGGGTTTGTATTTTGTTCAAAGATGGTTTTGAGCAGGAAATAACATCAGCTGGATTACATTTAAAGATTCTGAGTAGCCAAACAGAAAAAGACTGAATGGCTCAGGAGGTCAAGCGTAAATACAAATGCTTTATCAAGAGTCTTTTGTAGTTGGCCAAGCTAAAGATGATTCTGGCTTGGACTAGTGTGGCAGTGATCGACCTATAAGTAGTAGGATGCAAAATGCATAAGGTTGCAGATGGAAATCTGATATAGTAGATGAAAAAGAGGAGAGAAATGACTAAGATTCAGGTCCAGAGAAATGAATCAGGCTCCATGCCTGCCAATAATCTAGAAATTTGGGAGGCTGAGGTAAGAGGATCACAAGTTTGAGACCAGACTCAGCAAATTAGCAGGACCCTGTTTTAAAAAAAGTACAATAAAAAGGGATGGGGATGTAGGTCAATGGCAAAGTACCCCTGGGTTCAATCCCCAGTACCAAAGGAGAAGGAAGAGGAAGAAGGAGAAATAAATGGCATTAGTTTAACGATGGTACTGTTTATTAAGATATTGAAGAGTAAGAGCTGTAGTTCTGTTTCATATAGCATGATTGAGATGCCTACTGGCCTTCTGTGGGGAGATTCAAAGGAGCATCCTCAATGTTCTTGGAATATACAAGACAGAAAGAGCAAGTCAGAACTATGAGAGTCTCCATCACTTTCATGGATATTGAGCTCTTACTATGTGACAGGCAGGTTTCCAAGTATAATCTCACCAAAAAGATGAATACTGTCTTTTCCATTTTATAGCTTAAAAAACAGAAAGCATAATATCTGAGGCTAGCCAGAGTATATAACTTGCTCAAGGATACAATAATACCAAGTGGTAGACTTCAAACTCAGACATTTCTTTCCCTCCAGATATAATTAACTCTGATGAAAATAAGTAATGGTTAAATATGTCAAGTGATTTTCATTTTTCCCAAAAGTCAAAAATTTAAAGATCAGCCTTAAATTTAAAATGTGAACAATTCTCAAGTAATATAACTTAAACGTGAATTTTGAAAGAAATGACGTGAAATTGGTTTGCTGTCATAGTCAACTGAAATTGAGTGCTTTCTTAGTGAAAATAATTTTTCCGTTCCTTGTGTCATTTTTAAGGCATCAGAGTCTGAATATGTACATTCTAAAATGGCTGCTTATTTTGAGAAATCCAATTTGCATATATAGTGGTGATCCTAAAATCCATTAAGTTTGACCCTTCCTGGTGAAAAAAGAAACAGGTTGATTATTATGTAAAGGTACCTAGAATCCTTTATACTTTGTGGATTTATTTAACAAAGTGCATTTGATATCGAGCTATCTAATAATAATGAGAAGAATTTTTATACCTCCAGTGAGGAAAAAAGGCAAGCGACCTCTTTAATGCATAGTATTTTGTATGAGAAATGACATGAAAGGCAGTAAATGTTTCTTGATGAAATCAAAGCATTATAGAGAATTCAAATTTGTACCTTTTATATAAATCTCCAATTTCCCTTGAGCTTCTACTCGTGTCAATCTCTTTTTCTAACAAAATTTTTATGGTATCACAAAAATTAATATAAACTTTCCATAGAATATGTGTTTTCAAACTGTTATTTCACTATTACAGAAGCAAAACATGTAAATTGTAGAAAACTAAGAATACTATACACCAAAATGAAATGATCACATTCTTAACCACCTGGGATCATTAATGTTAAAATCTAGACTTTCTCTGTGTCCACATACATAGTTTTAGTTCAGGAGTACAAAATCACATTTTACATATAGTTTTTTAACCTGCTTTTTCACGATCTCCAACTTTCCATCTCAATAGACATCTAATAACCAGGCCATATTACAATTTCTGTCCCCAAAATAGGTTTCAAAGCTGGTATGTCTAGATCAGATGAAATTTAGGATCATTTGTTGAATCAGGACCATATGACCCATAAGTTTTCTGTTGTATATTATTTTGGTTTTTAATCTAGTGAAGCCCCTTGTGGAAGAGACATGGACAGTCGTTCCTTGGAATGCTCCAGCTTCTGATTTGTCTGAATACCTCCTGGATGGAGAAATTAATCCTGTTTCTCCATCCCTTGCACATTTCCCACAAAGTGAACCTTAGATTAAGTCTCGATGGGTTCAAGTTAACCACTTTGACTTTGAATACATCACAAATGATGTCTCTGTATCTTATGTGGGCACATAACAACATCTGTTTTAACCTCCTGCGGCAAATGTAAAATCAACTGGCTTGGCCTGGTGTTACTCTGATTCCTCCATCATAGAGTGACAATAGATTACAAATATTTTTAAATCTCCTGAATTTGTATTTTTATTAAATTGGAAATCGACTAATTTGAGACTCAAAAATGTCTGAGCTTTAACTTGCTCTTAGTCAACAAAATCCTTTCTTAGAGTATAAATTAATTACATACATAAAAGGAATATAACAATCCTTAAAATACTTTAATCAATTCACATATCTACTAGTGACCCCTCTTTAATAAAATCCCCTCTTGTTAACTGCTACAGCTAAACACTTTAATAACTCAACACTGATAGAATAGTTCAAGTCTCTTCTATGTATTTAAAGGTGATTTATTGGTTTTCAAAAATATTTAATAATTCTAATATATTTTCTATTTTAGATAAACTTTACCTTGCTCATCAATATTACCTTGGATTAGCTCACTTACTTGCTTCCTCTCCCTCTCCTCTCTCTTGTTCTCTCTCAGTGTTAATCATTTATAAATAATAGTTACTGGAGGTCTACTGGAATTTATTTTTAGTACATCTTAAATTTTTTATTGTACCTTTTGGGATGAATAAATTAATTTTATGTTGAGTTCTATTACTGAAAACAATACTTTAATAACCTTTGTAGGTAAATGAATTTCTTAATCAAGTCCTTATTTAAGACATTAGATATCAGAACTCTAAAGTTTGTTGAGGGTAATATATTGAAGCAAATGATAACTTTCTTTTATTTTGGCTGAAAATATTTAAATGCAGTGTACCAAACACAGTTTAGAAATTTCTGGGAAAAAAATTTAAAAAAAAAAAATTTCTGGGGCTGGGGATGTGGCTCAAGTGGTAGCGCGCTCACCTGGCATGCGTGCGGCCCGGGTTCGATCCTCAGCACCACATACCAACAAAGATGTTGTGTCCGCCGAGAACTAAAAAATAAATATTAAAAATTCTCTCTCTCTCTCTCCTCTCTCACTCTCTCTTTAAAAAAAAAAAAAAATTTCTGGGTGTTCCAGGTACTGAACTAGCTCTAGGAAGAAGGAAAGGGCTTGTGACTGGGGAGGACTTGGGAAACTTCTGAAATATCAATAATATTTTGTTTGGGGCTGGAGTTGTAGTTCAGTAGTAGGGCACTTGCCGCGTAAGTGTGAGGCACTGGGTTTGACCCTAACACCACATAAAAACAAAGGTATTGAGTCCATATACAACTAAAAAAAAATTTAAATAATAATAATATTTTGTTTATTTAAAAGAACTGTATATGATAATAATAATATTTTGTTTATTTAAAAGAAGTATATATAATAATATTTTGTTTATTAAAAGAGGTGTGTATGTTCTATAATATTCTTTAAGTATGGGCATATTTTTATATTTTAAAAAGAAAAAATAGGAAGGTATAAAAATTTATACCTTAAATGTTTTTAGCCAAAAGCTCACCAACATTATTTATATTTCCCAATCTTTCAATATTATGATTTCTCTTTTGTACAGTTTTGAGAACTCTTTCTTAGCCCAGATCTCTTCCACTGTGTGTTATCTATGACTTCTAATCTTGAGTTCTCTCATGTAAAGAAACAATGTCCTGGATATTTACAATGCCTTCACAATCTGATAAAGTTGTCAAAACTTTGCCTCATTTGATAGCAATTTTGTTTACTCTTAAGTCTTCCCAACAATTCCCTTCATGCTTCTTTCATCAAATATTTAATATTATATAATTAATATATAATTATATAGCATATAATTATATGTTATATATAATTAATGTGTATTAATTATATATAACATATAATTATACAATATATTTTAATATAATATAATATTTTAATATGATTATTATATAATTTATATATTAATGTTATCGATATTATAATTTAATTAAAATATGATAAATATAAATGGAACAAATATTGCACAACTTACTACAGATTAGGTGTTGTAACAGAAATGTATAGGAATATTAGAGACCATTTAAATAGCTGTGTGTATTGACAGTCCTTTTGATATTCGTCACTGTACTTTAGAGCTAGAGTTGATCAACTTTTTCTGGAAAGAGCCAGAAAGTAAATATTTGAGGATTTGTGAGCCATATATTCTGGACAATTCTTCACTTGTTATGCAAAAGCAGCCACAGATTTTAAGTAAGAAAGTGGGTATGATTGTGTTGTACTTAGACTTTACAAATGAGGCATGGGAGGGATTTGGCTTTCAGATTCCTGCTTTACAGAATGAACCAAGTATTAGTTAAGCCAGAGTACACTTAAGCGAAAGACTGGTAAGAGGGATTCTCTTCTGTCTCTAAAGAAAGTCCTAAGTAAATTTTAGTTGTAGATCAACAACTTTTTGGAATCAAGTGGGAAGTGGATCAAAGTGTTAATTTCACAGCAAATAAGGATTTTTATTATATCATTCTAAAGAATAAATATGAATTATAAGAAATATGTTGCAAATATTAGCTGAACAAAGATTAATTGGGCTGGAGGAATAAAGGGATCATTGTAGAGGAAAATAGATTCTAGTTTTGCAGATAGTAGTTTCTCTGTCTAAGATCATTGCTGTCCCACATATTAAATGCAAAATAGCCTACAACGTACCAATTAAGAATTAGGATATGTGGGGCTGGGGTTATAGCTCAGAGGTAGAATGCTTGTCTTGCACATGTGAGAGGCACTGGGTTCGGTCCTCAGCATCACGTAAAAATAAGTAAAAGTACAAATATTGTGTCCATCTTTAAAAAAAATTAGGATATGTTACATGCAAAAGAGAAGTCATTCAGGAAACATGTTTGTAATTGAATGCTAAGAGTTTCCAGAGATTATGATTTGCTAAAATAAGTAGTTAAAAAAGATTACAAGTCTTAATGCTAAGATTCTGTGAACTATAATCATATGCACCACTCTGCAAATTTGGAATTGTAAAACAACTGGTTTTAAGATTGCATTGCTCTTAATATAGCTTCTCCCTATCCAGTTTTACATCTTCAAAATGCATTCAAAGAAACTAAGTCCTCCATAATAAAACTTTATTGGTGCTTTGTTCCAGAGCACCTGCCCAGAAGTATTTGTGTCCTTTCACTACAGTTTGATGGTCTCCAACTTCTCCCTATAAAGGTTTGCAGATCACTTTGGAATGTGAAGGATAAATCTTTGTTACTGTTGTGGAATATTGCCAGGGAATAATCCCCTACTCTAGCCAATTTTCTTCATAAGGATATCTGTCACACATGTTTTATTGGCCATTTACACAGGATGAGATTGAAATTAGATTGCATCATATATCCCATGTCATCTTTATTTTATCATTTCTGAATAATCAGCTGTGTTAAAGCTGTTAGCCTTATCTTTTTGTCTTTTGGGAATATGTGTTTAATTAAAAAGCAACTTACTCAGAGTTCAGGATTTTCTTAATTAGTTTGACTTTTCCCCCATACACAAGGGTATTAAGATTTATCCATGAAAACCTGCCAAATTGTAATACTGTATTCTCCATTAGACCTGAGCTCTTATTAGGAAGATTATAGAGAAATCATGTTAAATGGGTTAGGAGATTGTAGTGATCATGTAAACTAATTTAGGAATGTTTTTATCCCATTGTGTTAGAACAGATATTCTAAAACTTTAATGAGTTGGATGACTGAAGTACTTGGCTTGGCATTTGAAGTTCTTTCCAATGGAGATGCCATGGGCCTTCACACAAAGGAACTGCACTCACCTGTTTTCCTCCTGAGGCATAAGCTGTTCTTTCTTTCTTTTTTTCTTTCTTTCTTTTTTTTTTTATTCAGTATTCCATACTTGCTCATTCTTCTTGGCTGAACCTCTGAATATTGAAAGTCTCCTGAAGAATGATCCTCACTTTCTTTTGTTTTCTCCCTTGGCTTAATTACCATCTGATAGCACCTAGATTTTTATCACCAGCCTTGATCATCTTCCTGGGCTTCAGATTTGTATACCCAGCTATCTTCTGGACACCTCTTACTGGATGTCTTGTGGGCATCTTGATCATCTTAGGCTTCCAAAACAACTTCTTATTTCTGTCCATACGTCATCACCCTCCACACACATAACTTTCCTCTTACCCATTTTTTCAGAAAATGGTACCATTTTGCACCCACTTTACACAAGCCAAAATCTACTTCTCTCATCCCCACATATAAATGCATCAGCAAATCCTGCCATTCCTAACTCCTGACTGTCCCACACCTTGCCACTTCTCATTGCCTGCACTCTCCGTCTCCTAGACAAAGGCTCTTCTTTTCTCTCCTGAATTGTAGCAGTTCATATGTCTACCGCTGCCTCCCCTGTCTTCCAAAAATCTATTCCCTTCCCAAACAACCAGAGTATTAAAAAAACAAAACAGAACTCAGATGTGGTAGATCCTGTTTAAAATTCTCGAAAGACCTTCCCTTCTTCTTAGAATAAATCCAAACTATTCACCAACACCCTGTATGAACTGGTGCCCACCTGCCCCTCACGGCCATTGCCTACAACTTTATCCCCACACCATGCTCCTGGTACACTCGCCTTCTTTCTATTCCACAGAACCACCAAATATTTTCTTACTTGGAGTCTTGCTTTATACTTTTTCTTGCTTTGCACTTTTTGCTACAATACTCTCCTTCAGAACCTTGTAAGTCTGATTCCTTCTCATCCGTGTTGCACCTTAACTGTCCTATAAAAAGGCACCAACAAACACCCTTTCCGCCTTAGTACTATTGCTCGGACCTTTTATTTTTCTCCATCAATTTACCATATGGTCTGTATTTACTTTGACTTGCTTTGTTTGTTCTCTCTCCTCTCTCTTAATTTGATTCAGGCTGGTTACCAAGATTTGGCCTGGGAAAAAGGAGTCTGATGGGTGGGAGATGCATTAAACAACGCATGATGTTCAGCACGCTCATTGGCTCAGGCATGAGCTACAACAGTTCTCCTCTTTCCGGCTTTGTGTCTTCTCCTATCACACAGATGTACCATTATGACCTTTTTAGTACTTAAGAGAAAACCCAAAGCATTGTTTTCTAAATGCTTGGCTACAGTTAAAGTAGCAGCAAAAAAATGAACTGCCAGCCATCTGTGGACCATCAGGAACACAGACATGAAAACAGGTGTATGAAAGTGGCCTGTAGAGTTTAGACATCTAGCTTAGTCCTGGGAGATGCCTGTCTCTCACAAAATGTGTTTGTAGTTTCTTGGGTAAAATACTAAATGGTTAGAAAGGAAAATAGTGAAAGACAAAGAGATAATTTATTTGGAAGAAGTACACTTTATTCATTTGACTCCTAACATTAAAGCTCTGGGCTGGGCACAGTGGTGCATGCCTGTAAACCCAGCAACTCAGTAGGCTTGAGGCAGGGGGATGGCAAGTTTGAGGGCATCCTCAGCAATTTAGCGAGACCCTCAGCAACTTATCAAGACCTTGTCTCAAAATAAAAAAGAGCTGGGTGGTAAAGTGCCCCTAGGTTAGATCACCAATACAAATAAATAAATAAATAAATAACCTCCAGACTTACCCTCCTTCTGGTCTTTTGAAGCCACTCACAGTCATGTGAAAGCTATCCATTTTTACAATTCAATTTGCTTTGGTTGCACTATTTTTCAAAAAAAAAAAATACAAAATAAGGGGTGGACAGAATCTTTCCCCAATATCCATAGCTCTGCAATGGTTCAAGCCAAGCTTATTTACACCCAGAGAAGAGAACCAACAAAGTCTCCCAAAGGCCAGAACACAGAAGTGAAAGTAGAATATCTCTACATAAAAAGTAGAACACTTCCATTCTCATGATACCTGCCTAATTCTGGAGTCATGTGGGAACTTGGGGCTGCCCTCCAGCCATTTCTAGGACTGCCCTGGCAAACAACATTGGCTGCTAGAGTTCTAGAAACATAAATGTTGGACTTCTTTCCTCTGCCTTTTCATTACAGCAACTCCCATATTGCTAGCAAACTTCTACCTCAGCAGGGCTAAATGTTATGCAGTTACACAAAAAAGAAAAATAAAGGTGCCCTTCTGACCAGCTGTGATCCAGTTGCCCTAACATGATACCCACCATATAAACTTCAGCTGGCCCTCAGGGTTTGGGACAAGATGAAGTGTTTGTCACAGCTCTCAATACTTGGATTTCATCTTCATTTTGATTCTGTTCTCAACTCTTTTGCCTAACAAAATTAGCTTACTGTGATGATTTAGACTAATACTGTGTGGAATCTATCTTGGTGGCTCTTGAGATATTTTTAAAATATTTATATATACTCAACTGCTTCCAACAATCTTTCCTCCTTTAGTTTTGACCTATAATTTTATGTATTCATTCAGAGTTTTTCATCCATCAGAATAAAACTGTTTTGTTTGCATGAAATATTTTATTGGTTTCTTATGTATTTTCATCATTAAATGCACTTGGGTTATATAACTCAACACTATGCAGAAGCTGACTTTCCATATCCTATTAATAATCCATAAACTCCATAGAACTACTTTAGACTTTTTAAACCAAATTATCTTGAATCTTACACAACCAGTGTCGCTTCAGCTTCTGGTTTAGAAAAAAGATCATTCTGTGGCTAGCCTTGCTATCTCACGGAACCTCGAAGAATAACATCTTTCCATTCCTGGTTTCTTTTTGCTTTCAAGATGCTTTAAAAACTGAGAGTGTAGGCCTGGGGTTGTGGCTTAGCGGTACAGCACTTGTCTAGCACATGTGAGGCACTGAGTTCAATCCTCAGCATCACGTAAAACTAAATAAACAAAGGTATTGCCTCCATCTACAACTAAAAATATTTTTGAAAAAAAAAACCTGAGAGTGTAAAAATGCAGTGTATCAGAATTAATAAAATTATGCCAATTAGTGACCTTAAAGACTGACATGTACCCTAGGAGGACGGGAAGGACAGCAGAATACAATAGACACCAGTATTGCTGTATGTATATATGTGGCCGTATAACCAATGTGATCCTGCAACCTGTACACATGGAAAAATGAGAATTCATACCCCATTCAAATCAAATGTATGATATGTCAAGATCATTGTATTGTCATGAGCAACTAATAAAAAAAACTAAGAGTGTAAAAATGCAGTGTATCAGAATTAATAAAATTATGCCAATTAGTGACCTTAAAGACTGACATGTACCCTAGGGGTCAGAGAAGGAAATTGCCCATCAAACTCCTCACGGAAACCTCCTAAGTACAGCAGTGCAAGTCCAAAAGATTCCTGGAGAGACGCCTAGATGAGTTACTAAGCCACATGTGAGCTCCTCCCAGCCTCTCACTGGGTCCAGCCAGACAGAATCCACCTGGCATGCTGAGTATGAAAACACATGATGCTTTTGTAGTCTTGACATTTCTTCCCCAAAGAAGCCACACTCAGATGTTTGTGGAGTGAACTCTTTAAGTCTGGAATTACTGAAAACTTAGTAGGTATTTTTTCAGAGCTCCAAATGAGGTAATTGGGATTAATTAGATTATTTCTTTTTATTCTCCCCCTTTTTCCTTCTATCTTCAAGTTATAAGAGACTTGGCATTTTTAAGGGGAAAATAAACTTTTCTCTGACTTTTTTATTGAGTCAACTTTTTTATTGAGTCCCATTGGGATCAATACCCATAAAATGAGCCAACTTGTCTCATTTGCTTCCTTATAATCAAGTGAAATCTGCCGTCTTTTGGAATAGTGGGATGTTTTTAAGCACCAGTACATCGAGAGAGAGAGAGAGAGAGAGAGAGAGAGAGACTGACTTTCCTTTACAAGTTCATGTTTTCATAAAATAAGGTATTACTGAAAATAGAATGAATTTTCAGTCCTTCTGATGGGTATATGAAACTGCTACATAGAACCATTATGGATTGTGAGGAGCAAGAAGAATAAAAGAGGGCTTTGTTCATTTGAGATGAGAATTTCTAAATTAACCAAAAAAAAAAAAAAAAGAATCATTTTCTGTTTGAGTGCAGCTGAGTTTTTTGGAAATGTATTAATGGAAAGACTGATCACTGCATTTCACAATTGTATTTTGTTTATATTCGTAATTGTGATGTCATAGCTACTTTCCAGTTGTTCAAAAACTTTAGGTCCTGAATTGGCATGTCAGGGGTGTGAACCAAAATTCTGTATTTTTTATAAGCCTCTGGTGATGCTACTGCTGCTGACCACAGACCAAATTATAAATAGCAATGGTTTAGAGTACCTTTACATAGAAATTCCAAATGCAATAATTTGGAAATTTGAGGGTGAAGGGTAGAATTTTGTAGGTTAGCATTTGGTTTGTCAAAGACAGCTTAGTGGTTGAACATGTACCTTCACAAAGGCTGTGTTCCTGGTTCACATCCTGGAGGATGCATCCTTTGTATAAAGGCTGCTTCCCCTGTGCACCCTCTACTCCTATTTTTGTAGCAAACTAATGAACAGATTATATTCAATTTCCTTGAGGATGGAGGTATTTTACTGTGTTTCAGTCTTAATATGCCTGGAGCCCAGCATATTCCCTGGCTCCTGGCCAATTGATGAGTTGAATTGAATCAAAATGAATTGATTGAACTTCATTAGAACAGTATGGAGATGACCTGGTTTTGTCCATTTAAAAATCACTTGTTTTCTTTTTAAGGGATTTATACTGCCTTTGTGTCCAAATTTAAAATTCTGCTGTCAATAATTAAAAACTAATTTCTAGAGTGATATACTCCTTTTAAACCATATTTGCTTAAAATGCAACATGAAAAACTAAATATAAATGTAAATTAAAGGTAATGAAGACTCAAGAATCTCAAAGTTTTATTCCTAGGCATAGTGAACAAAATTAGGTCTGCAATAAGAAGACTTTGAAAATCATTTTCTGTTTAAGAATTTTATTCTGGGAATAAGAGGGAAGGCATTTGTGGACTATTGTGACAGATTCAAACCTCTTCTTGTACTTGTATGAAGGTACATATTATTCTTGAGTCTTCTATAAAGCATACAAATCCCAAAAGATTCCAGTTAGGTTATTTGCAGCTTGGAAGAATTTAATAAATTATTGTATCAATCACAGTATTTCATAACTGAAACTTGAATACCATTTTTCATTATTTCATTCAATAGTTGACTATACTTTTTAAAAACTTTTAGCGGGTTAATTGAGATTTAAATTCATATACCATACAGTTCACCCATTAAATCTACAATGACTTCTAGGATATTCACAGTATGTATACCCATCGTCACAATCAATTTTAGGAACTTTTTAATACTCCAAGAAGAAATTCTGTACCCCTCAGCTATCACCCTCTCCCACAGCATTCTCCTGTGCCTCCAGCCCTAGGCAAACAAGAATCTACTTTCTGTCTCTGTAGATGTACCTATTTTATATATACCATATATGGACTCATATAATACATGGTCTTTTGCACCTGTCTTCTTTCACATAGCATAATCTATTCAAAGTTGATCCATGTGGCATGTATCAGGACTTTGTTCCTTTTGTGGAGAAATAATGCTTTACTATATGACTATACCACAGTTTATTCATTCAGTGGTTAGTGGACATTTAAGCTGTTTCAGCTTTTTTAGCTATTATGAATAAAATTGCTATAAACTTTCATGTACAAGTTCTTGTGTGGAAATATGTTTTCATTTCTCTTAGATACATACCTAAGAATGGATTTTCTGAGTCCTATAGTTTAATCTCTTAAAAAACTGCCAGACTGTGCAAGGGTTGCAACTTCTCTACATTCTTTCCAACACCTGCTGACATCTGTCTTTTAATTGTAACCATCCTAAGGAGTGTACATGGTGACCCATTGTGGTTTTTATTTGCATCTCCATGACAGTGATTTTGACCATTTTTTCATATGATTGACCATTTCTATATCTTCTTCTTCAGATCCACTGCCCCTATTTTAATTAGGGAATGTTTCTCTGTATTGTGGAGTTGGAAGGGTTCTTTATATATTCTTACAAATCTCTTATCTCCGTTTCCTGGTAGTCAAAATACATATATTTAGTTGTAGTTCAACACAATACCTTTGTTTTATTTATTTATTTATTTTATGTGGTGCTGAGGAGTGAACCCAGCATCTAGCATGTGCTAGGCAAGTGCTCTATCACTGAGTCACAACCCCAGCCCTCCTGATGGTAACTTTTAAAGCACAACAACTTTCCATTTTGAAGAAATCAAATTTATTTTCCTTTGGTTCTTGCACTTTTGATATCACATCCAAGAAAACAATGTCTAATTCAATATCATAATGTTTATCCCTATGTTTTTTTCCAAGAGTCTGTGCTGATAGGTCTCACATTTAGGTCTTTGATCGATTTTAAGTTAACTTTTATATATGGTGTTCTTCTTTTTTTTAAGTGCTGTGATCTTGGCTACCATGCAAGTCTGAACAGAGCACTAAGAACATATCTCTCTGCTGAGTATAACCTTGAAACCTCCAGACACGAGGGCCTAGACATCATCGAGAATGCAGTTGACAATTTAGAGCCAAGGAGTGATAAACAGAGATTCATGGAGATGTACCCTGCTGCATTCTGTCCACCAATGAAGTTTGAGTTTCAGTCTCACATGGGTGATGAGGTCAGTAATTGAAAATTTTAAAATTAATGAATTGTCTGTTCATTTATACTTATCCTCATCTGTTATAACCCAACAGTTGTAAAAATTCCCATTCATTTTATCTCTTTTGCCTTTGCACAAGATCTCAGAATAATAATATATTAAGACCAACCATTACCACCTTTTAAAACAAAGGTTGAACACTCAAATGCCAAACAGATAAATGTGCACATTTGTCTGGGTATAAGTCCCAAATCATTCCAGAATAGTTGGAAGAGTCTTCCTCCACCTCAGAACATTCAAATTAAAATTAAAAACCAAACATCTTCCAGACTCAATAGAATCTTTCTAAAGACTCCTTATAATACTGATTTAAAGATCTCTATAAAGAAAAATAATTGTAAAAGCAGGCAAAAGGAAGAGGGAGGAAAAAGTACAAAACATTTTTTAAGACTCAAGTTGATTCCATTTTAGCTTATTGTAGTGATGGTCTGTTTTTAAAAATAGATGCAGTTATAATATTCATGGAAGTTTCTTTCATGTCTTTATTTGAAACACCTAGTATTTAGATGTGTAAGATATATGTGTGTTTGCCAGCTATATTTCTAATCTGATTTTACTTTTGTTAAATAAATTACTTGTCTATAAATGGTAAGTATAGGCCAAGCATCCTTAATCCAAATATCTGAAATGCTTCAAAATCTGAATCTTTTTGAGTGCCAGTGCTCAAAAAGCTTCAGATTTTGGAACATTTTAGATTTAGAATTTTCACATTCCATTTCAACTAACTGGTAAGGATTAATGCAAACATCCCCAAATCCAAAGAACTAAAATCCAAAACAATTCTAGTCCCAAACATTCAGATAAAGAATACTGAACTTGTAGTCCTTCTCAGTAACACATGAATTTTAACAAATAAGATGAATGATTTATGCTGCCCGATGTTATCTTCCCAAACCAAATGGTTGTTTTTCATTTTTTCAGTTGTGTATATGTTAAACGTAGAATGATAAAATGTCACAGATAACTGACTTCGGCTGTATGTCAATGGGTTTGTTATTATTTTAATAAAGTGGATCTGTTGCCCTTTTTTATGGCCAGTTCTTCCAGGGACCAGTAATCTCTATGATGTTTTGGAGACACCATTAAATGCTGACAAGGAAGATAAAAAGACATTATTTCTGGTGTCAATGAATAATACTCAAATTCTGATTTTTTTTCATAACTGAAATGATGGCTAAAACATATTCTACCAAAGCCTAGGATGAGTTGCCTCTTCAGTATAATGGTAAATAATAAAATTGACTGATATCAGCTAGTGAAGCTATGGTTGAAAGATGCTAAAAATAGGCATTCACATTTTCTGAGTTTTTACTATGGGCCAGGCATCCTTCTAAGTGCTTTTGAATATATTGTCTCATTGCATGCCAGCTTTGTAGTGTAGAAACTTTCCATTTGACAGATGAGGAAAATGAGGTTTTATAACTTGCCACAGGCACTCAGCTAGTTGATGGCAGAGCTGGGATTTAAGCACAACTGGCTGTCTCCAGATCCCACACTGTCCAGAAAGGCCTGATGCCTTCATTACTTCACCTGTAAAATCCCCTGGATCATCCTTTGCACTCTGCCCTCTGCCCTCTGCCCAGTGGTCATTAGGATTCCACAAGCAAGGCTCCAGCATCAGTGCTCCATCTCAGGAGCGCCTGTTCTCAGAGCAGTGCTTCCGACAGCTGCTGTCTTCCCGGTCATAGCCAAGCCAGGCAGCTGCTCTCCACGCTTGCCACTTATATCCAAGTCTCTATTTAAAACTAAAGTTTTTGAGGTGGCTGATAAAAGTAAAGATGTGCCAGGTGTGGTGGCACACGCGTGTAATCCTAACAATTTGGGAGGGTGAGGCAGGAGGATCACAAGTTCAAGGACACTCAACAACTGATCAACACCCTGTCTCAAAATAAAAAGGACTAGAGATGTGGATCAGTAGTTAAGTGCCCCTGGGTTCAATCCCTTGAACCAAAAAAAAAAAAAAAAAAAAAGAAGAAGAAGAAGAAGGAGGAGGAGGAGGAGGAGGAAAGATGTAACTGGAATCTTGAGAGAATCAGTGTGACACTTGTGCTTCTGGTTGGTGGTCCTCCTTGTAACTGCAGTTTCTTATTCTCCATCAGGTGTGTCAGGTCAGTGCCCAGCAACCGGTCCAGGCAGAGCTCATGCTCAGGTACCAACAACTGCAGTCCCGCCTGGCCACGCTCAAAATCGAGAACGAGGAGGTGAGCATTTGTTCTGCCCCACCAGTACTGGAACTCCAGGGCAAAGCAGAAGGCACGCTCACGTGACCTAGGCATACCTGCTGTTCCAAGTGCAGTCTGCATCCTGTACTTTGAGCTACCAAGGTTCCTACAAAACTCTTTATAAAAAGGATAAAAGCAGAGAATAATATTTTAAAGAGATTCACTGACTATAAATGTAAACATACCTTGTTTTCCTAAATTATAATTCATACTGGAAATAATTCCATGAAATATCTAATTCACATATATGTCCAAAAATATGTAGTCATGTGTAGAAGACAACTTTTGACTGACAAATTAATTTAATCCTAACTTTTGAAATCAGTAGTTATTGTGTTATTTTTCTTTATGATCTTCCATGTTCTCCAAACTTTTGGTACTAACCATGGCATTACTTATAAAATTAGTACAAAGATCATATTTTGAAATAGGGAGAGAAAAGTGTTTATTTGCTGAAATTCATATTTTAAAGGCTAGAATATGCAAATGTGAATTATGAATATACATGAGAGAGAGAGAAAAAAAGAAGATGCAGTTAACAATTCAGCTATTTAGATGCCTATTTCTGAAATTAACTTAATTGGATCCACATTCTCCTAAAATAAAAACATGAACCATGAATGTTTCTTATATTAGCCAAGGCTTTCAGTTATAATTTATAGGACCAGTCACAGATACTCAAGTCAAATAGTTAACTTGTTGATCAAGGTTTGAAGTAGCCTCAGACATGATTAGATTTTATTATCAGGAATCTACCCCCCCTCTCTCTGAAATGATTTGTTCATATGCATTGGTGGGATTTGGGGCATACATCCAAAACTACATGGTCACTTACAGCTTGCCATCTTACCCAGCCCACATCCTTATCTCTGAAAAAAAAAGCTTCCTCTTCATTGGCTGGGATTAAGTCATGCATACTTGATTCTCTTGTTTTGCCAGCCTAAATATTGTGCCACTCATAGACCCCTTTGATTGACAACCCCAACAGAAATAATATATTTCTAGAGACAGAAAATTCCCAAAAAGAAGGAATGTGGAACAGAAAGAGAAAAACAAACCCACATAGATAAAATTAATTTTCAAAATTCACTTTAGTACCCTGTTTTATTTTAATTTAGCTGCGGTGTTTTGAGCTATGTGCATTTCTGTTAAGAAAGAGTGACCAGTTTTTCTAGATCTTTATAATTTGATCAACACTCATCATAGCTTTCAGACTTCTGTTCTTACTGGAGGAACCAAACCAACCCTTACTCAAGATGCAGCCAATGTGAACTCTATGTAATAAAGTCCCACAAATGAGCCTTTCCAACAGGGAAGTATTGCTGTCCTTGAGGTAGTGTTTTAGAGCTTAGGGTTTGGGCTAGGCAGCACAAAATACTTGCCGTTTCTTGGATCCTGGAAGATCTAGTTTGTATGTCTAGTGGCTTCCAATGTTTTTCAAGCATATCCTCCTGCTGTTTTATTTGAAAAACATTCCTAAACTCTAGGAAAATAAAGTGTTATACCCAAGGTCGAAACTGGCAACCCACAGACCTGTTTTGTTTGGCTTCCAAAGTTTTGGCTTATAAAAGAAAAAAAGTACAGAAAAATCTGGCAACTCTGGCCCTGTGTTGCCTCATGAACTAAAGAGCTAGGGTGTCTGAATTCACTTGTCTGTAAGTCATTCATTTTTCCAGTCTTCTTACATTTATTCTATTTATGTTATCTGTCTGGCTTTTGTAAGCCTTTGAGTTTGTAATCCTTGATATTTCCCATAATAAACTTAACATGGAGAAGCACAGTGTCCCTATAAACTGGTAGAGTCAGGCAGTACTTTTTGAGGGTTGACTTTAAAAAATTAGCTGTAGAGGCAAATGAATTGGATTGTCTTGACGTTCCCTGCAAGCATGAATAGTGGTTTATGATTTGTTAGATACAGAACAAAGTTTGCTGCAATAAAATGGTATTTTCAAAGAAAGGAAGATTTAAATTAGGTTTTTGGTAATCAGTAGGTTTCTACAGGTACAGAAGGAGGAAAAGATGTTTCAGTATATCTCAAGGTATTCTGGGAAGATAGAGCAGTTTGGTTGACAGCCTGGATCTCCATGGGGATGAGCGGATGGTGAAGGCAAAGTCATATGACAGGAAGATTGGAGAGTCGAGTCAAGGAGTTTTGTTACTGTGGTGCAGTTGATTTCAGTACAAGAATGTTTTTCAAGCATCTTTGGCATTCCAGATATTTTGCCAGGTATGGGGAACACAGAGATGGATAAGTCATAATGAGCTTCTGAGTAGATTAAGAGAGCCATTGACTGCAACAAGTAATTTGCTTAGGAACAACAGCCATCCTTGCTGATTTGGAGTCCCTTGGTAGCTCTTTCCTCTACCATAAATAAGGGATTTGCCGCTATCCTCCTCTGATACAAGCAAGGGCAGAAAATTGACATATTGGTATCAAACCAAAATTGCAAGTAAAGAAACACAGTATAATTCTCTGCCTCTGTCCAAAATTTACTGGAAAGACTTCAGTTAACTAAAAACAATTACAACTGCCCAGCGAAAGCATCAACATTGAGGAATAATTTCATCCATGTATGCAAAAGCAGGGACACTGACGTTAAGCAGAGCATGAAGCTTTTCACCAAATCTTAAGACTTCTTACTATAAATAGTGGGCAGCACTGGACTGTAGGGGGTCCCCTCCAAGGGACTTTCTATGCTGAAAGCCCCCAGAGCATTTTTGACCTGTGGACAAATTTTCTTTGTTCTACTGTGCTTCTTTTTTTAAAGTTAGTGCTGTCACTTAAAAATGGGGAGTTTTGCATAAAACTATTAATATCTTGCTCAAAAAGAAAAAGAAAAATCAAATTACACTAGGTCTGTACCTCGGCAGGAGAATAACAGGCTGGAGCTGAGCAAGGAATGCTCCCCTCAGACAGGATGCACTTCCCCTTTGCCATGCTCTCCACCTAGCCCACTTGCCTCAGTTATGTCTTGGTTGACCCTTAAAGATATTTAAATTTGCAACACCTGCTTAAAAACAAAGATATAAACATTTGTGAAATGGCTTCCATATACTCGTAAGTAGTAAAATCTGAAATGACACAAAGGTTTGAGGAGGAGTTAATTAAATTTGAGGATGGAAATTCAGAATGGATTGACATTTATTGTCACTTCACAACTCTACCTTTACCTATTAATTTTTTTTAATGAGCTTTCATTTTCATCATGTGGTACATTTGCATCCATGGTAACTCAGTCTGGTAATTGCAACTCCCAGTGATTCCAAGAGTATTGGTAGATAAAAGTCTGCTGCCCCACAACTTCTGCTCAACTTTTGGTTTTCTTTTTATTTACTTAAGATGGTAACCTTTTTATTAAAACTGAAGCACTAATGAACATTTACTCTTAAAGTCAACACTTTAAAAGCAAACTCAATCTAAGTAATCATTGATACTATTCTCATTATAAACATTTTCAAAACTCTTTCTGACCTCATGTCACACAGTCTTGTGTCTGCTTTCTCAAAGTTTGCTTTTAAGTTTTGTCATAGGGATTTCTGCTGAGGGGTTGTTCCTGTTGCTGCTTTCTTTTAAAGCTAACCTCTGGAGCAATTCCCCAGATTTTATAGCTCCCTTTTCTTAGAATTCCTCCTTCCTTCCATCACACAGCTAAAGAAAAAGGAAAATGAATGACACAAAGTAAAGCAACTCTGTCATTCAGATTTCTTAGGACAATGTCAGTTTTAAGCACTTTGTCACATTTTTGGACCATTTGGTCCAGAAAATAGAGTTTTCATCAGCATATCACTTCTTTGCTCTGTGTAAAATCTTCTCACAGGTGGAACAACTGAATTCTTAAATTATGCCAGTAGATTTACCACCCTGGAAAAAAGAAGTTTGAGATTCCAACAACCAATTTGCAGCTGTGTTTAATGAACTAATATTCCCACATAAATTTTCCTAGTCCACTTAAAATCTTTCACCAGCAGCTTGCTAAGAAGTGTTTCACAAACTGTTCCAAAGATATATTCCCTACATGATATATTCCCTATTTTCAACAATAATGTGCAAGATTTTAGGCAAACACTGAGACAGTTTTCATGACATGGGTAATTGAGGGAAGTAAGAGATATTTCAGTTTTATTCTCAATACCTAGGATAGAAAAATCACATTTCCCCTCCAAAGTGCCTGTACTACCAATGACTGCAGCACAATCCCAGGTCACATAAATCACAAACCCTCATGGGAAATTCTCAAAATCTTCTAAAACAGAATGAGATATGGAGCTTGAAAACTACTTAGTTATAATGGCTGTTTTGTATCTTCTCTGTGGCCTTGAACTCTAATTATACTTATTTAAGCATCTCCAACTTTCCTGTAACCTTCTACTAATGAGGGAACATGAGAACCTAACTGAAAGATAACTGCATTCAATCCCTTGAGTGATACAATTATCTTGGCCAAAATTGAAAACAGGATTGACTTCCATTACAAACATATTAATATTTTTGGTTTCAAATATGCTTTAACTCACCGAAGGGAGGGCCCTAACCCAGAAGAACCCCAAGGTGAATGAGGACAGTTTCTAGAAAGGGTACAAAAGGCATATGGTACCCCAAAGAAAATGGCAGAGCTCAGAATGACTCTCAACAAAGAAACTACCCATTGCTGGTATGTTGGCATTCTTTGGCATCCATGTGTTTGAAAATAGGATGATTTTAACTTTTGCCATTCTTTCAACAAACATTTTCTGATAATCTGATGTGGTCCAAGCATTGTGCTTGTCACTGGAGCTAGATTAATAAGCTATCCCTGACTTCAAATTAAACCCAGTGTAGGCAGAAAATTGACCTCTAAACTTGTGAGAAATGGATTTAGGATCATGCTCCTTAAATCACAGTCAGTATTGGGTGTACCCCATGGGCCATTACATCAGAGGCAGGGTAGACTGCAGGAAAACAGATTTTCAGAGGCACAGCTGAAGGCAGAGATTTTGTTCAGAGAGCCCCTGGGCAATGAAGCTGTTTTGTTCCTTAAGTTATATCGTTGTTGAGAAAATGACTTTTGTTCCAAAAATTAGGAGATATCTGTATTTGTAAAGGACCTCTTAAATGCAGAAACATAGATTAATAGTGTGAATTCCTCTGGAATGGTGATGTGACCCCCTGCCCTCAAATTTGTAGGGCAGCAATGATTGAACTAGCTTTCCAGATCTGGTAACACCTTACCCAACATAGATGTCTGCACCTGTGTCACAGGCCGAGGAACAAGGGAAGGCCATGACAAGATGCTGTCTCTCTGCTCCTCCATTTTGCCAACTGTAGCCTGCATTAGCACTAAGTTTGTGTACCATAAGGTAATTAACTATGGTATTAATGTGCATGTGTATATGGTCCCTTTCTGCTAATTTTTAATACATCTGAAATGACACAGTGCTATAATTGAAATTCATACAAGGTTGGTAATGGTGAAGGAAGGAGTAATTAAGTGGAGAGGGGAAGGAAGGATGAGGGTCACCTTTGCAGAGACAGTGATGGATCTTAGAGGATGAATAGGCCTGCATCTGAGGCAAGATGCAAGGCACAGTGCCATCAGATAGTGTTGCGTGTGTCACAGCATGAATTGTGTTACCCCCAAATTCACATAGGAAAGTCTTAGCCCCTAGTGACTCAGAATTAAGAAAAGGTCTTAACAGAGGTCACCAAATTAGAGTGAGGTCATTAGGGTAAGTCCGTAGCCCAATATGAGTGGTGTCCGTATAAAAAGATGAAAATTTAGACACAAACACAAATAAAGAGAAGATGATATGAAGAGACACAGGATTAGGAAGGAGACAGCCATCTTCAAGCCAAGGAGAGAGGCCTGAAGCATATCCTTCCCTCTCAGAATCAGAAGGAACCAACACACAGGCACACACCTTTATTTTGAATATTTAGCCTCCAGAACTGTGAAACAGTTGATTTCTGTCAATTAAGTCCATGATTTGTCCTACAAAACTAATTTCTGTTTGGGAAATGATATCCCCAAAAGACTTTCTTGTTCTCCCAAAAAGTTGTAATGTCCTGGGGAAGGGGTAGAGAGCAGGTCTACAAAAGGCCACAGAAGGGACCTCTCCTCCATCATTCATTTCCATGCCCAGATAGAGTGCAGGCCGCCTGGACGGCTCCTTGGTGCAGTAGATGTACACCTTGGTTTTTCATGAATTCCTTGTCAAGTCTTTGACCTCTCCCCCTACCAAAGCCAACTGAATTTTCTTTCTGCTGATGTGAAGTTAAACACAAAGCCTTGTGTTTGCTTCATTGTATTCCCACCCCACCCATTACCATGGCATCACGTGTCAGGAGCTGGTGTTATTCTTCAAGAGCGTCCCATGGAATGATATGTAGTCTCACCCGTAGTATCTGGTGACTTCTGTCACATCCTTTATTCTTCTGGACAATCCCAAATGTGCTTGTAACACCATTGCTTCTAAGAAAGAAGTTGAAAAAAAAACGAAGGAAAACGTTAATTTGATTCTTCTGTGCATATTCTGTACATGTGCATTGGATACTGGTGCTGTGACTGGTTTTACTACCCACCAGAACACGGTTCTAATGAATCCTTGTTCTGAAGCCATCTGTCTCATAAACTATGTCAACATACTTTGTTTTGGGGATGCTAGAGATTGAACCCAGGCTTGCTCTATCACTGAGCTATATCCCCAGCTTTTTTGTGTTGTTGAAGTTTTAAATTTTGATACAGGGTCTGACTAGGTTGCTCAGTCTGACCTTGAACTTTCGATCCTCCTGCCTCAGCCTCCCAGTAGCTGACATTACAAGCATCTGCCACCACACCTGCCCAGTGAATATACTTTAACTGCCAAATTCCAAAAAAACTGTAGATTATTTTAATGCAAACAATAAATGCAGATTTTTATTTTAGGCCATGATGACTTTTTGTTTTGTTTGGGTGATTTTTCTTTTTTCCCTATTTTTGGTTTTGGGAGCTTTTTCTTTTGTCTTAATTTTAATTGGCACTGTGTTTTAATTAGAAACCTACTTAACCTTATCAACCTCACATAATTTTGTTTTTACACTCCACCAAAATCTTAAGAATATTATGTACCTTTCAACTTTCTATATCCTTTGAAGTTTTGCTGTGCTTTATGTAGTTACTTCTGGTTTATTTTTCATTTAAACCATTTCCAAAAAAAAAAAAAAAAAAAGATGAGCCCTCCACTTCTGATGCTTCAGTGCTTTTCAAAGGTGTCCCAGCATCTTCATTCCCATCGGTACTTACGATCATTTCTTAACCAAGGTCTCCTGGCTCACTTTTCCACCTTCTGTGTCTTTCCCTTTTATTGTTCATGAGGTCAGGGATTTCTTTAAAAATGTAACTCTGAGCCAGGCTTGGTGGTGCATGCCTGTAATTCCAGTGGCTGGGGAGGCTGAGACCAGAGGATCTTGAGGTCAAAGCCAGCCTCATCAATAGTGAGATGCTAAGCATCTCAGTATGACCCTGTCTCTAAATAAAATACAAAATAGGGCTGGAAATGGGGCTCAGTGGTTGAGTGCCCCTGTACTTAAAAAAAAAAAAAATGAACTCTGAACTGTCACTCCCATTCCTTGTAGATATCAGTGGCTCCCTAGTGATCCTCAATTGAGAGTGAGGTATTGGGGCCTTATTATAGCAGTTTATCTCCTCTAAACGTTCTCCTTTTACCCACATAAAACTAGTTGTTGTAGCCCACAGGGGCTGCTGGGGTGTCTCTCTTCTTCTACCTGGAGCACCCTTTTTTCCAGTGAATTTCTACTTCAACATCTGGCTCAGAACTTACCTCTTCAGTTCTGTCTTCTTCGACCTCCTCAGATGGCACAGTCTAATCTCTCACCAGTGCTTTCTTACAAATTTGTAAGTATCAAGAGTGTAGTTGAATAAAGTAGTAATCATGCTTATTTAATGACATTTCACTTGCTATATGTAGGCGTAAGTAAAAGGCTTTCATTTTTTTAATGTGACTATAAAACCTAAAGAGCTATAAAATAGTCAAATACCTTCAATATTTAATTATTAATTATTCTTAAGTATTTAAAATCATATATAAAATTATGTTTTAATTTAGAAATATGATTTATTTTTCATTCTCACAATTTTACGGAGACTTTTCATATTTTCTGATACTGTATTTGTCATTACCAGAGCCACATTTTGAGTCATAAGGAATACTCTCACCAGAGTACGCCTTCTTCACATCTATTAGTTTGAGATATTATACTTTAAAAAACTCATGCATGATGCTGTCATTAGAAATTTTCCCACAAGCCACAAGAACCCATTCGACTATAGATATGTAATCATGACCTCCTTAAAGTAATTAATTACAGTATTATTTTTAAAAATGATCTCAAGTATGCTTTTTTCCAACAACGTCTGTCTTTTGCTTTGTGCTTACTCCCAGAAATAATTAAGCCTCTTACATTCCTTTTTCCCTTTTAGTAATCCTATCATAATGACCTTTTTAAACATCCAAACTAGTACTGATTGCTATTGTTTATTCATTAAATACTATGAGGCTATTTTTTTTTTTTTTTAATAATCAAACCGATTTCCACTTCCTACAATGGTGGACTGGGTCACTCAGCTAGTTCTTCCTTTCACATTTTATTATCCAGGACAAGGTGATTAGCCAGACCTGAAGCTCATGACACAGAAAACTACATCTTCCCAAAAGGAAGGCTCATCCAATATTTCAAATAGTAATAAAATCTAGCTATTCTAAACCACTATTGTCCCCAATGGTTTGGGAAAATAAATATTCTCTTTGGAGACTGATAACTTCACTTTAGGCCTCAAATAACTCTACAAAAATGTCCAATAAAAGTAATAAAGCACAAGAGGAAACAATAATATGAGTTATATCCAGAAGAATAACAGAGAATAAAGATCTACAGAAGCTTCAAATTTTGAGATTATTGGACACAAACTAAAAAGGGCTGCTTACAGTATTCAAGAAGATAAAAAAAAGACAAGCTTAGATTTCAACAGGGAACAATAGCAATAAAATAAAAGATTTGAAAATGAACCACATAGGAATTTGAGAACTAAGAATTACACTGAGCAATGAAATCAGTGAATGTTTTAACTTCCGATTAGACACATCTGAAGAGTGAATTGTCAAAGTAGAAGAAAAAGTAAAAGAAAATAATCAAAATGAAGTACGTAAAAATCAAAGGATATAATAATAGGAAACAAAGATAAGAGATTTAGAGAACATAATGAAGTCTAGTATAATAATTGAATTGCTCACCACCCTAAAAGTATTCTATAATCGAAAAGAGAAAGTCTGAAAACTTGGCACAGTTTATGAAAAATATCACAAAGATTCAAGAAATCCAAAAAATTCCAGGCCAAAAATATAGTTTTGAATTTATTTATTTATTCTAAGTGTTTTTTTTAGAGAGAGAGAGATAGTTAGAGAAATTTTTTAGTATTTATTTTTTAGTTTTTCGGCAGACACAACATCTTTGTTTGTATGTGGTGCTGAGATCGAACCCGGGCTGCACGCATGCCAGGTGAGCGCGCTACCGCTTGAACCACATCCCCAGCCCCTAATTTATTTTAAGTTTTATAACCCAGGGTACTAAGCAAAATATATTTTTAAAATCTTTATCTAGATGCATTATGTTGAAACTGTAGAATTCCAAAGATGAATTGAAAACTTAAAACTCCTGGAGAAAAAAAGGTTTCATCCAAAGTAATGACAGACTGACGGTAAACATCTCACTCGATAAGAACATGGAAGCCACAGGAAAGTGCAGTGGTACCTTCCATATACAGAAAGAAAATAACTGCCAAGTAGAAAAATATCTTTCATAAGTGAAGGTGAAGTAAAGGAGATTTTCAAATGAAAAACAGACTCATACTAAAATAATTTTTAAAGGGTACTCAAAATACAAGGAAAAGAGATCAAAGAATGTAATAAATATATGAATAAAGCTAAGTGAATACTGATTGTATAAAACAATAACTAGTAATGTCTTATTTAAATATATGAAAATATTTTCCTGCATATCCTATTCAATCCATTGCAAAAATAGCATTTAAATCAGGAGGAGGAAGATAAAGCTATCAATTTACATTAAACTTTGATAAACAAAGGCAGGCCTATGACCTTTGATAAGTAAGATAGATTTTTTAAACTCCTGGAAGATAAATAAATAAAAAGGCTCCTAGAAGATAACATAGAACAGTATCTTCCTGACCATGTGATAGGAAAATATTTCTTAAATGGGACACAAAAAGCACCAATCACAAAGGAAAGAATCAATAAATTGATTACATTAAAATCGGAGACTGTTCATCTAAATAACAGTGAAAGTCATGGCACAGAGTGGGAAAAGGCATTTATAACATGCATAATTAACAAAAGACTCATATCCATATCTGTAAATCAGTGAGAAAAAGACTCATCACTGAAGAAAACTGAGCAAGAGATTAGAAGAAAGCATTCCTAAGGAAGGAGATCCAAACTGCCTTAAAACTTTATTCAATGACATACATCAGGGAAAAGCATGTGGAAACCCCAGGGAGATACCACTGCTCAGTGATTTAAACTGAAAGACCAAAAATATTAACTATTGATGAGGATAGGAATTCTCCTACCTGCTGGTGAAAATATAAACTTCGACAGTCACTGTGGAAAACATTCTGGCAATACTCCTCAGCAGAAATTCTATCCATTTATATGAGGCCCAACAAAATTGCATTCATAGTAGCATTATTCATAATAGCCAAAAACTAAAAATAAATTATCTATAAATAGCTAAGGGATAGAGCACTTGCGTAGCATGCCTGAGGCCCTGAATTCAATCCCCAACAGCACAATAAATAAATAAATAAACTAACAAATAAATAAATGTGATATAATGTGGTCTTATAGTAAATATTCATCTATAAAGTACCATACCCATAAGAAATGAATGAATCTCACTAACATTGAGCAATCGAAGCAAGACAAAAAATACATGCTGTAGAATTCCATTTATGCAAAGTACAAAAATGGACAAAATTAATATGTTGTTAGAAATCAGGGGACCTTGGAGGAAGAGGGAAGAGTGTGTGGAAGTGGGTAACACAGGTTTCTTGTCTGTTGTTTATGGTCACAACAGTTGTCCACTCTGATCATTCATCAGGCTGTACACACATGGCCTCTATTTTTCAGCATGTAGTTTCACTTCAGTTAAAAAGGTTATTTAAAGCAAAGGAGTAATTGTGAAAACCTGTGATCTCTGAGATTTATAAGGACTCAAATGTAAAGTGTTGTATATTTCAGTAAATTTCAAAGGAATCCTTCCCTTACTTTGGTGATGTGAGGTATTGATGACCTGTCTCTCTCCCCTAATAGGCTCTGAACTCCTTGGGAGCGGGCCCAAGTCCTCATCTCTGCTTGACACAGTGGACTCTCACTGAGTAGATGTGGGATCTGTGAAACAATGTACTAAACCTGAAAAATATATTTCTGTTCCAAGGTCAAAAAAACTACTGAAGCCACCTTGCAGACAATACAAGATATGGTCACCATTGAGGACTACGATGTATCTGAATGTTTCCAGCACAGCCGCTCCACAGAGTCTGTGAAGTCCACTGTCTCTGAAACCTACCTGAGCAAACCCAGCATCGCCAAGAGGAGAGCCAACCAGCAGGAAACCGAGCAATTCTACTTCATGGTACTCCCATTGCTCCCCCAGCCACTCTTGACAGGGCCCAGATCCACAGTTCCCTAGTGCTGCTTCCATAACTGCATCAGAATCATCTGGGGTCTTGAGTAAGATATGGACTCCTGGGGCTGGGGTTGTGGCTCAGCGGTAGAGTGCTCGCCTAGCATGCACTAGGCACTGGGTTCGATCCTCAGCACCACATAAATGTAAAATAAAGATATTGTGTCTACCTAAAACTTAAAAATAAATAAATATTTTTAAAAAAGATATGTACTCCTATTCACGCTCAGAGTTCCTGATTCATTCAGTCTGGATAGAATTAGGAGTTCACGAAGAAGTTATGACTGCTCTAAAAACAGGAGCTTTAGGGGCTGGGGTTGTGGCTCAGTGGTAGAGACCTTGCCTGGCACACATGTGAGGCACTGGGTTCGATCCTCAGCACCATATAAAAATAAATAAATAATTGTCTCCATCTACAATTAAAAAGACAATTTTTTTTTTAAACAGGACCTTTAAACTTTAACTGCTTATTAAAATGCAGATTTGATTTCAGTGGGTCTGGGGAGGAAGGGGCCTGAGAGTCTGCACCTGGAATAGGCTCCCAAATGATGGCTGATACTGTCAGACTGCAGACCGCACATTGAGTAGCACAATTCTAGAATCGAGAAGATAAAAGTGACTGGGCTTGATATCTCTTATGAAAAGTTCCTTGACATTGAATAGTTTGAAAACTTAAAAAAATATATATTTTTACCTTTCAATTGCCTTTTTGCAGAAACTTAGAGAATATTTGGAAGGCAGTAATCTCATCACAAAACTTCAAGCCAAACATGACTTGCTGCAGAGGACTCTTGGAGAAGGTCAGTTATGTGGACTTTGTGGGAAGATGATGTGGACTATGTATTGTGTCATGAGTGTATTCCATAAAGAGTGAATCAACTTAAGAAACAACACTATGTCTTTAGAATTGTTTTTATCTGTGCCTGTGATGATCAAGTTCTCCCCTCAATCCTTTTTTTTTTAAGCTTGGTGATGAACTTGAGGAATAGTCACTCGAGGGAGGGCTGACAACTAACACAGAGCTCCTGTGGGATCTTCAGAGCATGGTGCTCTGATGGGGGACATTGGGAGGGCCTTACTTGCTGCCACCCGCTGACCCCAGTCACTTACTCCTTCCCTTCTTGGGCTTCTCCAGCCCCACCCCTGTTTGTTTTAATGGGCTGGTCTTTGTTGTTCCATCTATTGACTTTTTGGACTCTGGAAACCAGCTAAACGAGTTTGGGTGATTTTTTTTTTTCCTCTTTCATTAGGCATTGTTGGTAGTTGAGAAATAATAGTATAAGTAGGTTGTTGTGCCTAATAATAAAAACAAATGCAAGAGTTAATGCTTATATAAGACTTTCTCTGGGCGGGGCGTTGTTTTGAACTATATTCTTAACTGAGCGCTCTTAGTTTCTTCATTTTTACAAATGAGCAAAATGGACTAAAAACATAGGGGACTTGTGTAAATGCTGTTCTTTCTCCTTTTGTCTTTATGAAATTTAAAAGGAAAAAATAAATACAAAGGCCTCAGAGTATGCAACTTTAATTATCTTTTATTTACACTAGATCCTGCTAGATGTTCTAAAAAGTAAAAGAAAATTTAGAAGAGGGTGGGAAATGAGTGAAATGAGTGGAGTGATCGAGTCAAAAAGAGATTGCCACACATAGACCTGTACCCGGGCCTCCTACCATTCTGGAATCTTCCTTGCCCAGAAAGCAGTATTCCCATCACCTGTCTCATATTTTCCTCTAAAGAACCCGTCAACACCAGGGAATGACCACATGGAGAAAGGTCATCATGACCTAAGCCTCCACATATTACACAGTTAAGATGTCCTATTCCAAAACAAAAGGCCAATTTTACCTGAGAGAGAAAATATTTAAACTACTGAAAAGTGACTAAAAAATAAAACAACCAAATGCAATGTGTGACCCTTCATTAAATCCTGAATCAAAAAATAAGAGTTATGAAGGACATCTTAAGCACGATGGGAAAATAAATATAAACTTTATATTATTGAATTAATGCTAATTTTCTTAGTTATGATAATGGTACTGTGATTATAAAGAATGGTCTTATTCTTAAAAACACCCACTTTAGTATCATTACTTTTAAATGGTTCAGAAAAAGATGATAAAACCAATGTGGTAAGTGTGAACAATTGGGAAATCTAAACAAAGGATATAGGATATTCCTGGTACTATTCTTTCAACTCTTCTGTAGGTTTGAATTTAAAAAAAAAAAAAAAAAAAAAAAGCCTTTTTATCTCAATAGTTTTCTCACTGAGCAATTGTGTCACTTTTTTTTCTTTTCCCTCATAGTGTCATGTAAATTCCTCCCCTACCCCAAATTTATCACAAATGCCTGATATTTTAAGCAATAACTTCAAGGTCAGTTGCCAGCCCCAAAGCATAAATTATCAAGTATAGAAGAATGCTTTCAGACACAAAGCTCTTCCCTACAAGTCTGAAGTCCTCCTGTCTTTAGAAATTGTTGCGTTTGAGAGAATTCAGTACTGTGGGTAAATTCATTCTTGGTGCTTTATGCAGACACGTGTTAATGTGGCTTGAAGCCACATTCTGAAACTTTGATGGGACTCATTCAACATAATTTCTCCTAGGTCTCCTAGAGAGAAAGCCCCAATAGTTTTTACGTGTCATTTTACATGTCATTCTTGGATAGAGCTATAGTTTGGCCAATTTGCTGAGTCTGTATGCCAGATTCTGTCTCTAGCTGCTGTGCTGTTTTACACAGCCACATTATATCTTGTGAACCCTAAGCCAGAAATTCTTCATCTTAGAATTTTCTTTCAGTGGGTTCCAGTGTCCCACAGTGCCACAACTATGTTCAGGTGTCCGAGACCTTCACTGCCCTCAGTTTC
This sequence comes from Spermophilus citellus, assembly GCF_964194105.1. Classification (NCBI taxonomy): domain Eukaryota; kingdom Metazoa; phylum Chordata; class Mammalia; order Rodentia; family Sciuridae; genus Spermophilus; species Spermophilus citellus. Next base: position 84,186,116 of record NC_138197.1, read on the forward strand.
TTCTGCAGAAGGAACTGGATGGCTTTCATGTGGTGGCCGCAGACACACTGGGCTCTGCCCACAGGTTGCAGACCTCTGTATTCCCCAGTCCTGCCCCTCAAGCAGTCTTGGCAACACACCAGTTTCTGGTCAGTGGCTGGGTTTGTCACCCAGAGAAAATCTGAGCATGATAGACATGCTCCACCTTTCAGTTGTGACCATTGTGAGTTTGCTGGCTTTCCATGCAAGCCCTATTCACATTAATTCACTTATACTAAAGGAGACCAGGGGATTTAATGGCACCTGTCCCATGGTGAAGTAATCCAATGGTGAGCCCTTAGGAAGGGATCCAAGTCCTGATTTGGTTAAATAAGGTTAGTGGGACAGGATTAAGGGGCATGTTTGGGGACAGTCTTGACTTTTGAGATAGAAATCACCTCTCTGAATTATACTAGACTCACTGCTGCAAAAACTGCCTTCATGGTAAAACAAATAGAGCCTAACCCCAGGATTTAGCAGTTGATCGTGCACAGCTGAGACTCTAACTACAGACATGTGTTTGGCCTGCCATACTGCTCGATTTTGGCAGGCTACCAGTGGCCCAGTAAGTTCTGTGCTTTACAACATTGTGAAACAACTACATGGGGCTCTTAAAGTGACACTGTCAAAAATCAGAATTCTAAATCTTCAAAAAGTATTAATATAGAAAGAAACACATAATGAGCTGTTAAAGCCACACTCACCATCACCACCTTCATCCTTCAGCAATACCACTATATCTTTTTGTGATGTCATTTGTTTTTAAATCCATTTGATTAATGATAGTAAATGGAAATATACATCTATAAAACTGAGGTTCTTTTTCAGTAATGAGCCTTAATATTCACATTGGCTTCTTTGTGTACATAAGGAGCTAACAGCGGGTAAATATCTATAAAAACCTTTTGCTAAACCCAGAAAATCTGACAGTGAGAGCCAAGTTCTATGTTACATTGTTTTCTGCCCTGGGCCTAAGGAATTCAATGGGGTATCTTCACGTAATCCATTGTCTGTCTTAGAGTAGGAGTACAAATATACTTTCAAAAGACAAGCTGATTGTGAATAATTATGTCTTCTTAGAAAAGCACTGAAGTAGTTGGTATTCTTAAGGAAGAAAAGGACTGGGAAGTGACGCCAGGAATCCTCATCAGTCATTCATTAGGACAAATCCGTGGTGTCTCCATCCAGTTTGAGCTGTGCATATTTTAAATTTTTTCTCTAGCTTTTTTTTTTTTTTTTTAATCTCGAGTTGTCACCAAACTGTGTGTCGTTTTTTCCCTTTTGCTACATAGAGACACGATGCATTTAGGTGTGAAAAATAATTTACTTCATAATTCTCAAGTGAAATTTAAGAGTAATCAAAGGGAGTGTATGTACCAAGAAAGTTAATCCTGGGTCATTTTATTTCCTCCAAATGTCTTGTATGGGAGAGGAAGGCAGTGTGTGGCTCTGTAGTTTTCAATAATTAAATAGGCTTCCAAAGAAAATGCTTGAAATCTAATCCTCAGACCACTGGAAGCTTTCACATTTCTCTGGGAAGGAGAGCCTTCAAAGCCTGTGCATTATTGATCTATTAATGATGATACTGATTAAAAAATAAAACCTCATTCATCAGCTGAGACACACTGAGGTCTATTAGCTGAGAAAACGATGGATGTGGTGGTGCATGCTGTGAGTGATAGTTCTTGCAAAGCTTGCTCTTGGTTCATTACTCAAAACTTGTCTTTTATAGGTTTTTAATTTTTTATTTCATGCTATTAACTATAGATGGATGGAGCAAAATAATTTTAAGCCACTTTATATAATCATCCTTTTCTAAATCTAGGGAATAACTTGATGGGATATTTTAACAACAGAAAAGAAAAATATTCAAGTTTTAAAACATTTCACTTCTAAGTATTATCATCAGTATCGCTACCATTGACTCACTTGAAAATGATTAGCCTGTATTATTTAAGGTTTCAGATATTTGCTAATTTAATAATTTTCATATTTATGTAATGTTTTTAGATTTATTAAAACCTTTATGATTTTTTATTCTTCTAGGACAGACAGAATCATAAGCCATGATTCATACTTTTCCTATAGGATTACTCAAAGTGTTTTCCAGGAAAAAAGACTCACTTTTTTTTTTCTGTTTGTTTGTCTATTTGTGGTACTGAGATAGGACTCAGAGCCCTTGTGCATGCTAAGATGTGCTATACCACTGAGAGCTACATCCCCAGCCCAAGACTTACATTTTTAAATTAGTACAGTTAGTGCTTGGGAGCTCAGAGTTAGAATTAAAACAAACCTGGACCTAGAGCCAAGTCCACCCCTTACTAATAGCATGACCCTGGATAAGTCCTTTCTCTATGTGCTCAGTCTCTTTAGTAAAAGAAGAATAAGGTTATTGTGTAGAGTATTTAATATAAAGTGCTTAGTACACTTTACAACATTTATTGCTTAATTAATACTTAGAACTTTTATTATCACAGTGTCTAATAAATATTAAACATCTTGCTATTTTTATTTTTACTAATATATATATATATATATATATATATATATATCGTATCAGACTTTTATTTCATAATAAAGCATGCAACATGACAATACAGAACAGCACAAGCCACACAGTTGCTTGAACCTCAACCATTGCTCATTCTACTAGTTCACCCTTGGTGATCTCAGTCAGCTCCTATGGTCCCAGGACAACCTAACTGGTAGTGACTCAGATCTTTACCTCCATCCCTGTCCTCTCTGTGCCTTAACCTTATCTGGCCAGATTTCTGCTGGACACTTCCATTTGACGGTCTACAAATCCCCAAATGTCAGCCCACTGTCTGTCCCTCTCCTGCCCAGTAGTTCTCTTCCATTCATGAATATCTATGTTTTTTTTCTGCAGTTCCGTGTAAATGTTCCCTTTGTTCTTATCCCAAGTAGCAGAAGATCAGCAAAAGAAAAGAACCTATACTTAAAAAATAAAACCTAAAAGGACCTATAGTTAAAAGACAGAATCGAGTAGAGAAAGAGGAATCAGGTTCTTTCCCTTCCCCCTCATTTGCACTCCAACCCTGGCCAAGAACTAATTCTGCCAACACTTATAGCAACCTAAATCTATCTATGTTGAAAAAGGTGTTCTCTGATATTATCTGTTGCCCCCTGCTTAATCACTAGATAAAAATCAAACACTTCATGTCACTTTTTATTCAAGAGCAGATAGAGTAGCAGCTCTGTTACAGCCTGGAGTCTTCATCCACCATTCCCAAGAAGTCAGCTTTCTCTACAATGTGAATCTGCACTACAAAAGTATTATATATCATATACTTATAAGGCCTTGCCTATAAGTCTGAATCACTGCATTATGATATAATGACCCGAGCTCACCCATTTTTGCTGCAATATGACCTTCCTCTGCCAGCTATATGTTCAAGCTGTTTCAGAATCAATCATCATTTTGCAAACAAACCAGCTGAATGGTTCACTCTCCCAAACCTCTTCTCCACCCAGAATGTAAGAAAGAGCAGACAGCAGCCATTGACACATATAAGCTTGAAATTAGAGCAGATCATGTGAGTGCTAAGAAAATTCAGCCCTGTTATTTAAAACAAGTCAAGAAGCCCAAATGTCTAAGAAGCAACTCCTACTTTAAGTGACAGAACTCTGTGAAAGGCTTTTAGCTCTCAAGTTGCTGGAATGCAGTATAATTTAATGTTCTTGTACATTATTATCTGCAAATGTCATTTCTCCTTAGAGAATGCAACTTCTTTTACAGTGCCCTGATTTCATGTCACAGAAAAAATATCAATTTTTTCTAAAGGAAATGGAGTTGTCTCAACCGTTTGACCTCATACTTCTTCCCAAATATCATTTAAGACAGAATAACTAACATGCAAATCTTGGATATATTGTATTTTTATTTTGTGTTTAAAATTACAGTCAAGCAGCTACTTCTTGTTAAAAAACTATCTCAAATTATTAGATGAAATGTTTCCCTCATCTATAGAATTAATTAAAATTGTGTAAATTTCATGAAATATTGACTTTGAATTATTTGTCTACCTTTATATGGTATACTCATGCTTGCTACATAAAATGTGTAAGTTAAAAGCTCAGTATCTTAAAATAAGGGACAGATGATGTAAAAGACTATCAATTCCATTGAATTTATTAATTTTGTTTTCTGTTTCTGCAGGTCATAGAGCTGAATATATGACTACAAGGTAGGAAGATATTTTATTATAATTGATAACGTATCTCACTTCCTTTTCTATTTAACAAGAATCAAATACTTGGGGTTCTCACCAAATTAGATACACTCTAGAATATCTGAGGGTTTCCCAGTGGAATTTTAAATCTTCTTTAATAAGCAGAACCAGTATCAAAGATCTCAGCTGAACAGGTTTGGTTTATCTAATCCAAACACATTAAGTTTTTAAAAATATTATGACAAGACTTTTGATTTGATAATTTAGTTAACATATAATATGATATGTATATCTACCGCAGTAGTAAGTAGAAAGTATTAGTTACAGCCAGGCTGGGTGATACATGCCTATAATCCCAGCTATTTGGAAGGCAGAGGCAGGAGGAAAGTTTGAGGCCAGCCTGGGCAGCTTAGTGAGACCCTGTCTCAAAATAAAAATCTAAAAGGACTGTGGATGTAGCTCAGTGGTAGAGCACTTTCGTAGCATGTGCAAAGCTCTGAGTTCAATACTTGCTACTACAAAAAAAGAAAAAAACAAAGGAAAAAGGAAGTGAGGAAGGGAACAAAAAGAAAAAATTAGTTCCTTTGTGCTTCTACTTTGTCTTATGTCAGATAAAAAGTAGAACTATATTGAACACTCAGGATTTTTAGCTTTCTGCTAAACCCTTTATGGTTCACTTTAAAAATTGAAATTTTGGCTGGGCATGGTGGTGCCTGTAATCCAGTGGCTGGGGGTGGCTGAGGTAGGAGGATCACAAGTTCAAAGCCAACCTCAGCAATTTAGTGAGACCCTAGGCAAGACCCCATCTCAAAATATAAAACATTTTTTAAAAAGGGCTGGGGATGTTGCTCAGTAGTTAAGTGTCCCTGGGTTCAATCCCTGTTTTTTTGTTTGGTTTTTTTTTTTTAAGTTGAACTTCTAACACCTACAACCCATTGCTTTTTTTCCCCTTACCTTTCATAGAAGAATTTTGAAGTTACTACTAGGAAAGAAAAGCCATTTTGGAAGCTGATCCTGATTTGGATTGGAGAACACTTGTCCCTGCTTTTATGTTTCTATGGTACCATTTGTACAATAGCCAGAAATTATTCTAATTGATAGCAAGACTTTGGACTTTTGAAGGCTGTTTCGGTTTTGTTCTGTTTAAAGTAAGAGGTTTTTAGAACATTGGTGTATCTGGCAATTTGGTTTTCAAGGTTCTATACTGTTAGACAATTGATTCAGAAGGAAGTTCCTCTTACTTCCTGGTGAATTAACTGGAAAGATAAAGCTACTCACTTTTCTAAACTTATCAAAAAAAAAAAACTGCTGAGGTTTTTCTTTGGTTGGTCAGTGACAAAGAGGAATATTGCTTCTGCTAGTAGTATGCAGCTTATGGAGATAATTTTTACATATAATATCTCTTTACACCATCATTTTTTTCCTGCTGTTTCTAGGTTATGACTCATGTAAGACAACTAAAAATATTTAAAGTCTTCCAATATAGTATTTTGCAATAAAAACTGTAATTGCCAAATAAGCTATATATTCACATCAACCTGACAATACTTCCTCTCATGTGGACAAACCCATTCAGGAAATCAAACTGCCAAGAAGTCGAAGTTGTGTGATAGGCACAGAGCCAAAATGAGTCAGGCAGCTGGGAGCTGAATAGCCTTGACTCTGTTCACCTGATATGGGCAGAGTGGAACCAGAACTGTGGGCACCCTATTCTGCACCTCTGCCATGAAATTGACTTTGATAGGTATTCAGGCAGTTAATTTTAATCCAAGTCCCTCTCACAACTTTAGTTTCTTCACGTTTATCTCATACTTTAGAACCTTTGGGACAGACAATCTGCAGGTCTTTAGTAGAAATATTGAGACATCCCTGTTAGCCCCAGCTACGATTGCCTTGTGTCTTCCAATCATTCAGGAACAAATATCCAATGACACTGGAGGCTTTGTCTCCAGCTACAGAATTTGGTAATCTCACGAATCAGTGACCAAATTCTGATCCCTTTAGCTTCGACAGGTACTCCAGATATCACCAAATGTACAGCTCTGTTGAATCTTGTAAAAATTATGTTTTCCAGTTTCTGTATGTCATGCTTTGATATCTTGGGTCCTTGCCAAGTCTGGAGGGACTGCCTCTCCCAGTTAGTCAGGTCTTTACCAGCCAATACAGAGCCCACATTAGAGTCCACCTCCTTCATCAGATTCTCACCCAGGACTACTGTTTCCCCTTGCCTGGGGGCCAGGAATAGACTAGGGATAGTCACGGTGCCACAGAGCCCATGGAAATTATTCAAATCCACCTCTCTGAAACCTGTTGATCCTGTTTCTCCCCTTCCTTCCCCGGGCAAATCACAACAATGGTTCTTACCCACATTTTCCCCTTGCTCCCTCTGCCTCCCAACCCATGCTGCTGCATCCTTGTGTGCCTCTCCCCAACCCCAGACAGAGCAGCAGACTGTGGGCCCTCCTCTGGGAACTGGAAGTCACAAACCACGTTTTCAATGGCAGTCATCTCTTGATCTGTTGACTTCACCATACCTACATTTTAAAACATTTACAAAGCAATGAAAATGTGGGTGAAATCAAATAAATATGGTTAAACTCCTTGGTGGTTAGTTATTTTGCTTTTTCATACCTACCAGATTTTTTTACCCCATGAGTGGCACTTAATTTAGAGTATAAGAGATTTCAAAATTTTTCAGCTGTGGTAGATCATGACTTGCTGCTTGATCAAAGTTTCCATATTCATTTTTACATGTTTGAGAAGGCTCCTCTTGGGCTGTGAGACACCCTGACACCTCTGGTTCTGCTGCATTAGTCCTCTGAGCCCACCTGCGGGGAGAGTCTTAGAATTTAGCTATGAAAGGCTGTTTCTCAGCAGGTTCATTTCTCTGCATCTCTTGATTGCTGTGGTAGTTATTTTTTGAAGCCATTTGGACTTCAACATAAATTTTGGGGATTTGGTTTCTAAACAAGACTTTCTGAATTTTAACAAAATGAATTAAAAAGATGATTCTTCCTAGACAGTCTATTGTTTAATGGAGAGTTTTGCATTATTTCCCACTGTGTTGTGCATTGTCCTCGATGTTTAAGAGGTTTAAATTGGAATATCTGGAAAGAGGTGACGGGGCTCTTGTTCCATGTATTCCTTTCTGTGAAGATTTAGAAGTTGAGTCAGGTAATCCTGTCCCTCTTTTCTCTAAAGGGAGAAGGCAGAAAAAGAGTGCTTCCCTCCAATTATAGTGCAGGGTTTCTAAATACAGTACCCGTGCCCTGCATGTGCATATGTCAGATAGACTGGCTTACCCACCAAAGCAGGCAGACAGACAGATGGAAAGAGTACGAAACAGCATAAATGAGTGCATCCTCATGATCTACAAATATTTAGGTGATAAGACAATTTGTTCTACAGGAATAATTATTCATCTGAGCCTGTGTCCCCAGTCAGAACCAGCAAACTCTTATTTTTTTTTCCTCATCTGTGACCCATTAATAGTTAACATAAAATCCCACTAATACTTAAGGGGTACTGAACAGATGTGATATTACTTACATTGAAAAATTATATTGTAGCTAAAAATTTTATATTTAATTTCTCATTTGGGGATGTATGAGAACTCTGATTTTTACCACAGATTGTGTCTTACTGTGTGACTTGTAAATCAAATAATAAGAACCCTACTTTATAACATTGGCCCAAATAGTTCATATTCCATTTGGTAATGCTTATCATTTTTAAACAAACTAGCAAACAAATGCCAGCTACGACTATAAGGAAACATAATCTAAAGGAATAGCTTATATGTTTTTTGATACATAAGTAAAAGTAAATAAATGGGAAGGGGTGGGACTGTTTTTCCTGTGGGTGGGGGTGGGGAAGGAACCCAAGATCCCATGTTTTGTAATTCTGGTGTGACCTACGGGTGTTTCATTTATTGTTTGATTTCTGCCATGCTCAGTAATTATATTCCCTTCCCTTAGGCCTCCAAATGTTCCCCCTAAGCCCCAGAAACACAGGAAGTCCAGACCCCGCTCACAGTATAATGCTAAGTTGTTTAATGGGGATTTGGAAACATTCGTCAAGGTACCGCACCAGCCATCTGGGTGGCTGATCTCCACGCTTCTCACTATAATGGTCTCAGCCTCTCATAAAAGGGGGGCAGGTCATTATGTCCGAGTCTATCCTGGGGCTCTCTGCTTTCCCACAAATCAATATAATATTTCCTGAAGTCAGAGAGGAAAGAATATTTGGGTTGGATACCTTCAAAAGAGGAAATAAATGTGGGTGTTGTCATGTGAGCAAAAGAGAAAGCTCTTTTCTTTATTAAAAAAAAAAAAGAGCCATAAATTGTAAAAAAAGGAAACAAGAAACCTGATAAGATGTTTTATTTTTCCTCATGCAAATGAGATGGCACAAAATATATTTTTAAAATCCATTTGTTAGACTCGCCCTGAAGCACAGCGAGAGTTTTGACTTCTGATGACTTGAGGAATAAATTATATTGGATCAATTGTACGACCCTGTGGTCTGTGTCTTGTATCTCTGCTGCGATTACTCTCTGTCTTCTTTTTCATCTGTGTTTCTGATAATGCTTCTAGCCGAGGACGAAGGAACTCGCACGCGAGGCACCAGGTATAGTGCTAGAGGGAAGTGAGGGCTTGGCCTCTCCCGCTGCTGGTCTCATTTCCAAGTCCTACTCCTGCTTGGCTTTAATTCAAGTTTTTTAAGGGCTTTCAAAGAAAAATGTTTGCAGTTGGAAATTCGACAGGTTTATAGATAAGATTTACTTAAGAAGGAACACCAGTATAAGAGGAATAGTCTCCTCCGGTAAAAGGAGATAAATGCTTGGTTTTTACATTTATGTGTTTGGAAGATGTATCAAATCAAGGTCAAGGGCTTTTATTAGGGAAAGTGAACGTTAAATACCAAAATACATTTAATAAAGATTATGGATCCTAATGTAAATTATACACACACAAAAGGAGCTTTCTCCTTCATAGCTCACATTTTATATCATAGGCCGCTGCTGTGCTTTTGAAGACTAAATCTGTGTCATGTTATAGACATTTACTTTCTTTAAAAATATATCTTGTCTACTGAATATGCGCTAATGAATAAAAAGTATGTGCATGCACCATGTCTATGGACACACAGATACATCACACATGGAAAGGGAGAGGGATTGGAAAACTGTAGCAGCTTTGAAAATGAGCCCTAACCCTGAAATTAAGTGAAAAGCCACTGAGCAACCTAAATAGCAATCACAAATCCATTGCCTTGAGCTTTAAACCCAGAAGAGCCTTATTGGCTATAATTTAATGTAAAATTATTGTCAAATTTTATTATCTAGTTTCCCAGCCCATGGCATATAAGCAGCAGCAAATTAGATGGAGAGAGGAAAACAATAAAATGAAAGTAGCGAGATATGCAGCTGATGGCCTGGCAGGGAAAGAGAATACGGGAAAGCTCAAGGAAGCAGCTATAGGATTCTGCCATATTTGCTGATGCTCTATGAGAATGGATGCTTAAGATGAAAGGAAAGCACATCATATTTTAAAAGATTTTCCACTAAGAATTGCTAAAAGAAGCCAAACTAAGGTACTAAAGAAGGAGCAAAGCAGTTGTGGGAATTTACCTCTGTGAGCTCTCCACCATCTGGGATGATGGATTGAGGAAACTTCGGCAGTGACTATAACATGGAGAAGGGTGCAGAGGTCTCTGTGCATCTGAAAAGTGCTTGTCCAGTTGAGATCTCCTCAGTACTGCTGTGAGGCTGCAAGAGCAAAGCCATTTTTTTTTCCTATAGGGAAACTGAGACACAAAGAGATTTGTTTGAATGGCAGCTGGAATGCAGCCCACTGATGGTTTCACTTCTTAGAAAATGCTTCATGTCACCCATGAAATTAAATTCAAACAGGCTCATTACTTTTTGACTACAAAATTCCTTGAATCTGAATGAAATACCAATCACCTGAGTGACTGTAAAGGTAAAAATATGTTTAGATAATACCTAAACATTTCATTTAGAAATTTCTTACTGCAAACATTTTTCTTTTAATAATCTTTTATTCCTTGTTTTTCTTTTTGTTTTGATACTAAGTTCTGCAGAGGTGTAAACTAATATTCTCCTTCCATCACTTATGTTTAAATATTTATTGCTCTTTTATTTTATATAGTTACATGAAATGTTCATATGACAGTTATTCCCACTAAAACATGTTTGTGTTTTAAAGAAAAATCCCTGCGGGTATTGAGTAAAGTTTAATGTAATTACATTGCTGTTCTTAAGCCAGCTAGTTCACATGAAGATGTGCTTTTATTCTTAAGGCTCTTCTTTAAGGAATTAATAAAATGTATGCTCCTAAAACAAATTAACTAATCAGAGAAACTTAATGCAGGCTCCAGAAGTAATTGAACCATTAACTGGTTTATACACTGATTAGATTGTCTTAAAACTTAAAATGAAACTATTCCTTAAGAAGTGCATTACCCGTTCCAGAAATAGTAAAGAGCTTAAATTGCTGATCTGTATTACTCCCAATCTTTGCCCCCTCTGCTTAATTGGAAAGGTTCTTGGATTCTGAATTGTTCTAATATATCAAGAACAAGTTTTTCTTGTGTTTCAGAACAAAATTCCTCATGAATTAGGCCTTATGTCAGCTAATCATTTTTTAATCCCATGTTTCCTTTAAAGTTCTAATTCCTGAAAGATCAGAGTCTTAAAAGTACATGAAGAATAATTCCATACTCAGTAACTCGATTTAACTCTGCGGAGTGCATGGCATTGATACATTTTTAACTATGGCCGCGACAGCTCCTTCATCTCATTTGTCACCCTCGGTGTGTTTTAAAGTGTATTCAGAATTCACATATGTTCAGTTGAGGGCAGTGAGTGACTATTTTACAAGACTTGAAGAAATAGGACAAAAAAAAATCTTCTTTCCTAAGAAAATGAGATCTAATGGGATGGACATTTGTGTCATCTTTTTTTTTTTTTTTAATCCTTAAAACATAAAAAATAGGAAAGGTCTAAAAGGATGAGTAGGTTCTGATGCAAACTAAGTAAATACATGAGACATTTTTATTACCTGTGAAACAGTTCCTATAGCAGGCATCTGAAACCGTGGAAGCTATTTTTGTAACTCATCATGCAGGTGGCAAACTCTCTGGGATGTAGCAGAGAGATGGCTGGAAGGTGACTCTTTTAAGTTGCACTATTTGGTGACTAGTGCAACTTAATCACTTCTAAGGTGCTATGATTATGATGCATAGTGTTCCTTTAAAGTCCATCAAAGATTGACCACTTGTGTCGGGAACTCTTTCAAAAAATAAGTTCTTCATTTTGGTTTGTAAGCCTAAGTAAAAGAGATGAGTTAGCTTTTGACATCTCTAGACATAGAAGGCTAAGTTGAAGCCAGTGTTGCTTTCTTGTGTTAAATGTATTTAATGTAGTTTGCTTCAGAATGGAAATATACCTTTGCTTAAATATAAATCCTTTCACTATTCATTGATTCATTCATTCATTCACTCGTTTTGGTGTTGTAGATTTTAGAGGGGGTGGATTTGGAAATCTAAAAGGATGGAAAAACTCTAATTACTGTTGAACCATGAGCTTTATTCTTATGTGAGATTTAGATCTCTCCTTTGAAGTTCACTGATTTCCATCTCTTTACCAGGACTCAGGACAGGTCATCCCCCTCATTGTGGAAAGCTGTATCCGGTTCATCAATCTGTATGGTAAGCCATAGTCTACACAATTCTTACCACCAGCAGTGTTTCAGTGAACATTTCTTTGTGCTTCACATTGAACTCTTGGGAAAAGGAGACCTACAGGATGTGATGGAGTATCTCATTCTCTTTTGCCTTCTGTTGCCTTTAGGTCTTCAGCATCAAGGGATTTTCAGAGTGTCTGGCTCCCAGGTGGAAGTCAATGATATTAAAAATTCATTTGAGAGAGGTAATTGTGTGTCCATACCTATAAGCAAAACATGTTAAGAAGCTGTCATCTCCTGTCCTGCAGTGGTAAACTCACTCTGTATAACCCCAAAACCTTTACTTCAGTGTGGATGCTGGGGTCAGAATCTATTCAGAATAGCTGAGGAACAGGCCCAAGTCATCTGTTTGTTATTAAATGTAGAAAAGCATATGAGCTGTGCATTGTGGTTTAGGACTAACAGTGATCCCCCGTGATGTGTGTCAAAAGTGGCACCTGAAAGGGTTCCAGAAGAAGCAGGGTGGTCCTGGCCTACACAGAAGGTGTGTGAGATGGCTCCTCCCAGCTGCCCCCTCTCTTCTTCCTTCCTCAAGAGCTCTTTCCTTCCTCTCATTACCATCCCTGACTCCTTCCTGTGACCCTTCTTGTTTCCTTACTTGTATTCATAATTGGCTTTCACATAAATTCTACAGAACTATTAATGAGAGCATTATGATTAGCAAAATCCTACATTTTCATGTCAGGAAGACCTAGAATCAAATCCGAGTCCCATGGGATTTGGGTCAAGTGACTCAGTTCTTACTTTGGCCTCAGTTTCCTCATCTGCAAAATTATAGGATTGTTGTGAGGATTAGACTTGATCTGTGAAAATGCCCAACTCGTTTCAAGATAGCTATTATTCATTAATGCCCTCCAATTAAAATGCATTTACTTCTGGGTACATCTTTACTTTCCTTCATCTGTTTAGAGGTTAAGATGAAAATGCAGAGCAGTTACCACAGTTCCCAACTTCCCTCCCTCTGTTTTATTTTCCCTGGCCTAGACCTGGTGTAGAACCATTTAAAATTTGAAGTTGAAGAGTAGACTTGGGGCCATGCTGTTTTTTTCTAGTTCAAAATTCTCTGGCCAACATGATGCATAGGAGCAGAGGAACCTCCCCTCTCATATTGACCATATTTAGAATGACAGGTTCAAACATAGTGAAGCGTCGGGTTCCTGTGCCAGCCACATCAGGCAAATGCTCTATTATTTTTCCTTGCAAATTCCCCTGGTATTAATTATTAGTTTGTAATTTGTTGGGCTGAAGTTTTCTCACAGTGGGCCAAAAACAATAATAATAATAATAATTCTGGTGAATTTGTGTTCAATGATTTTTCAGCCCTACAAGCAGAAGAAAAAAAGGAACAACAAGTTCCTGAAAATAAACTGCCCCAAAAGACAAACAATATGTTAGAATCCCAAACCCACTTTGTGTGAACCTTAGAAAGAGTAGATTTGTGAAATCTAGACCTGTGATTTAAGGCTGCATGTTATGTTGAGCTTATTAAGGATTTTATCTGTTTAATTCTCAGAGAGGTGGGCTAGCCAGCCCAATTTCCTAATATTTTTAAATTGCTTACCATGATGAAAAATAAAATTTTGTATTTGTGATATGTTTTTAAAATGTGAACTTTTCATAAAGTTCTTTGGTAGGTGTCATTAAGGGGACATTTTCAAATTCCTTCTCTTGGCTTCAGAATCTTCCAGTGTTCAAGGTGCCTTTCAAATGTACTATGAACACCATCATGCCACTTTGGGAGGCACCTGTTTATTTACTTGTAGGTGTTCGGAAGTTATATTTGATATTTGTGATAAATTTTGTTGACCTATATAGCTTAGCCAGGCAAAACTCTACTGGGTCTTTTTCACAGTAGGATAAGTAACACAGAATGTATTTTTTGAATTCATGTCAAACTGAGATTACTGATTTTCACTTTAAAAGATGTTGGGTAAAATTATAAATCCCACAGTATTTTATTTTAAGATTTGGGTAACTTGTAAGGGAGTATTTGGTAGCTGAAGACTTTTTTTTTTTTAAGCTTTATTTTAGTCCGCTATTTTTAGGTTAATCATGGGGTGGGATATCTAAACCAATTATTTTAATTTTAGTACCATATAATCTTTCATAAAGCGTAATTAAAAGATTCATATATATATATATATATATATATATATATATATATATATATATATATCAATGTGTGTACATAGAAACATATTCTCTTTTTTTGTTTGTTTGTTTGCTTTTTAGGTGAAAATCCTCTGGCTGATGACCAGAGTAACCATGATATTAACTCAGTGGCTGGTGTTCTGAAGCTCTATTTCCGTGGGCTGGAAAACCCCCTCTTTCCTAAGGAAAGATTTAATGATCTGATTTCTTGTATCAGTAAGTGGACTCTTTTTTCCTTAATATTTTCCCACCAGAATTATTACACGAACCAACTTCCTGGAAAAGGCAGTGGCCCTTCTCCAAGTCCTCCTCCATACCCCATAACCACCACACTTTCTGAGGCCATTTGTTTTCTTTCTGGGTCCAGTGTGAGTCATCCTCCCAGCTGTGGCCTCACCCTTAGCTGAGCCTGCTTTGCACCCAACATCTCAGGCTCTGTAGGACCAGGAGCTGACTGACCCCTTAGTCACGGTAATAAAGCAGAAAAGCAGGTGCCAGCTGCCTAAGGGAGGTCGTGGGCATGGACACTCACCTCTTTTGTTTGGGAGGATTTTTTTTTTTTTTGCTTTTGGTTCTTGATTTTCACAACCAATTTTAAAAACGGGGTAATTTACCCATCTTTGAACATTACTTTAAGAAATATGTTAAATGGGATAGAAGATTATTATTATGGTACAGGAACACCAGGTGGTAGTAATCTGTCAGTGGAGAGGTGGGGATGTGGCTTAGTGGTAGAGTGCTTGCCTAACATGCATGAGGCTCTGGGACAATCCCCAGACAATAAAAAATATAATAATAATAATAATAATAATAATAATAATAATAATAACAACAACAACAATAATTATAAATACCAGTAATCATCTGTCTTTGGCCTTCCCGAGTCATGGGCCAAGTGTTTTAGGGCTATGTATGATATATTACAAAACCAATAATCATCAACAAAGTAAAGCATTGCTGTTTTCTTCAGTAGGGGCTTTGGACACTACACAAAGGAAGGTGAAAAAGGATGATACCAAGAGTTAGTTATTAACCACAGTCGGGTTCTGTACATCTAAAATTGCAGAGCCCCTATAAGTCTGTGTTCCCAAGCAAGAGTCTAGAGCTGACTTTAACCACTTAAGACTTTCTTAAGAATCAAACTTTACCCTTGATAAAGGAACCTCCCCAAGCCCCACCCCACCCCCACCTTGGAATTAACCATTGACTTGACCTCAAAAATGTAAAAATATTTCTCTTCTCATCCCTCCTTTCCTACCTCCATCACCTTGGTTTCTCACTGGCACTATTATAGTCTCTTAAATGGACTCCCTACTTCTAGGTTTTTCCTTCCCTACCTATTCTCCATACTGTCAACAGATTCAAAAGATAAAATCAGGTTATTTGCTCTCTCCCCTTTCCAAAACCTATTTCATTATTTCTTACATAAAAACCACCTTGGTGTGTCCAATTCAAATAAATGATTTCTTCTTCTTTCTGACCTTTCCCTCTATCTGAACTTGCCCTACTGCTATGCAGTCATCTCCTGACTCCCTTACCCTATTTTTTTGCTATTGTTGAAATATGCAGAGAACATAACAAACTACACACATGCCCATTCCCACCACCATGCCTTTGCCAGGGTTAATTCCAGTGCTGTCCCCAGTAGCTGTGGACATCTGCTGTGAAGGCTTTGCTGAATTGGCACTCCTCCCAGAATGCTATCCCCCCACCAAGTGGAATTCATCACTTTCTCCTCTACTAATATTCCACTGGGTACATACATCTGTAATTTTTCTTATTGCCCTACATTATAATTGCTTTAATCCTTCTGTCTCCTTCCACAAAATAGGGAGTTTAGAGAAGAGGTCAAGAATGCAGGCTCTGGACTCAAACAACCTAAGTTCAAAGCCTAGCTCTGCCACTTAATCACCAGCTGTATGACTATTGAGCAAGGTTCTTAAGCACCCAGCCTCCCAGATTTTTCAACTATTAAAGAGGCAGAACATTAGTCTGTACATCATAAGTTTGTGAGAATTGAACAAGTTAATATATGTCAAGTGCCAAGAAGAGTGTCTTGCACAGAGTATGCTCCATGACATGCCAGCACTTGGCTCCACAGGCCTGAGGTCTTAATGGGTTATTCAGTTTCATAGCCCTAACACCTGGCATAATTTCAGGTGCATGAAATTTAATACATACTTGTTGAATGACTCTAAATGAAGAGTTATATTCTACCAAAAGTTCTTTTACTGGCATCTGTGCCGAAAGTCCTGGCTGTAGCTAGGTATAAATTCCCCAGTCATAGTTCTCTCCCCACAGTCAGATCTGTCTGAAATGTAGAAGTATGCCTGTGAGTCCATTCCAAGTTCTTGCATAGCCTGAGTCATTACAGCAGACCTCTGACCCAGCTGGAAAGAACTGAAAAGGAGGTGTCTCACTTCTGGAATTCTCCTTTGGCCATGTCCAAAGATTCCCCTCACATCTTAGCCAGAAAAGTTAAGTCTGGAAAAATAATAAGTATTCTACAATGCTTAGTGGTTTTCGAGGTCTATGTCAATTTTAACATTAACATTTGCCAGTTGGATAAAAAGGATTGTCGGTTACCACTACAGAATCATTTCCCATTTCATGGATGAGAAATATTATTTTGTGGTGGTTATTAATAACTGAGACCATAGGATCACAGAGATCTGGGTTCCAATCCTAGCTTTACCAGCTTTGTAAACTTGGGCAAAGAGGAATACTTTATCTTATTAACTAGCTGTTTCTTCATCTACTAAATAGAGTCTGTATGAAGAATAAATGAAATAATGCATGTAAAGTATTTAACATCATATGCCAGTCCATGTAGTAAGCCTCAATAAATGTTGCTAGCGAACATCATTACTACTTTTACAGCTACTTCTACGTAAACTCAGTTCACATACGCCAATACCTGGGTAAGCCATTTACCACTCTAACTGTTCCGCTATACCTGTGGTGTTTTTTTGACATAATTACCTCAGATGCATTTAGAAAATGATGTTGATGTAACTCAGAAGTTGTATCGGTTCCAGCATGATTTTACCCATCGCTAATATTAAATGTTTTCTAACAAAGTCAAACTTTCTCACAATTAAAGTTGGACTTAGCAAAGTGTGTAGACTGTTAGGAGAAGACAGAAGACACACACAGGCATCAATCTTTCATGCCAGCAGTGCCTGGTATGCTGCAAGTGCAAATGAAGAGGCTTCAAATTCATTTCCTCTTGTGTTGAAACAGTAGATTACTGCAAATCAATGAATTCATGATATTTGGTTAATTTTGATGAAATGAGTAACCTCCAGGACCTACATCTTGAAGGAAGAAGCAGCAGCCCTGAGGTTTAAGGATGGAAAGGGTGGTAGGTGCACATTGCAGTTGAGATTTAACTGTTAGAATTTTTAATTAAATTGCTAACGTTCTAGTGCTCTAGCATCGATTTTTTTTATTTTTTAATTTGTTCTAATTAGTTATACATTACAATAGAATGCATTTTGACACATATACACAAATGGAGCCCATCTTCTTCCTCTGGATGTACATGGTGCAGAGCCACCATGGTAATAATACATGTATATAGGGTAATAATATCCATCTCATTCCACCGTCCTTCCCATCCCCACACCTCCTCCCTGCCCTCACACCCCTCTGCACAATCCAAAGTTCCTTCATTCTTCCCTAGCACCCCCCACCAATATGGATCAGCATCTGCTTATCAGAGAAAACATTTGGCTTTGTTTTGGGGGGTTTGGCTTATTTTACTTAGCATGATATTCTTCAGATCCATCCACTTATCTGCAAATGCCATAATTTCATTCTTATTTAAGGCTGAGTAATATTTCATTGTGTATATGTACCACATTTTCTTTATCCATTCATCTCTTGAAGGACATCTAGGTTAATTCCATAGTTTAGCTATTGTGGATTGAGCTTCTATGAGCATTGATGTGGTGATGTCACTGTGGTATGCTGATTTTAAGTCCTTTGGGTATACACCGAGGAGGGGGATATCTGGGTCAAATGATGGTTCCATTCCAAGTTTTTTGAGAAATCTCCATACTGCTTTCCAGAGTGGTTGCACCAATTTGCAGTCCCACCAGCAATGTATGAGTATACCTTTTTCCCCCACATCCTCACCAATACTTATTGCTTGTATTCAAGATAATTAACATAAGGTTTGATAGGTGTCAAGCAGACTGCCCCAACCCTATTATTCCCTATTAATGATGTTGGTTTTAGTGTACAATTTATCATAATGGGAGATTTTTAAAAATATTTATTAGCAGTCTCTTTATATAATTCCTCCTTTATATAAACCCCTTTTCCTCCAACATCTTGCCTCTTAAAAAGAGGGGATTCCTGACTTTTATCTCCACACAAGCATTTGCTCTTACCAATGTGACAATGTATCTTACCACCATGATGATGTATCTGCATCATTTTCAATAAATTATTTGAAACTGACCTATCACTCATCGATATCAGTAATATTATAAACTTTTGATGATTTGAACGGAGTTGATTAATCTCCTACAATAGGCAAAAACTTTCTGGAGATTCAAAGACTTGATTCTTGCATATAAGAAGCTTAACATCTATCGGGAAAGAAAAGATGTTTATCAATAAATGCAGTCGAGGTTGAATGTGATAGAAACATATCACATTCTAACATCAGATTTAAAATTTTAGGGGAGTGAGATCTCAGAATAATAGATTGTTTTTTACCCATGTCATCTTGTAGCATTGCCATAATTGGGTTTGATTTTCCCTATTAAGGTAATTTCATGTGACAGCTATTTTGTATAGAAAAATCTTCCCTTTACGTCTTTTCTAAGAGGTTACATAAGTCCTTGGAACACCCACTACTTTTGGCTTACCTATTTTTGGATTATTTGGGGAAAGAATTGAGGAGTGGCTGAGTTATTATCCTGCCATATTTGTGCCCCTAAACGACTCCATTCTTTGGAAGCTTACAAATGTATGTAGCAAGAGGGAATTTATCTTAACATTCTCTCTTTCTGTTTTAGATGTACGCTATTCATTTCCCAAAAGATGCAAATTTCTTTTAAGAATTACTTATCTGGATAAAGATATGATCAAATCAAATGCAATATAAATTGGAAATGACAAACTTGATAGTTTCTTAGTTTCTCACCCAAGAGTTGTTTTGTTTTATTTCTGGGTCTTTTTTAAACCATCCACTTTATGAATGGTTTTGAGAATGCTCCAGGTCATGCCCACAGAGTCTGGGCAGCTTCCAGCATGTCCATGTATCATGGCTCTGAGACTCCCTAAGGCATAAGTCCAAGTAATTACTCAAGTAAGTCATGGTTTTTCTTGGCTTCTTTAGAGCTGTGAGCCCAAATGATACATTTGCACTTCATTTTGTATAATGTGCTATTATTTCAGTGACTACTTGGACCTGAGGAAACCTTTTTATAGAAGGAGATTTTTTTTTTTTACCTATCATAGAACCAACATTTAGTCATTGTAGCGTACTTGAAATATACACAGAAGCACACAGGGCAAAGTACCATCCCCCATAAAGTCACTACCAAGGAGAACCAGAGGCATTGCATTTCCTTCTAGGTTTGTTTTATATTCATGTGCACACCACATTTTTGGAAACCAAAGTGGAACTGTACTATCCATACTATTTCTAACCCATCTTCTATTTAATTGTTATTATAGAAAATTTCAGACGTCTATAGGAAGAGACAGAATAATATAATGAACCCCCACCTAATTAACAACCTATCTTTAACAGTTTTCATTTCCCAGTCAAATATTCTACCTTTATCTCTTCTGACATCACATATGTGTGTGTGTGTATCTCTGGAAAATGAGAGGTTCTTTTTTTTTTTTCTATTACATTTCTTATCAAAGAACAATATGTAGTCATTACAGAACACTTGAAAAATACACAGTGCACATAAAACAAAATATTGTACCTCATGATGCCACCATCCAAAGAAAAACAATGGTGTGATATATTTCATCTACAATAAACAATATATTATATTGTATATTAATATACAACATAACCACCATACCATTATTATACCCTAAAAAATTAATGGTTGCTTAAAGTCATCAAATAGGCAGTTGGTAGTTTTTAAAAATAATTATTTTATTATGTGACTGATATGTGATCATCATAGAAAAATTATAATTCCTCTGCATGAAAATAATTTAAATATTTTAATTTCTTTCCAGAAGATTTTTCTTCTTTTCTTGGTGGAGCTGGTTTTCGAACACAGGGCCTTACACACATACACACTAGGCAAGCTCTCTATCTGAGCTACATCCTCAGACCATTTTCTGATGTGTATCTGTACATGTGTGTATACTTTTAAAAGGAGCATTATTCAGATATAATTCTCATACCGTATAATTCATCCATTAAAGTGTATAATTTAACTTGGCATGGTGGCACATACCTGTAGTCCTAGTGACTCAGGAGGCTGAAACATGAGAATCACAAGTTCAAAGCCAGCCTTGGCAACCTAATGAAACAGCATCTCAAAATTAAAAAGGACTGGGGATGTGGCTCCGTGAAAGTGCCCTTGGGTTTAAAAAAAAATACAATTCAAAGGTTTTAGTCTATTCACAGAATTATGCAACCATTACCATAATCAATTTTAGGACATTTTCATTATTCCAAAAGAAACCCCAATTTTCAAACATTAGCAATCATTTTCCATTTACCTATAACCACCACCACCCCCAGCCTTAGGCAATCATTAATCTACTTTATGTCTCTGTAGATTTGCCTATTCTTGCCATTTCATGTAAATGGAATCATAGAGTCTGTAGTGTTTTATATCTAGCTTTCACTTAGCATAAAGTTTAGCATATATCAGTACTTCATGTTATAGCATGTGTCAGTAATTTATTGTTATTGCCAAATAATATTTTGCACACATACACCACTCCTACCTGCTTTTAATAAAAATTATATCATACTAGTTTACTACAAATGGATATGAAGCTTCTTTTTGAGTTGATGAAAACATTCCAAAATTGTTGGAGGTAATGTACAATTCTGAGTATGATAAAGATCATTGAATTGTACTATTTAAATAGGTAAGTTATTTAGTACATGGTTTATATCTCAATAAAGCTGTTGTAAATAAAGTTATGTCATAGTGGCTCTTTATAAAGCACTTTTTAAACTTAATATTAACATTTTCTCATATCAATACATATTTGTCTAAATATAGTTTTGTGGCCATATAATGATATTTTTTTTTAGTGTGACATCTCCTAGTTTTATACCTTCAGATTGTTCCCAATGATTTGGCAATTGTACAAAATACTATGGTGCACGTCTTAGTGCATATATCTATTTTCCCACTTCTGACTGGTTCATGAAAAAAGACTTTGAGCTCTTCCTGATGCTGTAATGTATATTATTGCTATAAAAGCTTCATTGACGTACATGATGATTTTCTCTCTGAATGCTAAGTTTCTGTTTGATATCTTATAATAATGTTCTTAGGTTTCTTTTATCCTTAGACATTTTTACTAGGCTGAGTATCTGAATAGGTAAAGCTTCCTAGGCTAAGACTAACGTTCTTCAATAACCTCAATAGATATCCAGCAGAATAGGAAACATTATTTATATATTTATTTCTCTAATGCTGTTATTTAACTAATAGTGAAAGCAGTGGTTTAATTCACAGAAGTCAATTTGATATCAGTTAATGGTAGAGGTATCCAAGTAATTATTTCCCTTTTTCCCCACTATGGATAGAATGCCTTTATTTTATTTGGTTATTTTTATATGGTTCTAAGGATTGAACCCAGTGCCTCACATTTGCTAGGCATGTTCTCTGCCACTAAGCTACAGCCCCAGCCCAGTTATTTTTTTTTTTTATTTTTTATTTGCTCTTTTTGGATGTACAGGACAGTAGAGTATATTTTGACATATTATACATAATGGAATATAACTTATTCTAATTAGGATCCCATTCTTGAAGTGGTACGTGATGGGAATTACATTGGTCATATATTTTGTATATGAACATAGGAAAGTGATATCCAATTCATTCTACTGTCTTTCCCATTCCCTTTCCCCCTCTCATCCTTCTATTCCCCCCTGTCCAATCAGGGGAACCTCCACTCCCCCCACCACCACCAATTGTGAGTCAGCATTGGCATATCAGAGAGAACATTCGGCCTTGGGTTTCTGGAGATTGGCTTATTTCACTTAGCATGATAGTCTCCAGTTCCATCCATTTACCAAAATGACATTATTTCACTCTTATTTATGGATGAGAAATATTCCATTGTGTATAGGTACCACATTTTCTTTACCCATTCATCTGTTGTAAGGCATCTAGGTTGGTTTCATAGCTTAGCGCGCACACACACACATACACACATACACACTACTATATGCAATTGAATAACACATGGATGTTGTTACAGTGAATTTAAAAATCCCCCAGGACTGGTAAATTCACCTTTAATGCTGAGGTTGGTCTATGGAGCTTGAAAATACTTGTGTGCCCATTGTTAAATTATCTCTAAATGTGGCCACCAGGGATTATCTTTTCCTTTGTCTACATTCTTAAGGATAAATATGCATCTTGTCATTTATGATTTGTTTTCTGGCAAACGAACACTTTCACAAATAGTACCACAGAAGAACTTATATTTTGAGGGTAATGACCATTTGAATTTTTTGTAATTTTCTGTGGTGAATTTCACACGCAGTTTCCTGGAGCTGCTACACCCCCATGTCATGAACTTGAGACTGATGTGAGAGCCTTGCACTGCTAAGAAAAGACCATAAATTAGCCTTGAGAGCTTTGAGCATGGGACCAAGATTGGATGAATGCCACTTTTACCAAATTACAAGAGATCTTGAATTGTGGAAACAAAGTCCAGTTTAAAATAAATCAAGTAAAATACAGATTTTCCTCACACCTTTTTGGAAGGGAAGAAAAGATCCATCTTTATATCTAGCGTGAAACTATGGAGCCCATGAATTGCCCACAAGGAATGCACATTAATCAGAGTGTCAGTAGCAATCATAAATTTTGACCTGGTAACTGGACTCAGGAGAGTAAATGAGTCATTTGTACCAGAGCAGAGCTCCTGTACGATGCTGGCCTCAAGCCAGCTGAGCAGAAGCCACGAGAAGCCTCGTCCTCTCACTGGACTGAGGCCTTTGGTGCAGATGGATTGGCTGCTCCTTCAGGCATGCCACCAACTCTGTTTTGCTTGGATATGTGTTTGCTCTAGTTATAGAGAATATATGCTTGTCTCACGTGACTATGTCGTCTTTTTTTGGTGCCATTCTTTTCTACCCCTGTAACTTTTCACTCCTGTCTTTCATTTTTATCCCAGAGCCTCCCCAATTCTCTTTTGCTGCATTGTGGCAAAGTATACTTGACTAAAAAAATTGACCACTTTTAAGTGTACAGTTCAGAGACATTAAGTAAATTCACATTATTGTGCAACCATTAGCACTATTTCAGAATTTATCCTTCTTCTCAAACAGAAACTGTACCCATTAAATACTAACTCCCTGTAGCCACCCCCGCTTCCTCCAGACCCGTAGACTGTCTGTCTTCCTTTCTGTCTCTGTGACTTTGCCCATAGTAGGTGCCTCATGTGAGTGGAATGACATCATCATATTTGTGCCTTTGTGGCTGGCTCGTGGCACTTAGCAAGATGTCCTCAGGGTTCATCCATGTTGTAGCATGTGCACAATGACCTTTTTAAGGCTGAAAAAAAATATTCGTGTGTGTACCACGTGTGGTTTATCCATTTATTCATGAACATTTGGGTTGTTTCTACCTTTTGACTTTTATGAATAATACTGCTGTGAACTTGGTATAAAATTTGAAATTGCCTTTGAAGGGAAGAAGAACCAAGGCTAGAACTGAGAGTGAAAACAAGAGCATCCTGAAGTGAGCGTAAAGCTCCCGGAGGTCATACCTGGGGCCCCGTCTGTCCTCCTGAGCCACTTCCCTTTATGGGACTTGACAGATATCAGGGGTCAATAATACAGAAGGAAGGATTCCATCTACATTCTTTCCTATCCTTTTCTACTGTAGGACCCCAAAACTAACAGCTCATTTGACAAACTATAACATCCATTCATGTTCAAAATACTAGAAAAACTAGGGATAGTAGGAACATATCTCAACATTGTAAAAGCTATTGATACTAAACCCATGGCCAAAATTATCTAAATGAAGAAAAATTGAAAGCATTCCCTCTAAAAACTGGAACAAGACAGGGATGCCTGCTTTTACTACTTCTTTTGAACATAGTCCTAAAAACTCTAGCCAGAGCAATTAGAAGAAAGAAATTGTTGGGCTACAAATAGGAAAAGAAGAATTCAAACTATCCCTATTTGCTGATGATATGATTCTATATTTAGAAGACCCAGAAAACTTCTTGACCTTATAAATGAATTCAGCAAAGTAGCAGGATATAAAATTAACACCCGTAAAACGATTGCATTCCTATACATCAGTGATGAATACCTGAAAGAGAAATTAGGAAAACTATCCCATTCACCATAGCCTCAAGGAAAATGAAATATTTGGGAACTTATCTAACAAAAGAGGTGAAAGACATCTACAAAGAAAATGACAGAACTCTGAAGAATAAAAATTGAAGAAGACCTTAGAAGATGGAAAGATCTCCCATGTTCTTGGATAGGCAGAATTAAAGTTGACAAAATGGTCATACTACCAAAAGCACTATACAGATTTAATGCAATTCCTATTAAGGTTCCAGTGACATTCTTCATAGTAATAGAAAAAGCAAATCATGAAATCCATTTGGAAAAATAAGAGGTCCAGAATAGCCAAAGCAATCCTCAGCAAGAAAAGTGAAACAGGAGGCACCACAATACTGGACTTTAAAATATACTGCAGAGCTATAGTAACAAAAACAGCATGGTATTTGAACCAAAACAGACATGAAGACTGATGGTACAAAATAGAAGACACAAAATGGGAGTTCATAACCCACTTGAATCAAACTGTGAAATATGATATATCAAGAACTATGTAATGTTTTGAAAGACCAACAATAAAAAAAAGAAAAAATATATAATAAAAAAGTTAAAAGACACAGAGACAAACCCATAGTAGACAAAGTCACCATAAACATACACTGGAGAAAAGATAGTCTCTTCAACAAATGGTACTTGGAAAAGTGGAAATCCATATGTAATAAAATGAAATTAGACATGTATCTCTCACCCTGCATAAAACTCAATTCTAAGTGGGTCAATAACCTAAGCATTAGACCAGAGACCCTGTGCATACTAGAAGGAAAAATAGGCCCAAAATCTTCATCATGTCGGATTAGGAACCAAATTCCTCAACAAGATTCCTAAAGCTCACAAAGTAAAATCAAATGGGATAGAATCAAACTAAAAAGCTCTTCAAAGTAAACAATCAAGAACATGAACAAAGAACCTACAGAATGGGAGAAAATCTTTGCCATCTGAACTTCAGATAAAGCATTAATCTCCAGGATATATAAAGATCTCAAAAAATTCAACACCAATAATAATAATAATAACCCAATCAATAAATTGGCAAAAGAACTGAATAGACACTTCACCGAAAAATAAGAATAGTCAACAAATATATGAAAAAATGTTCAACATCACTAGCAATTAGAGAAATGCAAATTAAAACTACACTGAGACTTCAAATCTCACTCTAGTCAGAATGGCAATCATCAAGAATACAGGTAACAATAAATGTTGGCAGGGATGTGAGGGAAAAAGGTACATTCATACGTTGCTGGTGGGACTGCAAATTGGTGCAACCACTCTGGAAGTGCAACCACCCTGAATCTATGGAGATTCCTTAGAAAACTTGGAATGGAACCACCATTTGACCAGTTATCCCATTCCTTGGCATATATCCAAAAGACTTCAAATCAGCACAGTATAGTGACACCACCACATCAATGTTCATAGGAGTTCAATTCACAATAGCTAAGCTGTGGTCAACCTGGGTGCCCTTCAATAGATGAATGGATAAAGAAAGTGTGGTACATATACACAATGAAATATTACGCAGCCTTAAATAAGAATGAAATTATGGCATTTGCAGATAAGTGGATGTATCTGGAGATATCATGCTAAGTAAAATAAGCCAACACCCACCCCCCCAAAAAAAACAAAGGCCAAATGTTTTCTCTGATAAGCAGGATTCTGATTCAAAATAGGTAGGGTGTTGGGAGGAGTGGAGACTCACTGGATTGGACAGTGGGGAATGGAGGTAAGGGAGGGAGGATGGGAATGGGAATAACAGTAGAATGAATTGGACATAACTTTCCTATGTTCACTTATGAGTACACGACCCATGTAACTCCAGTGAAACTTCACATGATGTACAACCACAAGATGGGAAGTTATACTCTATATATGTATAATATGTCAAAATACATTCTACTGTCATGTACAACTTTAAAGAACAAATAATAAAATAAAGTAAAACCTAGCTGCTGAAATCCTGTCCCTGATGACCTAAACTTTAAAGTGAGGATTAGCTTGGAGAATCAGGAGATTTAACTATCAAAATACCCAAGAAGTGTTTTGGGAAAGAGTGTTTGGTATTGTTTTGTTTTTCATCCTCACATGTGCTTTTATACGTGGCCAGTAAAGAGGAGAAGGTTTTGCCAACAAAGGACCATTCATCTTTACAATTTATATTTATGATGAGACCATTCATCTTTACAATTTATATTTATGTGATTGTATTAAACTTTGTAACTGGTTTCAAGCATGAACATAAAATCACTAATGCAAACACAATTAACTAAAGAACAAGGAGCACAAGCTACTAAATGTCAATATTAATTGAGACCAGTATGCTAAATTATCTTTTCAGTCTTTAAAATAAAGTAGCAACAGGGGCTGAAGCTGGGGTAGAGGGCTTGCCTCACACGTGTGAGGCACTGGATTCCATCCTCAGCCCCACATCAATATAAATAAATAAAATAAAGGTATTATGTCCATCTACAACTTTAAAAAATATAAAAAATAATAAATCAGCAACAACCATTAGATACAGTTATTAAAATTAGGCTATTTCATTAGATACAGTTACTAAAAGTCAGCTTTTAACCAGTTAATTCTGATATAAAATAATAGGTGAAAAATCATCCCCATTAAATTCTCAATGACTTTCACATCACTTTATCCATAGATATTTCCTTGATACCGTGTAAGTTCCCTAGTTTCTTTTTCTTTTTTTTTAAAGAGAGAGTGAGAGAGGAGAGAGAGAGAGAGAGAGAGAGAGAATTTTTAATATTTATTTTTTAGTTCTCGGCAGACACAACATCTTTGTTGGTATGTGGTGCTGAGGATCAAGCGCGCCACCGCTTGAGCCACATCCCCAGCCCTAAGTTCCCCAGTTTCCATGAGGTTGTTACAAAAGGCAAATAGCTTACTCTGCAACATAGTTTGATCCTACTGGCATTCTGGGTCTAAATTGGGAGGAAATGTTAATAATTTAATTTTTGAGTTCTAGTGGCCTGAATGATATGTCCTGGTTTAATAACTTTTTTTAAGCATCTTACTCCCTCTTTTTTAGTAAATAAAAACAAAGACCACTGCCTGAAAAGTGTATTATACATACTACTTTATCTTCAATAGATGTGACCCTAGCCTACCTTGTACATAGTGGGGGGGTTTTCTTATTTTGAAATACTTTACAAATAAAAAGTCCAAATATAACATTTCCAATTCATAGTTACTACACTCATGCTATTACTAATCAGAGGTCTATATTTAAAGAATAAAAAATGTCACAGGAATGTTGAATGTGTTATTATATTTTACTTAACATTCTGGTTAAAGAGTTTCTGAAATAGTATTTTTTTTATGAGATGACAGAGCTACAATTCCAACTCCTGCATATTTAAAGGCAGGCAGGAATGGAAGTGTTCTTTCCCCAGGAATCCTGATAAATTATTTGCTATTTTGCAAACTTAATTTGTGGTTGAGTAAAGAATATTCTTAATACATTTTTTGTACCTTTTTCAACTGTGCAAAGGGACAAATAAAATGGCCCCATTTGATAATAAGTAGAAAGCAGCTGGAGTCAGCATTCAAAATTCCAGGAAAATGAGTTTGGCATGAGTAATTAAGGCCATAGTTTTCAACCTTGGCTGCATAAAAGAATCCCGGCATCAGCACTTTTAAAAATCTCCCCAAGTGAACCCAAGTCAAGGCTGAGTGCCACTAGTTTAAGAGGAATGGGAAAGGGAAACTGAGTTAGGAGAATATTATGATGGTCTGAGTGAAAAATAATAAAAAACTTCAGCTGAGGAAATTAGCAGTCAGATATCCAGAAGAAGAAACTGCCGGACATCTCTCCCACACAAGGGAGAAAAAAAGATACCGTGGTAAAAGAGATGGTTATAACCTGAGACTGAATGAAGTTGCCATTGAAGAGATCATATAGAAATCTTCTGAGAGATATCCACATTTGGGAGGTGGGAGAAAGTTAAAAAAAAAAACTGAGGAGGAGAATTGATCTTGTTCAGGTAGGATATGAATATATCAAGAGCAGTTAGGAATTAAGAATTAGATGGAACAATATGAAGTAATTTGTAGGAGACAGACCAGAGATTGAACCCAGGGGCACTTAACCACTGAGCCAAATCCCCAGCCCTTTTTATTTTTTATTTTGAGGCAGGATCTCACTAAGTTGTTTAGGAGCTCACTAAATTGCTGAGGTTGACCTCAAACTTGCAATTCTTCTGCCCCAGCCTCCCGAGCCACTGGGATTACAGACAGGCCTCACCTCATCCAGCTGAATACTTTAAAGTATTTTCTCAAATGTTCACCTTTTGGGTGCCCTAAAAGTTGTCCTTCATAAAGGCACTTTGAGATCCCAGAAAAATTAGCAGATTTATGAAACAGAAGACAGAGGTTCTAATCCCAGCTCCACCCCTTCTAGTCCATTCACCTTGAGAAAGCCACTTGCCCAGGTCTCACTTTCTTACCCTGTTAAATGGGGATGACAGCATATGCCCTGACTCCTGATGTTATTGCCATTAACTTAGATTCTATAGTATGTTAAAATGTGTTGTAAAGTATAAATAGTGAAGCAAGGAAGGGATTAGTATAGTGACATTTTTTGCTGCTCTTTCACAAGTACATTAGTATTGAGCTATTTTGGACAATTTGGATTCCTAGCAAAGAGGGAGAATAATACTAGGACATCCCTCCTAGGACTCTTCTCTTCAAGGAGCTCATCATACCATAGGGAAATAAATAACTATAAATATGTACTTTATGTGAGGGCTGGAATTATATCACTGATCTGTTCCTAAAGCTTAATTCAGCACTTGGAACCTAGTAGGCTCTCCTAAATATTTGCTTTAGAAAGTTGATGCCATCATATAAAATAAGGCCAAAAAATCACATAAATAAAATGCTGTGGTAGTTTTGAGAAAGGAGAGATTCAAAATCTGGCATGTTGCCAGGATCAGAGTGCCTCACAAATATGTGATGAATTAATGAATAATGGCTGGAGGAGGTTGGTGCCATGCCCCTAAAGCCACTGTGCAGTAATAAGGGGTTGAAACCATATCAGATGCAAAATTTTAAATTACCAACAAGGGGGAAAATGATTTTTAGATCTAGGAAGACTTTAAACTCCTCAAGGCTAAGGCCACAGTCATCAAAACAGTGGTGGGTCAGAGGGAAACACCCTCAGAAACAGTGGTACACCCAAGCTGGTCATTTATTCACTTTATTGGTTATGATTTCGTCTTCCCAAGGCAAGGTATTGTTTATGTTCAGATGTATACTGCAATGATCTGCTTTAAATGTGGAAGTTAAAGGACCCTGACCATGTCATCTTCTCTCTGTAGGAATAGATAATCTCTATGAGAGGGCGCTTCACATCCGCAAACTCCTCCTGACCTTGCCCAGGTCGGTCCTTATAGTGATGAGGTACCTCTTTGCCTTCCTCAATCAGTAAGTACCCTAATGCTCTGTCAAAATGCCCATCTGAATTCTGTGTTCCTGAATCTTATAAAAATGTACATTGGGTTCTATTTATCAGCAGAGTAGAAGAGAAAATGATTGAATGTAGACTGAAGGTACATTTTTTCTCAGCAGATCAAAGTATTTGTATGATTGATAGATAAAAACTCTACCTCTGATCCAAAAGTTAATGCAAAAATATCCAAATACTACTAAAAAAAAAACCTGCTAGTGAAATATGTTTTTCCAACCTCCACCCAAAGCTAACATTTTTTGTCAAAATGATGTAAACTGCCTGCTCATTACAGAAAGTGTCTGTGATTTTTTTAATGTCATAGTCAAAGATGTAAGAAAATCATAGATGAGACTTATTCACAGAACCAAAGAAGAATTTCTGCAAATGCACCATAATGAGACCCTGTGAAGAAGAATATATTTCTAAAATATTTTCTAAAGTAATGTAACAAATCTTAAAAGCCACTACACAGTTTTCAGAGAAACTTAAACTCTTATTTTAGGCAACTTGATGTTCAGTTATTTCCTGATGTATGGGCTCCATTATAAGAATATCTTCCAGGAGTCCTATTGAAGAGCTCCCTTGTTGTGCAGCATTTCAGTTAAGCACTTGGAAATAAAGAAATCCAGGGGGAGTCAACATGTTGAGTAAGCTGGCATGTACTCTCCCTTCCTCAAATTAGGATATTTTCTCATCTCTATATCACTGAAGGTTTTGCATCCTCAAAAGCCATGGAGATGTTCTACAACTCTGCTGACTAGTCCTGAAATCACACCCACTCGGGTTGGCCCCAAGAGCCAAACACCATACAATGTTGGCAGGGAACTAAACAGAAGAGGGCTCTACTGCTGACCCTATGGTGCCCAGAACATTCCCAAATGACAGTAGGAATCCATTTGTATAGAAGTCACCACTGAGATTAAAAAAAAAAAAAGTCACCACTAGAAACTAGTGGTATCCAGAAAGATTCAAATAATTATATTTAGTTTAGATAGAGTCTCTATGTTTAACCTTTAAATAATCCTAGTCACCCAGGCAATTGTAAAAACCCAAGGCCTTTCCTTCTTTACTTTTAATTGCACACGTCATAATCCCCCGAATCTCCAGGGCCTACCCTATATTGCTGCTGGCCCTCTCTATGCTCTTCCTACCAAATTTTCCTGACACAGCTGAACAAATCCACTATCTGTTCATTAAGAAAGTTTTCAAAACCTGAATTTAATGCATCACAAATCTCAACAGAAAGACAGATGCACCAGGGGTCAATCAGCTGGCATCGCTTCCAGTGATTCTGCCTGAAGTTGCTCCTTGTCTGCTTGAAGAGACAGGGGTCCAGGGTCTAGTCCAGGTTGCTTGGGACAGGAAGTTGGAAAAGAGAAATTGGGAGGCAGGGGTTTAACTCAGTGGTAGGATGCTTGCCTTGGCATGTGGAAGTCCCTGGGTTCAATACCCAGCACTGCAAAGAATTAAAAAAGAAAAAAAAAGCAACAAAAAGCAAGATTAGCTATTCTTTTTCATCATAAAATCAAAACTTAAAAGTAGCATTTTTATATCGGGCTTTTTTTCTCTTCAAGACAGCACTAAAAGAAAGATTAAGTGTGAGTCTCCCTGCTGAGCTCAAGTGTGTCTTTTGAAAATTAGACCATTCTTGTTCTGATTCTCACCTCTCCATCCTGCCCCCATTTTTAAGATGGTGTGAAACATGATCATTGCTGTTATTGTGAACTTTTTGTAAGGGTGAATGTTTGAGAAACGGCAGAAGGGAAAGACATATGTTAGCTATGGAAATTATGCTTTTGTATTTTCTACTTTCTAGACTATCTTATTTCCGAGAAAGGGTAAAGTATCGTGTCAGGTGGTGTCTCCGTTTCTTTGTGTCTCTCATCATCTCACAAAGGTAGTTGAGTCTCTTTTTTCTCCTCCCATCTGTCATCTGTTCACCTGGATTTTACATTTCCTTTCAAGGTTGACATTCTATATACTGAGAGAGAGCGTCTCAAAACTCTCCCTAGCACAGCATCTTACCCATGGGTTAGAGACCTGGCATGAAAGAGATGGCTTATTTTGACCTGCCTGTGAAAATGTTTCATAAATGTCCATTGGATTTGGTTTAGACATTGGTACTAAACACCAGAAATTTCCCCAAAGTTTGCCACAGTGGAGTGAGAGAATCAAGGATTCTGTTCCCCTTTTCTGGCACGTCAGTGTTTTTGTGACTCTGGTTGTTGGTTAGTGTTGGTAGACTTAGCCAACAGCAGATTTTAAAGCCTAGAGTTGTTGGTTGCTTCCTTTCAATAGTTACGAAGAAAAGGAACTTTGTTTTCTTCTAAGATTTCCTCATGGTATATAGAAGAAAACTGAAATCTGAGGTATTTTTAAGTGGTGTGAAGGCAAATTTAAAGGCATACATGAAGCTTTATGGATATCATACTGTCTCTCCAAAATTTACTTGAACAGCATTGAGAGCCTGACCATATTTACAAATAAAACTCATCTACTTGATTTTGGTTGCCATTGCAGAGGATACTAGATTAAACTCTTTTCTAACTTTTAAAAACACCACTTAAAATTAAACAAATTTTCCCTTCTCAGTTTTTACCTTGTAGAAAGTCATACCTCATGTTACTTTCCTTGGAGTTCAGTAAGTTCAACTTTAAGTCAGTTGAAATATCATTTTATTCTAATAATAAAAACCAAGTAAAATAGTTTACATCCCTGTTTTCAGAAGGTGAAGTATCTTATTAAACATGTTTTCATTTTCTCCCTTGTTACTTTACAACTTCTTTCTTGTGTTCTTTCACAGTCTTTCACAGTACAGCGATGAGAACATGATGGACCCTTACAACCTGGCCATTTGCTTTGGCCCAACATTGATGCCCGTCCCAGAAATACAGGATCAAGTGTCTTGCCAAGCTCATGTGAATGAAATCATCAAGACCATCATCATCCATCATGAGACTATTTTCCCAGACACTAAAGAACTGGATGGACCCGTTTATGAGAAATGTATGGCTGGAGATGACTACTGGTAAGTCCATGAATTTTAGTTTTTCCCCACCAAAAAAAAAAATGATGGAAGTATAGATATTGACTGAATTAGGAAAATGAATTGCCTATAAATGACCAATGATTCCATTTTTAAAAAGGAAAAAGAAAGGGAAGAAGCAGTAACATTTTCGATGTTAGTCTACTAAGATCCATGGCAACACTGGCTTTTTACTAGGGAAATTCATAGTCATCCCTCTGTTTTCCCCAAAACTTACATTTTGTTAAATAAACCCACCTTATTATTATGACTTTTGTAGAGAATAAAAGTTTTGATGCTATAGAGAGCTATATTCATTTTTATTATTACATTAAATCTGAAAAAGATGGCTGATTAAATTAGCAGATTACATTTTGTGTTTTTTTTCCTTTTTTTTTTTTTTTTTTTGGTACAAGGGATTGAATGCAGGGGCACTTAACCATTGAGCCACATCCCCAGCCTCATTTTGTATTTTATTTAGACACAGGATTTCACTGAGTCACTTAGGGCTTTGCTAAGTTGCTGAGGCTAGCTTTGAACTCATGATCCTCCTGTCTTGGCCTCCCAAATTGCTGGGATTATAGGCGTGCATCACCATGACTGGAATGTTTTTCATTCTTAATCAGATATTTTAGATTCCACATAACATATTTTAAGACTCATTTTAAAGGGAGTTTGTCAATGAAGTAGATTTTTATTTTTATTTTCACTGTAACCCTCACTAATAAATAGTATTAAAGATAATTATGAGCAAATGTATTATATTCATGTATTTTAGGAATAAAAATTTTTAATATGGCAGTATGGGCACCCCCTAGTAAAGTATAGAAATGGAGACAGTATAGTTAATTGAATAACCTCAAAAGTAAAAACCCTGAAATGTTTGTGCTATTTGATACTTGAAATGTGAGTTTTAACAAGTTTCTTAGAAATCATGTTCAATAAAATAAGCTTTGATTCCTTGAGCCCCTATTATATGCTGGTTACTTCATGTACATGATCTCTTGTATTTATCATGAATATTCTACCTTGTTAATTTGGAGAGGCCAGGGAGCCTGCTTAGTGATTAGTAGTAACCTAGTCCGTTCTGTTGCTATGTCCGAATGCCATAAATTGGGTAACTTATAAAGAAAAGAAATTTACTTCTCACAGTTCTGGAGACTGAAAATCTAATATCAAGATTCTGGCATCTGTTATGGGCCTTCTTGCTGCATTATAACATGGTGGAAGGCATCAATGACAGAAGCAAGGGAGTAGGTGTGATCATACTCTTCCTCTTCTTATAATGCCACTAATTCCATCATGTCCGCCATCATCTCATGAAACCCTAACTACTTTCCTTAGGCCCCATGAACATGAGAATTTGGGGATTGTTTCCAACACATGAACTTTGGGAGACATACTCAAACCATAGCACCAGGAACAGCTGATTCTAAAGCCCACAAGAGTCTTTCCACATGTAGCCTCCTTCAAGAACTGTCTGAGCAGCTAGGACTCAGCAGTAGCTAGAAATAAACATGTCTAAATCCTCATTCTGGACCATGCCTAGGACACTGTGTTTCCCCTTTCCTTGCAGAGGATTAAGTAAAAGTGGAACACATAGCTGAAAGAACAAAAATAACTGAAAGCATTTTTACTTAAAGGATAATATGATGGTTAAGAAAACTCGGTGTTATTTCCAGAAGTATTGCTTCCTAAATTAGCTACAGCCCATGCTAAATTCCAGTTCTGTCGTGTATCCAGCAATTTTACACATGAAATTAAATTTAGTAATATTCACTTGAGTACTTATTATGTGCAGGGTACCTCCTGAAGCTGGGCTCTGGGAAAGTAAATGAATAAAACTCAGCCCTGCTGTTAGTCATCTTTGTTTTACAGCCAGTGTCAAAGGCATGTTTAGCATTCCTAGATATTTGGGCTTTATCAGTAAGCTCTGCTGTCTTATTCATTTTTTCAAAGACCAAATATGTAAAGATAAGGTCAGTAGTATTTGATGTATTGTAATCTAGGACATTTTGTGGTCACTGCTTTTCCAAACTAGGTAAAGCCTATGTTATAACCTTGCAACCAAGGTTAATGTAGGCTTGAGTATGTCCTTTTGCTTATATGTAGTGTTTTCTAGAGCACTGCTCATTTTACACAGAAAATCAATTATACAGTAATTGTCCCCCAACATCAGCAATATAAATGGGATTTTACAGTAACATCAGTTTTATGTTTGTGACCAATGCATTTTTACCTATTAGCATACATTTGAGGAGAGGTAATGGTAGTAGTGTTAAAGGATGAATTCTAAAAGAGGATAAAAATCATAATTCTCATATAGATGTAAAATGAGTACATGCCAAGGAATAATGGGAAAGATGCTACAGTCAGTTCAAAGAAGAAGTCAAAGATCCATCAATTTATATGTAGCAAAACAATGGTTTGAGTTTGCAAAAACACGTCTGTCTATGGGGCAATAATGAAACATCTTCTGTCTGAATTCAGCTAATTTGCTTTCTTTGGATAAGAGTTATTTGTAATGCCATTTGTTTTCTATAATTTCTGTCTTAATAGAATTGTAAAATAATCTAGTTAAAGATGAATGTGGATGGACAGAGAGATAGACATCACCATAGAACCAGATAATCAAAGGAGGTTCTAATATTCCATTGAAAAGACTATCCAGTAAAAATTTTGCCATTAAAAGTCATATTTTGGGCTGGGGATGTGGCTCAAGCGGTAGCGCGCTCGCCTGGCATGCGTGCGGCCCGGGTTCGATCCTCAGCACCACATACCAACAAAGATGTGGTGTCCTCTGAGAACTAAAAAATAAATATTAAAAATTCTCTCTCTCTCTCTCTCCTCTCTCACTCTCTCTTTAAAAAAAAAAAAGTCATATTTTTCCTTGTGGCAGCAATTACTCATTTTTAACAATTCTCCCCACTTTTGTTTCATATGAATTCCCATTTCTGCTCCACAGTGACAGTCCGTACAGTGAGCACGGTACACTGGAGGAAGTGGACCAGGATGCTGGTACCGAGCCCCACACCAGCGAAGACGGTAAGCCCTGTGCTCATGCTACTATAAAACCAGTTTTTCTAGACTTTTTTTTTTTTTAACAATTGGGTTCCCCTGGCTTCTTTTGTTTGGTTTAGTTTGGTTTTAGTTTAGGGGGTTTTATGTTTGTTTTTGTCTTTTCCTCATTTAATGTGTAAGAGTTCTCTGTGGGTCTGGATCCTCTGTATAAAGAGTTATTGCGGCCCTTTATGGGGGGCTTTGCCAAAATCTTCTGTTCTGAAGCTTTTTTTTTTTCACATGCTTCTTATGCCTTTTGCTAAACAGAGGTTCTTAATTTTAAAGCTGGTGAATTTTTCAGTCTTTTCTCTCATGGTTATTTTACTTTGTGTCAACTTTAAGAAATCCTTCTGTACCCTAAGATAATGAAGATGATTCTCCTATAGTTTTTTATTTTATTGTGATAAAACACATAACATGAGCCCTGCCCTGTTAACAAAAATGTAAGTGTACCATACATTATTGGTGATTATAGGTTCAGTTTTGTTCAGCAGATCACTAGAGCTTATTCACTTGCCTGATACTTTATTTCTGTTGATTAGTAACTCCTGATTTTCTCTCTCCCAGCTCCTAGCAACCACCAGTCTTCTTTTCCACTGTTTCTGCCTGTGTTTCCCTATACCACAGTCTCAATTTTGATACCTTTTAATAAATCTGAATAGTTAGCAAGGCAAGGTCTCTGACTTTGTCCTTCTTTACCATTCTTGCCCCTTTGTAATTCCACTTAAATTTTATGCTCATGCTGGGTGTGGTGGCACACGTCTGTAATCCCAGCAGCTCGGGAGGCAGAGGCAGGAGGATCACAAGTTGAAAGCGAGCCTCAGCAATTTAGCAAGGCACTAAACAACTCCATGAGACCCTGTCTCTCATAAAATACAAAGTGGCTCAGTGGTCGAGTGCCCCTGAGTTCAATTCCCCAGCACCAAAAAAAAAAAAATAGACTCAGTTTTTCAAATTCTTAAAAAATAATTTTAAAAATCCCTGAAAATCTGTTGGGTTTTTGATTGCAGTTATACTGATTTTATATATATTAACATGGGAGAATTGATATCTTTACAGTATTTAGTCTTCCACTCTGTGAACATGTTTCCAGTTATTAAATGTCTCCCAATTAACTTTAGACACTCTGTAGAGATTATTTTTGAACTTTTTACCTTTTTAAGTTTAATACTTCATATTAATTTTCAACACTTTATTTTTTAATATTGACATATAAACCATCACTCTTAGTACCTCTTCAGCTATACACACAAATTTTTTTCTTCCTTCTATATCTGTGATTAATCTTCTTCAAAACTATTTTTACTTTTTTTACTTTTTTTTTAATTTCTACATGTTCTGTTTGGTGTACTTTCATATATACTGTTTGGCCATTTTTTATAATCTCTTGTTTTTGCTTATAATATTTATCCTTTCCATTGCTTCTGTTTATGTGTCTCGTAACTCTAATATATATTCCTAGATTTTTATCGGCTCTCACTCATTGGGTTTTATTTTGCAGTGAATGTGTAAATTTTTTATGTATTAGGCTCATTTGAAGATAGGTTCCTCCAGAGAGGGTTTTCATTTTCTTCTGCCTCAGGCACAACTAGCCTAGGATGCCATCATTTTTGGTTTGAGGTTTTCCAGACCACCCAGGTATTGTGAATCTAAAATGCAGACCTGTTTGAGGGCTTGAATGTGGTTGGGACTCTCAGAGATGATGTATTCTAAGATTTGAGATAGATTATTTCCTCAAGAAGTGAGGTGGATGGGAGAGTTCCAGAACTTATAAGTTCGAGAAGAGAACTAAACATATTATAGAAACTTCTAGAACATTACAGTGAGGTTCTCACTTAAAGAGACACCAAGAATTTGATTCTTTTGGTAGGAGAGGAAGATATTTAGATGCCCCATGCTGAGTGAGCATGCCCAACTTAGTCTCCTATGAAAAAACAAAAGTTTAACTAGACCAGGAAAATACCCTCAGTACAAAAATCTGACTCCTATGTTCTAATATTCTATTTACCTCTCTGGGTTCCCATTTTTTCACTGAATTTTTGGTCTTTAGTATTCCTTACTGTAGCTTATTAATGCAATTACCAACGTTTGGTTTTTTTTAAATATAGGATTTTCAGTTGATTTTAGCAGGAGGGC
This sequence comes from Spermophilus citellus, assembly GCF_964194105.1. NCBI lineage: Eukaryota > Metazoa > Chordata > Mammalia > Rodentia > Sciuridae > Spermophilus > Spermophilus citellus. The sequence goes on from NC_138197.1 coordinate 84,224,472, forward strand.
AATTAAGATTTATAGTATCTATTCTCTGCTAAAAAAAAAAAAAGGAAAAAAAATCTAACTCCTTGTGTCTTTAAAAGCAAAACAAATTGATGTTTTCTGAATTAAAGTTAGAAGACCTTCTTTAAAGTGATTGCTTCTATTTCTTTTTCTTTTGGGGGGAGGGGCAGAGGTTGGTACCAGGGATTGTTCAATTCAGGGGTATTTGACCACTGAGCCACATCCTCAGCCCTATTTTGTATTTACTTTACAGACAGGGTCTCACTGAGTTGCTTAGTGCTTTGCTTTTGCTAAGGTTGCCTTTGAACTCACCATTCCCTTGCCTCAGGCACGCCCAGTGAGAGCTTCTGTTTCTATGAAGTTGCTTTTGAAAGTCTCTGAACCCTTCCTCTGCACCCTCCTTTCTTTTGTCTTAGGTTTCTTTGTTCTCTATATGGTTGGATCTTTTTCCTCTGCTGATTTCTGTGTCCTTGCTTTCTTCAGTGAGAGGAAAAGCCAAGACAAAGCCCCAGCCATCTCTCTTCCCAAATATCAGTCTTATCATCATGCCATCTGTCAATCATTCTTACCTCATGACCTAAGAAAGAAAGTGTTGAATGCTCTATGTACTAGATACCGTTTTGATCACATTCACCTGATTTTGCCAAAAGACAAAACATTGCTTACAAAGGAGAGATATTCTGTCCCACAGCCAACACTCCAAAATCCTATAACTGTATTAACTAGAATATTGATTACATTTTCAATTGCCAGGTATCTCTGAAATGGTATCACCAGAGAGAACAGCTTTGGTTTTCAGTCGACTGGCTGTCACAGAACTAAACCATCCTCTGCAAGGGCAGTAGGTAGCAGATCAAGGAAGAAAAGTATCAGGGATAGTAAGGTCTCCAAGAGAAAGAATGATGTAATAATATTTTATGTAAAATTATAAGACATGGAAACATAAGATTTGGTAACACCAAGCAGTCAGGGTGTCTATCAGCACTGCTGAATTTTCTTTCCCTTTGCACAAATCACAACAGCCATGCAGAAAAACCAAGTGATCATGTTATACCCTTACTATTATTGTCATTGATATTAGTGGTAACAGCATCCTATGAAGTCTCTCTCTGCAGGATATTAACAGACTGTGAAGCTGTCCTTATGAAAGGGGCATGTGCAGCATGCCCTGAGATTGATTTGCCATGCAATGCCTAGACTAAGATGTGTGTAAATAGCTTATTGATTGACACTTGACTGTGAAATGGTTCTCAGGGGAATAGAAAAAGTCAAAATAATGAAGTTGCTCAGAATTACTGGTTGATGTACCAGGATTACCAATAAAACATTTTTTTTCTTCATTCGGTCGTTCTTTCATAACCTAGCCACATTTCAGTAAAATGAGTCTAATGATTCTGTTCCTAGTTGTTTCAAAAAATATTAAAAAGAAGAGATGATGATTGTAGAGATGATGATTGTGAAATTATGATAAAATGTATGTGTATATATATATAATTTATATGTGTGTATTTAATATATATATATTAAATTGTCTTAAATAGCTCTTGGCCAGCATTAATAGTATATGATAGAATGACATGAAATATAATGTTAACTATGACACATTAATGATTCTCTTTTTTTCCCTCTTGGACACAATATATGAAGATTATATACCATGTCATGTGCTAATATTTTCTAATTTTTTTTAGTAAAATCAAATATAAGTATATGGATATGTTCATACAGGAATTTCCAAACTTGTATGTCATGAAGTTATTTTTAATAAGTTAGCATGTCTTCATTCCTCCATGACCATTTTGACTTCCCTGGAGAACTGAAGAACAGGTTTTGCTCTGTCATCTCAAGTCAACCAGAATTGATTCTTTATCTGCAAGTTTAGAACAAACTATGAAGTCATTTATTTTAAACATAAAGCTATCTCTCCTCTAAGAAGCAGACTTAAAGAATTTAATAAAACTGTCATTCATATAGTGTTAATAAAATATGATTTTAGGAGGCTAGGGATATAGCTCAGTTGGTAGAGGGTTTGCATCTTGCCTCGCATGCACAAGGCCCTGGGTTCAATCCCCAGCACTACAAAAAAAAAAAAATATATATATATATATATATAATCTGTGTGTGTATACACACACATATACATATATGTAATATGTATGTGATTTTAGGAGGGAACACCAGAATATTACCATATGAGTTGAAAGTTATATTCAATTGCTAAAAGACTTAAATTGTTGTTTTAAAAATTATTCATTTACATGTAAATCAGAGTGTTGTGGTACTGTGATATGAAATACTATTGACCTTAAATATTATCCACTAGCAAAATGATGGTACATTTTTCATTTTTAAAATGTTTTGTTGAAATTTAACCAGACCCTTCATATAAGATGAAACCTAAACTTTTTCAGTGTTTATTGGATTTTATGCTTTTACTTTATATATCTCAGAGAACTTTTGAGTTTATCAGGTGAGAAAGAAGCCTAGCTATCTATTTAAAAACTCTGATATGTGGATACCAACACATAACAAGGGAGGGTGGTGAGGGGAAAAATAGAAATCCATTGGATTAGATCAAGGGGAATGAAGAGAAGGAGTGGGGGATAGGAATAGAAAAGTCAGTAGAATGAACTGGACATAACTTTCCTATGTTAATATATGAATACATGACCAGTGTAACTCCACATCGTGTACAACCACAAGAATGGGAATTTATACTGCATGTATGCATAATATCTCAAAATATCTCTACTATCATATATATCTAAAAAGAACAAATTTTAAAAAATTTTAAACAGATTTTTTGATAATACAGAGAGATTCGCTCTGTCTTCTCCCAGTTTCCCTCAGTGGCAATACCTACATAAGTATTGTACAGTAATCACCACCAGGATGTTGATGCTGATATAATCTATTCACCATATTCACATTTCACCAGTTTTACATGCACTTATTTGTGTGTTTACTTAGTTCTGTACAGTTTTACTACATGTACAGATTTGTATGACCACAATTATAGTCAAGATGAACAGTTCCATTTCTAGGATTCCACCTACTACCCTTTGTAGCCACAATCACTTCCCCAGCACTTCCCCCACTACCTCAACAGCCACACACCTATTTTCCATCTCTATAATTATGTCATTCAAAGAATGCTGTATAAATGGAATTATACAGCCTGTAAAGTTTTGAGTTTTGACTTTTTTTTTCCTTGAATATCTTTTAATCTCTAGAAGACCTAATTTTTAAATCTGATCTTTTAATTTGGGTCAAGGGCAGCCTGCTTGATTCATAATTAAGATCCAAACTTTGTTACTGATGCAAGAGAAAAAGTTGTCATTACTTTTGATGGTAGTTGAAAATTTTATGGTACCAAAAAAGTCCATGAGGAAATTAAAGGTATTCAAATAATATTTATTGTGCTGATTTTTCTTGATTTTTAAAAAATAAGCTAATAGAGCTGGGATTGTGGCTCAGTGGTAGAGCGCTTGCCTAGCATACGTGAGGCACTGGGTTCGATCCCCAGCACCACATAAAATAATAATAATAATAAGCTAATAACGCACAAACTTCCTAGTGTTTTCTGGGATGGTGATTTTTTCCATGTTATAAATGGTATTAACATATTGCAAGGAAACTCCATCAGTGTCAAAAGTAAGTATCGGAGCACTGTGGAGGATATTCCAACCAAAGGAGAGATTTCATATATTATATTGCAAAGTTATAATATTTTTATTAGACTGTCATTATATCTCAAGTAAAAAGCTATGGAGATTAAGATCTAGAGTTTGGTTTTTCTGGGTGTGCAAATGGATGACAGCTACCGAATGTTTTCCTTTATCTGTTTTAACTGCCCATATTTCCTCCTGCCTTGGCGATTTGTTTATTACCTCATTCAGTCTGGATATTAAAGTAGCCTATTTATTTCTAAAGTCTCATAGACCTTTTGGATCGTGTATCACATCTTCCTAACAACCCTGTCCCTCTCCATGTTCTGGTGTGTTCTTTGTAGAATGTGAGCCAATAGAAGCAATAGCCAAGTTTGACTATATTGGGCGGTCTGCCAGAGAACTGTCCTTCAAGAAGGGTGCCTCTCTGCTGCTGTATCACCGTGCGTCTGAGGACTGGTGGGAAGGCAGGCACAACGGGATTGACGGGCTTGTGCCTCACCAGTACATAGTGGTGCAGGATATGTGAGTAGTCCCAACTTTGGCTGCCGGAGTGCTCCTAATAGAGGACTCCAGAACTGTGGCTCTTCAACTGACTTTGGTTTTAATGGTAAAAGAGCAAAAGAGGCTACAGAGATAAAATTTCTGAGCTGGACACAGTTCTTCACCTTTCTAGTGGCTCTTTGCTAAAGGTTCTTCAAGGACCAGCAGATACTCATTTTCCAAACTCTACCAAGAGGGAGTGGAGCAAGAATTAGTAGGAAACACCTCTTGAAGTTTTCAGCTTCTTAGAAAAATAATCTCCGAAAAGAAAATGGCTTTAGGAGCTAGAGTGACACTGGTAATTCCAAAAACAGCAGTGTTCTTCCTTGACATCTGTCTACCGTTTTAATTCCAGGTTCCCTTAGGCGAGGATACTGACTTACAGCCTAAGGGAGTCACCTCTAGGTGTTTATTGTTTTAATTTTGCTGATGAGAAAGCTCTGATTTCAAAAATATTTAAGGACACAGGAAGATGGTCGTGACACATTAAAACAGCAGGTTATAAAGTAACATGTACAGTATAATCCCTATTTTCTTAGTACATTTTGGAATGCATTACCAATTTAAGAGTAGCTTTTCAAGGGAAAGAGAAGTACACTATATAAATTGAATACAATGATTTAGTGACTTAGCATAATTTTAGAAATACTAAATATGTAGATCAGAATCCCAGGAATATTATGTGCATATGTAGGCATGCAGTCATATATTTATAAACTCCCTAAACATAGATATCCATAGTATAAATATTGTACATAACACACACGCACTCATAGATAGGTATTCCAGGTATAGGAAAAAAGTATAGAAGGATCTTTCCTAAAATCGTAACAGTTGTCTCTTGATGTTTCATTATAGGTCATTGTTATTTTGCATGTATATCTAAATGTACAGGCATAGATATATGAAATTCCCAATTTGCTGTCAACAAGACCATATTATTTTATAACGAAAGCTATATTAATAAAATAAAGGCTTAGTTACATAAATGTTATCCCTTCTTTATTTATTTTTTGGTCCCATTCATCTAAAAAAAAGACCCTCACTGTTGATTCTTATCATTTCAGGGATGATACATTCTCAGACACCCTGAGCCAAAAAGCTGACAGTGAAGCCAGCAGTGGCCCTGTCACTGAAGACAAGTCTTCATCCAAGGACATGAACTCCCCAACAGACCGTCATTCTGATGGCTACTTAGCCAGGTAAGTGAAGTTTGGTGACCACGCTCCTAAACCTCCACTTCTCCAGAGGCTGAAGAGTTTCCACAACCCCAGCCTCACAGTTTTCCTGGTGTTCTAAGTTCTCCTATCTTCTCTCTTTTTCTGTGGATATCCAGACAAAGAAAAAGAGGAGAGCCACCCCCTCCGGTAAGGCGTCCTGGCAGGACCAGTGACGGCCATTGTCCCCTCCACCCCCCACATGCTCTATCCAACTCCTCAGTTGATCTGGGGTCCCCAAGCCTGGCCAGCCACCCCCGGGGCCTACTGCAGAACCGTGGCCTCAACAATGACAGTCCTGAGAGGAGGCGTCGACCTGGCCACGGCAGCCTGACCAACATCAGCCGGCACGACTCCCTCAAAAAGATTGATAGCCCTCCTATCAGAAGGTCCACCTCATCAGGGCAATACACGGGCTTCAATGACCACAAGCCACTGGACCCAGAGACAATTGCTCAGGTACAGTGCTTTTAATGGAACACTGCATTTAAGTACCTTGGCATGATGCATGATGAAGGTGATAGGAAGATTTATATTCTGTGACTATGTTTTCGTGTAAGCCAACTAAAGAAAATAGGAGATTTATTGTTTCTTTAAGGCCTGGCTACGAGTCTTTTTTGAAGAACTATTTGTTATTGGAGGAGCCCAAGTGTATTAGGTTCATATTGATTTAACAAAGACAAGGCAGAAATGTAGGAGCCAGGAAATTCAAAACCAATGTTGGAAAATAGCCAGGAAACTCATGAAAAAGAAGAAGGAGAAAGGACTAGCCCTAGCAATCCTAAGTATATTCTGAAGCTAGCAAAACAGACAAATGGATGAGACTCAACAGAGAGCCCAGAAACAGAAAAATTTTAGCACATAGTTATTTAGCACATAGCTTTCAACCCAGTAAATGATGGATTTGTCAATATATAATAGGATCAAATCAACAATAATTAGTCATTTGAAGGACAGCAAATCTGGATCCCATGTACCTCTTTCACACACACACACCTTTTATGCCCAACACTGACTACAGAGAGGGATTCTGTGGTTTGTTTCTAATGATTAGAATCAACAAAGTAAAAGTAAAATGATATTAATGAATTTGCCTGTTGTTCTACTATATTATATTGCCTTCTGGTTCTTTTTATAGCTTAAGACAACAAAAACTATGTTTATCTTAGTAACAAAGGAGGTTAAATAGATTCAGGGTTTGACATTTGAGTAATCTAAAGCATCTTCCAGATATCACTGAAGCTTAAAAAAATACCTCAATAGATCAAAGAGTGAATAAGAAATGAATGAAACAAACATAGAGAAGTGGAAGGGATGGATTATCCTTAACAAAAAGCACCCAAGGAAATCTTCCCTGATATGACACATTTCTGAGCTATTTTGAGTGTCCTAGTGAAAAAGAATTCTGGATAGCAAATTAGATTGTGTGAGGAGTTTCATGTGTTTTTTTTTTTTTAATTAAATGAATACAAAGTGCACAACAATTTCCCAGAAAAAATCAAAAAAGCTTTTGACCTTTTTGTTTTTTTCTATTCAAGCATTATGCAAGACCCTTTGAGACATATTTAGAACCAATGGTATTTAATTATAGCTTGATTTAGTGATTTAAGAAACCCATAACATCATTGCTTGTAATAAGCAGGTAAAACATGATCTAGGTTAGGAAGACAAAGAGTTTGGGGGTAGGTAGGCATAGTGAAGTCTATTTAACCCTTTTGTTTCCAGAACCAGGAAACCCTCTAATTATTAACCATAAAAACAAAAACTCATTAGATATACCAGGCTCTCACATTCTCTCTGGGGCAAATGTAAAAGAAAAAAAAAATCCATATGCTTAGCAGTAAATGGAAATCACATCCAAAAGTAATCACTTGAAAAGTGATGTCACCCTCACAGAATGGCTCCCAGATATGTCCTTTGTTTATCTTTCCATGTCTAGTCTTCAGATTTCCCCTGAGGACAAGTGAGCATATAAAAACATACAAATTCTTTTATTAAACAAACCAGTGGAATCGATGATGGAGATTTTTTTTAAAGGATACAGTATCTATATGGGATCATCATGTCTTGGTCTATTCATTGTTGTGGAGACTATTGTAATATCATGTCTTGGCTTTTCTATTTAGCAGACCCTTATTGAGCACCTAGTGTATACCAGGCCCCTTGATAGGCTTTATAGATGAAAGTGTTTAACAATAGCTGCTTCTTCATGGTGCTTCCAATGTGGGGGGAAGAAGGATATGAAAATTGATTGCACTGTACCATGGTACAAGGATAATTGTCTAAATGAGCAGAAGTAGTAGTAGGAATATAGAAAAGAGACATCTCAACCAGACTAGGGCAGGTTTTCTGCACCATCTCATATAACATTCTGTTTTGTTGTTGTTGTCATTAAAAATTATAAAACTATATACTTAAAAACTTCACCATTTTTTTAAAGAGAGAGAGAGAGAGAGAGAGAGAGAGAATTTTTAATATTTATTTTTTAGATTTCAGCAGACACAACATCTTTGTTGGTATGTGGTGCTGAGGATCGAACCCGGGCCACATGCAAGCCAGGCGAGCACGCTACCGCTTGAGCCACATTCCCAGCCCCAAACTTCACCATTTTAAGTATATAGTTCAGTGAAGTCTATTCACATTCTTGTGAAAAATTCTCCAGAACTTCTTTGTCTTTCAAAACTGAACCCCTCAGTTCGGCCGCAGTGACACACACCTGTAATCCCAACAACTTCGGAGACTGAGGCAGGAGGATCGAAAGTTCAAGGCCAGCCCGAGGCAACTTACTGGGACCCAGGCTCAAAATAAAAAGAGCTAGTGATGTAGATCAGTGGTTTAGCACCGCTGGGTTTAATTCCTGGATACATTAAAAAAAAAAACTGAAATTCTCTACACATTAAACAATAATTCCCCATTTCTCCTTCCCCTGTCCCCTGGTAACCACATCCCTTTCTGTTTCTATGAATTTGACTACTTCAGATAATGCCTATAAGTAGGATTATACAATATTTATATTTTTGAGACTGGCTTTCATTTAGCATAATGTCCTCAGGGTACACACATGTTGTAGAATGTTATAAGATTTCCTTCCTTTTTAAGACTGAGTATTATTCCATTGTATACCACATTTTATTTATCTAGTTATTTACCACTAGTGCACACTTCACCCTTTTGAAACAAATATTTTGTAATTCTCACTTTATTATTTGAAATCAATTGAATGATGATATACCTAATTTGAAAAATAATATAAATTTCTAAGTATACCATAAAGGAAAGATAAAAGGAAATAAATATATAAACAACATATTCAGTTGAATTTGTTATTTTTAGATATACATGACAGTCAAGTGTATTTTGACAATATTATACATACATGGAGTACAACTTCCCATTCTTGTGGTTGTACTTGATGTGGAGTTTCATTCTTATATGAACATAGGAAAGTTATGTTGATTCCTAATCCTATCGTCAACCCTTCCCTTCATTTCCCTTTATCTAATATAATGAACGTCTATTCCCCCACCCCTTATTGTGAATTAGCATCTACATATCAAAGAGAACATTCAGTCTTTGGTTTTTGGGGATTGGCTTAATTTACTCAGCATGATCTTTCCAGTTCCATCCATTTACTGGCAAATGCCATAATTTCATTTTTCTTTAAAGCTGAGTAATATTCCATTGTGTATATACACCACATTTTCTTTATTCATTCATCTGTTGAAGGAACTTAGGTTGGTTACCTAGCTTGGCTATTGTTTGGCTATAAACATTGATGTGCCTGTATCACTACAGTTTGCTGATTTTCGGTCTTTAGGGTATAAGTCAGGAGTGGGATAACTGGGTCAAATCGTGGTCCCGTTACAGGTTTTCTAAGGAATTTCCATACTGCTTTCCAGAGTGGTTGCACCAATTTGTAGTCACACCAGCAATGTATGAGTGAAACTTTTTTCCCACATCCTTGCCAATATTTATTGTTACTTGTATTCTTGATGATTGTCATTCTGGCTGGAGTGAGATGAAATCTCAATGTAGTTTTAATTTGCATTTCTCTAATTGCTGGTGAAGTTGAACATTTTTTCATATATTTTTTGACTATTCGTGTTTCTTCTTCTGTGAAGTATCTGTTCAATTCTTTTGCCCATTTATTGATTAGGTTATTTGGTTTTCTGGTGTTGATTTTTTTGAGTTCTTTGTATATCCTGGAGATACATGCTCTATCAGAGATGCAGGTGGTAAAGATTTTCTCCCATTCTGTAGGCTCTCTTTTCATGTTCTTGTTTCATTTGCTGTGAAGAAGCTTGAGCCCAACTCTCCATCATATCAACTCAGTTGACTTTTTAAGTCAACATGGAGTATAATACAATAATTAAATATATATATACACAATATGTAATGATCAAATGAAGGTAATTAACATTTCCATCTCCTAGGATATTTATCATTTCTTTAAGTCTGTATCCTTTAAGTCTGTATCCTTTATAGTTCTTTATAAAATATAAAATGAATTGTGAACTACAGCTGCCCTACTATGCTCTACAACACTAGAACTTATTCCTCCTATGTGTGTTAATTATCGACTACACTAGAAGACAAATAAAGTGGCAAAATGCTATTACCTACACGTAGAATTTCCATAAATGCAGCAATTAAAAATGTACATGAATATGGGACTATCAAGTTAATTCAGTTAACTTACATTCTGTAAAAGGCATTCCCATTAGTGATATGATTTTTCCAAAAGGGTAGACACTTCTTGGCCATGCAGTTCCAATCAAAGCAAACAATAATTTATACAGTAGTTACACTTCTGGAAAATTTAGCACCATGAAAAAATATCTAGTCTTTCTATATTATCAACCTAAACAACAGAGAGACATTCTCCAAAGAATAATGATATTTATTCAGGGACAGCAGAACATTGTAAATGGAACATGTGTGCTGCAGTAAATTATGAGAATATTCAAAGAGGCTAAGGGACACAGACATTTTTAAAGGGGAAATGAGGAGCATTACATTACCATGAAGTAGTAATCACTGGCTACAAGGACTAATAGCAGGGGTGGTGCCGGTTCAAGTTTGAATAGACGATTGCTGTGCAGATGTCCTTGCAGAAGTATTTTTTGTGTAAGGTTACAGTGGCCTTTGTTCAAGGTTGTAGTTCTGGCAAAGTCTTTTATGAACAGTTTTGTTATCAGGCATACATGCCTGAGATCCCCTCCTGTGTAACCTTCCGGCTTCATTTACTTTTTTGGATAGGACTTGACAAAAAAGAGGTTTCATTTTTATTTTGACAGCTTTCACAATATAAAAAAGAATGAGACATTGGTGTGAGCAAGATGATAACTTGTCTCCACCACAAAATGGGGCCACAATAAAGAATAAACAGTCAGGTGCAGTGGTGGACACCTATAATCCCAGTAACTCAAGAGGCTGAGGTAGGAGGATCACAGGTTTGAGGCCAGCCTCAACAACTTAGTGAGACCCTGTCTTAAAATGAAAAGTAAAAAGGACTGGGGACGAACTCTGGTAAAATGCCCTCTGGGTTCAATCCCCAGTACCAAATAAATAAGTTTTTAATTTAATTTAAATTTTAATTTTATTTAAAGAATAAATAACCATAATCCAACTGGAGTGACTGAAAAGATACACCAGAGAGTAGTAAGGAAGTGGTATGGTCCCTTCGGGCATGGAAAGCCAAGATAGCACCATAGAGAGGAAAGAGGGGGGCCCTGCCTCTCCCAACCATCTCCCTTGCCTGGAGACTCCTGCAGGCCTCAGAGGTTCCAAATACAGTTTGGAGAGTTGCGCAGAGTACAAGTGTTGTATTGCCAGAGTAGGACCACACATCGTGTGCCCTCCAAACACCGTGACATAAGCATCATCTTAAAACTAGGCCCACTGCTAGAGTATGTTCTGCTCTTGGGGATGAATAACCACAGAATGCCTTCAGTTTTGAGTCTCTGCTGTCATTCCATAATTCTCACATGAGTGCTACAGCACCCCAACCTTGGCTGCTCGGAGTCTAGATACAGCAAGAAAGGTTAACATCTCAGCTGCCAAAACCATACTGTGCTTCAATCCCTAGGGAGCAAGTGGTCTTGCCCAGAGAGGAGGCCACCCAGCTGGAGGAGTATGTGTACCTCTGCTTGGCCTAATAGCTTTCCAGGCAGGGCTCTGACCTCTTTCCCATGAGCCCGCTGTACAGTGACAGCTGACAGTACTCACAGAGGCCTGGTACCCAATCCAACAGAAAGTCAGATGGCAGCCCCACCCACTAAAAATCCTGCCGTACAGCCACCAGCCCATGGTGCCTGTTTGCACCTGTGTCCTAGCCAAACAGTGAGTCGAGTGGTAACTCCATTCCCCAGCAAAACCGTGTCATATTTCTGGAGTCACAGACATCTTCAGTCTAGAACAATAAAGCAACCACAGAAACTGCACAGAAATCATACCACCCAGGTTCAAAGCTGACACACTATAGGACCTATCCATAAGAAAAAATCTGTTCCTCTGGAAAAAGATCTATAAATCTGGAAAAGGTGACTGTTGCAGTGGGTATGCAGATAACAACATAGAAACAAAATAAATAGAACACAATAATTCTCCAGCAGCAGGCCCCAAAGAAAAGGAAATTTACAAAATGCTTGAAAATCATAATCCTAAGGAAGCTCAGTGACATATAAGAGAAAACAATTTCATTAAGCTGGGAAAACCACTCATAATCTGAATGGGAAATTCAGTAGATGTTATTAATCTTGCAGCTGAAGAATTCAATGAAAGGAGTAAAAAGATACAATTGAGAACCATGATAAGAAACTAAATGAAGCAGAAGAAAGAATCACTGAATTTGAATCAACTCAGAGTTAAAAAAAAAAAAAAAAAAAAGCAGGGGCGGTGGGCAAAAGAGAGAAAAGAATAAAAGGTGAAAACACCAATGGGACACCAGTAAGTAACAAATATTCATAATATGTGGGTTCCAAAGGGAGAAGATAGCAGAGAAAGCATATTCATGAAACAATAGCTAAAACTACCCAACTCTTGAGAGTGGACATCTAGATCCTTGAAGTTCAAAGAATAACAGATCAAAAAGATCTTCTTTGAGGCACACAATTAAATGGTCAAAAGTTAAAAAAAAAAAAAAAGTCAAACTCAAAGAATTTTAACTGTAGCAAAACAAGTCACATATAAGAGAATCCCAGTTAGACTAACAGCAGATTTCTCAACAGAAAGCTTAAAAGCCAGGAGAGAACAGAGTGATATATTAAAAGTGCTGAAAGAAAAAAACTTATAGAAAAGATTATACCCATCAAAGCCATCCTTCAGAAATGAAGGAGAAAAATCTTTCCTAGACAAACAAAAACTGAGGGAATTTATCACAAGTAGGCCAGCCCTACAAAAAATGCTAAGGGAGGGGCTAGGGATATGGCTCAAGCAGTAGCACTCGCCTGGCTTGCGTGCGGCTGGTGTGTGTGCAGCCCGGGGTTTGATCCTCAGCACCACATACAAACAAAGATGTTGTGTCCGCTGAAAACTAAAAAAATAAATATTAAAAAAATTTTAAAAAAATAATGCTAAGGGAGTCCCAAATTTAGAAGTGAAATGGAGATAACTATCATCATGGCAACATATGAAAATCTAAAACTGATAACTTAGATACACAGCAAAAAAAAAAAAAAAAGAAAGTAATGAATCAAACGTTACCACTATAGAATCCCACCAAACCACAAAAATTAATAAGAGAGGAAGAAAATATACAAAACAATCAGAAAACAATTAAAATGACAAGAGCGAGTCCTTACCGAACAATAATAACTTCTAGTGTAACAAATTAAATTCCCCAATTAAAAAGTAAAGACTGAGCCAGGCGCAGTGGCACAAGCCTGCAATCCCAGGGGCTTGGGAAGCTGAGGCAGGATGGCAGGAGGATTGTGAGTTCAAAGCCAGCCTCAGCAAAAGTGAGGTGCTAAACAACTGAGTGAGACCCTTTCTCTAAATAAAATACAAAATAGGGCTGGGGATGTGGCTCAGTGGTTGAGTGCCCAAATTCAATCCCAATACTGAAAAAGAAAGTAAAGACTAGCAGAATTAATTTTTAAAAAAGAAAGAAAGAAACCCAAGACCCAGTTGTATGCTGCCTAAAAGAAACTGTTCTCACCAGTAAAGGTACAGACTGAAAGTGAAGGAGTGGAGAAGATATTCTATTCAAACAATCTAATAGGAAGCAAGAGTAGCTATACGCAGATGAAAACAGACTTTACATCAAAAACTGTAAAAAGAATCAAAGCCATTATGTAATAATAAAAGAATCAACTCAGAAAATTTAAATATAATTGCACCCAATACCAGCCCACCCAAATATATAAAGCAAGTATTATTAGATCTAAAGTAAGCAATAGACTCCAATACAATAATAGATGGGGATTTTAACACCCCAATCCTATCAGTGGACTGATCATTCAGACAGAAAATCAACAAAGAAATAGCAGAGCTAAACTGTACTATAGACTAAACGACCTAACAAACACTTACAAAACATTTCATCCAGTAGCTACAGAATACACATTCTTCTCATCAGTACATGGAACATTCTTCAGAATAGACCATATGTGAGGCCAAAACACAAGTCTCAACAAATTCAAAAAGTTTGAACTCGTATCTTCTCTTGCCAGGTGACATAAAATTAAAAAGTATATATTTTATATACTTTTTTACATTTTTTTTACATTTATATTGAAATTTAAAAGCATGCTCCTGAATGGAGTAGATCAATGAAGAAACAATTAGGAGAATTTTTAAATGTCTTAAAATAAGTGAAAATGGGAACACAACCTACCAAACCTAAGAGGTATAAACAAGAACAGTACTGAGAGAGAAATTTAAAGCAATAAGGGTCTGCATTCAAAAAAAGTAGATTTTACATAAACAACCTTACAATGTATTATGATTGGATCTAAAATGTCCCCCAGAGTCTCTTGTGTTATAGGCTTGGTCCCTGGTGCAGGAATGTTCTGAGGCAGGGCTTTTGAGAAGTGACTGAATCAAGAGGGCTCTGACCTTATTAGCGGATTAGTCCACTGATAGCTGAATGGACTACTGAGAGGTAGTGGAAACTTGTTAGCAATGGGAGGCGTGGTTTGAGAACGTAAGTCACTGGCAGTGTGCCCTGGGAGGGTATTTGTCGCTGGCCCCTCCTCTCTGCCTCTCATTCTGCCTCCTGACTGCCATAAGCTGAGCTGCTTTCTCTGCCACACCTATCTGCCATGATGTTCTGCTTCACCTCAGGCCCAAAGTAATGGAGCCACAGACTGAAACTTCTTAAACCATGAGTCAAAATAAATCTTTCCTTCTTATGTTATTTTTGTCAGGTATTGTGGTCACAGCGATGAAAAGCTGACTAACATGATGCAACTAGAAACTGGAAAAACAATAACAAGCCAAATCTATATTAGTAGAAGAAAGGAAATAATAAATATGAGAGCAGAAATAAATGAAAGTGAGACTAAAAGAGAGAGAAAGAGATCAATAAAAGTTTATTTTTTGAAAAGATAAAAACAAAATTAACAAACCTTTAGCTAGCCTACTGGAAAAAAAGAAAGTAGGATCACATAAATAAAATTTAAAATGAAAAAAAAATTGTAAGTCATATCACAGAAATACCAAGGATCATTAGATACAGTCAGTGAGCAACTATACACCAACAAATTGAAAAATCTGGAAGAAAAGGGTAAATTCCTGGATGCATAAAATTTACCAAAACTGAATCATGAAGAAATAGAATGTCTAAACAGGCCAGTAACAAGTTATAAGATTGAAGCAGTAAAGTCTCCCATCAAAGAAAAGCCCAGGGACCTCACTGCTGAATTCTACCAAATGCTTAAAGAAGAACTAATACCAATTATTCTCAAATTATTCCAAAAAACTGATAAGAAAAGAATTCTTGCAAAACTTGTTTTGTAAATTCAACATTACCCTAACACCAGAACCAGAAGACACAACGATTTTAAAAAAAATTGCAGACCAATATTCCTGATCAGCATAGGTACAGAAGTTCTCATCAAAATACTAGAAAACCAAATATGAAAGCACATCACAAAGATTATGCACCTTGGTCAATTGGGATTTATCCCAGGTATGTAAGGATGGTTCACCACATGGAAATCAACAAATGTGATATATCACATTTATAAAATGAAGGACAGAACCCTATGATCATCTCAAAGACACAGACAAGACATGTATCCTTTGATGATAAAAACCCTCAAAAAATTTGAGAATGAACTATGTAGAAGGAACATAGTTCACAATTAAGGCCATATAAAGAGGGAGGGGTAGAGAAAAGTTGGTTAATGGGTAGTAAGTGAAGGTTCTATAGGAGGAAGAAGTGATGGTGTGCTCTTGCACTGTAGGTTGACTATGGATAACAATGTACTGTACATTGAAAAAAGCTAAAATAAAGAATTTTGAAAGTTTTACCATAAAGCAATGATAAATGTTTGAAACACACAAACACACATACACATAGATATAAACATATATATATATATATATATATACACACACACACACACACACACACACACACATATAGGTATAAATATATAAATATATGTCCAGACATGGTACCTTGCTAACATGTACAATTTTGTGTTTTATATATCAGTTAAAAAATAAATATTTTTTGAAAAAACAAGGCCATATTCAGGTGTGAATCCTAGCTACTCAGGAAGCTGAGGCCAGAGAATCATAAGTTTGAGGACAGCCTGGGAAACTTAAGAAAGAGCCTGTCTTAAAATGAAAAATAAAAGGGACTGGGGATATAGCTCAGTGGTAGAGCGCTTACCTAGCATGTGCAAAGCCTTAGGTTCAATCCCTAGTACCATAATAAATAAATAAATAAATAAATAACCAAAGATATGTATGGCAAACCCATAGGTAAAATATAGTTAGAATAACATAGTTTATGTAAAAACACTGGTGAAATAAATTGAAGAGGGCACCAAAAAATGGAACGATATCCCATGTTCATGGATTGGAAGAGTTAATGTTATTAAAATGTTCATGCCATCCTAATTCAACGTAATTCCTATCAAAATGCCAATTACATTCTTCACAGAAATAGGGGAAAACAACACTCCTAAAATCTGTATGGAGCCACAAAAATCCCAACTAACTAAAGCAACCCTGAGCAACAAGAATAAAGCGAGGCATCACAGTATCTTACTTCAGAACACACTACAATGCTATAGTAACCAAAACATCCTGGGCTTATATCCAAAGGAAAGAAAATCTGTATGTCAAAGAGATATCTGCACTCCTATATTTGTCACAGTACTGTTCACAATAACCTAGGTGTGGAATTAGCCTAACCGAAGTTCATCCATTATCCATTAAGAGATGAATAGATACAGAATATGTGATATATAGAAACAATGGAATATTATTCAGCCATAAAAATGAATGAAATCTGTCATTTATGGCAGCATGGATGGAAATGAAGAAAATTATGTGACGTAAATAAGTCAGGCACATGAAATCAAATATCAGCTATTTTATGTAAATGTGGAAACTAAAAAATTGATTCCATACAAGTATATAGTAGAGAAGTGACTGCAAGAGTCTTCAAAGGGTGGGGATTAGTTTGGAGAGAGGACCATTGCTGGTTCAGGTGTGCATTTGGATTAAGAAATATTTTCTAGTGTTCTGTAGCACCATAGGGTAACTATGATTGACAGTATTTAATTAAATATTTTAAAATATCTAATAGAGGATATTTTAAATGCCCCCAACACAAAGAAATAAGGTGACAAATATACTTCAAAATATAATTGCACATTATATGTGTCTGTGTTAAAATATTACACTGTATCCCATAAATATGTATATGATTATGTGTCAATTAAAATATTTGAAAATTTAAGAGGTGGGTTCTAAGTTCTGATTATTATAGAGTTTTCATCTATACAAATGTCTATAGAAAACATTCAAAAATTGAACAATATGCAGGACAGTTCATTATATAAACTATCCAGGGTACTTATAAGATATCTGGTATGTCTGACCCCTGACAACAGAATGCCTAGGATGTCACCTCATTATTATGACATTTAGGACACACGTATGCACATGCGCACGCACACATGCACACACACACACACACACACCATATTACAAAGATGCCCACAATGGGATAGTACCACATCCATTGAAATCCACTGGATAATGACATCAGGGAAGGACCTAAACTGAATTCTGAAGAACTTCCAGGAGTTATCCAAAGGATAATCTATTTATTTATATTTCTTGAAAGATCCTATTTATTTATATTTCTTGAGAGATTGTTGCAGTTTAAATTTAAGCAATGCTTTATCATAAATTGAAATAGAATTCCATATCAATAAGTCAGAATGCCTGACAAAGCAGATTTTAAGCAAAAAATTAATCAGAAGAGACAGAAAAATTAATTAGAAGATCACTATATCCTGGTAAGGGAACAAGAGATATAATGATAGTAAATATATATGCCCCAAATGTTAGTGCACCTAATTACATTAAAAAAAAGATAATTCTTAACATTAAACACCAGATAGATCCCAATACAGTAATATTTTATTGTTAAATGATATTGTATTATCAAAACACCATTATCACCAATAAGTCATCCAAATATAAAATCAATAAAGATATTACTGACTCAAATAATACTATAAATCAAATGGACCTAATGAATATTTACAGACTATTTCACCCCAAAACAACTGAATAAAGTTTCTTTTAATACTACCCTTTCCAAAATCAACCATATTCTAGGTCACAATGTAAATTTTAGAAAATACAAAAAATTGATATAACCTCATGCATTCCATCAAATCATAATGGAATGAAACTAGAAATCAACAACAAGAAAAAGAATATAAACCACATAAACATAGAGAAACTAAATAAAGAATGGATCAAAGAAGAAAACAAGAAATTCTTAGAAAAAAATGAGAACATATATGATAAAACATATCAAAGCTCTGGGATAGTGTGAAGCAGTTCTAAAGAGGAAAATTTATTACATTGAGTGCTTATGTTAAAAAAAATACCAGATGTCCCACTCCTTGGTATTTATCCAAAATCAGCATACTATAGTGATATAACCCCTCAATATTTATATTACAGAGGGATTGGAGGGGAAGGGAGTGGACACAGGGTTATTAATGATGGTGGAATGTGATGATTATTATCCAAAGTACAGGTATGAAGACATGAATTGGTGTGAATATACTGTGTATACAACCAGAAATATGAAAAATTGTGCTCTATATGTGTAATAAGAATCATAATGCATTCCACTGTCATATATAAATAAGAAAAAAATACCCCTGATGACTGTAGATGCAAAAATCCTTAATAAAATATTAGCAAACTGCATTCAAAAACACATCAAAAAGATAATACCCCATGATCCAGTGGGTTTTAATGCAGGTAGATAAGCTTGGTTCAACAAAAAGATCCCAAATAAATAAGCTTATGTTCCACCTCAAGTCCTTAAAAAGGAAGAACAAACTGATTCCAAATCAATAGAAGACAGGAAATGGAATTAGAAAAAAATTGTCCCTTAAATTCATTAAGAAGTCTAAGAGGCCCAGAATAGCCAAAGCAATACTAAGAAAGAAATTTGATGCAGGAGACATCACAATACCGACTTTAAATTATACTACAGAGCTACAGTAACAAAACCAGCATGGTACTGGTATCAAAATAGACATGAAGACTAATGGAATAGAATAGAGGACACAGAGGCAAACCCATAAACTAATTGCTTTCTGATAAGTTGGACAAAGGTGCCAAAAATATATGCTGGAGAAAAGATAGCCTTTTTAACAAATGGTGTTGGGAAAACTGGATATCCATATGTAGAAGAATGAAATTAGATTTCTCTCACCCTCACAAAGTCAAATCAAAATGGATCAAAGACTTAGGAATTAGACCAGAAACCTTACAACTTCTAGAAGAAAACAAAGTCAGCACTTAATCATAAAAGTGTAGGCACCAACTTCCTTAACAAGACCCCTGAAGCTCAAGAAGAAAACCAAGAATCAATAAGTGGGATGTCATCAGATTAAAAAGGAAATGATTAAGAGTGTGAGCAGAGTAAATCTTTGTCCTCTGTGCCTCTGACGGGAGATTAATATCCAGAACATAGAAAGAACTCAAAAATCTTAACATGCAAAAAAATAATATTTACCCACCCCCCAAATGGGTAAGAGAACTAAGTAGACACTTCTCAAAAGAAGAAAATCTAAATGGCCAAGAAATATATGAAAAAAAATGTTCAACATCTCTAACAATCAGGGAAATGCAAATCAAAACTACACAAAGATTCATCTCACTCCAGTAAGAATGGCAATTATCAAGTACACAATAATAAATTCTGGAGAGGTTGTGGGGGAAGGTAAACTCATACTTTGTAGGTGGGACTGCAAATTAATACAAACATTCTGGAAAGCAGTATGTAGATTCCTCAAAATACTAGAAATAAAACCACCTCTGACCTAGGTCTCCCACTTCTTGGCATTTATCCAAAAGAATTAAAACCAGCCTACTATAGTGATATAGCCACTTCATTTTATATATATTACAGCAGAACAATTCACAATGGCCAAATTATGGAATCAGCCTAGATACCCATCAGTAGATGAATGAATCAAGAAAATGTGGTATATATACACAATATGGTTTTACTCAACCATAAAGAAGAATGAAATTATGGCATTTGCTAGTAACTAGATGGAAAAGGAGAACATCATACTAAGTGAAATAATCCAGACTCAGGAAATCACAGGTTGAATGTTTTCTGTAATATGTGGAAGCTAGAGAAAAATAAGGGAAAGAAGATTGGGGTGGGTGTTCCAATATCATAAAGATAAAGGGAAGATTAGTGGAGTAGAAGAAGATGAGGGAGGGAGGAGGGATGGGAAAGTGGAATATAGAATCAAGTTAACAAAATTACATTCTATGCATATATAAATATGCCACAGGAAATTTCTACATATACTTTATGTATATGTAGAAAGTACCAATAAAAAATTTTAAAAAGGTGTAAAAAGAAGATAAGTGGAATAGAGGAAGGAAAATAAGGAGAGGGAGCTAGGAGGTAAATGGGGAGAAAGAGGATTGAAATCAAATTACATGCATGTATGATTTTGTGAAAATGAACCCAGGCACTATGTGTAACTATAATGCTCCAGTAAGAAAATACACTTAAGGGCTGGGGTTGCAGCTCAGTGATAGAGCACTTGCCTAGCATGTGTAAGGCACTGGGTTCAATTCTCAGCACCACATATAAATAAATAAAATAAAGGTCCAACAACAACTAAAAATATTTTTTAAAAAAATGCATTTAAAAAAAGATAAGTCAGCATGCAAGGTAGAAAATACCAAGAGGCTTCCTAGTGCCTTAGAATGGCAAATGTTTGTGATATTGCCCCATCTTGGTCTCCTGAACATTTAGAGTCAAAACGAATTGCATGGGATGGCACTATATTTATACACTCTGTAGACTATGCTGTGCTGGATTGTTTTCTTTGAAATGAAATGTATGGGTTTCTATACTTTAGTATTCATTTTCAGTCTGTTTTTCCATCTATTTTTCAATAGGATATTGAAGAGACAATGAACACTGCTTTGAATGAACTCCGGGAACTGGAGAGACAGAGCACAGCAAAGCATGCCCCTGATGTGGTGCTGGATACCTTGGAACAAGTGAAAAACTCTCCCACTCCTGCTACTTCCACAGAATCTCTCAGCCCTTTGCACAACATTGCCCTCAGGAGCTCAGAGCCTCAGATTCGACGTAGCACTAGCTCCTCCAGTGACACAATGAGTACTTTCAAGCCTATGGTGGCACCCAGAATGGGCGTGCAGCTGAAGCCCCCAGCCCTTAGGCCAAAACCTGCTGTTCTTCCAAAAACAAATCCTACCATAGGACCTGCCCCACCTTCCCAGGGCCCAACAGACAAGTCTTGCACGATGTAAAAACCAGCTGAGCAAAGGCATAAGGGGAGGTGATTTAAAAGAAACGGATTAGTGACAAAAGTCAGTGATCCATAACTTTCCTTAGTTTTGTGCTTATAACTGGAGATCTTTTGGCTTTTCTATGTTGTCGAATGTAATGTCTGCAACTAGCTAACTTAACACGGGCATTTGTATTTTGTAATTTTTTAAATAACTGGACATATGTCATTTTAAAGACAATAGAAACACTTAGACTTACTTGAAAATCCAATGCTGCACCACTTGTAATGAAGGCAACACCACTCCCCGCATTGTCCAGTGCTTCAGGCTTAGTGGAGCCCAGGTAAATCTCCTGAAAGCAGGAGAATCTGAGTGCCAGGTTTTATTGGAGTAGAACCAGTGTTGGTCTGTGGCACTTAGGGTAATAGCTGAAAGATTATGGCACTATTTGGCAGCTGAGAGTGAGCACCTCTGATTCCATTCAGAGTAGGGGTCAAGCTCCTGCTACAAACTTAAAAAAGAGTTGTCACAGTGGGACCTTCAGCCCGTGGCTTGAATGGGTTGAATGATTGCCTTTTCTGTAACAGTCATTTCCTTGGGTTCAGTTTAAAGACCAGTGAAGGGAGTGGAATCTCACAGTCATTGCTTGAACTGAACCCGGGAAATGAGAGGGAGATGCCATCTCAATGCTATAGATGTGAATCCTTCCATAAGCATGATCAGGCCCCAGAGATGTCCAAGTCCATCAGGGCCTAGAAAGGACTAGAACAGTCTAATGTTAAAGATTTTCTAGTGATACCACCAACCCCTAAAAAAAAAAAAAATCTGTTGTTCAATATCTGCCTACAAAATATGTGTCCCCTAAATTCTTGTGTTATCCTCTTTGGAAATGGAGAGAGCAGACAGGACATGAATCCTTGATTCACTATGTGTTCTCCTCTGACAAAATTACCTTGCTTCCTTTAAATACATCACAAAGGCCTGATAAGCCTGCATTTGAAATCCCAGCTCTCCTCTCCATTTTTCTCTTTGAGCCAACCCAGAACTGACTATGGTACTTGAGTTCAAAAGCCATGCTAGGCCATAGTGGGAAGATTATCTTATGGTTCCAGGGTGATTTCCTCATAATTTTGTACCTTGGAACCATGATTTTTTTTTTTTTTGCATGTAATCTCTATATAACTCACATAGTCAAGTGAGCTCAACTAGAAACTCTCTTTCTCTGTCATCCTAGCACAGAGACAATTTTTCCTCAGCCCATATTTTTACTATATTTCTCTAACTTAAAAATTGGTTTTTGTTTTGTTTTGTTTTTGTTTCTTTTAGTTTTGGAGCTGGGGATTGAATTTAGGGCCTCATGCATGCTAAACACACACTTTACCACTGAGCTAATCCCCAGGCCCTCCCCAAATTGTCTTGAATGCAATTATTCCTATGAAGGCACAAATCACCATTGTCCCACTACTGGAGCTGATATCATCTATCGACCTGTGAACATTTTATCTACATTGTCATTGAACTTCCCGAGTTAAACAAACAAACAAAAATGGATGTCTCAGAACAAACCCTGCTGGACACCTCTTGATTGCCTTCTAGGTTTAGTTTCAAACTGGCATCCAATTGCATGTCCACCTAAGAGCTGCACAGCACGAACTTTAATTAATGGGCCCACCGGTGAATGCATCATGCAGAAACAAATCAAGATCTGTACTAAAATAATTTCTTTGATCTCTACCTCAATTTGCCAGATTAATTGTTCTATTTGCAGAAAGAGATTAAATTAATGAAGTATTATTATCTTTCAAATGACATTGCCAATTGCTTGCCTGAGGCCTAATTTCACAAATGGATTGAATAGTGGAATTCCCCCCAGCAGCCCCCCGAGTATTTCCAGGTATGGTTATAAATTATAAGCCTTAGAATTTCCATAATGATTCTTTATTGGCCATATTGAAAAAGAGGCCCAGCTCAGCCTAAATTCATTTCCCCTAAATTCAGTGGTTGTTCAGACCTTTGACACCACAGAGACCCACTTAGGACTGAGTTTTGAATAGCACCAACCCTTTTAAACAGTTCTCCCTTAAATTCTCTGAAAATTTTCAACTTTCCTTTATAATCCTCAGTTTTTTAAAAATAATCAGGATTCTTAAAACCATTTTCCTACTCTAATGGAAGAGTAAGAGGTTAACAAAATGCATGAGAAGGACACAAGTGTTCTGAATTTATTTTTAAATGCCTTCTATGAACTTTTGACTATAGCTTTTAGATCTTACTCCCTCAAGTTCATTCCTTCATCTCCCTGGTATTCCTCCCCAGGGTCTTCTCTCTTAGTGTTTCCACTATAATGGAATAACAGTTGCCTTTCTGCCCCCCAAATCAGGCCTCTGCTGCCTTGGATGACAGAGGACGCGCTGCTGTAGAGTCTGGGAGACTGTGCCTTCTCTCAGGAAACAGCTCCTATTGTACCCCATCACTCCCTTTCTCTGGCTTCTCCCCACTTTTTCTCCCTATACTCCTAACGTCACCTCCAGACTTTTTCCTCAATAACAAGCAAAGCATGTGACCTTCAAGGGAGCAAGGACTCAGTAAGTTCTGGCCTCTCCTTACTTTGTTTAGTAAGTCTTCAGAGTCCAAGGATAAGACAAAGTAACCACTTTCTTTGCAAAGGACCTAAAATAACACCCAGTAAAGCTCATTAAAAGCTGCAGCAGCTGAGAAGCTTCACCTGCCTCACGCTTTCTTTAGGGCCACAGGTGCAGTGCACAGAGGGAAGACACAGGGAAGAGGGAGAGAAAAAAGGAAATGAGTCTTGGAGATGCTATGTCCCCCTCTCCATTTCAAGGGTCTTAGCGGTCTTACAGTTTGGGGAGGTGATCATTTTGATGGTGGGTAAATTATAATGCTATAAATATTAACCTTATTCCACCTGCACAAGTATATATATTCACAGCTGATACAACTGTGTTCATGTCCCATTTATAGAACTCAGTGCAGTAGTTGTACCAAGTCAGCTTTTTGGTTTGGCTAGGGATCTGGGGAGTGGATTGTTAGGATAGAGAGGAAGGTACTTAGTACACATTTTCTGATGAGTGTTAGTAAAGTGTTTCAGCCTGTTGAGTGGCACTTTGTGGAGCTCCATGTTCATGTTCAGTGTCGATGCCACTGTTCAATAGTTTCACATGTCTTCACACAACGTAATCTGACCATGGGGCCCCTTGAGCCATCCATAGAATAATTTACAGCAGGGTCCCATGTAATCTACCACCTTAGTCATGAACGGTGATGAAATGATATAGAGCTCCAAGGGTCAAATTGTATTCTGTAAGAATTTCCTATGTACTTTTGCCATCCCCAAAATGGGTTTATAATTTAGTGAAAAGGAAAAAAGGGGGTGGGTTGGTAGTGGTGTCCTTAGCTTTTAGGAATGATATAGCCTCTGAAGTTCACTAACTGAAAAAATTATCATCTGATGATTACAGCCTCTGAAATCCAATGTTAAAAAGCCTAGGGGTCTATTAGGGATAAGAAGACTTCAGATGTGGCTTGATACTTACTCCTGACCATAGCAGTGAGAGGTTATGAATGCAGAAAAATGCATTTGGGACTTAGTCTTGCTTGCAGTTGTCCACCACAGAGGCCCTGAGACACACAGCAGCTTAGAATTGAAGGCTCCTTCCATGTGCAGAGGCCCGCTATTCTGGATCACCTACAGGGCTGAGAACCCAACCTCCAGCTGGGCTGGAGCATGGGACTTGGTACAGGGTGATTTTGGCACAGATGGGTAAAACAAGCTGGAATATGAGCTTTCACTTACCCGATTATGCTTTCTTTAAAAAGAAAGAAAATAGTCTATGTGGTATAATAGAGAAGGGTACCTGTATCTTTAAATTGCGTAGGGAATTTTGTATGTTTAAATAATTGTACTGGGTTCCATATGCTTATCTTAGAAATTGTTTAGTAAAAGAAAAAATATATAAGCCGTGCATTTGTGAATGCCCCTGTTAGAGCATTCATCCAAGTTCAATGTGTAGTGTGATGGTTATTATAGATATTTAAAGTATAGTAAGTGGCTGTGTAACAAGAGAAGACTGCTATTTACCTGCATACTTAAGGGTAACTCCTGCCCACGTAATTAAATCAGTATTGTCCTTTCCTGTCAGTTTGACCAATTGCAGTACTGGTAGCTTCCTGCTTGTGACTGTTACCTACTTGTGTCAATGTACATCTGTAGTATGTACATGTGAAAGTGCCTTTCTATTTTAGAGGAGTTTAGCCTTGCTCTTGTACTGTCGCCCTGCCCCGCCCACCTCCTCCTCCCCGCAATTCCTGCTGCCCACTTGAGTGTTTGGAAACGTCCTTCATCCATCCCTGCCCCATTTACCCCCCTTTCTGTGCCTCAGTGGTCAGTGGTGTCTGTCATGCATCTCTGCGGGTCATCAGACTGTCTCGTGTTCCTAGACGTGGCCGTGCCTTTCTCACCCAGCAGTGACTCCGTCTCCTCCCATCCCACCTGTCCGTGCCCTGCTCACGCTGCTGCCTGCCATTGTGTTCGCCCATGCTCCGTACTGCCTCTTACCATAACATTCCCTCCTCTCTGAGACGAACATAAAGGGGGATGCTTTTACAGTTCTGGAAGAAGAAAAAATGTTTGTTAATCTGTTGTGATGATGCACTTTTCTGTATAGTACTGTACATTTTGGCATGTACCATTACAGGCTTCAGTATACAGTCGGGTTTGTTCTTCACGGTGTATCTTTATAATAAATAAGATAGTTCTGGCTGCCTTTGTCTGATTGGTGTAATTATCCATGATGTCTTTGTTCCTTTCTTTTTTCTCCTCATTATTTCCCCCCAGAGAGCTGGGTCCCATTAAATAATGTGAACTTTTAATCTTTAAAAAACATTTTTCTAATCTGTCATTTCTGTTTGTACATTTAAAAAGAATTATCATGCACGGGACTTTTCCAAGAGGCGTAGTTTTTCAGAGTCATGGTTTGGGGACTCCCATATAGCAAAGGAAAAGGCACTGGGGGACTCTGAACTCAGAGACTTGAGAGAACACCTAAACACACAGTAGATTTATCTTTCCATTGAAAATGACTAGTTGGCATAATAAAACTTGTCAGGCTGATCTTTTATTTCATTTGAATATATTGAAATATAGCCCTTACGTACTGACTCTGTTTAGAATTCCCCAGGTATTGATATTTTTTTTCTTCAAACATTAAGGCCAACTCTTTAGGTCAGGCAATGCATAATAAGTAGTTAAACTCAATCAATCATGTGTCAGATTAAATGCAGTTGAGAGATGTAGAATTTCAAAAAATGACATAAATCTAAATTTAACTTTTGATTGAAGTATAAAATATATACAGAAAAGGGCACAAGTTATTAGTGCAATAATTTTCACAAAATAGCAGAACTGGGAGTATAGCTCAGTGACAGGATACATACTTAGCATGTGCAAAACCCTGGGGTCAATTCCCAGTAACAAAAACAAGGGGGAAAAAAAGGAAAGAAAGAAAGAGATAAACTCACTAACACATTCACCATCCAGATGAAGAAATAGCTTGCCATCAGATCCTGAAACTACTGTGCTCATCCCTCTACAAAGTATCCTGAAGAATCATCCTGGTTTGGTTTTTCTTCTATAAAAGGGCTCGTTCAGATGCAGTATGTGTGCCTGGTTCCTTCTGTTCAAATTTATGTCTGGGGCTATGGATGTGGCTTGGTGGTAGAGCACTTGCCCAGCAAGTGCAAGTTTCTGAGTTCAGTCCCAGCACTGCAAAAAGAAAAGAAGTACTAAGAGTCATCATTTTTGAACTGGCAGTTTTTCCATTATTATTGTTCTATAGAATTCTACCACAGGAATAAGCTCAATATTTTATCTGTTTTAGTACTTCCTAATTAAACTTTGGGTATTGTATGCAAACCTCACCAGTTAAAGGCTGAAGTAATTGTTTTTCCAAAACCTGATGAAGGATATTCAAGGAAGCCATTTACTAGAAGGCCTACCTGAAGGCAAGTTTGGTTATTTTCATTTCACACATACACACACACACACACACACACACACACACACACACTGTCCAACCCGGAGGCAAGAAATATTTCCTAATGATGCTGAAACTAGTACTAGATTTACTTAATGTTATGATCCTCTTATCCAATGCTGAATGCTTTTCCTCTATGCCCACTTTGGGGACCAGAGAGCTGGATTTAGAGGCTTCCCACCATGAACAAATGCCTAAATCAGACTGTAGAATTGGTTTAGCAAGGCCCCACTGTTCTACATCTCCCTTAATGCTACCCTTCAAACCAGAGCCTTGGCTTGCCCCTGCCCTCTGTGTGCAGATCCCTCACTCTGGGATCAGAGTCCCTTGGGTTGGGTCTTGTCATCAGAACTAGGGTTCATATGCCTGCACCTGATAAGGATTTAGGGAAGCAGGGAAAGAAGTTTTCTGGCTTCTACCTTAGAAGGTATACCTTAGAAGTTGGGATACCTAAGGAGAAAAATTCCCCAAGTTTGATCTAGAGTGTCAAAAAGGTCCTGGAAAAACAGAAACTATGGTAAATTCTGTTCCATAGGCTGGATTTTGGAAGATATGGTTAATACACCTTTGGGAAACAATCACCGTGAGGTTCATCAATTCTTCGGTAACCTTTAATCTGTTTTTACATGTGGATGGAAAACTTCTATAGTGAAAACCAGTTATTCTCTCAAAACCAGTTCTATCTCTCTTGCTGGGGCTGGACTGGATACTGTGTGTGAGAGAGAGAGACAGAGACAGGGAGTATGGGGAAGGGAGAGATTGCTGCTCCTGCAGTTTGAAACAACATGCTTTATTCAACAGGAATATATTGAAGAAAGTTATGGCATGACCCAAGACCTCTACAGCTCTCAGATATTTGCCCTCCAAGAAAGCACCTGAGGGAGAATGGCTTCCTCTTTGCTGCCTGGGTGAACAGCTAAAAGGAAGGACCCTCTCAACAATGCTTCATTATACTCATCTTTTGTCTAGACGTCCCTTGGGTAAAAATTGTGCCCATTTAAAAGAAAGTTAAAAAAATATGGATGATAATGTCTGTAAACTAAAGGACAGGGAAGAATCGTCAATAGTCTCATGGAATATTCAGAGTTGTACAATGATGTGACATTAGCTTGAAAATGAGGTTTGAGGTGCTCGACCTTTAATGGATTGCATCCATTTTTTAAAAAGGCAACATAGTCGAGATTTGGAATACAAATTAAAATTTGAATTTTGGTCTGTGAGTCGAGATTGTTATGGCATTAGTAACTGAATATCAGCAGATGCATTAGGAAAACGGGAAATTTTAATAAGCCAAAATCTATTATCTGGTCTGAATTCAAACTCAGTTACTAACCTTCAACAAATTACCAAGCCATATCTCAATTTCCCAAACAGAAAAAATCCACAGGGACAATTTTACTAAAATTGTCTCCTAATCTTAACACTATATTTATTTTTAGCAGAGTTGAACTCATATTTGGTAAGGAATTGTATATCCTTATTGGGTTTTTCTCCCTCGCAGCAGTTCACTTTTGAAATCTCAGGAAATGAGATTTTTTTTTCTGCTAGGGATCAAACCCAGAGTCTTGCAGATGCTAAGCAAGCACTCTACTAGTGAGCTACATCCCCAGCCCAGGAAATATAATTTTTTAATCAGTCTAGCATATGACAGTCTAGCATATGAACAAACCCATAATTTATTTCATCATTTTCCTATTACCAAGTAAGCCTGTTTGTAGATCTTGCTTTTTGATGAAATGTTAGCAATGTGGTGAGCAGCTCTATACATAATATAAATTTAAATCATTAATTTAATATTGACTCCCGAATGTGAAAACACAAGGTCAGAGGCTGTAAACATCTCAAAGGCTCATGATAAATATTGCCAACCTGTTTTCCAGGGAGAGTGCACAAACTTGCACTTCTGCCAGCAGTGTATTACAACATATAACAAGAATAAAATATTATCATTTGTCTCGTTGCCAATGGGATAGGGGAATGGTAGGTTCCACCTAAACTCCTAGTAGTTCAAAGTTAATTTGCACATCCACTTTCCTAGCATGCAAATTCCTGTTTAACTTACCTTGGTATCCTAAACCTCAGGCATCTCCCTATTGCCTCAACTGAACATCAGCAAATATGGATTTTCTTTCCTCGGGCATCTTAAACTCAACAGACCCAAAAACTAAATCCTTTTCTTTTATTCCAAAACATAATCTGCACCCTCCACACCCAATCTATTCTACTATCTTTTATCTTCACTTTAACCTAGCTCTGTGCTTCCTTCCCTTTGCCTCAACTATTACAGTAACCTACAAGAGTTCCTGAGCCTATCATCTCCCTCTTGCATTGATTATCTACACTTTTGATAATCATCTTTCTTAAAAACAGAACAAAGTACAGTGGCACACTCCATAATTCCAGCTAATCAGGAGGCTGAGGCAGGAGGAGCACAAGTTCAAGGCCAGACTCAGCAACTTAGTAAGACCCGGTCTCAAAAATAAATAAATTAATTAAAAGGGCTGGGGGTGTAACTCAGTGATACAGCGCCCCTGTGTTCAACTCTCAGTACCAACCAACCAACCAACCTAGAACCAAAAATCCAACCATCACTGGAAACACAACCAAGTAGCAGATGTTGTTTTAACATATTACATAATAGCTAACATGTATTGAGAGCCAGACTCATGCTACGAATGTTGATACATTCAATCCTCACAAGAAAATCTCGAGAAAAATACAATTACTATCATCATACTTGAACAGGAGAAAATTAAGCCACAGAATAGTTAAGAACTGACTGGTATCAAAGGTCTAGTTAATAGCAGTGCCAGGATTTGATTCCAAGACTCTTGGTCCTGGAAGCTGTGCTTGTAACAACTGTTGTATTCTGACCCCTGTAAATCCTGTGCTCAAAAGTCACAGCTGCAGGGCCAGCACTGTGTCTCCTTCATCTTCATGTCCTCAAGCCTAACACGTTGCTAACTAAATAGAGAATCATTGAAACACAAACAAATTCCAGGACTACCTCCTCAGACCCCTGCCTGTCACAGGAGCCTTCCTGCCCATCACTTCCTTCTGAGAACCGTTACTTTCAGCCATACCAAGTTACCTTTCCCTGAACATGCTGGGCTGCATGCTTCCTCAACACATCCGCTCCTCAGCTCCAAATGTCCCCTAACTCATCCTAATACCTACCTGTAGATGTAATGCTCAGCCTTCAAAACCCAACTAAAATGTTCCATCCTCCATGAAGCCTTCCCCAAACCTCCCATCTGGCATCCATTGCTCCCTCTCCACACTTCCTTGGAGCTGCACTTTCATTCAGTCAGGCTCTCTTCTGGAGAACAAGCTGTGAACAAGACACAGAAGGTTCCTGGTCTCAGGAAGTCTACTGCCTAGTTAGATTAAAAAATAAAAAGCACCAAAGAAGCCAATAACTAAATTGGCAAGATCATTTATTAGGTGCTGATAGCTGCTAAGAAAGCAAAAGTGAAACAGAACAGGGTGATACAAGCCAGACTGTCTGAGAAGAGGCTTTAGATGGAACAGCTTGGTTGTTACCTCTCGGGGAGTAGCCTCTGAACTAACAGCAGAATGGTGAGAAGAAACCAGCCATGTGAAAAGGAAGAGAAAGACTCAGCTTGGCAGAGATAACACCATGTCCAGAGTGGTTAAGGAATCAGAAGAATGTCACTGTGACTGGTGTACTATAGACAAGAAGAACTGAGATTAAAATGAATGCTTGAGAGGGAAGAGAGACCAGACTCAGAGGCCAATGTAAGGTACGTGAATGGTATTCTTATTTATTTATTTATTTATTTATTTATCTAATTTGTTATATATATACGACAGCAGAATGCATTACAATTCATATTATACATATAGAACACAATTTTTCATATTTCTGGTTGTACACAAAGTAGAGTCACACCATTCGTGTCTTTATACATGTACTTAGGGTAATGATGTCCATCTCATTCCACCATCTTTTCTACCCCCGTGCCCTCTCCCTTCCCCTCCCACCCCTTTGCCCTATCTAGAGTTCATCTAAACCTCCCATGCTCCACACCCCCAACCCCATTATGAATCAGCATCAGAGAAAACATTTGGCATTTGGGTTTGGGGGTTTGGGTAACTTCACTTATCATCATATTCTCTAACACCATCCATTTACCTGTAAATGCCATGATTTTATTCTCTTTTATTTCTGAGTAATATTTAATTGTGTATATATGCCACAATTTCTTTATCCATTCATCTCCTGAAGGGCATCTAGGTTGGTTCCACAGTTTAGCTATTGTGAATTGTGCTGCTATAAACACTGATGTGGCTGTGTCCCTGTAGTATGCTGTTTTTAAATCATTTGGGTATAAACGGAGGAGTGGGATAGCTGGATCAAATGGTGGATCCATTCCCAGTTTTCCAAGGAATCTTCATACTTCTTTCCATATTGGCTGCACCAATTTGCAGTCCCACCAGCAGTGTATGAGTGTACCTTTTTCCCCACATCCTCACCAACACTTATTGTTGTTTGTATTCTTAATAGCTATATGTATAATATGTAAAAAACATTCTACTGTCATGTACATCCAGAAAGAACAAATAAAAAATGTAATCCTAAAAAAAGCACACAAAATTCAGTGTTATTTTAAACTAAGCAAGGCATATTGTTACCTTGTTAACATGTAATTTTTCTACTTGTCTCTTTATATATCATGAACACAGGAAACAAAATAATTATGTTTGTTCAAGCATTCCCAAGAACTAGAAATTCCCTGCCTTCTTCCTGAGTTAAGGAATCTGGAACCTAGGGAATTAATGAAAAAATAAAAAATTAATACTGCCCGGCATGCTGGTACACACCTGTAATCTGAGTAAACTCAGGAGGATCCTAAGTTTGAGACCAACCTTGACAACTGAGGAAGACCCTGT
The DNA here is from genome assembly GCF_964194105.1 of Spermophilus citellus. Lineage (NCBI taxonomy): Eukaryota > Metazoa > Chordata > Mammalia > Rodentia > Sciuridae > Spermophilus > Spermophilus citellus. Next base: position 84,256,866 of record NC_138197.1, read on the forward strand.
CTCAAAATAAAATAAAATGTACTGGGATGCAGTTCAGTGGTAGCACACCCTTGGATTCAATCCCAAGTACCACCATCCCCACCAAAAAAAAAAAAAAAAAAAAAAATCAATGTTATATATCTGCATGCAGCTAGAAGCAAGATTGTATTCTTAATGGTTCAGGACTTTGCCATTTATATGAGCATCATTTTCCTCTTTTTTAATGTACATAGTCTGGATCTATATTGTGATTTGGCTCTTAGCACCTCATAAGAGTCCGCTTGTCTTAGTCCCCTGGGCATCTGCAGCTTTCTTAGATCTTTGCTGGGAACAGGCTTTTAGGGAAGATGTTTATGCTGCACTTAAGAGAGGATTTTGTCTGCTCTAATGAGCAAGAAGGACAGTTAAAGACCAAAATAAATAAATAAATAAAGCCAATAATCTTCTAAAAAGAAGAAAAGCACATCACCTCACTTGCCCACTTAAACTCCCAATGACATTGTTTGCACCCTTAAATGCAGATAAGCCTAAAACCAGATATAGCTTTGGACTTAGGAGTTATTTTTCCCCACATATTTCCTTTTTTAACTTAAGGTAGTTTAAATTAAATTTATTACAGTGGCAAAATTTCAGATTAATACAGACACTGAATTATTAATATTAATTACCTTCAAATGGAGAGATTACTGGTGATTTCTTATTTTCCTTTCTGTTTATATATGTGTGGGGTTTTTTAGCATTGACAACCAATTTACTAACTTTGTAAAAAAGGAAAACTAAAGTATTATTTTAGTATATGAAGGAGAGGAAGAGAAAGTCTTTGGGGTTGGAAACCTGATGGATTCTCCATCAAAGAAAGGGCTTTCGACCCTTGGTGGCAATCTCCACTCCTGCTCCACTTCCAGCCTTCTTCTGGGACCCCCTCATTCATGTAACTTGCATAATACACTTTACAAAAATCCAGAATTAGAACAATGGCTCTAATGATTTCCAAAAGTCTCCGCCAAGTCAGTGATTTTCAGAATGACCTCCATTCTTGTTTAGGTCATAATTTGACTCTAATTAAAACTAATATTATTCCTGTGTTTTTCTTTGAAAGAGAAAAACATGGAATGTAAGAAATTCTTTTTTCTTGTCAGTAAACACATTCATGCTTAAAGAAAGAGAAGACGAAACTATTAAAAGGACTCTCATAGCTGGAAACTCCTTAAAGTTAGTTCAAATGTGATGAGTATGTCCCCCTTGTAAAAAGCAAAGGGACATGGCCCTAATTTGCTGTTGGAGGGAGTTGTTTATCTTAAAGAAAAACTCTAGCTCCTTGGTCAAGAAAGTGATGCTATTACCAAAGCAGTCATGGGATAAATCTTGGGAGTGACTCCTCAGGGGCTTCATAAGATAAGCTCTGGGTCTCTCCAGAAATTTGGATATTAATTTGCCTAGAGCTATGACACCTGTCCCCACCACCAAGATTCTTCATGCAGAGTGTAAAGGGTATCAGTTAGTGTTCATGACTACCCACTCTGGACAATTTAAACAAAATGCAAATTTGCTTATAGCCTGATAGTCAGCTTTGGAGAACCCTCAGGAAAGCCAGAGAATGACCCTTGAAGGTCACCTAGCTAGGAACTCCCTCAGAGGAATACCAGAAATGATCAGAAGAGACCATGGCTTCTTCCACTGTTCCTGAACCCAGACCCTATAGCCCACACCTACCACCCTCTGGCACTGTCACTTGAAAGGCAGGCAGGGAGGGAAGAGAGAGAGAGCCTAACTGGAATGGCGAGTCCATTGGTGGTGACACCCTTCTGTTCTTTCTTCCTTGCTGTGCATGCACATCGCTGGTGACACCTTTGTAGACCTGTGGTTTATAGGTCGATGGGGAACCCTGAACACACCAAGTCTACTCCCACTCACTCAGGTGAGCAGTTTTCACCTCAGTACTGCTCAGTACTTCCTGCTAGGCCCTTGCAGCACATAGTCATAAATGGTCATTGTTTTCACCTCCTTTGGCTAAAGCCCATCTACTAGAGTGTCTCTGAAGATAAAGCAAACAATTTTAATAAAGCCTAAGGAGATTGGTAAGAAACTGATTCTGCACAGGGATATGAGCTCTGTTATCAGATCTTCTAAGAAAACCTAGAAATCTAGACTTTTATCTGAATTCCAAAATTATTTGAGCCTGCACATTGGCATTTAATTTGTAGCCCCTAAAGGGAACTGGAAGCTTAGTCCAAGAAAAAGTAAAAACATACGCTCTCTCCCATCTGCTCTCACAGTTTTCATTTGGTAACCCTCTTCTCACAAATCCTTCCCAATGTCCATTCACTAGGGCAAGGAAACCCAACTATGCTTTCAGGTACATTAAGAGATTGCTTCCGGGGCCAGGGCTGTGGTTCAGTGGCAGAGCGCTTTCCTAGCATGCTGAGACACTGGGTTTGATCCCCAACACCACATAAAAACAAATTTTAAAAGTTTAAAAAAAAGTTACGTCCAAAAAAATAGGCTTTAAAAAAGAGAGAGAGAGAGATTGCTTCCCACCGCCTTGATGACTCCCATACCCTTACACTATACAGAGAATGATAAAGTCTTTCCTTCTGTCTGATTTCATGAAGCTTGACACCAATTTCTTTTAGTTTCTATCCAGAGAGTTGCTGAAAACAATCAATGATGAAAACAATATAGTGGTGGAGCATGATGGTGCACACTTGTAACTCAGGAGGCTAAGGCAAGAGGTCTACAAGTTGGAGGCCAGCCTCAGCAATTTAGCAAGGCCCTAAGCAATTTAGCGAGACTCTGTCTCAAAATAAGAAGTAAGAGAGGATGGGGCTGTAGCTCAGTAGTAAAGTAGCCCTGGGTTCAACCCCCAGTACACTCCCCCCCAAAAGTATATACATATATATTATATGTATAGTATATATATTGTTCTAGGATGTTATGGGCTGAAATGTGTCCCCCCCCCAAATTCATGTTAACAGTCTAATGCACTCCCAGCACCTCAGAGTGTGACTGTATTTAGATATAGGACCTTTAAAGAAGTGACTAAGTAAAAATGAGACCATCAGAGTGAGCCCTAATCCAACCTGACTGGTGTCCTTATAAGAAGAGGAAATCTGGACCCACAGCAGAGACATCAGGGATGTATATGCATAAAGGAAAGGCCATGTTAGGACACAGAGAGAAAGTAGCCATCTGCAGGCCAGGAAAAGAGACCTCAGGAGAAATCAAATATGCTAACATCTTGATGTTGGATTTCTAAGCTCAGAGCTGGGGGAAAATACATTTATGTGGTACTTGGTTGTAGCAGCCCTAGCAGACTAATCCATAGGCACTGAAAGGAAGCATTAAGCAACAGAGAGGGGAAGAACCTCAGATGAAAGCCCAGCCTCTTCTGTATGCAGGATTATAAACCCTATGGTCATAGTGCCTGGGTTTGGATACAGCAGGGTTTTTGTTTTGTTTTGTTCCATTTTGTTCTGGTTTTTTTTGTTTGTTTGTTTGTTCTGGGGATTGAACCCAGGGGGATTGAACTACTGAGCCACATTTCCAGCCCTTTCATTTTTTTATTTTGATACAGGGTCTTACTAAGCTGCTTAGGGCCTTACTAAATTGCTGAGGCTGTCTTTGAACTTGCAATCCTTCTGCTTTGGCCTCCCAAGGTGCTGGGATTACAGGGTGCACAGATATAGGAGGGTTTTAATCCAACCAGACCTCCAGAGCCTTACCGCAGGATCTCATGTAAAGTAGTGTATCTGCACTGATGGCCAGTTACAAATTATAGGGAACACTGAGATATTTTCTAAATCCCCGGGGAGATTTTTCAGTACAATGGAGTTTGAGAATCATTATCACAAATATGCAAAAATTCTACAGCAGCAAACTTTTAAAATAAAAATGTGCCAAAAAGATTTTTCCATAGAGTTCATGTCAATATACTAAAAGTAATTTCAGAAAAATTGAGAGGTCCATTAATTCAGATGTGTTTCAATATATGGTCTCTAAATTCTCTAATGAGCCCCCAAATTTAACCAAAATGTTAATATGACCCCTCTTTCTTTTTCAGCACCCCAAAATGACCAACCAAATTAATCCCTTGGCTATGTAACATGTGAACAACATACATTTCCCATTGACAGGCCTGCACAGTGGCCTCTCAGCAAAGGGGAGTGAAGCCTCCATCAGCACTGAGAGGAAAAAGAGCCCAGCTTCTGCTGCTCCTCAAAAGGATCAGCCCCACAGAATAAGTCTAGCAAACACATGGGTGAGCAATAGGTGATTGCAGTTCATTGGTAAAAGTTTCCTTTATCATTTACAACCATTATATTTTCTGACCTATAGTTTCACACCAGAATAACTTTGAAGGGATGCAAATAGAGTTCGACAGACACTCTTGTGGGGAACAAAAAGAAACATAGCTGCTGCACTGTCATTCTTTAATATGAGCCATAAAAGACTCTTGGGGGGGGCAGGGGTTGTCTACTCATATCACAGACTTGAAAGGATTTAAGCCAGGAGATCCAAGAATAAGAAAAGATTATATAAATCCTAAAATGTATGCAGAGAAGATGAAAATAGACCCCCTTCAAAAGTAGGGTCAAGTTTTAAGGAGAGAAAGACAGGGCTTAATGAATCTACCTCCTCTTAAGAAACTGGTCCCCCAAATTTCCATTTCATCACCATGACAACTAGTACTCCATCATTGCCATAGTAACCAGCTGAATAGCATTAGTCTAAAGACATGCTTTCTGATTGGGTGACCAACGGAAGCCATTAGGAGCCACACAACAATGCTGAAAAAGCTGTCTGCAATCACATTGACCTATTTCTAGTTTCTAGTATGCTTCAGTTCTCCAATGTGCTTCCCTAAAACCAAACGTTTTAGGGGATGAATAGATTTCAAAAAGTGTATAATACTTGTATTCCAACAAGCCACTGCTAATTTCAAAACCATTTGTTGTCTAATACCCTAGTAGTGTGATGCTATATGAGAACCACACCCACCACCCTGTGCCTTGCAGTTTAATCCTGATCTCCTGTTATAGCAACAGAGCATGCTAGCCACTTCTAAAACTAGATGTTGGTTTTGAGTGACACGCTGCTGTCTTTGTTTGATAAGGCCACTGACAAGCTGAATGGCAAGGAAACTTTGAGGGCGGGGAAATCTTACTTAGTAGGGTAAAATAGCAAAGGGCAAGTACTCCTGCATGTGGCTCTTATTTGTGCATATGCATAAACTAGAATTTACAATGTGAAAATGTTTTTTTAAAAAATGCTGTGCTCTCAGAAAGCTATTGAGTTTAAAATTGTGGATGTGTAACCGACGTGATTCTGCAATCTGCATTTGGGGTAAAATTGGGGGTTCATAACCCACTTCAATCTAATGTATGAAATATGATATGTCAAGAGCTTTGTAATGTTGTGAACAACCAATTAAAAAAAATAAATAAAGTATAGCTAAAAAAAAAGAAAAACTTTTTTTTCTAACTTAATGATTTGCTTGGTACTTGCTCAATGCAAATTATTTGTATACTCATGAACATTCCTGGAATACTGTTGAAAGCACGCATACCTTGGGGGATCTATTCCAACCCCAGCCCACCTCCTCCTCCTAATTGGCCATTCTTTCTCTAGGTGTGTACTCTCAGGAAACTTCCCTGAAATGTCCAGCTCTCATAAAACAGACACTGAGAACCTATCAGCAGGCAGCGCCAGCGTTGCTAAAGCAATTTACTTACAAGGGCAATCTAGGTAGAAGGTGGAGAGTTGGGGGGAAAGGGAAGGAACTTTCCTCGGAACTGGTTTTGCAGAGCATGAACAACCAACTATTACAGATCAGTGAAAATTAAGCTTTCTCAAGATGCCTTTACGAATCCAGCAAATATTTCTGAGCACCTGCTATATAGTAGATACTCTTTAAATGCTCAAGATATGTAAGTGAACAGATGACAAACCTGCTCTTGTGGAGTTTACATTCATGTTTTACATAAGATTGAGCAAATGGCAATTATCCATATCCAAGAATAGAACTTTTTTGTGTGGGTTGACAGCAACTATGGGTGAGCCCCAATCCCCGGCATTCCTGGGCTTTGCCATGTGCATGTTGTCCTAGTCCTGATGCTAAAGGCTGGAAATAAAAAGGTTAGCAAGAACAGGCTTTGGCTCTGACAGAACAGAGAGGAAGAGAGTTGCTCAGAATTAATGGCCATCCACTTATGACCACAATTAGGCCTTCAAAGGAAAGGAACCTAAGAGCCCTCAGTCAAAGGAGACTGGCAAGGCTAGATCGGAAGGGGTTGGGGCTTCCTGAGGAAGTGATGCTTACAACAAGGGATGAAGGATGCAGATTAAAGGGGGCAGGGGATGACATATGATGGAGGGTGAGAAAAAACTTTCAAGTCATGGGGCACAGCATGGGTCATCCCAGAGACCCAGAGAGAGCCAGGGAAGAATGTTTAAGAGGAGGCTCAGAAAGAGGGCAGGGTTGCACACCCCTGACAACACCCACACTGTAGTGTTCATTACAAAATACACCGTTAGATTATTAAACGATATGCTAAGTCAGACTATACTCCTTAGTCAATTTAATGATTTTAGTTTAAGTCTATAAATGGAAAATAACTTTTATGTATTGATTTATTTTGGTACCAGGGATTGAACCCAGGGGCAATTAACTACTGAGTCACATCCCCAGCCCTTTGTATTTGTTGACACAGGATCTCACTAAATTGCTGAGGGCCTTGATAAATTGTTGTGGCTGGCCTTAAATTTGTGATCCTCCTGCCTCAGCCTCAAGTTGCTGGTATTACAGGTGTGTACCACCATGCCTGGCTAAATTTTATTTATTTTTAAAATATTTTTTGTAGTTGTAAATGGACACAATACCTTTATTTTATTTATTTATTTTTATGTGATGCTGAGGGTCAAGCCCAGAGCCTCACACGTGCTAGTCAAGTGCTCTATCACTGAGCTACAGCCCCAGCACCAAACTTTTACTTTTGGTTGGGGATTATAATAAAAGGAATTTTGTTTGGTTTGAGATTAGAATAAAGGAGATTTCAACTCAACAAACAACTCTTGAACACTATTTATATACCAGGCATAAGGCAAAAAGAGATAGAAGAAGACATAATACCTGATCCTTGTGGTCTAGAATACATATAAAACTGTATACAGATTCATCTAGAATACTCAGAAGGTGATTAGAAAGAGGTACATGCATGGAGCAACATTTATCTGAACATTTGCTGCTAGACAAATAGAGGAGAAATGTTAGGGACTTGTGGGAAGGCAGGTGGTCAAAGTGTCTCCTGAGTCACCTGGCACAGTGCCGCTGTGAAGTTCAAGGTTATATTTGCAGATCTGTTCTGAGTCTCCAAAGAAAATTTAATTTCTTCCTCCTAGAAAAAAATTTCAGTAATTGTAGTTGCCTATCTAGCCACAGTAGCAGGATCAATTCATTTTAAATGAATATATGAGAATGGAAATTCAAGCACTGCTAACACCAAGAGAACAGATATAACCCATAAGAAGTGAGGAAAAAGTTTAGGACTATGCCTTCTTTAAAGGGGAGAGAAGTACAATAGCTACCGAAATACATCTTTGTCCAAGAGAAACTCTCTGACCCATGATGAGGAATCCCTCAGGAAGAATGACTAATATTAACAGATGCATTTGGTCTCCTCCAAGCCATTTATAAATGAAAAGCACTGCACGCAAATATTTGTCATCATCACTGTTAATAATTACTATTTTGCTTTTATATTCATTATGTAACAAGAGTTACAGATTCCACAACTCATACAAGCACAGTAAGGTAAAGAGAGAAGACCTGAACTGGAACCTTAGAGCATGCTGCTACTTCACAAAGCTACAGTCTCTGCCAAATAAATATAATTCAAGGTGCAGAAACCAACAGTACCACAGACAAAATTTCTATATGACAAGGAAAAACATGTACCATGGATCTGTTTTACAGGGTTGTAGAGTTTTCAATTGGAAAGGAAATTTACAAGCTTCTGTAGATCAACCTCCAATCTACAAAATCTCTGTCTTAGTCATTGGATTAAAAAAAAAAATGAGGGCTGGGGTTGTAGCTCAGTGGTAGCACACTTGCCTGACATGTGTGAGGTACTGAGTTCAATTCTCAACACCACATACAAATAAAGATATTGTGTGTCCATCTCCAACTAAAAATTAAAAAACGAAGGAAAAAAGATAGAGGGAAAAAGAAAAGGAGAGAGGAAGAATAGAAGAAAAAGAGAGAGGAGAGACAGAGGAAGAATTTGAATGAATTAAATGGTGTAGGGGTGCGATCAGATTCCCGAAATTCAACACAACTCACTCTGTTTTACCTCCCGCACTGTTTAGAAGGTCTGGTGAGGTATAAATAAACTGTACTGTTCAAAAGGCCACTCTGAGTTCATCCTATCTTTAACAATAACCCCGTGGTACTACATCAAAGGCTTTGTAGAAGATCCATCTGTACCCCAGGGCCCTGACCTATTCAACATTCTTACCAGTGACCTGGATTACATATATATGTAATTACCATGAGCCAATGGTTATCTTTCTGAAATTTTTCTGGAGGGCCAGTATGTAACCTACTTTTTAAGTGTAAGTTTTAAAATCAGGATGAAGAATATTTCTGTTTATAGCACTCAGGAAGGGTATTAAGTGAATAAACTAGGTGTTCTCTTCCATGATTAATTTCTATGCTGCTAATGAGGAGTTTTCCCTAATGAGGAGTTTTCCACTGAAGTTTCTCTCCGTCCTCTGCTTTGTCCCTTCTTTCTTTTACAAATTATAAGAATGTCTCATACCTTAGAAGAGCTCCCAATGTAATAAACGAGAGAAGACATTTTCTCTTTTGTGGAGGTTTGAAATTTCATAGCATTTTTTTTTATCATGCCTGGTTTAGATGGCTGGAGCCCAAGGTGGGGGCCAGCCACACTGTACCCCAGTGACTGTAATACAAAGCAGAAAGGTAAATGCCATGAGAATGGCATGAACAAATTGAGACAGCAGTCTTTGAAGGGGAAGAAATTTCTCCCAGTAGGGTAATAAGGAAAAATGATACAGAAGGTAGCCTTTTTCTGGGTCTTTAGGGAGGCAAATGATTTGGGGAGGTAAAGATGGCACAGGATATGATGATCTATTCTAGATCAAAGGTTTTCAAAGTACAATCCTTGGGTTTGCAGTATCAACAATACCAGAGAATGTACTAGAAATGCAGATTCTAGGATCTGCCCCTGACCTACTACATCAGAAATGAGTCTTACTGTTATTTGGCATCCAGGGGATTCTGATACATAATCTAGTTTGAAGATCAATTATTTAGATTTAAGGTTCTCAACCTAAACTTGAATAAGGAAAAAATCACATCTTTATTTTCCCTAATCTTTAACACAATTTTAGCACTTTCCTTCCATTGTAGATGTAGGCAATAAACTACTGTGCTAATTATTAGGACCAAGGATAGATTTTGTTATTCAATGCATTAATAAGAACACAAGAAACAATCAATTTCAAAAATATTTTTTACTTTATTTTAATATAATTGTTTCCTTTGTAATTCTGTATATGTTATTTTATGCATTGAATATATTCTAAGAAAGTGTCCAGAGGTTTTACAGAATGCCAAAGAGATCCTACTATACAAAAAGTGTAATGAACCCCTAGTCTAGAAAGATCTGAGACAAAGAAAACTCAGCAAATACAGGACCGGGCAAGCATTCCATTTTGAGTGAAGCATGAGTTAAAGCAAGGAAACAGTGGAAAAGAAAAAAGTGCAAAGTTTGAACCTGTCAGATGTGAATTTTTTTCCAGGGAATTCCTTCATCAAGACATCTTTTAAATTAGGGGCAAAAAGCAAAGCAGAAGAGATACAACCAAATCCACATTTATAAAGACTTACCTAATAAAGGTAAAAAGGATGGTTGGAATACAAAGAAACAGAAACTGAGAAAGCAGAGACAAGATTAGCACAGGTCCAAAATGGCTGTAGTTAGGCTCCCTTTCCAAAGCTTCCATCTGGCAGGCTATGTTTTTAGTGTGTATTCAAGATCATAAACACTCTGATTCAGCATATGAACTCAAAGTCATAAACATTTGCTTGTGAGCAGGTGCCCACTGATGTAACCTGTTGGCAGTATGCCTTCTTTGTCTGACCTGCAAATAAAGAAGTTCTATGGACAGGACTCAGAGGGCTAAACGGAACTGGCTGAGGGCTGAAGCTGGAGCTGGGGGCTGGTTAAGGGTTATTGCCACCTCCAAATAAAGAATATCTACTCTTCCAACTGCATCTTGCATCTTCTTCCACCTGCTGGGATCCTGAAGCTGTCTCCTGGATGTGAGCCCCTACCTGACACAAGATTTCTAACCGACTTGACTCAAAAAAAAAAAAAAAAATCCAAAGTAAGGAAAGAGGGCAACAAAGTAGGAGGGTGCTCCAAGGATTTAACATTAAGAGAAGAATCAAAGATGACTCCAAAGTTTCCAGTGAGAATCAATGGAACAAGAGCTACACCAAGGAGAAACTAAAGAAAATGTAGAGCGAATTTGAGGAGGTAAAGTGCTCAGTGGGCTACAAGATATCCAGGTGAAAACCTTTAGCATTTATTTACAAGACTCTAACCTTCCAAACTCACTGCATCTCCTGAACAGTTTATTTAAACTTTGAGAGTACCTCCTCAACAGATTTTTATACTAGGGGCCCATGGGCCCAGAGGGGATTAAATGAACTGCAATTACAATAGCAAATTACATTTGTGTGGACATTTGGGAAGAGGTGTGTACTTTCAATATAAACTCAAAGGGTATGTGAATCCTTTGTCTTCCACAAAAATGTGAAGTACTTAATTCATCTTCTAAACACTCCAAATAAGTCATGCTAGTCAGCTTTCTGTCACTAAGACAAAACACCGGAGATAGACAACTTAATAGAAGGGACTGCTTATTTTGGCTTAGTTTCAGTCCCTAGTCAGTTGACTCCATTGTTTCAGGGCCTGTGGTGAGGCTGAATGTCATAGTAGGGAGGGCATGGGAGAGCAAAGCTGCTCACCTCATGGTGGCAAGGAAGCAAAGAGAGAGGGGAAGGGGCAGGTCCCAATATCCCCGTCAAGGGCATGCTCCCTGTGACATAATTTCCTTCCTCTAGACCCTACCTCCTAAAGGTTCCACCACAAACTGGCAACCAAGCATTTAACATATGGGTCTCTGGGGGACATTTAAAATCCAAACCACAGCACAAGGTAAGACTTCTGTCTGAAGCTTCAAGGAGGGAATACAAGTCTTAGGACAAACCAACAAAGTCTCAGGAATGAAATGACAGCAAGATTACAGTCATTTTTGAATGGTTCTGAGTCAGTAGCAGTTCACTGCACAGTCACCAGATGAGGAAGGAGTTTGGAATGTCTTGGTTAAAATTCAATGGAAATGACAGTAGAGTTTCTGACTCATCTCTTGAGCCAATTGTCTGAATACCTGTCTCTACAAGAGCAGTCATGAAAACCCCAACTGTAAACACTAAAAATGGTCATTTTTATAACAACTCCTGCACTGCTTAGTTTTCCAGTGTTGGAATAAGGCAAGTAGCGCTGATTATGCCAGGATGGAAAGGAAGCCACAGTTTAGGAGCTGTTTTGCTTTCAGATTGCCCCCTACTGGCTAATTTCAAAAACTGTATTCTCATTCCCAATCCTGCCAAAGATTTTGCAATTATGCTGCTTTTTCTTTTCTTTTAATGCTGCTATTTTGATATAGAGCATCTCTAGAGAGTTCAGATCTCCCAAAAAAGGTCCAAAAAATTTTAACAGAAGCCTACCAGCTCCAAAGCCAAAATAAAACAATATCAAAATGTCAACATTAGGAAACTACAGTATCAACTAATGATGGATGCTCACTAAAAAAAAGAATACCTTTAGTGTGATATATATATGAAGTGACAATGAATAAAACACAGAAGGGCAAGATATTAGAAAATTAAAAATTATGTCCACAGAATGGAATAGGGACATAATAGCCTTTAAAATATTTGGTTGCTTTTTATTAAAAGTAATTACTTTCGTTAGGTGTTATGGAAAGTGGCGTTCACAGTAAACTTAATAAGCATAATATCAGAGACTGTGACTGAGTAACCAAAGAGCTAGAATTGAGTTCTTACATACTTGGTGAAGACAAAGAAAAGGAAACAAGGACTGTCTTACCTCTTTCTAACTGGAAAGCACTAGAATGAAAGGGCCTTAGGCCTTGTTTCCTGAGGCCATGGTTCTGACCAGGACAGCAGAACGCCTTTGTCTCCTAATGTCATAGTCACTCTTCACTACTCTAGTGTCCACTTCCTCCTCCTCTCCGACTATTTTTCTTTCCTCTTTAAGTTGCATCTATCCCCACGTCTACATTGTACTTCCTTATATTGGCACAAAGAAAGATATAAGGAGAAGTCAGTTGTACTTTATTCTTTCCCTTTATTAGGTCCCCCACCTTTTTTTTTTTTTAAATCCAGGAAATGCCTTACCTTGGCTCACTTTGGCATTAAAACTTAGAAGACTGATCATGTTTGGGTTTTCTTTCCATTGTCCCCTTCCTATGTAACTAACACATACGGTGATAAACATAGGACATCATCACCATCTGATGAGCATACTTCTCTGAAAGTTCAGGAGCCTGACACAGGAGGCTTCCCAAAATCAAGAATACCTCAAAGCTGCAATGGATGTGGCAACTCCCAGAGACCAGCAACCCAGATTCACCTATAAGTGTCTTTAATAGTAAACTTCAAATCACAATTCTATTTTGGGGTATGTGAGTACTTTTCAAGAAATATAAGAACAGGGATCATTTTATGGAAATCAATTTCACATCCTCAACTTCCTTATGAACTCTTTGCTAAAATAAGCCTGTGAATGTGCCATTCATAGGCTACATGTCTTCTACCTTCTCCTATATGAAAACAAGCTCATCTCTCACCCATAAGTTTATGATGATGTATGTGCAGACAATTTTCCATGGGGTTCTCATGTTTCTGTAGGCCTTGAGAGTGAAGCACTGACTGCCCTTAGTTCAGGACCATCCTTCAGGGATGTCTGTATAGCAAGCATCCTTGGAAGAGTGTCTTTCTTCCTGCTACTGTGACTATAATAATTGTTTTGTCTTCTTCCAACATCCATGTTTGTGGCAGGATAGCTTGTTAGCCAACAAGTAGGGGGAGACCAAAAAATTAGGATTCCTTGTTCTTAATATGGGGTATTATTGCAAGATGTAAAAATTCCTGTTCACCAAAGAAAGGAACATTGAGACAATTTCTTTAATCAAGTCACCATAAACAACATACCTATTCATTTGAAAGATATATTTCAAATTAAATGTAACTTTTATGCTTAGCATATATTATATTTTCTTTTTTTTTAAAGAGAGAGTGAGAGAGGAGAGAGAATTTTTTTAATATTTATTTTTTAGTTCTCGGAGGACACAACATCTTTGTTGGTATGTGGTGCTGAGGATCGAACCCGGGCCGCACGCATGCCAGGCGAGCGCGCTACCGCCTGAGCCACATTCCCAGCCCCAATATTTTCTAATGCATATGTATATCATTTGGTCATTAGCTCTTAGAACCTATGGTAACACAACATTTATATATATGTATGTATATGTATACACACACATTTAGAAGGGCAATTAACATTTTATTTTAATGTCAATAATTGCAGTATATAATAAAACCCATCTTTGGGGCGAAACAAAATGATTTCAGTTTTTTGACAGTGCTAGAGATCGAACACAGGGTTTCATGCATGCAATCTACCATTGAGACATACCATACCCCATTCCCTAAACAAAATAATAATTTTAGGGTTTTTTTTCCATAGGAAGGTATACAAGTGCCACAAATTTAAAGACTATTCAGTGGGTTATCATTTAAACATCAGAGAGAACATTCAACCTTTGTTTTTCTGGGATTGATTTATTTCACTTAGCACGATAGTCTCCAAATCCATACATTTACCTGCAAATGTCACAAAGTCATTCTTCTTTATAACTGAGTAATATGAGGAGAATAGAAGTTCTGTGGTTTAGACACAGGGGAATCAAGGAAAGGGAGGGAGGATAGGAATAGGAAAGGCAATGGAATGAATCGAATATCACTTTCTTATGTACATATATGAATACACCACAGTGAATCTCAACATCAGATACATCCTAATTAGAATAAGATATATTTTATGTTTGTATAAATATATCAAAACAGATTCTACTGTCATGTATAACTAAAAAGAACAAATAAAAATTTAAAAAATAATAAAATAAAAGCTATTCAGCACTTCACTGGTTACAGCCCTCGCCACTCGTGGCTACCGGGGTGGTTGGAGCCAGACTGCTTAACTACAAGCACCAACCAAGCAAAGAATCACATTGGTCTTCGTTAACTTTTATCACCACCCTTCACATAGTCAATTTTTAATAGTTGTTAAATGAATGAATGCTGAACACTAGGAAGGAGTCGTTTCATATCCTGTCGTCTTCTGCTGGGGGCGGTGGGTCAGGAGAGCAGCTCCAACACTGGCCTACCCTGGAGTAACTAAGACCAAGATGACCCTGGGGGAAAGGAGTGTACTGCCATGTCTGTTCAAAAAAGAAATGAGCCTAGGCCTAAAACCTAGAATGTCAACCAGCTGAGTCACTGTAAGTCTCAGATCACACCACTTATCAGATTTTCTAATTTAACTGCATTCCAGAATTTCTCTGTTGTTTCCAGACTAGCAAAAGCAGAATTCACCTTATGGACAATGTTAGCAAAAACCTTCAACTATTTTCCTCTCCTAGGTCAATAGCAGATGCCATCCTACATTCTTCTGCTGCTGCCACTGTGTGCTAAGCACCCCTCTCAGAATGTACTCCCATACAGTTGCTCCCGAGAACCCTCCCTGAGTTATACCTGGGCTAAGAGTACCACCTCCAGGCCTGGATGTTAGAGAGCTACAGGAAAGGGAGCCCATTTGTCTCTCCATTTTCTAACCTGATTCCTTACACATACCATATGGTTTTAAATGTAAAGTACCCCAAAAACAGACCTTGTCATCAAAAGCAGACTGAAAAAATATGCAAACAGTCAAAATACTTGCATTAATTAAGCCTTATGGATTTATGTGATACCAAGAAAAGTCTCTACAGGCAGAAGTGCACGTCAAGCGTATTTCTTCTGACTCATTTCCTCTGGAGAAGCTGCTTAGAATAATTCAGGCAAAAGGCCATGAAATAATTGCATTGGTAACAGGAACCTGGTAGAAAAGTAGAGAGGGAATTGCTAAATTAAACTCTACCTAAGGGCTTTCTTGGGGAGTCACATGGTATTCCTTCTTTCTCACTAAGAAAGGAGAAAAATAACCTTTTCCTTAAAGAAAAAAAAAATCAGCAGCTAATTTAATGATTTCACACACTAATTAAAACAAACAGAATAAGAATGATCCTAATAAAACATTACATAGGAAAACTACTCTTGGAAATATTTATTAGGCCAAATTATCTGCTAGACACAAACAGCACTGCTTGGCTTAGTTGACTAAAGGTCCTGTGTGCTCAAAGTGGCTAGGCTTCATTGTGTTCACCCCATTAGTGTCAAAACTGACACACACACACACACACACACACACATACCCCAATACATATTCTTACTTACAGAAAAAGATGACCCGGTTGTAAAATCAATCAAAACGAATACTTCCAGATGCTACTTCCCCAAAGTGGGTCAGAGACCACTGGGGCATATTCTGGCTCCCTGAGACATGGGTGGGGGTGGTGAGTGGAGTGGAATTGGTGAGGGCAATATCAGAAACTAAGGGAGGAAGGAAGGGAAAAGGGAAATGGAGAGAGGGAAGAGGAAAGGTGGAGGAAAATACTCAACAGTAATGAAGACAGAACCGGGAGAAAAAAAGGGAAAGTCATAATATTTATACAGAAGTATCTTGAGGTGAGAGGGGAAAATGGCTGCTTTGCTTCAAATTTGAGGTTAAACATAAGA
The DNA here is from genome assembly GCF_964194105.1 of Spermophilus citellus. Classification (NCBI taxonomy): domain Eukaryota; kingdom Metazoa; phylum Chordata; class Mammalia; order Rodentia; family Sciuridae; genus Spermophilus; species Spermophilus citellus. Next base: position 84,272,857 of record NC_138197.1, read on the forward strand.
GGCAAAAATCCTTAAAAATTCATGTTTCTTTTAAAATTCTACAGCTTCTCTGGAAGATGCTAAGGAACTAATTCACTATTTTAAAAAAGGCAAAAGGAAAAATCAGATTTACCAAGCCATTCCTATATAATTGTACTTCAAGGCAACCAAATATTGGGAGATGAAATTTTTCTTTGTAAATATACTCTGGCTAATAAAAAAGGAAAAATGTAATTAGAACATAACCAGATTGTAGCTGATATAAACTATCTAGAAGACACACATCCATAATCACAGTTCAAGATTTTTTTTAAATAAATTCTTTAAAAAAAAACACAATTGTGTTGTAGTTAGACACAATATCTTTCTTTATTTTTACGTGGTGCTGAGGATCAAATCCAGTACCTCATACATGCTAGGCAAGTGCTCTACCACTGAGCCACAACCCCAGCCCAGAGCTGAAGACTTTAACACACTTCTCTCAACAACTGATTGATCAATCAGACCCCTAAAAAATGAGTTAATAGAGAATAACTGAAACAATGCTATCAACCAACCACAAAAATTTGGGAATAAAGAACCACAAAGATTCTAAAAGAGGAAGAGTGGGTGTGTTGGTTAGGCATTTATCTGCCTCCTCTTCTAAACTAGCTCTTTAAATGCTATTCAAATTTCATATGTAAGCATACGTTGGTCATAGACTTAAAAAGAAAAAAAAAGGAGAGATGTCAAATTTAAGGGAAGAGGGGCTCATCTTTTATTTATACAGCTTTTGAACACTAGTTTTCAAAGTCTTTTTTATATGAATGATCTCATGACAGTCTTACTCCATCCTTTGAAAAAGGCAACCCATGTTTTCATACCCTATTTTACAGAAAGAGAAATTGAACTCAGAACCTAACTTGCCAAAGAAATACAACCCATAAATCAGCTGCTAGATCAAAAAGGTGGACATGGTTTAAAGATCACCTGATTGAATCCACTGGGAGTACAGTGAAGGACCAATTATTTCTTGAAAGCAAGTTTTCCCAATATGTCCAAAAGTACAAAGCAATTATAAAAAGCGTATTGGCTCCTCAGTTAAGAAATAGGCTTTGGGGGCTGGGGATGTGGCTCAAGCGGTAGCATGCTCACCTGGCATGCGCAGGGCGCTGGGTTTGATCCTCAGCACCACATAAAAATAAAATAAAGATGTTGTGTCCACCAAAAACTAAAAAATAAATATTAAAAGAATTCTCTCCCTCTCTTTAAAAAAAAAAAAAAGAAGAAGAAGAAGAAGTAGGCTTCCCCCCCACACACACACACACTACCCAAAATGATGTATGGATAACAGACTGGACCTGAGAGGACAAAGCTGTAAACATTCACCCTATGTCCAAACAGAACCCTCAAAAGAAACACTCCTTGAAGGACTTCTCTGGCAGACTTGGTGCTGACCATGCTCCCAGCTACCCAGAAAATCATAAGGTTGTGGTTTTAGAAATGAATTTCAAAGTAGATAGTCGGCAAGGAATGTGCAGATTTACTCTTCCAATTAGAAAAACACAGGTGTTAGAGATCATCTTCTTACTGTAGTTAGAGGATAAAACTGAGAGTAAAAATGACTCTTCACTTGAACCAAAATGTTTTTTAATATAATAAGAAAACTTTTTTTGGAGGGTTTAAGAAATCATTAGAATATCAATATTGAATCTTCAGAATCCCTCAGTACAGTCTATGACAGCTGCAGTGATTCATGAATTGTCTTAGATTTTAATATTTACATCTGCCTTCTGTTCCTTGTAAATTCTTTTTTGTTTAAAAAATAAACATACAATTCAAATATGTATGCATTTGACAGCTTAAGTGTCACATATGTTTTATTTACACCCCTCTGTGTTCCACTGAAGCACATATTATTTTAGGTACATGGGGGAGCCCTATCATTAAGGCTCATGGTGGTTTTATCCAGGGGAAAAAAATACACAAACACCGAGGAATATTTTTCAGTTACTTGGCAAAGTACAAAAAAAAAAAAGAAGAAAAATGATTTGACTCTTTAGTTCCAACTGTTTTCAATTTTTTAAGTAAGGTCAATGTTGTAAAATCTGTTCATATTTTTATAGAACCTGAGTGAATAAAATGCAGAGATAAATCACTACATTCTATTTAAAGCACACTGGCTTTTTACAAATCATATGATGAGAGAGAAATAAAGAAAAACACATGTTCTCTCCAGAAAGTAGGCGGGTGTGTTCTTCTACCAGGAAATCCAGACTAGGTGGGCAGTCCTCCCACTGACTTGGAGGCTCCCTGGCTCTGCTGATGTTGCTGGTGTGTCCTCCATGGACACACAGTGCAACAGTGGGTCTGCACAATCATGAGAAACAGCACTCAGCTGGCTGTAACATTTTACACAAACTTTGAAAGAACTACCAAGTAGTAACAACTTGGTTATTCTTTCTGGTTCCTTTTTACTCTGAAACAGTAACGGAAATGAAGGATTTCAGAGTCCATTATGCCTTTACTATTCCACTGACTTCTCCATGAACACCTACTGAAGGAAAATGATGAGGCAGACAGTGCTAAGATGTAGCACTGCTACTAAACATAATTTGCAGGAGGCAGACATGAAACCCAAGTTCAGATGCGCTAAGTACTCAGTTAATTACTCAACTATGAAGAGGTCTTCTGAAAGCACAATTGATTTTTAGCAAATGCAAGGCATCAAGACCTTCATTTTGATTTTATAAAAGCAGAGCACATTGTATGAGAAGCTAAAGTGGTTGAAAAACCAACACTGATACTTTCTGAGCCTAAAAATAACCAGGGAGTAGAGCCAAAGATGAACATAGATTTCAGCAAAAAAGTGATAATAGTCAAAGAGATAGTACGAAGAAGAAATCTCACGATGGCTTACACTGACTTTAAAACAATAAAAACTTCAAACTTTAAAAAGGCAAAACAAATGCAGTTTGACATATAGATCACTCCAAAAGAACTAATGGCCATCAGAGTTGCCATGAGGATCATCTGAACTGTTAAAAGCTGACATTACGCTACAAATCTGATTCACCTTTAATTGCAATGACAGAAAATGTCCAGTCCACATAAAATAGAGGAAAAATACAGGAGAAAATACTGGAACTACTTTGCTGAACAGTGGAGATACACAGCAGTCCATGATCACTTCCCAGATTACTCTTTGGATACTTAATTCAACTGGCCTTAATTGCTTACAAAGTGTACAACACAATTAGGGAGGATTTGTCTTTAATACTGCTCTGAAAGAAGCATGAATGGACGTAAATTCTTGCCACATACCACTGCAGATCATCAGAGCAATTAAGAACACAAATTCCAGTCTTAAAAATCTCTTACACAAATCACTGGCTAACCTTTGGATCCAGGTTTCAGACTTGCAAAAACTTTGGGGTTCTTAAGGGCAAGTGAAAGCTCATTGAGGAAAGAAATAAAGTGGGAGTCTCGTTCAGATTTTTTTGACTCAAAAATGACAACAATAGTAAAGTGAGGTTCTGGGCGGGTAAGGAAGTAGGTACTCTGAACTTTGTCATCATAGAAATGAACCACTTTCTCCAAGCTGTTCAGGTCTGTTGTCCGGTCTGTCATGATCATGATGACATTGGGCCAGTGCATGACTGGCCTGTCACTAGGCAGAGACACCACGGCTGGATACTGGTCCACACCCTTAGGGGCCTCCCTGTAGGAATGGGGGTGGTGGTAGCCATGACCCTGAAAGCTCTCTGAACCTCGGTTGTCAAAAATTAAGGACACGTTGGCAGCATCATATTTCCTGATGAAGCTGCAAATCTTTCCAAACAGGTCTGGGTTAGCTTTTGCAGTCAATGCTTTCATTTCTGAAGCTGTCGTTTGCCGGCTCAGTGCCTCATGAAAGTAAAAACTAAACTTGGCCAGGAGCATGTTTTTGAGTTTCATCAGCCAAAGGAAAAGGTGTGGGGGCTGAACAGCCTTCTGAGACTGCCCTCCAAACAGATGTTTCTTCGTCTCCCGCTGCTTTTCAAAGATCTGGCCCCAACTCTGAAGCTTAGTGTGAGCACTGTGCAAGTTAACCAGAGATGGGAGGAACTTCCACTCTGAGACCTGGGCCTGGGCCTTCAGGAGATGACTCAGAACATCGACTTCCAGCTGGAAACTGCTCTCCAAAGGGCTGAGGATTGGGTGATGAAACCTACAGGAGAGATTAGAAATCAGGGGAACATTACTCCACATTGATGTTTCCTACCTTGAAAAAAAAGCCCACATGGCCAAAAAATATTATTATTTTGAGGACAGGGAAAGAAAGATGAAAGAATTCCACATTGTTTCATTTTCAGAATCATGTTACCATCATATATTATGGAAATAGCCTGGAGTTTTGTTTTGTTTTGAAATGAGAGTGACTACCTTTTTTAGAAATAAAGAAATCAAATTTGCTATTAGTCGTTCTTAACTTATTTATTCTGAGAATTGTATGACTAACTATCATCAAAACAAGGCATCCTCTTTTCAGGGTGGTTCTGAAGAGGTACAGATTTAAAAAAAAAAATGTTACTAAAGGGGATAGGACTGGGGCTCAGTGGCAGAATGCTTTTCTAGCACATGTGAGGCACTGGGTTAGATCCTTAGCACTGCATATAAAAATAAGCACATAAAATAAAAGGCATGCTGTCCATCTACAACTATAAAAATTTTTTTAAAGTCATTAAAACATCTGTTGAGTACATACATAAAACAGATAGTCATTTATTATACTCCACGAGGCATTATTAAACCTATTGTACAAATAAGAGTACATGCTATAAACCTATATATGCAACTTAGTAGACAATCAATAAATGTTTATTAAAGAAAAACAGACAACATTTACTAGACAGCCCTTATTCAATCCTAGTTCCAAATTCCCTTCATATTTAATCCTGGTTAAAAGATAAATGGTGGGGGCTGGGGTTGTGGCTCACTGGTAGAGTGCTTGTCCAGTATGTATGAGGCACATGGGTTCAATTCTCAGCACTACAGATAAATAAACAAAATAAATATACATTGTCAACTAAAAATATTTTTTAAAAAGCTAAATGGTGGCCAAATAAGAAATATCTAACAATCACAAATTAAGTAACTGGAAGAAAATCATCACAAGTATATCTAAAGTTTTTTAAAAATCTATTTATATACTCATTAAAGGGATTATGATTAGGAGAGTCACGTATCAGGTTGGACATTATAAGATAGAAACTGATTTTCATGTCAAAACAGAATAGTTATTCACATGAAAATAACATTATTTTCATTTATTATCCACATTTTATCCTCAACATCCTCAAAATGTTGAAGTTAAAATACTAATGGAGGGTCAAGTCTAATAATATACTAAAATAATCAAAAGATAAGCCAGATTTCAAAATCTTTTTGCTCACATGCTTTATTAATTTGTGTTCTTCAAACATTACACACTTGGGAATAAACATTCAGGGAGTCAAACAAACACACACACATACACGTGGCAGCATAAGTCTCAAAAGTATTGAATTCTATGAAAGGCTCCTACCATCTCAGTCTTCAGGCCCCTTGGTGCTTATGAGCATTAAATACCACAATATTCTATAATCATGGCTACAAGGAAAATCTGCCAAGGAACCATGAACATGGAACAATTAATCAGAGGAAAATGGTATGCAATTGGAGAAAACCCTACTACAGATGTTCCCTGAATGACAATGTCAATATCCCAGTAAATCCATACTCAATTGAAAATATCTTAAGTCAAAAATGCATTCAATATACCTAACCTACAGAACATCATCTCTATGTAACAGTATACTGGGGAGTATAGGTTGTTTACCTTGTGACCATGTGACTGGCTGTTGAGTGTGGCAAGCTACCAGTGTCCAGCACAAGAGAGTAATATACTACATATCAGAAGCCTGGGAAAAGATCAAAATCCACAATTTGAAATATGGTTTCCAGTGCATGTGCATCACTTTTGCATTATTGTAAAGATGAAAAAATACAAGTCAAATCAAATCATTATAATTCAGAAACCATCTATAAAATAATATTTCTGATACTTTTCTACTATTTTCAGTTGGAAATCATCATTTATATCCAGTGCTGTCCTTGAAAGGACATGAATTCTCTGTATAACCTTCAGAAAGAATTCTGAACAAGCTCTTTCATAACACATACTAAAAGTGTTTAAATGCTCGACATTTATTAAAGATGAATGTGAATGTCGAAGCTACTTTTCATTTTCAAGAAGAACTAAAAATTCATGTTGATGTTAGTCTGCCAAGACACAGAGATTAGTATTATGATGCATCATTTCCCTGTTTCCACTCTGTGTGCTTCATATTATTCACAACTCATATTATAGGGGGATCTGTTAAATGGTTGTAATCCAAAAATAGATACCTAAGCTACAGCAGCAAGCCTGAAAAGAGTCTAGATACAGAAGAAACTGACAATTATTTGCAGAAAACATTTGCTCTAAAGAAGGTAGGAAAGGGATGAAGGAAGGTGAGTTGGGATGCTCCAAAAAATAGAGGAAAATATAAAAGAAGTTTGTATAATATTCTAATGAGGAACAAAATTCCATTTGAGAAACAGTACCTTTCTCAAATCTACATCATGAGTTCCTTTCAAAAGATCTATGCAGGTCCCATGCATGTGAGAAGCCAGAAGTCCAATTAAAAATAAATCTAAAGCACAACTGTAAATATACTAAAAGCCACATTTTTGCATACTTAAAAATGGTTAAAATGGTAAATTTTGTTCTGTCCATTTTACTACAATAAAAAGAAATCTATAACCTCTTTTCATTTAAAATGATTAGTTTATTGATTTTCAGAAGCCAAAACATTGAGGATATAGTAGTTTCCCTAGCTGTGGGGCTTATGTTCCAGGACCCCCAGTGGATGCCTGAAATCTCATAGTACTGAACTCTATGTATACTTTTTTTTTCCCTATACATGCCTATAATAAAAGTTTATCAACTAGGCACAGCAAGATAGTAACAACAACTAATACTAAAATAGAACAAATAGAACAATATATCATAATATAAATTATGTGCATGTTTTCTCTCTCAATTGCCAAGGAGTGGGTAGCTTATACAGTATGGATATATGGGAAAAAGGGATGATTCTCATTCCAACCAGACAGTAAGAAATTTCATCATGCTACTTAAAACAGCATGCAATTCAAAACTTACAAACTGTTTATTTCTGGAATTTTCCATTTAATATTTTTAATCATGACTGACACGTGGACAACTGAAACCAAATAAAGCAAAATCATGGAAAAGGAAGGGACTACTGTAACAAAGAAGAATTAGCCAGAGATTTGCCCTACAGGACCTTCCACAGTAGAAGGAGGTATTTATAATAAAAAGTAGAGAGTAATACATTTATAATGAAGAATAAAAGTAAAATAATAGTTTAGAGGAAAGACTAATTCTTTTCCGTTGAATAATTGTAGAGGCCATAGAGGAAATGGCATTTGAATTCAGCCATGATGTTTAAATACGTAGAAGCATCTAAGAGGTAGAAGCCCAATGACAGATGAACGCATAAAGAAAATGCAGTATATACACATTATGGATTATTATTCAGCCTTAAAAAAAAAATCCATAGCCATGCATGGTGGTGCACGCCTGTAATCACAGTGGCTTGGGAGGCTAAGGCAGGAGGATACAAAGTTTAAAGCCAGCCTCAGCAAAAGTGAGGTACTAAGCAACTCAGTGAGACCCTGTCTCTAAATAAAATACAAAACAGGGCTGGGGATGTGGCTCAGCAGTCAAGTGCCCCTGAGTTCAATCCCCAGTACCCCTTCCCCCCAAAAAAGAAAAGAAAATCCTTACATAGTACATAGTTTTCTTCTTTTCAAGAAGAAACTTGAAAACTTTATGCTAAGTGAAATAACCCAGTCACAAAAAGATCAAACTCATAGAAATAGAAAATAGAATGGTGGTTGCCAGTAGCAGGGACAGGGAGCAATGTTACTCAACGGATGTAGTAGGATTTCAGTTTTAAATATGAAAAATGGGTTTAGGATTTCTGTTTTATAAGATGGAAAAAATTCTAGAGGCGGGAGGCATAGCTCAGTGGTAGGGTGCTTGCCTAGCACGCTTGAGGTCCTGGGTTCAATCCCCAGCACTGGGGGGAAAAAAATTCCAAAGACCTATTGTATAAGAATGTGAATATTCTTAACATTACTGAGCTGTAAACTTAAAAAAGGTTAAGATGGTAAATTTTATTTTTTTAAAACCATAATAAAAAATGGGGGAAAAAGAGTAGGTGGAATTTAGCCATGTGAAGATGGGGTCTTGATTTTCTGGCCTCCAATTCTTACCACCCTTGATTCTACACCCTTTGCTGCATAACTCTGCTGCTATTTCCAAAAGCACCAGAGAGTACTATCTTACCCCTGGACTAACTACTAGGTCATGTGACTTGATTATGGCTAAAGAGATATTAACAAATCTGATGCAAGCAAAGGCTTTAAATGAGTTTGATTGAGTTTATTCTTTTGCACTGTGAACACTGCTCCTGGTTAGAAGCTTCCCCTCCAACCCTGGCCTCAGAATGAACACATGGAGGAGACTTAAGCCCAAAGCTCACAGCAAAGAAATAAGCCAGTAAGACCAACAGTGTTAAGCAGAGCTACCCAAATGAACCCAGCTCAGACAATCCCTCTAGGGGGCAGAATAATGGGTCAATTTGGGAGTGGTTTGTTATATGAAATTACTGTGGCAATAGCTAACTGATAGACTATATAGAATAATGAATGTACATTGTAAACACAATAACAAAAAAAAGGACCCAAAACAGAGACTGGAAATGACAAATAATTATGAGAAACATTAAATTATGAATTGTTTTTTGACTTTTGCTTAAAATCTTCAGTGACTTCTGTTTGGAGCCTCTTCCTCTAAGAATTTTGCTGCAATTTAAGGCATCTGATGGGCAGTGGTAAATGAACTTGAAAAGGTAAGCTCAGACAAAATCACAAAAGACTTCACTTAATTCTTCATGTTCAGATCTAGGCACGTCAAATGCCTAGAAAGATGCTACCACAGAAGTGATACTATTATTGGTTTTGCCTATGGAATTTTTAATGGGCAATAATTGATGATGTTGAATTATACATGTGAAACTAACAAACTATTCCATTGACAGTCTCATTATCACAACTCATTTCTTGAAGAAAATAGAACATAAAGCCTAAATAAAAGCCTAAATAAATCATAGTGCTGCCCTAAGTTAAAATGGAAGGTGATCCTCAGGGTTATACAAAATTACATATAAGAGGAAAGGAGGGGTAAGAGAAAAATAATACAAGTGGAAGAAATGATTTACAGTAGGGGGTAGAGAGAGAGGAGGGGAGGGGAGGGGAAGGGGGATAGTAGAGAATAGGATAGACAGCAGAATACATCAGTCACTAGAATGGCAATATGTAAATCAATGGAAGTGTAACTGATGTGATACAGCAATCTGTATACGGGGTAAAAATGGGAGTTCATAACCCACTTGAATCAAACTGTGAAATATGATATATTAAGAACTATGTAATGTTTTGAACGACCAACAATAAAAAAAATAAATAAAATAAAATCAGCAAACTATAGTGACACAGCCACATCAATGTTTATAGCAGCTCAATTCACAATAGCTACACTAGGGAACCAACCTAAGTGTCCCTCAATAGATGAATGGATAAAGAAAATGTGGTACTCAATGGAATATTACTCAGCTTTAAAGAAGAGTAAAATTATGGAATCTGTCAGTAAATGGTTGGAGTTGGAGAATATCATGCTAAGCAAAATAAGCCCATCCCACAAAATCCCACAAAACCAAAGGCCTAATGTTTTCTCTAATATGCAGATGCTAATTCACAATAAGGTGGGGGGGGGGGGTGCGGCGGAGAGGCACTAGGGAAGAATAGCATTACCTTAGATTAGATAGAGGGAAGTGATAGGAGGGGAGGGGAGGGGATGTGGGGATAGGAAAGACAGTAAAATGAAACAGACATTATTACTTGTATGCATACATATGACTGCATGATCAATATGATTCTGCAATATGTGCACTCAGAAAAGTGAAAAATTATTTCCTATCTATGTATGATATCAAAGTGCATAAATGCATTCTGTTTTAATGTATAACTAATTAAAACAAATTAAAAATTTTTTAAAAGTCTGCCCATAAATAAAACTCATACCTTAAAATGAAAAAAAAAAAAAAAATCTGTCAGCTGAAGCATTCAAATAAAGAAACTGTTTCCTAAAATGAAAATTTATATAGGTAAATTTTTGAAAAACATGTTTTTAAAATTTTAGCTATAAATTTATGATTCCAGAATATAAATCATGGAATGATATATTATTCCCATGCCAGAAGTTGTTGTTGTTTGTTTGTTTGTTTTTCAGTACTAGGGACTGAACTCAGGGCTTCATGCATGCTAGGCAAGCTCTACCACTAAGCTATATCCCTAGCCCCAGAACTTTTTAAGATGCTATCTAGAAGCCAGGCACAGTGGTACATGTCCATAATTCCAGCTACTCAGAGGGCTGAGGCAGGAGGCTAGCCTGGGCAACTTAGTAAATCCCCATCTCAAGAAAAACAAAACAAAACAAAACAAATAAAAAACCAGGCTGGGGATATAGCTCACTTGCCTAGCATGTGGGTGATTCTGGATTCAAACCCTAGCACTGGGGGGGGGGGGGGGGGGGGGATAAAACTATTTAGAATGCATAAGTAATAGCTTCCTTCCTTCTTTACAGCATTATTTCTTAAAATTACAATTTTGATTTAGGACAGAACATGTTAATTTCCATTTATAATTCACCTTCCACTTTTTAACCATGAAACAGAAAGGTTAGCTAGCCAAATTTTCTTTTATGCCCAGTGTACAAAACAGGTAGATAAATTCAAAACAAATTCTACAGAATCAGGAAATAAAACCAAGTTCTACCTCTTCTCCAAAGTATTCAAAGAAGAGTAAACACTCTAATCTTGTACAAGCTGAATTCATATTTCTTATTCTAAATAGAACACAATGAAACTCTTGTAAAATTAATAATTATTAACATAACACAATTTGTTAATAATTCCATTTGAAATTCACCATCACAAAGGACTGTGATTCTTAAACAAGAATTTACTTTTGCTTAAAAACAAAATAAGGGGCTGGGGATGTGGCTCAAGCGGTAGCGCGCTCGCCTGGCATGCGTGCGACCCGGGTTTGATCCTCAGCACCACATACCAACAAAGATGTTGTGTCCGCCGAGAACTAAAAAATAAATATTAAAAATTCTCTCTCTCTCTCTCTCCTCTCTCACTCTCTTTAAAAAAAAAACAAAAAAACAAAATAAGTTTATCAAACACAATTTGTTAATAATTCCATTTGAAATTCACCATCACAAAGGACTGTGATTCTTAAACAAGAATTTACTTTTGCTTAAAAACAAAATAAGTTTATCAAAAGAGGAAACTTTTAATATCATTGTACTCTGAACACAACTGGTTCTCAAAAGAAAAAAAGAAAAAATCGGCTTTCCATTCATCTTTTTTTAATATATATTTTTTAGTTGTAGTTGGACAATTATTTATTTATTTTTATGTGGTGCTGAGGATCAAACCTAGTGCCTTGAAGACGAGCGCTCTACTGCTGAGCCACAACCCCAGCCCCTCCATTCATCTTTGAAGGGAGATTAGACACTGCAATAACTCATGGGCCTCAAATCAAGGCCAGAGAATCAGATTCCATGTTATTCATCAAACTTGTTAATTTTTAAATACAAAGACATTTTATTGTTTGAAAGATAACCCTATTCACAAAATTTTATATGAAAGTTCTGACATGTATCAATTTTATTGGGACAAATAAACTTTCCTTGTCAAAGAAATGGGTCCTTTAAGTAGACGATTAGCTCTTTCAATACAAGAGATCACCAAGATATGAATTCTTTCTCTAGAGCCCTGGAATCGCAAAAGAAATGTGTTTGATGTGGTACAGATGCTAAATCAAAAAAGCTTATAGAAAAAAAGGATGTTAACCTTGTTAACAATGGAAACCATGTTAATTTATACCTAATTAATCCTACTTCCCAAAGAAAGTCAATAGAATCTTAACTTCTTAGAATTTCTTTACTAAGGAATTTATGTTCAAATTAACCCAAACTCCCTAACTTAGACTATTTTCAGGCTAGAATGTGTCTGTGATCATAAATTCCTTTTTAATTAGAGAAAGGTAACATGGGTAAAAGAGACTAGAGGAGAAAACATCTATTGGCCATACACTATACTGCAATTCAGTTCCATCAGATTCCTTCGACATCCCTCAAAAGATGAGAGGTACAAATAAGCAACCACCCTAAGAGTTTCAAGAATGAAATCTGGGCTTTCATCAGAAAAGGGTGAAATTTATAAGTCTCTGGAAAACGGAGTTTTTCCAAGAAGGTTCAAAGATGACAGATTAAAAATCTAATGAAATGAAAATGGCTAAATAACAATAATCACTCATAGGAGATACACACATGCATTCACAATACTAAGGCTCAATACCCAGTAGATGAGTTGACATCTTTCTTTTATTTATTGTACAACTATGTATCAGTATCACTGAGAAGTCTGAAAACACAGGCTTCTGGACAGAAACATTAAATTTTACTCTCTTGGGGAAAAGGAAAAGGGCCAGGAGTGGGTATTTTTCTTAAGCTTCCCAAATATTTCTGCAAACCACTTCACCTTAGCATTTGGACATCTCTGCATGACATTTCTTCCTCTTAGTATCATAGTCCCAATTACACTTAAGTTTTTGGTTTGCAAAAAAAATCATTTTACTAAAAGAAAATCTGTATTAATCAGATTCATGGAAGAAGTAAATAAATGAATATTCTAAAAAAGTATAAAATTTGTAAATGTTTAAAAAAAGAAAGTAAATATATTTGTAGGCATAGACTATGTCTCAGGAATAATAGAACTCACTAAATTCAACTGCCCCTTTAGAGGGCTAATATTCAAGGGCAGGAGAAACACTATACTATATGTTCTTTGGTACTTTATTCATTGTGAGTCATATTACCTACTGAACAATAATAAAAAGAAAATTTAGAACTGTCATAAGGATCAAAGAGATATGAATATTAAAAATAAAAACCAACTATAAAAGACATCTGTGGGACACCTGGGGGATTGTGAATATGAACTATATGATTACAGCATTACATCTTTATAAAAGATAAAATCTACTTAAATCTATAGAAATCTATTTCATGTTCTAAGAAGCATATGTAAACATAACAGAGTTTTTATACTCAGGAAATTCAACACTGATTTTCTTCTTCTTTTTTTTTTTTTTTTAAACTTTGAGACAAGGTTCTTGCCTAGGTTGCCAAGGCTAGTCTTGAATTTGCAATCCCCTTGCCTCAGCCTCCTGAGTAGCTGGGATTATAGATATACACCATCAACACTGGTTTTCTTTTATCTTTAAAAAAAATTTTTTTAGTTGTAGATGGAGACAATACCTTCATTTTATTTATTTATTTTTATGTGGTGCTGAGGATCAAACCCAATGCTTCAAACATGATAGGCAAGCGCTCTACCACTGAGCCACAACCCCAGCCCAATGCTGGTTTTCTATCATCATATAATATATATTTATCAGATAAAATTTGATTTGTTTTGCAGTACTGAAGTTTGAAACCTAAGCCTTGCACATGCTAGGCAAGTGATTTGCCACTGCCTTCATCCCTCGCCTCGATTACTTCTATCTCTTGTACATAATTTAATTGTTGTTTGGAAGTAAGATACAAGATGATTGCCTCTTACTTCTAAACAATAATAAAATTATATACAGAGAGAAAACAAACATGGAAAATTTTAACAATATATAAATTTAAAAGAGATATTTATATGTGCATTGCACAACTATTTGTATTTTTAGTAACAGCTTTACTAGTATTTCATTCATGTACCATAAATATACCATAAAATTCACCCATTAAGAGTATATAATTAAATGGTTTAGCATTTTCATAGAATTATGCAACCATCATCACAATCAATTCTTCTTGGGTGTATACCTCAGAGTAGAATTGCTGGTCATATGGTAATTGTGTTCACCATACTATGCCTGCAATTTTTCTATTGAATTAAAAACTCAAAATAAAAAATTAGGGGAAAACTTTATAAAGAAATAATAAGCACAAGAAAAGAAAAGAAATAATAAGCTTACAGCTATAATCCCAGTGGCTCAGAAGGCTAAGGCAGGAGGATCACAAGTTCAAAGCCAGCCTTGGCAAAAGAATAGAGCTAAGCAACTCAGTGAGACCATGTCTCTAAAATAATATACAAAATAAGGCTAAGTTCAATCCTAGGTGCCTCCCCTCAAAAAAAAAAAAAGGGAAATACTAAAACTTAAAAATATATTAACCAAATCATCTTGTGCTCTGACAAAATACGGACATTACATGATTCTATGTAATACACAACTCTTATTCTTAGCAGAGGAAGGTAGTAAGTGCTTACCATGACTCCTGAAGAACCAATTTTATTTAGTGACTTGCAAAATGATCAATGGAGGGAAATTACTTATTTGGAAAATAAGAAACATCTCAATATTTTATACAAGCAACGATGCATCATAAAAGAATATAAGCTCTATTTAGGATGTGGGTCAGTGGTATAGTGCACACTTAGCATGCAGAAGGACTTGAGATTAATTACTAGCTCCAAAAAGAAAAATAGAAAAACAAAAAGAATATGATTCTAAAGGCAGAAGAGGGGGAAGAGTGCTTAACTTCTATGAGATTTCATACAAGGAGCATTATCTACACCTAATATTTAAATCAGATAATATATATAATATATACCATAGTGTCTGTCACACAGTAGTTTCTCAATATGTGCCAGATTCCTTAATAAATAAATACATAAATAAATATTCCCACCCTCCATTTATATAAGCTGTAGAATCAATTGCCACTTTATTAAAGAAACAGTGACATTTTAGTTTTGAAACAGAAAGAAATGCATGAGGCTACTTTCAAATTGTTTTCTCCAATTCTAGCCTTTCATCTGAGCCCTAGACCCTAATTTTCAACTGCCTGCTGAGTCTCTACTTGAAAATCTGTAGCAACTCTAACTCAACTTGCTCTGAATTTTTGCTTTTCTTTCTAAATTTCTCCCCTTCTTGACTTCTCAGTCCTGTAAATGATATTATTATTGGTGGAGCAAAGCTCCAAATCATCTTTGACAGCCAAGACTTGTAGACTTCTGGTCATCAGCTTGATTCCTATTGTCTTGCAACAATGTGGAACCACTACCACTTATTGGACTATCTACCCTTTCCTTCTGCAATCACTATCTTCACCATCCCATTACACACTCCAGTGCCACAGTAATTAGTCTAAGGTAAAGATAAGGGTATTATACTTCCCTGTTCAAAAAACTTTTCATAGTTACCCATTACTGTAAAGTATAAACTCTCAACCAGGATAAAAGCTATGTACTGATTCATTCAGCAAACATCTACTAAGCACCTACTGCCTCATTATCAAGGTTATTGACAGAATGATGTGGTAGTGAGCACATTATTTTAGGCAGATACCAGGTGCACAATGCGTATTTGGTAATAGATATATTAAATTTTAGTGGGGTATAAACAGACTGTCCCTGTCACCAAAACATCCTTTGATCATTGCTTTGTGAGCCTGGTCTTTCTTCTCAGGTCCACATTTACCTTACAGTATTCTTTGCCTTTTCTTATGTATGATATCTCCTCATGTTTTGGGCTTTTTATTTTTCAAGTCTTTACTTGGTAAGGTAGAAGGATTCATTACATTAGTGTTTTAGGCAGGACAGTGTGGATGAACATTAATATTTGCTTCTAATGGGATGTTTTTCTGCAATTTTCTCATGTGTACAATAGCCCCCAGACCCAGGAACAAGCTCTTGGGCGTTGTCTTCTAGAGTTCAAAATTAAGAAAAGAAAAAACTGATGCTCTAATTATTTTCACTTCAAGGTAATCAAGATTTTCTCCCTGAACTTATAAGATATTTATTTTGCTTGAAATTAAAAGTAATTTACAATAATAAAAAAAATCCACCTTTCTTTTTTAAGCAAACATATCTGAATTCATATATCCAAAGGGTGGCATTCTTCAAAGAAATCACTCTCCAATCATTCCAATATACAATTATCTAGTTGCTATTATGTACAAGGCACTATGCCAGGCTTCAAGGAAGCAAAATAAAATTTGGTTATTTGCTTCAGTGATATTCACAGTGCTTCTAAAATTCTTTTGGTATTACACTTTGGGCCATTTTGCAGTGAGCAATGCAACATAACTGGTCTCATTTCTGTAGAAAAGCAATATCCTTCAAACAAAAGCAATTTTACAATTGGTCAACATCTTTAAAAAAAAACACTTAATATTCTCCTCCAAACAACTTTTTAGTTATCAAAAAAAAAAATTAAGTATGCCTCCTCAAAAATAGATGCTTGTCTACACTAAGGAAGTTTGAAAACAAAAAACAAAACTATATATGACTCTGAAAGAAATTACAAAGGAGATCCCAACACATGTTAGTAATTGCTACATCAGAGTAACAACTTAACTGATTAATTTGAAAAGGACAATACATGGTATGTTAAAAAGTCACATTACTTTATATATAGTTCCCTTACTCTTAGAACTATTTCATAAGCAGCAAAATCAATTTATCATACAACTTTAAAGAATTACTTCATTCTCAATTTTTGCTATTGCTTAGAGAAGTATCCGTCCAACATGGTGTTAACTAAGCTCAAAGGTGCCTAATCTATTCCTGTTGATTAATTAATATAAATAAAATGGAATATAGTTATTTCTTCATAGATCTTAGTGTGAAAAAAATTCAGAACCTATGTGGTAATAAGAGGGCTGCCACATTTTCTCCCTCCCTTCTGCCCTACACTGACCTGGAGCTGTATTTCTTGAGGATGGTGTCCAAAAGGCCAACAAGCTCTTCAGCGTTGATGAATTTCTGTGTGCTAAGTGTGTACATCTTCTCATAGAAGTCTGCAATCTCCATCCGAGCCTGAACGAAGAAGCAGAGCTGCTCTGACAGATGGGACAGGAGTTCTTCCACATGAGGTGCAGTCCCACCTAGGGCCCCACGGCCAGTCACCACCTTCTTCAGCTCATTATGCAGGGAAGTATAGATGGTGCGGATGGAATCCTTCCGACTGAAGAAAGACTGGCCCCCTGGCGGGCAAAGGACATAAGCACATGACAGGTAAAGAAGATAAACATAAGTGCCAATCACCTCCCAGCATTCAAAAGGAAAGAACCAGAACCCACAGAACTCAATGAGTTTACATCTATCATATTTTCAGATTTTTGGTTGAAATACAAATATTTTATGATTCATAATTTCACTGAGGAATAAGTTAATTGAATGTATTATGCAATTCATCGGTGTAGCAGTGGACCCATACAGGATTTTTTTTACCCACATTCCAATTCTCCCCATTCTACCATTCCATTTCAATAAGCATTCAGATTTATTTAAGAGCACAATTAACCTACAAAATAACATTGATATGGACCTAAAAATCCCTCCTCTCACATAAATATATATAAAAAAACAACACCTGAATTATTAAACACTTTTGTTATTTCTGGAGATTAGAATTTTCTGTTTCTGCTTTAGAGTTGCATTTCCTTTGACTCTTAGTTTTTAGGCTGTGCTAGAAAATGGAATACACACATCCCTTTTATGCATGAATACCTACTGGGATGTCAGGGGAAAAAAGAAAATCTCAGCACTCTTGACAATATAGGTTATGATATGATAAGCATCACCCTCTGAATTATTAAGATCATGAAGCAATTATAAGTAGCTGCTGCTGTAATTCAGAGATTCCAAATGAAATAAGCAGAAACTAAGACTAACTACAACCTACACAACAGTCAAAAAGGATCAAACAGCATAGATACCATTTACTTCTGTATTTATACATTATCAATTATATTTCTAATTATAAAGTTAGCTTTGTGGATAATTTCTTAAGCAACTCAGCACCCCACCAAGGAGCTAGAAGCAGGTCATGTTTAAAACAGTGATTTATAGGAATATTTTTTTTTTAATTCAGAGACCAGTGAGTTTAAATTTTCTGTTGATAAACCTAGAGTGTTATAATGAATGAAGTATTATTCTATACATATTAAATAAGGGTGAAAATCATTTATCAAGGCATTTGTAAAATAGCTCCAGAGGCTGAGGCAGGAGGATTGTGAGTTTAAAGCCAGCCTCAGAAACTTGCAAAAAAAAGTTGCAGGGCCCTAAGCAACTTAGTGAGATCATCTCTCAAAAAAAAAAAAAAAAAAAAAAAAAAAAAAATATATATATATATATATAGAGAGAGAGAGAGAGAGAGAGAGAGATATTGTGTGTGTGTGTGGATATATATATATAACACGTTATATGTGTATGTATATATACTTGTACACACACACACATATAACATATGTGTGTGTGTATATATACACACACACGTGTGTATGGCTGGGGATGTAGCTCAGTGGTTTAGCATTCCTGGGTTCAATCTCCAGTACCAAAAAAAAAAAAAGAATCTTTCTTGTTTTGGGTGTTTTTTTGTTTTGCTTTATTTTTTTTACAGTAGGCTAAGGCATATAACCCAGGTATATTTCACAACTAAATTAAATCTCCAGTCTCCCACCCTTTTCTTCGAGACAGAGTCTAAGGTGCCCAGTCTGTACTCAACCTTGTGATCCTCCTGCCTTAGCTTCTCCAGTTATTGGGATTATAGGTATGCAGCACCATGCCTGGCTAAGAAATGAATCTTAATATCCCTTACTACCAAGTTGGGTGAATAACTTGTCACAGCTTACCCAGGACCTTTCCGATTTAGGAACTAAAAGTTTGGCTTCCTGGGAGACTCTTAGTCCAGGTTTATTTTGAGACTGGGTCCAGCTATGTTGCCCAGGTTGGTTTCAAACTCATGGGCCCAGGCAATCTTTCCACCTTAGCCTCTTGAGTAGCTGGGCAGGTGTAGGCTACCACACTTGGCTTAAGTCTAGGTTTTAAAACCAAGTCCTACCTTCTGTGAATCCTTGATTCTGGACAAACTTAATGGTGGTAACCCTTCTTAATATTAACTCTACTACTGATACCGTCTAAACACAATGAACAACACACACCTTTTCTCCTACTAATAGGTGCAAATACCATGACACAAGTAGATCAATCATCACACTAGCATTTCATACAGTAAATGTACCCTGGAGGGTCTGTATTCCTCCCATGCCCATTTTCAGTCTAGTTCCGATTTTCTAGAGTGATGAGAAGAATAAATAGGCCTCTGTGCCCATGTGTAGGACAAAATCTCTTAGGTTAAGAAGGAAATAAAAGTGTCATATAAACCCCCAAATCTTTGGAAGTGTGAAAGACCTGGTTTCAAATCCCAGTTCCCAAGCTTAAAAAGCTGTGTGATGTTCAAACTACCTATCATTCAGAGCCTTAATTATTGTCGTTCAACGTTAACATAAAATTAGTAGCAGGATGCATGGTGCATTCCTGTAATCCCAGTAGCTTGGGAGGCTGAGGCAGGAGGATCACGAGTTCAAAACCAGCCTCAGCAAAAGCAAGGCACTAAGCAACTCAGTGAGATCCTGTCTCTAAATAAAATACAAAATTGGGCTAGGGATGTGGCTCAGTGGTTGAGTGCCCTGAGTTTAATCCCTGGTACTCAAAAAAACAAAAACAAAAAAAAAAAAACTAGTAATAAAGCTGTTAAAAAGACAAAATGAAATAGTACTTGTAATATGCCTGGAAAATACATGCTCAATAATGCTAGACTCTTTAACTTATAACTGATATGAGAAAATTCCCAATAATATATTATTGAGTTTTGAAAACTCTATAACAAACTGCTACTTGACAAATAGCCAGTTGACCTTAACTGTGTACTCACTTCCACTATCAAACAAGTGGCCTTGGTGAAAATTTTAACTCTGCATTGAAAAACATACTTACCTTCATCAGATTTCCCTTCTCTGGAGGAATGGAAAGACTACGTAAAACAAATATCTTTAAAAGCTTATCAATATACATCCACCACCAGTATGTGAAACCAAGCAAATTAAAATCAATATAAGAAAGAGAGAAACAACCATTGCATTTCTTTTAAAAACTCTCATCTATCCTAGTTTGGAATATCCAGTCAGATCTAGTATTCCTCTACACTGGGAAACAAGAAACACCTGATTTCTCTTTCCATTATTTTAAATTTACAAAATACAATTGTTTTGAATTATTCCTAGGAGGCTTTAGTTATGAATGTTTAATATTTTTCAAGATTCCAACAGTTCATCTTGAAATTTTTTAAGCATATGTAGGGCTGGAGTTGTAGCTCAGTGTTTAAGCACTTGCCTACCACGTGAAGCACTAGGTTTGATTATCAGCATTGCATATAAATAAATAAAATAAAGGTCCATGAACAACTAAAAAGGAATATGTAAAACATCTTTTGTATCTTACCCTACAACTTCTTGCTAATGATAATTTTTAAACATCAGTTCTCAAATCATTTTTACTATGCCAAATTTAGCAATCAGATTTGAGGTAATTCTCCAGTAACAAAACGAAGGGAACTAAATTATAGCCTTCTAAAATCCTCCACAGGCACTGAATCAGCACATTTTAATCACTGATCCTTCCCAAACAGGTATTATTCTTCCCTCAAAGGAAATAGAGGTGCTAAGACCAGGAGTCCACCCAAAGTTTTTCAGTAACAGAGCCACAACAGGAACAAAAGACTTCTGTCAAATCTGTCATTTGTTCAGAGGCTTCCACTTGCTTCAATAACCAGAGTTCACTGCTATAACCTCAGATAAACATCAGTCACAAGATAGGTCACTTTTTTTTTTTTAATCTGGAACTTGCTCAGACAATAGATCTTAATTGTTCTCACCACAAAAAAGAAAAGAGAGAAAGCATGTGAGGTGATATATATATATATATATATATATATATATATATATATATAAATTAGCTTAACTGTGATCATTTCACAATGTTTATGTATATCAAAACATCAAGTTGAACATGTTAAATATATACAATTTTTATTTGTCAATTATTCCTCAATAAAGCTGAAAAAAAGACTTAAGCATGCATAAACTTTTTGTTTTACTTTATAAAGAAAACCATATAAATATTCTAATTAAATATAAAACCATATAAATATTCTAATTGGCACAATAGTTGCAGAACATGAAAATGTTTTAAATTGCAACACAGAATTTTTTAGAAAATTGACAGTCAACCTAATAATCATGAGGTCCTATTATAATTACACTGACATCACATATGTTCAAAAATATGGACAAAAAACTAAGATATTCGCAAAGTTAAAATTTAAATTCTATAACTTACATTTGCTGCACTATTACTTATACATGTAAGTTATGAAGTACTAAAGTTAAACACGCCATTTTCAGAATATTTACTCAGAAGTGAGGCCATCACCTGGGAGTTTAACAGTGCCTGGGCATGTCTCATAGTGTGAACTGCTGGGTAGGTCAATTTCAAGGACAGCCCTCAGGTTCATCCATTCCAACTGGAGTTCAAGCAGAACTCTTCACTTTACACAATGGCCACTTCAGAGAGCCCAAGTCAGAGACAGTAGAAGACTCATACATATATTCTTACACACAGGGCAGCCACTTCTGTATACATAAAAACCTGGTTCATACAATGTACAACTAGAATACCAGATTTTTTTAAAACTGAAGTCCATAAATAGGTTTTAGGAAATCCAACCACACCCTATCAGATTATATGTAAAATTTTGTGTACATATATATTTTGTTATTAAGGACACAGTTTTCATCAAATCCCCAAGGATGAGCTAAAAAAAGTTTTAAGAATCATGACACTTGGATCAATCACTATTCTTTATAGGTGGGAGAGTCAAAAAACCACCAAAACTGTCAGAATATTAACTATCTTCAATATTATAGCTAGAATCCTCCCCCATTTTCATAAACATATATATACACGTACAAACATGTCTATATAACATAGTATGTATAAATGATGACAAACATACATATTTTTAACAGATTGTAAGGATAGCTCAATCTGACAGTTCCAAGGCAGTTCAGGTTTGAATTCTTCTACTCACAATGACAAACAATTTGTTAATCTGTTAAAAAGGGAAATAACATGTAACAACAATTGCATATTTACCAGATGCCAGTGTGGGAAAAAAAAGGAGAAAAAAAAATCATACAAGTTCAAACTATCTGACCCATGTTTGCCAACAAATTAACATGCTAAATATTTGAATATCAACACCATAAGAATCTCAAAGCTCAGCCTCTTAAGTGTGTACCAAAAGCTCAATAGATGGACACCATCAGACAATATATGGTTTAAAAATGGAAGTTACGCCCAATTTTACCTTTCTATTCTTATATTGTATATGTGTGTCCTTCATTCACCAGACCCTCTGTGTATCTGATAATTAAAGAGGTTAAAATAAGCCAAATACTAACACATCCCAAAGCTCCAGAATTCAAACCTTTATTACCTTAAGAAATATTTTATATGCACAGTTCTTGGCTCTTACATCTATTATTTCCATATCTACTCAGATTTTATATATAAAAGCAGATTCAACTCTTTTCAGTAGTACATATACTACTGAAAAGAGTTGAATCTGCTTTTGCATCTATTTTTGGACATAAGAGATACATGGAGTGCTAATGCTAAGAGCATTTACCACTTTCCTCCTAAGTCCACTTTCTAGTGTTCGGCGTATTTCTTGCCTTCCCTGCCTAATATCCATCTGTTCTTCATTCATTAAATATGTACTGACTAGGAAGACGGTATAGGACTCCATCCATAACACTCAGGGCCTTACCCTTAATAGGCCAAATAGTGTTCATTAACACAATCTGGTTATATTGCCAAGTTTTGCTTCTCTGCAGTGTCACTAGTTGGAAGAACGAGGACATAGGAGTTTGGTTAACTTCTCATTTATGGCACCTATCGAGGCATATCGGTAAACCCATCGGTTTGAGGCACAGCCCTGCTAAGAACATCCTCCCAGTCGGTCTATCTGCGACGCAGGCCGATGGGCGGGGTTTGTGGAAGCCAGGGAAGGAAAGGAACAGTGGGAGGAGACCTGGGAATGCAGAGTTGAGCCTGCCGCTGAGAGCGACAGAGACAAGAAACCCAAGCCACTGCCGAATGGGGAATGTACCCCCTTTCCTTCCTCCTCAAGGGGCACGGGGGCGGGGCGGAGGTACCTAGTTTCTGCCCCAGGTAGGTGAGGCTGTGATAGACCTTCTCGGCCGCGGCCAGGTGCGCCAAGGCCGCCAACAGCGACAGCCAGCTGCCCCCCGCGCTCTTGTTGGCCTCCCGTTCCTTCTCCACATTGTCCTTGGCCTTGTCGTAAGAGAAGATACCCAGGTGAGAGAAGAACGTCTCCAGCACCGCCTGTTCCACGGGGACCGGGGCGGCCAGCGGGATAGACTCCCCCATGCGAGCTGCGCTGCAGCTCGACCCACGTGGCTGTCCTCTCCCTCGCACTTCCGGGTTCTGAGGGAACAAGCATGCGCACAAGCGTGCGTGAGCGTGGCCGCCCCCAGCGGCAGGTTGCAGAGCGCGTCGCCGCCCAGGTCGCTCCCGGACCTCAGAGAGGATGCACGTGAAAGCCAAGGAAAGGAGGGAAGTAAACCGCCCCTGAGCGCCTTCGGCGCTTCGGCGGAATTCTGACCGGTCGGGCCTTCTATTATGGAAGGCAGCTAATTCGCTGCTGCGTGGAGCCGACCGCGTTCTGAAGTGAGCTAGACGCCCTGCCCTGTGAGCCTGCGTCGTGCTGATGACGCCACGCTTACGTGACGTCAGTTCTTGCGTTAACATCTGGCCCGAGCTCAGGGGCGGAGCAGGAAGACTAGAATTGTGCCTGGAACTGTGCTCGCTTTTCCAACAGGGCCCCTAGTTAGTGAGTGGCTTGCAGATGAGAAGCCTGACAGGTAAAGGTTTCTATCTTGTCCCCGTCGTCTGATTTCCAACCCGTCACACACCGTTGGTTAACTCCGCTCTGTTCTAGTCGTGTAAGTTTTGTGTCGACCAGCGCCCACACAATGCTCCCAGACGTGTCTGTTCGGCTTGCCCATCCTACCTAAACGCCAGGCTTCCTGGAGGAGTTTACAGAATGAAGGACAAATTAATGTAAATTGGTGCACCTTGTCGTTAAGATTAATTACAAGTTCTCTTGAAGTTTGTGGGTGACCATGAACCCGCCTTGTATTTATGCCCACTTCTTTGAAACACTGCCCACTACTCACTTGATTTTTCCTCATTCTTTCCTTGTCCATGCTTAGTTAGTTAGTCATACTGCATTTAATTGCATATATTTATTTGTCTTTTCTGTAATTACTGAGCTACCTAGAGCAGAGACTAAGTTCACTTAACCGTACAATCCTTACATAACGGACAGCACAGTGATGTTTGTTGAAATAAATGAAAGAACTGTCTCTTTTCGTTTTCCCCCTTAAACTAGAACTGTTCGGTCATGACTAACTTTTAACCCAAATTCCACTAATTTAAATTTTAATGCACATTTGTTGTGCATTGTGCAACTCTTACCTGCCCTCAAGAATGTCATCGGAGGGGACTGGGGTTATAGCTCAGTGGTAGAGCGCTTGCCTTGCGTATGTGAGGCCCTGGGTTCCATCCTCAGGGCCACATAAAAATAAATAAAATAAAGGTATTGTGTCCATCTACTAAAAAATATTGAAAAAAAGAATGTAATTGGAAAAGATCAATACTCTTAACTGTGTTTATAGGGCAAAATGTTGTACCTGATAAAGGCGATTCTCTATTTGGAGAGCAGTGTTATCTTTTTGGAAGAATCTGGGAAGCTTCCTGAAGGCGAATGTGGTGGTTGATGAATGAATAGAAGTTAGTAATCAAAGAAAGTGTGGTACTAGTAGCCAAACTAACAGGCAATGAAAGAGATTACAGAGCTCATAAGCCTAACCATGTATTTTAAGAATTCTTTAGAAAATAAAGGTGGCATCATAAATCAGTGTTTAAAAGAAACCTCATTCAATTAATAGTGAAGGAGACATGATTAACTACATGAAAAAAAGACTATCGACTTGTTTCCTACAACAAAGAAAATTAAAATGTATTTAAAGCACCATAAAGAAACTAGAAAAAATGCAAGTGAATATATCATTGGTGTAGAGATAAAGAAAAGCCTTATAAATGAAAAAATTGGTACAATTTACAAAGGAATTGAATGACTTGACTATATAAAAATTTATAATTTTTACATGTCAAAGAAAACACGATGCCAATATGGGAAAAATTATTTGTAAATATATGTCAAACAGTTTTAATGTGTTGACACATCAAGTAAAGTACTTGTCTAGCATATTTAATCCCCGGTATTACAAAATCAAACAAAAAGGAAATAAAAATATTAAAATAGAATTGTCGGGCTGGGGATGTGGCTCAAGCAGTAGCACGCATGCGTGCGGCCCAGGTTTGATCCTCAGCACCACATACAAACAAAGATGTTGTGTCCGCAGAAAACTAAAAAATAAGTATTAAAAAATCTCTCTCTCTCTCTCTCTCTCTCTCTCTCTTAAAAAAAAAAAAAAGAATTGTCATATGACCCAGCAATCCCACTTCTAGATATATATCCAAAGGAAATATCCACACCCTCCTGATTGTTGCAGCCTTATTAACAATAGTTAAGATATGGAAATGATTTAAATGTACAGACATGGATGAACAGATAAAGAAAATGTCACATGCACACGCACGCATGCACACAAGCACAATTGGATATTATTCACCCAGATAAGAGAAAATTTAACTTTTGTGACAAGGGTGCACCTAAAGGATATTATGCTACATGAAATAAGCCAAACAAAGAAAGAAAAGTATGTGTGATCTCATTTACATGTGGAATTTTTAGAAGAAATAAAATTGATTTTATTTCCTTTGAATATATACCCAGAAGTGGGATTTTTTACTTTCTAATCAGTAAGAATAAAAGGACATGGATATACAAGTCCCTAAAGGTAATTTAAAATCTTAAAATTATTTTTTTAAATGCTCAACATCACTAGTAATCAAAGAAATGCAGATTAAACTACTATATTCTATTTTTGTCTATCAGATTATCAAAAGAAACATTTTATAGTGATAAGCATGCAGTGATTCTGTTCTTATTTTATACTACAGATGTGAGTATAATTTGGCACAAACTTTCTGGAAAACATTTGGCAGTGCATATCAATAAATGAGAATGTATGTGAGTATCTGAAAGTAAAGCAAAGTAGATGCTTAACAAATATCAGTAATACCTATCATTTTTGTTGTTTTTTTATTATCAACATCAGACCTCTCGTTCAACAGAGCAGTCTACCTTTCTTTATGTGTATGTATATGTACATATATGCATATGTATTATATAATATATGTAGTGAATTAACACATCCATTCAACTCACATAGTTTTGTAGGTGTGTGTATGTGTGGTGAGAACACTTAAAATCAATATTCTTAGCAAATTTCAAGTGATTATACGATATAGTATTAACTGACAATACAGTATTAACTATAGATGACATGATTCATGTCAATGAATTTATTCATTAAATGAATCATGATCACTAGAATTTATTCATCTTATAAGTGAAAGTTAGTGCCCTTTGATCAAGATCTTCCCATTTTCCCCTACCCTCCAACTCTGGCAATCATTCTACTCCCTACTTCTGAGTTCAGGTTTTTTAGATTCCACACAAATGAGATCACACATACTTTTCTTTCTATATCTGGTTTATTTCATGTAGCATAATATCCTTTAGGTGCATCCTTGTCACAAATGTAAGATTTCCTCTTTTGTCTGGCTGAATAGTATCCAATTTTGTGTGTCTGTATGTGTGTGTATCACATTTTCTTTCTCTGTTCATCCATGTCTATACACTTCATTTCCATATCTTAACTGTTGTGAATAAGGCTGCAATAATGTGAGTGTGGATATCTTTTCAATACACTGATTGTATTTCCTTTGGGATTGCTGGGTCAAATGACAATTCTATTTTGGTATTTTATTTCCCTTTTGTTTATTTTTGTAGTACTGGGGATTAAACTCAGGGCCTTGCACATGCGAGGCAAGTACTTTTCCACAGAACTATATCTCCAGCCCTTTGTGGTTCTTTTTCCACATCGATTGAATTGGTTGTATGATTTTTATCCTTAGTTCTATCAGTGCTATATAACATAATTTGTGTATATTGAGTTGTCTTTTTATTTCAGGGATCCCACTTGTTTGGTTGATTTTTTGAGACAGGTTCTCACTACTGAGTTGCCCAGGCTTTAAACTTTTGATCTTACTGCCTTAGCCTCCCGGGTAGCTGGGATTATAGGTGTACACCATCACCTTGTCTTTTCACTTTTAACATTTTTAAGGAACCGCCATTCAGTTTTCTATCATTCCTGTTCACTCCCACCAACAGTACACAAGAGTTCCTTTTTCTCCATACCCTCAACACTTGTTATGTCTTATGTTTTTGATAGTACTCAGTCTGACAGATGTGGGATGATAGCTCAGATTTTGATTTGTACTTTTCTGATGATCAGTAATGTTTAGTGTGTTTTCATATATATGTTGTCCCTTTGTATGTTTTCTTTGGAGAAATGTCTGCTTAGGTCCTTTGCTCATTTTTTAATCAGGTTACTTATATTTTTGCTATTAAGTTCTATAAATTCCTTATATGTTTTGGATGTTAACCCCTTATCAGATAATGTGGCTTGCAAATATTTTCTCCCATGCTGTGGGTTGCATTTTCATTTTGTTGATTGGTTCCTTTGCTATACAATTCTTCCTTTCTAACTTGATTATTATTTGTTTTTCTTGCTTTCCTGAGTTTCATATATCCTCACTTATTTATTCTTGCCTTTGTTGCCTGTGCTTTTGGTTTCATATTCAGAAAAATTGTTGGCAAGACCAAAGTAAAGGAGCTTTTTCCCTGTGTTATTTTCTATGAGTTCAATGATTTCAGGTCTAAATAAGTTTTTAACGCATTTCAAGTTAATTTTTTTATATAAGGGTATAAGGTGTTATATAAGGGTATATTTTCACTCCTTTGATGTAGATATCCAGTTTTTAAAATATTATTCATTTATTGAAGAGATTTCCTCTTCCCCATTGTATATTTTTGTGCCCTTGGCAAAGAATAACCTGTATTTGGGGGTTTATTTCGAGGCTCTTTATTCTGTTTCATTGGTCCATATATGTGCTTTTTGACAGTACCATACTATTTTTTAAAAACTTTTATTGGTGTGTTATAATTACACATAACAGTGGGATTTGTTGTTAGATATTTGTACATTCACACAACATAATTTAGTCAATTTCATTCCTCAGTATCTCCCACTATACTATTTTGATTAATATAGCTTTGCAGTATAATTCGAAATCAAGAAGTACATTGACTCTGCCTTTGTTCTTCTTTCTCAAGATTGCTTTGGTTTGGTTTGATTTCAGGTATTTTGTGGTTCCATACAAAATTTAGGATTGTTTTTCCATTTCTGTGGAAAAGTGCTATTACAATTTTGATGGTGCTTACAATCAATCTTGAGATTGTTTTACGTAGTATATATGTTTTAACTATTCATTCTTGCAATCCACAAACATGGAAAATCTTTCCATTTATTTGTGTTTTATTCGATTTTTTTAATCCGTGTCATAGTTTTTAGTTTACAGATCTTTCACCCTCTTGGGGAAATTTTTTCCTAAGTATTTTATTTTTATTTTTGATGGTATTATAAATGAGACAGTTTTCTTAATTTCTTATTCAGATACTTTGTTATTAGTGTATACAATCACAACCAATTTTTGTATGTTGATTTTGAATCTTGCAGTTTTCCTGAATTAATTAGTTCTAACAGTTTCTTGGTGAGCCAGGGTTTTCATTATATGTGTCATTTTTATAGACAATTTAAATTCTTTCTCTCTGGCTTTATTATTGTTTCTTTTTCTTGCCTAATTGCTCTGGTACATTCCTTCCATACCTAATTTATTTAGATTTTTTTTTAATCATGAAAGGATATTGAACTTTGTCAAATACTTTTTCCACATCGATTGAATTGGTTGTATGATTTTTATCCTTAGTTCTATCAGTGCTATATAACATAATTTGTGTGTATTGAGTTGTCTTTTTATTTCAGGGATCCCACTTGATCATGGTGTATGATCCTTTTAATGTGGTGTTGAACTAGCTTTGCTAGTATTTTGTTAAAAACTGTTGCATCTATATTCATTAAGAATATTGGTTTGTAATTTTCTTTTTTTATAGTATCCTTGTCTTACTTTGTTGTACCTCATAATGTAAGTTTGAAAGTATTCCCTCCTCTTTTGTTTTTTAGAAGGGTTTGAGAAGGATTTGTATTATTCTTTAAATGCTGGGTAGAAGTCACTCGTAAAACCACTTGGTCCTGGGATCATTCTTTGCTGGGAAGTTTTTGATTACTACTTCAACCTCTTTATTCACTCCTGGTATGTTCATAGTTTCTATTTCTTCATGATTCAGTCTTAGGAGGCCATATGTTTCTAGGAATTAGAATAATATCTTGTATTTAATGGATGTTCATTAAATATTCGGCTGATTCTTTATGTTTTGTGAGAATATTATAATAAAAGAGATAGAGTTAATGATACATCAAGCTGTTAAAACATTAACATTATAATGAAAGAGGTTATTTTGATATTTTGCATAGCAGCAGTAAATATTTGTTATTGATGATGTGTTAGGTATCTATTGTCATATTAAAAGTAACCACCAAAACTTAGTGACTTAAGACAATAAAAATGATTTACTATTTCTCACAATTTCACTGAGTCAGGAATTCATGAGAGCCTCAGGCAGTTCTGTCTCTCTTAAAAGGTTGCAATTAGATGTTGGTAGTCATTTGAAGGCTCTAGAGAAGCTACTTCCAAGGTGACTAACTCTCACATTTGGTGAGTTGGCACAGACTGTTGGCCACATGGGCTTCTCCACAGGGCTGCTTGAGTGTCTTCACAGCATGGCAACTGGCTTATCCTGGAGTAAGTGATTAATATAGAAGACAGAAGTAGAAGTTTCACTGCCTTTTATGACTTAGCCTTGGAATTCGCATATCATCTCTCCTGTATTTGGGGCCAGGCTTAACTGAATTTAAACAGGAGACAGTTGAAGGTCATGAATGCTAGGAAGCCAGGATCATTGGAGGCTGTCCCAAAGACTGGCTACTGCAGATGATAAAATTTCCAACACAGAGAATTATCTATCATCTTAAAAATAGCTAAGGATAGAAAACTTTAATTTCTCCTTCAATGGCATTTTTAAAATTTATTTATTTTAATTAGGTATATATTGACAGCAGAATGCATTTTGATTCATCATACACAATTGCACACAACTTTTCATTTCTCTGGTTGTACACGATGTATTCAGTGGGATTTTTTTTTAATATTTATCATTTAGTTATAGTTGGACACAATACCTTTATTTTATTTATTTTTTTATGTGGTGCTGAGGATAGAACCCAGGGCCTTGCACGTGCTAGGCGAGGGTTCTACTGCTGAGCCACAACCCCAGCCCTTCAGTGGCATTTTTAAATGTTGTTTCTTGCTGGGCATGGTGGCTTGTCCCTGTAATCACAAGTGTCTGGGGAGGCTGAAGCAGGAGAATCCCAAATTCAAGTCCAGACTCAGCAACTTAGCAAGATCTTTTCTCAAAAAACAAAAAGGACTTGGAATATAACTCAGTAGTAAAGCACTCTTGGGTTCAAACTCAGCACCAGAAAATAAGATAAAATGGTATTAGTATATGCCGGGTTTCTGTTCTCGAAACTAAAAGGCTCAGGGGTCACTCTAGATAAACTGGACTAACTGGGCTGCGCAAAATAACCACACAAGAGACACAAATATCTTTTTCTTTGGGGTCACTGTGATGGCTTTTCTGACCTTAAGAGTCCGCAGGAAAAGAGAGAGTGAGTTCACACGCTGACCCCTTTTATTGAGGAGAAGCTATTCAAATGAGGCATGGGGTCAGGTTTCAGGGGGCTGAGTCTATCTTCATGATGTCCACTGTCAGCAGGTTGACTGACACCTGGGTAGGCCTCACCCAAGGGCACAGTAAGAGAAGGGGACACACACAAGGCACTTCCATGGAAGATTCTACCCTAAACAGGACAAGGGGTTATATTACAAAGGACCAGGTGAGCATAGCTTCACCCATGGGGCTGTAGCAAGACACACCCATGCATGAGACACCGTCCCTTGAACCCAAGAAGGGTGGGGAAAGCTCTGCCACATTTCTGTGACTGAGAGCCTCAGCACCCAGCCGGGGAGTGTTACTCAGTCACGTGCAAGGTTGGTCTCCCACAAGTGTAGAATAAAATAGAATTTTCATAGTTTTAACTAAAATCTCTTCTGTTAAGTCTAACTGGTTCTGGTGGTTCTGCTCAATGCCATTGATTTGATGATTTTTTTTTTTTTACAGATCTTTGAAAATATCCATAGTGACAATACCAGTGACAAAATTATTTTAGTTAACAGCAGTCCATTTTAGGGGCAAAGAGATATTAAGAACAAGGAAAGGTGTTTATTCTATCATTCATTTGAGAAATAATGGGCAAGTTTTATTTGTGGTCATTATACACAAAGTAATGTATATAAAAATGATTTTACAACGTAATAATTATGACACTTAATTGCTACTGAAATATTATATTATTTGGGCTCTCTTCTCTTTTCCTAATTTATTTTCTGAACATAATACGTATAGTAATAAAACTGTCACTGCTTTAGCACTTACTATGTGCTGAATGTTTTACATATCACTAATCTTTCTATGAGTCAAGGTAAATGTGGTTATAGATGTTCAATATTGGACAGCACAGATATAAAAATTTCCTTCATCATAAAACATTCTTAAGGACAGGATGGAAAAAACAAAATTATAAGAAGGAATTTCACTGGTCAGATAAGACAAACCAAAATGAACAATAAAGTCTGTGTTTTATTATTTTGAATTCTATCATACTATCATTATTCTTGACAGTATCATTATTCTTGACAGTATCTACATGTATGTTTTCTTTATAAATCATGTATGTGTGGATATAAATATATTAATTACTCAATAAATTTAAAATATATTTATTTTGTATTTGTAAATCTAAATACAAAGCAGGGCTGGGGATATAGCTCAGTGGTGTAATGCTTGCCTAGCATGCATAAAACTCTGGGTTCTGTCCCTGTTACCACCAAATTTTTTGTTGTTGTTACCAGGGATTGAACTCAGGGGCACTCAACCACTGAGCAACTCCCCAGCCCTATTTTGTATTTTATTTAAAGACAGGGTCCCACTGAGTTGCTTAGAGCCTTGCCATTGCTGAGGCTGGCTTTGAACTTGAAATTCTCCTGT
This sequence comes from Spermophilus citellus, assembly GCF_964194105.1. Lineage (NCBI taxonomy): Eukaryota > Metazoa > Chordata > Mammalia > Rodentia > Sciuridae > Spermophilus > Spermophilus citellus. The sequence continues at coordinate 84,305,344 of NC_138197.1, forward strand.
CTCAGCCTCCCAAGCCACTGGGATTACAGGTGTGCACCAGCACACCTGGTTCAAAAAAATTTTTAATAAAAAATAATTATAGATTAATATATTGAGTACATTATAAACTCTATGAATTGTTCCAAGTGCTTCATATGAATCAACTCACTTAATTCTTAAGATAATTCTGTGTTATAACAAATTTGGAAAACAACAACAACAAAACACCCTTAATCATTATTAAAACACCCTTATCATTATTGACATTTCTAGGTAGATGCTATGTATAGATCCCAATATACAACTGCCAGGAATGTTAGCTGTTGATGGCTCACAGTTGAATTCTTCTCCAAAATTGCCTTCTGTGAAGGAAACTACCTCACCTAAGGTTATATCCTTTCCCTGGGGAAAGCCCAAATCAATGTCTAGTCATTTTTGGAGGTACAAAGGTTTAGTTCCTCAAATGAGACTATATAAAACATTCTGGTGCTAGGGCATCTTAAGAAACCAATTGAAACCTCTCTGGCAACTGCCCTGCAATTCACCCTTCTCTCTCTGCCCAAAATTTTGCTTTTCTTGCAGGTGCTGTTCTTAAATGCATTCTCCAGTAAATCACCTGTGTGCAAATCTCTGCCTCACAATCTGTTTGCTGATCCCAACCAAAGTCAACACTTTGGAGATATAAGTTCCAATTTTACCTTTTTGCATATATGTATTTTAAATTTTAAAATCTAGATTTCTTTTACTCTAAACCACAAATGGGAAATTTTCTTCTTTATGTATTGTTTTGTGAGTTAATTTTTAGTTGAGAATACTTTATAAATAACTTTGCAGGTAAGTTCTAAGTATCTACAGTGGAATTTTCAACAGCCATTTATATGGCACATCATATTAAGTCAATCTTGTATTATTGGGTGTTTTGAAATATCCTGGTTTACACTGTGGCAGATCCTGAAACTTGGCAGACAAACACCATTCCCATCCTTCTTCCCACTTGCCTGCCTCTGGAATAGAAAATGAAATATACTCCAGTATTTAGTTTTCATATTCTTCCTAATCTTCTACTAAGAGGTAAGCTGAAGTTCTCTGAGGCTTGAGTGGGAAGTTCCAGGAAGCCATTTGCCTTCTATATAAAAAGGGACAGCCAAAGCTGGTATCATCTCTTATCCATTTTTTTCCTTGTTAAGAGATGTAATGTCTGGAGTTGTAATACCAATCTTTTGACTATGAGAGAAAAATCAAGATTAGATAGTTGGCCTTGACTGGATCCTTGAACATTTAAACCAATGCCAGCAACTGCCTACCTCTGGATTTTTTGTTATGATGAGAATAAATAAGTGGTTTTTAGCATACTTTGTTTAGAGTTTGTTATTTGAAACTTAAATTTCACTATTCCTAACGTTAATTTATAGAAGTAATTCAGCAGTGAGCATCAGTGTACATAAATACTTGAATAGCAACACTTAACATAAAGGTCAGAGAGGGAAAGCATTAGGATTGCACATTTCCAGCATTTCTTCTTGATTTTATGTAGCTCTGTCCTTAACCTTTGTATTTTTTTTCCCTGGCTATGAGGTCAGAAAAATAGGGCACACAGTCTTCCTAAAATTTTCTATTTCCATAGGCTATGTTGGACAGATTCGATCTGGAGAGGAATAATATTCTGGATGGTGAGGCAATCGATCATTTTTTGGTTTTATTTGTTGTTTGTTTGGTACTGAGGATTGAATATTGAGATGCTTTGCCACTGAGTTACATCCCAAGGCCCCCTCCCCTCTTTTTTTGAGATAGGGTCTTGCTAAGTTGCTGAGTCTGGCCTTGAACTTGTTATCTTCCTGCCTCAGCCTCCCAAGTCACTGGTGTTACAAGCATGTGCCACCGTGCCCAGCTAGCTAATCAATCTTTTTTATGTAAATATTTTTTCTGATTTTTTTTCTCTTCAGTACTGAAGTCAACCTACTTAGCTTCTCCAATTTTGTACTTCCAAAAAGTCGTAGTGATTGAAAGAGGAAATAAACCTTTTGTAAATCAGAACTTTTCTCTTCAAATAGTATTTTAGCAAATATACAACAGCATGTTCATATCTACTGTGACATAATCAGCAAGGTGTGTGTGTGTTTTGAAACAAGTATTGTTCGAACTGGGTTGCATTCTAAACTAAATCATGAGTGAACTCCCTATATATTTGCCTGGGAATCAATAAGGTCTCAGGTTTGGGATGTTTTGGGCTATTTTAGATAAATATAGAGAATCAAAGAATCTGAACGGAACAACCATTTTAATTAAAAAGGAGCAGTGTCAAATTGAAAAACAGATACTGAATTATGTTTGATTTGAGGTTACTAGCAGGAATTTCACGATGCAAAACCTGAATCTAATGAATCCACCTCCATACCCCCCACTTATTCACCCAGCCTTGAAGTTGCTGCTAATTCTGCAGCCCCAAAAGTGTTAAATTGGCTGGTTCTGATCCAAAGGAAAGGCATGGGGTGCTTTCAGATATTATATGAAATCAAAGTGTCTATACTTGAATATCCAAGATAGAGGTGCTTCTGGTTCATTCCTACTGATGTCTTTAGGACAGAAGACAGCTACAACAGACCTGGCCAGACTGTAAGTAAGTTGCTCCAAACTAGACTTTCACTCATGAGCCCAGATTAAAACTGGACTAGCACAGTCAGTAGAGTGAAAAAGCATCCTAGCCCCGGTGTATAGCTCAGTGGTATATCCCTTACCTAGAGTGCATGGATTTGATTCCCAGCACCACAAAAAGAAAGGAGGGAGGGAAACGCAACCTACAGAATGTGAGAAAATATTTGCAAATCATATATCCGGTAAATGATTAATACCAAAATATATTAGGAAATCATCAATTCAACAAAAAATAACCTGAATCCCCCCACCAAAAAAATGGACAAAGGACTTGAATGGATATATCTCCAGAGAAGATATACACGTGAACAAGAATATGAAAAGATGTTCAACATCACTAATACTTGGGAAATGGAGATCAAAACTACAATGAGATACTTCCTCACATCTATTAAAATAACTACTATTAAAAAACCATAAGTGTTGGCAAAGATGTGGAAAAATTGTAACCTTTGTGCACTATAAATTGGTGCAGCCACTGTGGAAAACAATACAGAGATTCTTCAAGCAGTTAATAATAGAACTACCATATGATCCAGCAATTCCACTTCTGGGTATATAGCCAAAAGAATTGAAAGTGGGACCTTAAAGAGGTACTTGGCACACCTGTGTTCATAAAACTGATATCCACAATACTCGAGTCAGAAGCAACCCACTTGTCCTATCAAGGAATTAATGAGGGGCTGGGGTTGTGGCTTAGCAGTAAAGCAATCGCCTAGCCCTGGGTGCAATCCTCAGCACCACATAAAAATAAATAAGTAAAATAAAGGTATTTTAAGAAGGAATGAATAAAGTGGTATATATGTATAATCGTATTCTGTTCAGCCTTTAAAAGGAAGGAAATTCTGTCATATGCTACAGATGTGTGAATCTTGACATAATACTAAATTAAGCCAGTCACAAAAAGGCAAATTATATATTACTTATATGAGGTATCTTCAGTAGTCAAATCATTTGGTACAGAGTTGAATAGTGGTTGCCAGGGGCTGGAGGCGGGAGAAATGGGGATTTGTTTAATGGGCTTAGTGTTTTCAGTTTTGCAAGATTCAAAAAATTCTGCAGATATGTTTTGTAAAAGTGGATATGTCTTTGTAAAACAAAGTTTTCTAGTTTTCTGACCCCTGAAGACTATGTTATTTATAACACTTTTTGCATCTTTTTATTGTTAGTGTATTAGGTGCGAGAAATAGGAAATACTCAAACCACTTTCAGCAAAAGGAGATTTGATACAAGAAATCAGGAGTTTACAAAATTATTGGAAAGTTTAAAGGAATGGTCATTTGACAGGCCTCCAGAAATGATTCCTAAGACTGCTGGATGGTCTACTTGGGGAGCTGCTACCTCTACAGTAATTAGAATGGCAGGGAAACAGGGGTATCTACTGGACTGTTGAGTTCAAGGACATACCCCTGTAGCAGTGATCCAAGTTAAATAAGGAAATCACTGCTGCCCTACAATGATCTCTCAGCACCCACAGAGTTAGTTGTTAGACACTGACATACTACTACAGAAAAGCCCAATGTGTCCATAATTAAGTTTGCCATCAAAAACAAAACAGATGGCTGCGGCCTGGGATTCACCTTCCAAGTGCATCTAATTGGCAGAAGCAGAACTCTAGATGAAGGAAATGTGGCTTTCCCTTCTTGTTGCCTCTGCAGTGTAAGAAAGTACACTGGCCTGTAATCTCAGCAACTAGGGAGGCTGAGGCAAAAGGATTGCAGGTTTGAGGCCAACCTCAGCAACTTAGTGAGGCCCTAGGCAACTTAGCAAGACCCTTTCTCAAGATAAAAAAAAAAAAATTTAAAAGGGGGTTGGAGATGTGGCTCAGTGCTAAGGCACCCCTGGGTTCAATCTGCAGTACCAAAAAAAAAAAAAAAAAAAAAGAAAGAAAGAAAAAACACTGAAGATTGGCATGGATGCTGAGAGCCAGTTAGTTTATAAGAACCACTACAACTGGTTTGTGGCTTTAGGCTCTTTTCAGGTCTCATCTTTGGCCAACTCCATATCCTTTCATTTGAGAAGCCTTCTCTTACACTCCCTTTTGGATGCCCTGTTGTGAACTTTTATAGCACTAGCTTTATTTTGTGTCTATCATTCCATATCATAATTGCCTGGTTTCCTACACTGAACTGGCGCTTTTAAAACAGAAACTCAGATTTATCATTGCTAGGGGCTTAGAGTTTTCAGTTTTATAAGATTAAAAAAATTCTGTTTATGTTTTTTTAAACATAGGAATATGCCTTACAACCATACACTTAAATGTGATTTGGATGACAAATTTTTGTAGCTTTTTATAATCATAAATTAAAATTATTTTTTAAAAATAATTAGATGGGACATCAGAGGTAGGCAGACGACAACTTTTTGTTTACCTCACTAGGTGATTGGTTGTACTTGTTGAGAATGATAAATAGTTCCTGTATTATAACACCCCAAATAATTTTTCTTCCCTGTGTTCTTTGTTTTATACAATTGGATACTGATATCTGTATCTAGTGAAAGTTTAGTAAATGTTAACTGGCTTCTTTTTTGGCAGGGTAAAGAGAAGTTCTGTCAGTACCCTATGTATGTGTGTCTTTGACTCTATACCCATTTAAGTTAATAAATGCTATGGAAGATCTAATGTTTGAAAGTTTCAACATGAAGTGTACTAAATTAAAATTTCATTTAATACACATACTGCATAAATAGATTATGTTTTTATTCGCATTTGAAGGAACAAGGTCTTAGAGAAGGTTAAGTAGCTCATCTACAATTACAGAGTAAATGACAAAACTGGACTCACATCAAGTTCTGGCTAATACAAATTTGTACTCTTCACCACTTGTCGCGTCTACCCGCCAGCAGGAATGATGACAACAAAACAGGATTCTTCTTTAGCACGCTTTATTGGGAGCATCCATTATGTTTCGTTGAGAGAAAGGACCCCAAGCCCGAAAAGACCACCCCTAATATACTAGAGCCACGGCCTAAGTCTCATGCGATTGGACAAAAGCGCATAGCAACACAGCAGCAGCCAATAAGGCAAGGAATTCAGCACTGGCGCCCAGAGCCAGGAAGAACAGGTCAACCGGTTCTTACCAGTATTTACCGGTTCTTAGAACACTCAGTACATTATCATATCGGCTTGTTCCAGGAACTGGCCGACCACAAGGAACTGAGTCACTATCCAAGAACTAAGCCAACACCCACACAAGGCAGTGCAACAAAATGGCTCACCACAACCACTGTGATGATGATGATGATTGTGATCATGATGAATGGTTCCAGACATTGTGCTAGAAATTTTATGTGTATTTTCTGAAGCAATGTATATCCTTGGTAATTGAAATATATAGTGAGGTAGACATAGCTCTTGATATTGGGGATCTATTCCTGGCTCTGCCACTAATTTATTTTGTGATCTCAGATAAACTACTGACCCTACTGGGCTATACTTTTTTTCTTTGACAAAACAGAGAATGATCCTTAAAGTAATTTTAGTTCCAAAAATTTCAGAACTCTGTGAATTAATCCTACTTTGTTTTTCAAATATTTTGTATAATTACTACTTCTATGTAAGGATACTTTACTCACCCTTGAAATTATTAGCTTCTATAGGATCTTGATTTTGTTTTATAGTTTTCTTACATCTTCCATGATACCTTTTCCACTGCTCTGTATAATATATAACATTCTCATGATAGATGTATATATGTAGTTATATGGATGTAGGCTGAGATCTTCAGGGAAATACCATCCTCATAAGAAACCGTGCTTATTGTCATGTTGACTTCCTTTGGGGACAACATTCAAATATAATTCAAATGAGCACTTTTGGAAACCTTTGAGTTATAGATAGATTTTTATCCTTAAAGCAGAGCTGTGGTAACTGCCCAAGAATATAGTTCTATAACTGAATGCAGAAATGTTTTATTTTTGGAAATGATTTACGTGAGTACAGGTAAAAGGGTCTTTGCCTTTGGACAATGAAGATACTGTAAAGAATTTTCTATAGGGAACCAATTCTCTGCTTCCCATCATAGAACAGTCAGAGATTCACAAAATTTTTGACAGTTTTTCTAAATTAACATGAAGTGTTAGAGCCCTACAGCAAAAGCCTCAAACTGTGTAGGGTTAGCATGGGGTGGGGCTGTCCATATGTTGTTGGTCCAGTTTTCCTGAAGTTGAATATAGAGAATTCATAAAGGAAATTGGAAACCGATATTAAGAACCATTCATTTGGGCTGAGATGTAGCTCAATGGTAGAGTGCTTGCCTGTCATGTGTGAGGTGCCACGTTTGATTCCCAGGAGCACAAAATAGACAAACAAGAGAACCATTCATTTGGAAAAACTCTACATATTTAAAAAAAAAAAAACCTATAACCTGTTCATATGTGCATCTGTGCATTTCTTAGTAACTGTCACCATGGTAGCAAGGCAATTTGATAAGGGAGCCTTTTTAGCACAGAGCATACGAAGAAGATTAACAGCTAATTGTGTACTGTCTATACCTTTATTAAATTGTGTTGATCCTTTACCTTTAACTGTTAGACCCTGACATTTCTCCTCCTTATACCATCAACATGGTACTAAGAATATATTGAACATTCAAATATATGTATTTACTGACTGAATTAAATGAATAGTATTTATGTTATGTCTTCCTTTCCAAGCTACCTGGGCAGCAATTTGCTTTTTAAAAATCACCTCTACATTTGTCTGGGGGTTAAAATCAAATCATTTTCCTGACTGGCCCAACATGGATTTCATGTTGGGGGGTTAAAAGGACAGCAATTAGGTATTTGGAAATACTGTATGATTAGGTAAGTAGAATAGTAAGTAAATTCACAGTCATCAGGCCATTCAAGGCCCAGAATTTTGTGTGAGGACTTCTGGTGACAAGTTTGGCAGCAGTTCCTCAAGTGCTTAATATTAGGCCTGAGTTAAAACCTTGAGAACAAGGAGTTCCACCACTAGGACTTCAAATTGAGAAAGCTTTTTAAGCTCCCACCTCCTCCTTATATTCAGTTAGCACTCAGCCTGGGAAGCCTCCTTATTATACCTCCTTGAGTTAATGATCATCTCTTATATAGCCTTTTCCCTAGTGTGTTCTTACATTTCATTTTTAATTGTCAGGTATATAATTGTTCTGAATTTCAGTTACTTCCATATCTATTTTTAGTATTTTGTTTCACATTTCTTTTTAAAGGAGCTTAAATGTAGATACACCCTTTTTATTTTAATAGTACCTTTATTTGCTATTTTGAGGTCTGGGTTCCTGTAGTTTCAGCAGACCCTCAGGATGTGCCACACCAGCTTATAGATTGATATTCTTGTCATGTTCAAGTTTGAAAACAGCTGCAAGAATTTGGCCTTGGAATTCTTTAGCAGTAGTTTCCGTTGCTGAAGACCAAATTTGGCCACTCTAGTGGATCAGCCACTGGGCCAATATCATCAGCATATTATCACCCTCACTGAGACAAACTAAACCGGATCAGCCTCTTGCAGAACAAGTTGGAGAAGCTACTTTTCCTAGAAAGGGACAGGTTAAATCCTTGCAAACCTGCTAAGGAATTTGACCTAGTTCCTTGAAACTAGAATGTTATTTGAAAGAAAAACTGGTTGCAAATGTGTTCTTCAAAATTACTTTTGAACCCCTCTGAGACAAGGGGGAAAGTATTTCTCTTCACATGGCCTCACCTTCACCACCAATTAGTTCAATTTAATGTGAAGTTGGGGAAGAAACAAATAGTACAATTTCATTTTATCAAAAGAATATGTAGGTCTCTAGTTGTAAAAGTCTGATTACAGACTGAATAAGAACTTGCAGTTCTGGCACTCAGTGCTTTTTACTTTTTTTCCCCATGTGTAATTTATACTCTGTCAAAATAACTTGAATTTCCTTAAAATGTCTCCTTTTCTGCTTCTGTACCTTTGCAGTTGCATACCACTTAGACTGAATGTGTTACTAATTTTTAAGCCTCATCTCCAGTGTTAACCTCCTCCATGAAAATGTTACTGGTTGTCTGAATGAAGTTTAACCTATTTCCCATGAAACTTGGAGTCTTCTGGTCATTTGTTATGGAATCCCTGATGACTATAGTTATATTCTGTGGTTAGCTTACTCATCTTGCTACACTGGAAACAACTTTTTTTTTCATTTTAAATAAGAAGTTTATTTAAATAACAAGATGCTTGACTTGAAGGAAAAACTATCTAGGAATCTTATTTTTTAAGAATACTTTACCCCTACTTAAAGACAGATTGTGCTACATGTAATAGCAACATACAAAAAGTTACAAAACTGTCCATGGTTTTACAATGATAAATGAAAAACATTAAAATTCTTCAAGTGAACAAGGTATGCAAGGATTTTTATGTTGTTCAGGTTTTTTCGTTTTATGTTTAAACAGTGAGAGCAAAATAAGTCACTGGAATATAAAGATAAGGCTGAATGAGCACGCCACTAATGGAGAAAGGGGATATTTTCACAGAACCAGTATTTTTTCCCATTCCATCTCTATCCGATGTCAATCAAAATATATCATTGGCCATTTAGGTTTTTTTTTTTTTTTAATGCAATATGGGGAGAGGGATGGGCTGGGGTTGTGGCTCAGGGGTAGAGCGCTTGCCTCGCACGTGCAAGGCCCTGGGTCCACTCCTCAGCACCACATAAAAAATAAATAAAATAAAATGCAATATGCTTGTGCACATACACCAGTTACTTTTTGTACAATAAAGGAATGGGGAAGGGGAAAATGAAAGAGAAAACTATACTGTAGTCAGGATGTGGTGGAACCAAATTGCAGTTTTCTAATTGAGAATGTATTCTTGGTCTGTAAAAACAGAGTTCTGGAGTAAAGTAGCAAATTCCATTTTTAGTAGACACCTCCTGTCTGCTGTTGGAACACATCAGTTGTCTCTTCATCCTCCATTTCCAACTGTGCAGGTGTGTCTATTTCATTAATTGGCTGCCTGTCAAATGGGAATCTTACCTGCCTCATCCACAAATCCTGTCATTCACAATATGCTACCATTAGAATGAAAATAGCAGGGTGCAAGGGATCCAACATGGCCGCCGACGAGGAAGCAGCGATTCTAATGTCTCCACATTAACAGGATCAGAAAGACCCTTTGGAACAGCGGCAGTCTACCTACTGAGAAACTTCTAGCAAAATTCCGTGAAGAGGGGTCCTGCCGGGAATTGGTAGGTTTATTAAAAGTGTCAGTTTGTGGCCGCCGGGACTCGGGGCCCGGGGACTGCGGTACTTGCCGGAGAGGGGCTGTCGCCTCCCCGGCCCCGGGCGCCGCTGGAGCCGCGAGCCGGAGAGACACGGAGGGGGCTGCGGTGCGGCCAGAAGCCAGGAACGCCGGGGGCGGAGAGAGCAACCGGGGCAGCGCTGGCTGTGGAGGCTGCAGCGGAGAGAGGCGCGGGAGCCCGAGGCTGAGACACACCGGAGGGAGCGGAGCGAGAGCCCCGCCATCATCCCGAAATAGCGAGAAGAGGAAGATGGCGGCGGGAAGTGAGTAAGCCTCTCCATGCTCAGCGCCGCACGCCGCCGCGTCTGAAAAGCCGAGACAGACAGCTGTGACTCTGCATTAATCCATCCGACTGAGGCGGCTGGTCAGCCCTTCCCATCCTACGGAGGTGGATGCCTGCCGGGCCTTCGTGGGTAGTGGCCGCAGGTTCCAGGCGGGGTTTGGGAGAGACAGTGGGGACCCGCCCGTTGCGTTGGTCGCCCGGCAGGGGGAGGCGAACTGTCGCCGTTTGCGGGGGACACCACTGTGGCGGAGGGCTGGTGTCGCAGGACTGTGGCGGAGGAGATAACTTCATTGAAGCCTGCTGCTACAGGTGTGTGGTCCCCTGGCTTTCCCTCTCCACTCATCGGGGAAACCTTAAGGGCCCCTCCCAGCTCTCCCGTGAGTGCTACAGCCAGCCCGAGGGAGTCAGAGGTGGTGTGGGACTGCCGCTCCCGCCAGGGCTGACTGCTGAGGTCTCTTGCACCAGCTATGGGGGAGTGGCTACCGGAGGGCAAGTAAAATTCGCTGAGGATTCTCAGCCCCAAGCTCTACAAACTTAGGGTCTGAGGGAATGGCAAACTGGAGGAGTGAGCCCAGTCGTTCATGAAAACAGGGCTCCCGGGAGCAGCAGACCTGGCCTGTAGCCAGTATTGTGGTGAGAGGGGCCTGGCTAGAGGAAAAGTGGAAGAGATTGGACACAAGAGGAGGCCCTAGGCACTCAGGATTGGAGACTCGCCCAGTCTGGGAGGAGCTGCTGCACAGTGATTGGTTCCCGCGTATCGACAGGAGAAACTTGACCTGGTGGGCACAGCGCCACCTAGTGGAAGAGAAGTTAATCAAACTCTAAGACGGCATTTATTAGTTTTATTTATTTATTTATTTATTTTTTGATTTGGGTTTTTCTTTCATCTTCATTTTTCTATCTTGTTTTTTTCTTTTTTTTCTTCTTTTTTTTCTTTTTTTCCTCTTTTTCTTCTTCTTTCTCTTCTAATTTTAATTTTAATTTTTTTTAATTATTATTATTTTTTTTAATTTTTTTTCTTTTTTAGTTCCTATTTCTTTCTTCTTTTGTCTTTTCATTTTTCTTATCCCCCCTTCCTTGAATTCTATCTGCCTACTCTCATTCTCTTTAGTGACTTCTTCCCTTCCCTTCTAATTCCTCCCAAGCATCAAATAAATTTATAGGAGTAAACAGTAACTCAGCAGTCAAACAGAACAAGAAGCAACATGAGCAGCTTCAAGAAGCAAGGAAGAAAAGGAGTACAAACAATGCAGGACAACCTAAATATTCAGGAGGACCTAGAGTCATCAGAAAAATGGTCATATAAAGACCTCAAGGAACACCTTAGACAGATGGAATGGAACCTTAAAGAGGATACAAGACAGCAAATTCAAGCAGCGAAAGAACACATTGAGAATGAATTACATAAACAGCTAAAAGAAGAAGTTAAGCATCTTTATCAGGAGATAGATATTATAAAAAATAATCAAACAATAATTCTAGAAATGAAGGAAACGATAAACCAAATTAAAAACTCAATTGAGAGTATCACTAACAGAGTGGAGCAAGTAGAAGCCAGAACATCAGATAATGAAGACAAAATATACCATCTTGAAAAGAGTCTAGCCAACTCAGAAAGGCTGGTAAAAAATCATGAGAAAAACATCCAAGAGTTATGGGATAACATGAAGAAACCAAACTTACAAGTCATCGGGATAGAAGAAGGTACAGAGATTCAAACCAAGGGAATGAGAAACATGCTGAATGAAATAATTACAGAAAACTTTCCAGAAATAAAAAAGGAAACAGATATACAAATTGAAGATGCATACAGGACACCGAGCACACAAAATCACAGTAGACCAACGCCAAGACGCATTGTTATGAAGATATCCAATATACAGAACAAAGAGAAAATATTAAAAGCTACAAGAGAAAGGAGACAGATTACATTTAGGGGTAAACCAATACGGTTAACAATGGATTTTTCATCACAGACACTGAAAGCAAGAAGGTCATGGAACAATGTATTTCAAACACTGAAAGACAATGGATGCCAACCAAGAATTCTGTATCCAGCAAAATTAAGCTTCAGGTATGACAACGAAATAAAGATCTTTCATGATAAACAAAAGTTAAAAGAATTTGCAGCCAGAAAACCAGCATTGCAAAGCATTTTGAGCAAAACACTACACGAGGAAGAAATGAAAAACAATAACCAAAACCATCAGTGGGAAGTGCCTCAGTAAAGACAGAGGGCGAGGGGAAAGATAATCATGGAGAAACAAACTAAATTTTTTTTTAAAAAAAGGATAAACAATCAAACATGGATGGAAGTTCAAACCATATATCAATAGTAACTCTGAATGTTAATGGCTTAAACTCTCCAATAAAGCGACATAGGCTGGTATCATGGATTAAAAAAACAAATCCAACAATATGCTGCCTCCAGGAGACACATCTGATTGGAAAAGACATACACAGGCTGAAGGTGAAAGGATGGGAAAAAATATACCACGCACACGGTCCTCGTAAGCAAGCAGGGGTGGCCATCCTCATATCAAATAAAATCGACTTCAAGACTAAGTTAATCAAAAGGGATAAAGAAGGTCATTATATACTGTTAAAAGGAACCATTCACCAACAAGACATAACAATTATCAATATTTATGCACCAAACGATGGTGCTGCGACATTCATAAAACAAATTCTCCTCAAGTTCAAGAATCAAATAGACCACAACACAATAATTATGGGTGACTTCAATACACCTCTCTCACCATTGGACAGATCCTCCAAACAAAAATTGAATAAAGAAACTATAGAACTCAATATCACAATCAATAACCTAGACTTAACTGACATATATAGAATATATCAACCATCATCAAATGGATATACTTTTTTCTCAGCAGCACATGGATCCTTCTCAAAAATAGACCATATATTATGCCATAGGGCAACCCTCAGTAAATATAAAGGGGTGGAGATAATACCATGCATTTTATCTGATCATAATGGAATGAAACTGGAAATCAATGACAAAAGAAGGAAGGAAAAATCCTACATCACATGGAAAATGAACAATATGTTACTGAATGATCAATGGGTTACAGAAGACATAAAGGAGGAAATCAAAAAATTCTTAGAGATAAATGAAAATACAGACACAACATATTCGGAATCTATGGGACACAATGAAAGCAGTTTTAAGAGGAAAATTCATTGCCTGGTGGTCATTCCTCAAAAAAAGAAAAAACCAACAAATAAATGAGCTCACACTTCATCTCAAAGCCCTAGAAAAGGAAGAGCAAAACAACAGCAAATGTAGCAGAAGGCTAGAAATAATTAAAATCAGAGCAGAAATCAATGAAATTGAAACAAAAGAAACTATTGAAAAAATTAACAAAACTAAAAGTTGGTTCTTCGAAAAAATAAATAAGATCATCAGACGTTTAGCCATGCTAACGAAGAGAAGAAGAGAGAGAACTCAAATTACTAACATACGGGATGAAAAAGACAATATCACAACAGATGCTACAGAAATACAGAAGACAATTAGAAATTATTTTGAAAACCTATATTCCAACAAAATAGAAGATAGTGAAGACATCGATAAATTTCTCAAGTCATATGATTTACCCAGACTGAGTCAGGAGGATACACACAATTTGAACAGACCAATATCAATGGATGAAATTGAAGAAGCCATCAAAAGACTACCAACCAAGAAAAGCCCAGGACCGGATGGGTATACAGCAGAGTTTTACAAAACCTTTAAAGAAGAATTAATACCAATACTTTTCAAGTTATCTCAGGAAATAGAAAAAGAGGGAGCTCTTCCAAATTCATTCTATGAGGCCAACATCACCCTGATTCCGAAACCAGACAAAGACACCTCAAAGAAAGAAAACTACAGACCAATATCTCTAATGAACCTAGATGCAAAAATCCTCAATAAAATTCTGGCGAATTGAATACAAAAACACATCAAAAAAATTGTGCACCATGATCAAGTAGGATTCATCCCTGGGATGCAAGGATGGTTCAACATACGGAAATCAATAAATGTTATTCACCACATCAATATACTTAAAGATAAGAACCATATGATCATCTCGATAGATGCAGAGAAAGCATTTGACAAAGTACAGCATCCCTTTATGTTCAAAACATTAGAAAAACTAGGGATAACAGGAACTTACCTTGACATTGTAAAAGCTATCTATGCTAAGCCTCAGGCTAGCATCAATCTAAATGGACAAAAGTTGAAGGCATTCCCTCTAAAATCCGGAACAAGACAGGGATGCCCTCTATCACCACTTCTATTCAATATAGTTCTCGAAACACTGGCCAGAGCAATTAGACAGACGAAAGAAATTAAAGGCATAAAAATTGGAAAAGAAGAACTTAAATTATCACTATTTGCAGATGACATGATTCTATACCTAGAAGACCCAAAAGGGTCTACAAAGAAACTACTAGAACTAATAAATGAATTCAGCAAAGTGGCAGGATATAAAATCAACACGCATAAATCAAAGGCATTTCTGTATATCAGCGACAAAACTTCTGAAATGGAAATGAGGAAAAACACTCCATTCACAATATCCTCAAAAAAATAAAATACTTGGGAATTAACCTAACAAAAGAGGTGAAAGATTTATATAATGAAAACTACAGAACCCTAAAGAGAGAAGTCGATGAAGATCTTAGAAGATGGAAAAATATACCCTGTTCATGGATAGGCAGAACTAACATCATCAAAATGGCGATATTACCAAAAGTTCTCTATAGGTTTAATGCAATGCCAATCAAAATCCCAACGGCATATCTTGTAGAAATTGATAAAGCAATCATGAAATTCATATGGAAAAATAAAAGACCCACAATAGCAAAAGCAATTCTGAACAGGAAGTGTGAATCAGGTGGTATAGCGATACCAGATTTCAAACTATATTACAGAGCAATAGTGACAAAAACAGCATGGTACTGGTACCAAAACAGGCGGGTGGACCAATGGTTTAGAATAGAGGACATAGAGACTAATCCACAAAGTTACAACTATCTTATATTTGATAAAGGGGCTAAAAGCATGCAATGGAGGAAGGATAGCATCTTCAACAAATGGTGTTGGGAAAACTGGAAATCCATATGCAACAAAATGAAACTGAATCCCTTTCTCTCGCCATGCACAAAAGTTAACTCAAAATGGGTCAAGGAGCTTGATATCAAACCAGAGACTCTGCATCTGATAGAAGAAAAAGTCGGCTCCGATCTACAGATTGTGGGGTCGGGCTCCAAATTCCTTAATAGGACACCCATAGCACAAGAGTTAACAACAAGAATCAACAAATGGGACTTAAGTAAACTTAAAAGTTTTTTCTCAGCAAGAGAAACAATAAGAGAGGTAAATAAGGAGCCCACATCCTGGGAACAAATTTTTACTCCTCACACTTCAGATAGAGCCCTAATATCCAGAGTATACAAAGAACTCAAAAAATTAGACAAATAACCCAATCAACAAATGGGCCAAGGACCTGAACAGACACTTCTCAGAGGAGGATATACAATCAATCAACAAGTACATGAAAAAATGCTCACCATCTCTAGCAGTCAGAGAAATGCAAATCAAAACCACCCTAAGATACCATCTCACTCCAGTAAGATTGGCAGCCACTATGAAGTCAAACAACAACAAGTGCTGGCGAGGATGTGGAGAAAAGGGTACACTTGTACATTGCTGGTGGGACTGCAAATTGGTGCGGCCAATTTGGAAAGCAGTTTGGAGATTCCTGGGAAAGCTGGGAATGGAACCACCATTTGACCCTGCTATTGCCCTTCTCGGACTATTCCCTGAAGACCTTAAAAGAGCATGCTACAGGGATACTGCCACATCGATGTTCATAGCAGCACAATTCACAATAGCTAGACTGTGGAACCAACCCAGATGCCCCTCAATAGATGAATGGATAAAAAAAATGTGGCATCTATACACAATGGAGTACTATGCAGCAATAAAAAATGACAAAATCATAGAATTTGCAGGGAAATGGACGGCACTAGAGCAGATTATGCTTAGTGAAGCTAGCCAATCCCTAAAAAACAAATACCAAATGTCTTCTATGATATAATGAGAACAAATATGAACAGAGCAGGGAGGAAGAGTAGGAAGAAAAGATTAACATTAATCAGTGACATGAGCTGGGAGGGAAAGGGAGAGATGAGGAAAATTGCATGGAAATGAAGGGAGACCCTCATTGCTATACAAAATTACATATAAGAGGTTGTGAGGGGAATGGGAAAATAAACAAGGAGAGAAATGAATTACAGTAGATGGGGTAGAGAGAGAAGAAGGGAGGGGAGGGGAGGGGGATAGTAGGGGATAGGAAAGGTAGCAGAATACAACAATTACTAATAGGGCATTATGTAAAATTGTGGATGTGTAACCGACGTGATTCTGCAATCTGCATTTGGGGTAAAATTGGGGGTTCATAACCAACTTCAATCTAATGTATGAAGTATGATATGTCAAGAACTTTGTAATGTTGTGAACAACCAATAAAAAAAAAAGACAATATGCTTCCATTACTTTACTATGCCTCTTAATCTTAAACTGCTCCACAGAACCAGCCTGCCCTGCCACCTTCAAGTTAGTATAATCATTGTTCTCAGTCCTGACTCCTTTCTTGGGATTTCTTTGGCCATGGTGAGCACCAGATTCTCCTCAGTTGTCGCTTCACAAGAGGTACCAGATCCTCACTGAAGGAGCACACAAGCAGCTCCAGGAGCAGCAGAAGTTGTAAATTTCTTGAAGATAGTCACTGGGTCTTATCAATTTTTGATGTGCCTAACACAGAGCTCTGTAATTAGCTATTGGAGTAATTATAACAATTTGTTTTGCTAGTACTATACTATTGAACCCTAGCAAATAACACTTATTTTCATCTTTTTTTAAAAATATGAATGTTATTCTTATTTACAGCCATTATTTAAACTTCAGAACTGTATTGGAAATAAACTTTTGTCAACATTTTCTTTCCAATTCTGTAGAAGATTGAAGCATTCATTAGGACTCCCTTTATGCTTTAAATGATTATGGATTTTTTTCTAGTAACATCATTAAAATTCACATGTGCACTTCAGAGATCTTTTGAATGTATTTTATAAAGCATGGACATATCATTAAATTTCTAATTCCTCTGAACATTTGTTCGCCCTTATCGTTCTTGTCTGCTTTACTAAAAGGTGGCATTTCCATTCATTCATCTATTTACATAGGAGGTAAAGGTCTGCATGGGCCCTTGGGGCCTTGCTTTCTTCATGATTAAAAAATTCTGTCTAGAAATGTCCTCTTCCTGACACTTAATGATAAAACCAAACATCCTTTTCCTTTTTTTAAATTGGCTATCACCACCTGAGCAGCATAAAGAGAAGAGATGAAACAAATTATCCTAGAGTTGAGCCTGAAAGTGAATTACTGAGAAGCTTCACTTATGAAAGCAAAGAAACTTCTATATGCTTTATTTCCTGAAATGTCTAGTTTCTTGAAGAAGGTTTGTAATATGTCACTGGGAATATTCTAAAGACTCAAGGCAAAAGAGGTGAAACAAAATTGCTCTTAACAAAATTTGGAACTCTACTCTGGCTCATGTATGATTAATAGCCCTGGGTTTCAACTTTCCAAGTATCCTGAAAACTTTATTTCTAAAGTAAATGCTCTTCCAGTCAAGACATCACTATTATATTAAATATAATTCTTTTCCCCATCTCCTCCTCTTGCAAAATAGCTGTGATTCTGCCAATTTCTTTCCCGTGTCTTTATCACTCTCTGCTCCACCCTGTCTAATCATATCCCTAATTTTTCATCTTTTTATTCTAATTACTATATCATAATACTTAGCCATAAAATATTTTCTTACTTTTAAAGGTAATTTCTTAGTCATCTTCTCCTAATTGAGTTTTTTTAGAACATATTTCTCATTAATAATAACTATTGGGCATCTACACTTAGCCAGCTTGTGGTCTACTTAAAGAGGTACAGTAGTAAACAAATCACACAAGGCCCTGCTTTATGGAACTCATAGTCAAAAGGAAGTGATATTCATTAAATAATATCATAAATAGCCATATAGTAACTTAGTGTATAATAGGGTAGAATCAGAGGTAGCCTTATTGAGAAAGTGACATTTAAGTTTCATCTTGTGGATGTGAATGGAAATAAACCCAGTGAAAGTGGCAGTACTCCTCCAGGAAGAGGGTCACAGCAATGTATAAAGGTGAGTTGTGAAGGGACTTGGCATGTTCAAAGTAAAGAGGAAAGACTGGTGTGGAAGGAACAATGTAGGTAAGCCAAAGGTATAGTGATTTGAGGTGAGGTACATAGAACAATATATGCAGTGCAACCAAAAGCCATTCAGTATTTTGGATTTAATCCTAAGAAAATTAGAAGAGCTACTGAAAGGTTGCAAGTAAAGAAAATATATAATGAGGTTGATTAATAACTAGGGATAAACCAAAAATTCAGAGACCATTAAAGAAAACACTATTGCTGTAATCTTAGTGTAGAATGATATTGGCTCAGACTATTACTAGAGTTGGAGAGAAATGAGTGTTTTTTAACCATACTGTGGACAGAACTATACAGATCAATTTGGGATGAGTTTGGATCTATCCTGCCTAGAGGGAGAAGTGCAGTGACCTCTTAATGCAGCATAGGAGCCTGATTCAAGGCTAATTCATGATAATATAGTATTTCATTATGGAAAAAAGCAGATAAAAGAAAAGTTAACTATATTAGAGCAAAAATTCCATGAGATCAGGGGATTATATCTTGTTTACTACTGTATCTCCAGTACCTGGAATAGGGCCTGACACACAGTAGGCATGACATAAGTATTTATGGAATGAATACATAAGCCCCCAAGTGCAGTACAGAGGCTAAATTGCCTTGCCCAAGACTGATTAAATTTTAGATTAAATTTCGTCACCAACTCCTCATGTTAACTCTCCAAGAGGACAATGAGATGAAATTTCTTGTTTTCAAGCCTGGGAAGTTTAGGATTAAATTAACTAGCTGCTATGGAATGAAATGTTTGCCTCAATCACTACAAATTAATATGTTGAAACCTAAACCCAGTGTGATGGTGTGGAGGTGGTGCCTTCAAAAAGTTATTTGGTCATGTGGGCAGAGCCTTCATAAATGGAGTAGCATTAATTCATTTTCTGTTGCAAACAAAGAGTGGATAAGTTATAAAGAAAACAGGTTTATTAGGGCTCAGGGTTATCCAACTTCAAGGCCATATTGAGTGACAAGAGACAGGGAGTTAAGACTCTCACAACCCAATCATCTCTCCTCTGAACCTTCTTACATTTGCATTCTCTCACACATAAGCTTTTGGGGAGCATCTCACATCCAAACCATAACACAGAGTGTGTCTGCGTTTGTATGCTGAACTCCTGGCTTTAATTACAAGCCATCAAGTAAGTAGGAATTCCTCAGTGCTTATATCACACATCTATAAGACATACAGATCCCCTCACCAATAAGTCCTGAGAACAAAACCTTTCCTGACTATAAACATCTTCCAGCTTTCCTAAACTGAATCTTTCAAGTTTAAGTAATTGAATCCACCAATAAGCTCTGAGAGTTCATCTGGTATCTTGCATGAATGGGTCTACAACAGAGACTGATAAACTATTGTCTATAGGACTAACTGAGCAGCAACTTGTTATTATTTTTAACAGCTTTATATATATATAAAATCCACATGAAATGTAGAGTTCAATAATTTTTAGTATATTCACTGACTTATGCAACCATCACAAACAATTTTATATTTTCATGACACACGCACCCAGATTCCTCATACCCATTTACAGTCATTCCCCTGTCCCCACAATCTGCTCAGCCCTAGCTAATCTACTTTGCATTTTGATGGATTTGTCCATTCTGTTCATTTCATATAAATGAAATCTTATAGTAAGGGATCTTTGTGACTGGTGTCTTTCACTTGGCATGTTTTTGGTACCAGGCATTGAACTCATGGACACTCAACCACTGAGCAATATCCCCAGTCCTATTTTATATTTTCATTTAAAGCCAGGGTCTCACTGAGTTGCTTAGCACCTCACTGTTGCTGACACTAGCTTTGAATTTACAATCCTCCTGCCTCAGCCTCCTGAGCCGCTGGGATTATAAGTGGGAGCAACTGTACCTGCAACTAAGCATGGTTTTTGATTCATCCATGTTGTAGCACATCAATATTTCATTCCTTTTTTGAAGCCAAATAATATTCCATTGTATAGATATTTCATGTTTAGTTTATTCACTGCTTAGTTGATAGTCCTGTAGGTTATTTCCACTTTGGGGATTATTAGGAATAACATTGCTATGAATTTTCACATACAAGTTTTTTTTTTTTAAGTTGGACACAACCCTTTATTTTATTTATTTATTTTTATGTGGTGCTGAGGATCGAACCTAGGTCCTCACACATGCTAGGTGAGCCTGCTACTGCTGAGCCACAACCCTAGCCCCTCACATACAAGTTTTTGTTTGAAAATGTTTCCATTTCTCTTGGGTATATACCTAGAAGTGAAATTGCTGGAGCTTATGATAACTCTGTTTAACTGTTTGAGGAGCTACCAAACTTTTTCTGAGGCAGCTGTGACATTTTATATTCCCATGAGTAATGTATGAACGTTCTAATTTCTCCTTATTCTTGCCAGCATTTTTTAGAGTCTCCCAAGGTGAGAAGTTGTATCTCATTGTTACAGTTTGGATCTTAAATGTCCCCCAAGAGTCCATGTGTTATAGGCTTGGTGGTGCTATTGGAAGGGGGTGAAAGACCTTTTTTCCCGTCTAATGAGAGATCTTCCAGTTACTGGGGATATGCCTTTGAAAGGGATTGTGAGACCCTAGCACCCTCCTCGCTCTTGCTTCCTGGCAATGAGGTGAGAAGTTTTACTCTGACAAACGCCTCCTCCATGATGTGCTGTCTTGCCACAAACCCAAAGCAATGGGACCAACTGTTCATGGACTGGAACCTCCAAAACTATGAGCCCAAATAAACCATTTTTAATAAGTTAATTATACCAGGTATTTTGTCACAGTGGCAGAAAATTCACTAACACACTCATTCTGGGTTCTTTTTTTTTTTTTTTTTTTTTGCAGTGCTAGGGATTGAACCCAGGGCCTTGTGCACACAGGAAAGTGCTCTACTGAGCTATACCCTGTGATTTTTGTTTTGCATTTCCCTAACCTACAGCCTGTTTTGTTTGTTTGTTTGTTTTGTTTTGTTTTTGCCACTTGAAAAACTAAGAATTCTTTTTACATTTTTTAATTGTTGAAAAAAGAAAGCATTTCATGACCCATAAAAATCTGGAATTGAAATTTCAGTGACTATATATAAAATTTTATTAGAAAACAGCCATTTTGGGCTGGGGTTGTGGCTCAGTGGTAGAGCTCTTGCCTAGCATGCATGAGACACTGGGTTTGATCCCCGGCACCACATAAAAATAAAAACACCTAAATAAAGATATTGTGTCCATCTACAACTAGAAAAAATATTAAAGAAAAAACAGCCATATCTGTTCATTTTGTATTTGGCTTCTCTTCTCGCTACAGTGACAGAGTAGTTGCAGCAGAGCCCATATGGTCACTGAAATATTTACTATCTTGCAAAAGTTTACCAATCCCTATTCTACAGTATAGATGGATGAGACTACAAAGGATCTGGGATAGGAAGAAAGAAATGTGACTGCCCGGTGGAAATGATTTTTTTTTTTTTTTTTTTTTTAGGAAATCAAGATGTTATGGAACTTAAGTAGATCACCATATTTTTAACTGAACTATTATAAAATCTATCCAACTCTGAGCTCTCCCTGTAGTTCAAATCCTAATCTATTGCCCTGATCATATTATCTTATTCATCAGAAACCTTCAGTGGTCCCCTCCTTCCTCCACTACAAACCTCTCAGCCAGGACCACTTAGCCAAGGTGCTGCATGATTGGACCTTATCTTACCTTTCTAGTTGTTTTCCAGCACTCATCTGCAGTAGAACCAGACATCTGGCCCTGAATTTCAGGATTCCTGCTTTTGTTCTTACGTTCTCTTCCACTTGGAAAGTAATGTTTTTGTCTTCTCTAAGTCGTAGACACACTTTATTATTGTGAAATATTCCAAGCATATAGAGAAGTGAAGAGGCTAATATAGAAGTATCTATGAATTAACCACCAAGCTCTGTCAAATCTTATATTTTCCATGTTGCTTTAGTTTTAAAAAATATTACAGACTTAAATATTTCTTAAAACCTCCTCAAATACCAAATCTTCCAAGTAGGCCTTGTTGATCTATTCAGTCAGAGTTAAACTATTCTTCCTGTGGTTTCATTTATTTATTTCTTTGTTTGTTTGTTTTTTAGAGAGAGAGAGAGAGAGCATTTTTTTAATATTTATTTTTTAGTTTTCAGCGGACACAACATCTGTGTTTGTATGTGGTGCTGAGGATCAAACCCGGGCCGCATGCATGCCAGGCGAGTATGCTACCGCTTGAGCCACATCCCCAGCCCTGGTTTCTTTTTTCTTTTTTTTTTTTTTTTAATTTTTTTAGTTGTAGTTGAACACAATACCTTTATTTTATTTATTTATTTTTATGTGGTGCTGAGGATCAAACCAGGGCCTTGCACATGATAGGTGAGCACTCTACTGCTGAGCCACAACCTGGGATTGAACCCAGGGTCTTGTGCACAGGAAAGTGCTCTACTACTGAGCTATACCCAGCCCCTCCTGTAGTTTCTTGTAACACTTTCTTTGTACCTCTAACATCTGAATTTCTCTGCCCTTGTACGTTTTCTTCAGGTATTCTTTTTTTTTTTTTTAGTTGTAGTTAGACATATTATCTTTTATTTTTATTTATTTACTTAATGTGGTGCTGAGAATCGAACCCAGTGCCTTATACATGCTAGGCAAGCACTCTACCATTGAGCCACAACCCCAGTCCCTCTTCACTTCCCTCTTTAGTGAAGCCAAGCCCTTGTCCTGAAATAGCAGAGTGATAGCCCAGATGGACTGGAGCATGGGTGGAAAGCACGGGCTAACGCCTATCAGAGCCCACTGTTCCGGTGTGGAACTTTGGCAAGCCAAGGCCTGCCGATCTGTCGTGCAGCTCAGCTGGTCCAGTGTAGATGCCTGATCCACATAGCACCATATTCCAGAACCCCCAAAGCATCCCCATCCATGATGACCTCAACTTCCCACCTCCCTACAAGCAGGCAGGAAGGTGGAAGTGGGCCAGACCTGAATGTGATTGCAGAGCTAACCAATAGCATTGGTACTTTTCCCAGCCCTTATTAGCATAAATGTGAACCAATTGTGTTGGAACTCTTCCAAGTCCTGATTAGCATAAATTTGGACCAATTGCACCGGTACTTTCCAAACCTGATTAGCAAAAATTTAGGCCAACAGTGTTGACCCAAGTACTATATAAAACCCTAGACTAGCACATAAGGGGCAACCTCTCTTGGGACCCCTCTCACCCTGTGGGAATTATATTTCTATTCCCCCTTGAATAAATCTTACTTTTACACTCACTCATCCTCATCTGTGGGTCTCATTTTTCAAATTTGCAATCCAAGAAGAAATTGGGAGTGGTCTACTATAATACTGGAGGGCATAGCTTGTCATTAAGAGCTGCAACATATTTCTCAGCTATAGAGGCCTACAGCTTATACAGACCCCATCCACCAGCAGAAGTGGAGAATCTAGTTTAACCTCCAACTCAGATTTCATTACCATGATCATTCCCATAGAATGGTACAAAAATAATTTTAGATAATCCAAGGAAAGACATTTAAATGTTTTTAATTGTTTTTATTTATTCATGTATATTGGAAGTATGTACACACATGTACTTAAAAATATATTTCTAAAACATCAATTCTGTTATTTCCCAAATATTTTTTAGGAAAATCATAAAGTAGATATAGATATTGGAAAAATATTGAGCAAATAATATTTAAAAATATTGAGTAAAAAGAATTCAGAAGATATGACAAAAATTTTGAAGGTTGTGCTCAAGCAATTACACATAGAAAAATTTAGCTTACTAAAATGCAAATCCTTGCCAACAGACCCAGTTTTATTTATTTTTGTATCCTGCAAGCATCCAACAAAGTCAGAATAGATGTTTATTGAATTGAATTGATTTCTTTCTAGGGCAGTAAGACCTTTCAAAATCATATGAAACTTCCCAAACCTTCTGACTGACAACTTTTAAATATTTTCCATGCACTGAATGCCAGTGCCAGGGACAGATGGCGCATTTCCCCCTCTTTCTTCCCTTCCCATTATGACAAGTTGCCCCAGTTTGGAGCTTAATAAATACAAAAATAATACTAATAATAGTCATCCTCTGAAGGAATGAGGACTCAAGATTGCCAGAATGCTTACGTTAGTTTTGCTCCAACAAACCAGTGTCAGCATATTTCAGTTTGTGAACCACTTGGATTCTTGGATTTGGTCCAGTTCACACACCCACACACAGATACACACCCACACATAGTTTTTCTCAAAATGCTTTATATATTTTTTAGAGAAATCTTTCTCAGGCTCCTTAAAAATCACTATTTCATGCCATTTTCTCATTATTGTTCACACTGAGACATCTGAAGTCATGTTGGCAACTGAATTTAGTCTTGAGACTTGGCATTGAAGAGTCATTTTGTTATGTAGCAACCCCTAGCCACAATGTCAGCCAAATTATATCATATGGTTACAAAACTGCTGTACTATATTCTAATTTTTCTCAGTAAATGTGACCCTTTCAGAAGTTTTTCTCCTCCTACCCTAAAATGACCTCAGATATTAGAGGAACCTAATTATAATAAAACTTTTACTATATTTTCTTATTTATAGCCTGAATTTTTGAAGGGTGTTTTGAAGACACATGGAGTAGAGGGAACCATTTAAGTCTCTGAGTCGCAAAAGGAGATCAGAACAATATTTCTGAAGTTTGTATTGACCTCCAAAGCACCTCTCAGTTTGGAATAGGTATGCTTCCTGAGGGAGGTCGTGAAACTTCTATAAATGACATTTTATTCTGTTTCTTATTTCCTATTGCTATGACACAGGTTTTTCCTGATTATAACCTTAGGTCAGCTGGGTAATTCCAGCTACTCAGGAAGCTAAGGCAGGAGGGTTCAAGGCCAACCTTAGCAAGTCTCTGTCATAAAAAGAAAAAAAGGAAAATTCCTAGGACTGGGCTGGCTTATAAACAGAGTATATAACCTTATATTTTATCACCCAAATCAGTATAATTCTGATTAAAAGGAAGTGCTGGGGGCGGGGGAGGCATAAACCAGTGCCCACATAGGCAATCCATGACGTTTGATAGGTCAACATAAGTAAAACACTTGGGCTCTTATCTTCTATGGCTAAAGCCTCTCAAATTAAGGTCTATACATTTCAATTTGAAAGTCTGTGAGGTTTTTCTGAAAATTTAAACTTTTGTTTAAGTCACAATGAAATGCCTGTGATTTAAGTGTTTCTGTTTGCATTGTTTACATTGGTCTGTTGTTTGTCCTTACATGGGAAAACTTTGATTGTCTCTGGTCAGAGAACAGAGGTGACATTAACTCACAGTAAAATGTTAGGGTGAAATGAGTCAATATAAAGACTTGTAGTGGTCTGAAAAAGTGCAACATGATAGTAGGATGCTGAATTCAGGAATCCATATTACAGCATTCTGTCATATTCACTTTACAAGAAACGGTTTGGGCAACACATCATTTGTTACACTGATATTAAATTGCATTTAATTGTATAAACTTAGATTATAAATTTGTGTTTTTATAATGGCATAGGAGTTTTCTTACACCTAGATTTGTTAGCACATATTAAAGAGAATGAGAGAAAAATCATTTAAAGGTTTGTTTGAATTTTAAGAATCAATGTTAATATGACATTAAAAACATTGGCAACAAATGCAACAATAGAAAAGTGAAAGGACATCAAACTAAAAAGCTTCCACACAACAAAACACTAAAATGGAAAGGCAACCATTGAATGATACAAGATGATACAAGAAAAAAAAAAAACATTCAAAAGTAAAAACAAATACAAATCAAAATGAACAAAAGACCTAAATAGACATTTTCCCAAACAGTACAAATGACCAAGAGGTATCTGAAAAGATGCCCAACATCACTAATCATTAGGAACATATAAAAATCATAATGAGATGTCACCTCATACTGCTAGCATGGCATTTGTCAAAATGACATAATGTTGTAATTATTATAGAAAATAATATGGAGATTCCTCAAAAAAGTTGAACTACCATATGACCCAACAATACCACTTCTGGGTATGAATCCAAAAGAATTACAAAGGGGTTTTGAGAGAATATTTGTATTCTCATGTTCACTGCAGCATTGTCTATAGTACTGAAGAGGTAGAAACACCTGAATGTCCTTGAATAAATGAGTAAATTTTTAAAATGTGGTATGCAAATACAATGAAATATTATTCAGCTTAAAAGAGAAGAAATTTCTGTTACATGCTCCAACATAGATTTCTAAGACAATGAAGTAAGTCAGTCAAAAAAAAATAAACAATTTATTACAGGATTCCACTTATATTTTCTAATTAGTCAAACTCAGAAACAAAAAGGAGAATAAGAATGCCAGGGAGTGGGGAAATTAGTTACTATTCAGTGGGTAAATGGTTTCAGTCATATGAATAGACTGGTGAATAGTTCTGGTGTATGACAAGGTGCATATAGTATATACACGGGGCTGGGGATGTGGCTCAAGCGGTAACGTGCTTGCCTGGCATGCGCGGGGCGCTGGGTTCGGATCCTCAGCACCACATAAAAATAAAATAAAGATGTTGTGTCCACCGAAACTGAAAAATAAATATTAAAAAAATTCTCTCTCTCTTTTAAAAAAATAGTATATACATAAAACATTGAGGGTAAATCAGTTGTTGGAGGTTTAAGCTATATTTTTAAATTTTTATTGCATATATTTAAGATAAACAACATGATGTTATAAGACATATATGATATATATAAGATAAACTACATATATAGTAAATATATATGTGTATAATATGTATATATAGTAAAATAGTTATTACAAATATATGTGTATATTTTACTATATATAGATAGCAAAATGGTTACTACTGGATCAAATTAACTTATCCAGTGTTATTTTTTTACACTTAAAAAAATCAATGTTCCATGGTTAGATCATAATTTTGCCTTTTCTTCTCTTTTTAATACAACTGTGCCCTCTGGTGGTTATAATTTCTAATAGATGTACTCCCTTTCCAAATTCATTTGTAGGTCATCAGTGTGGAACAGGATAAATTGCCTGTAGGGGTAAGGACTTTGATTTTAATGCTGGGTAGTATAAAGCAATACAAAGGTTTTAGTTGTTGTTGTTTTGGTTTGGTTTTGCAGTACTAGGGATTGAACCCAGGGGTATACTGAGACATATCCCAGCCCAATACAAAGGTTTTTAGTAGAAATTTTGATTCTCTAATTCAAAAATCACTTCCAGGACTAGAGTTGTGGCTCAATGGTAGAGCGCTCACCTAGCATACACGAGGCACTGGGTTCAAGCCTCAGCACCACATAAATGTAAAATAAGGATACTGTGTCCATCTAAAACTTAAGAAGAAATATTTTTTTTAAATCACTTCCATTTTAAAAGAATGGACTTTAGGGGTCGAGGATGAGAGCACAGTGACTAAATAAGCTATTACAGTAGTTGTTGGATGTTTAAGCTAGGGGGTAGCCAAAATTATGGAAAATCAATAGATCAGGAATATATTTTGAAGGTACTGCTAATAAGCACTTCAGATGGATTGTATTTATGGAATGAATAAAATGGGGAAAACAAATCTCTCAGGTGTCTCTTAAGCAGTGGAGTAAATAGAACAGACTTGTTGGGTACAAATATGCCACAATGAAACTCACTCTTCTGTATAATTAATACATACTAATAAAAGGAATTCTGTTTTGAGCATGTTTAAGTATATTATGCCTATGCAATAATTTATAATTAAATGATTTGACTTGATTTGTGATTTATCCAAATCTGTGCAAGAATAAGTAATGTTATAGCAAAGTGCTATACTACCCGGGAAATTAAAATAAATTGTATACAATAAAATACAAAGGCACGAAGTAATTGTTTCTGTTAACTTAATAGCTACCATTTATTGAGGGGGGGTTCTATTTGTTTGAACCATATGGGATTGCAGATCTCAACAATATTGGACCTTCAAAATGGCAATGTCATATACTTCATCCTACTTTAGACTATCCACAATACTAGATGTTTATATTAAAATTAATATTCATAAAACTCTGAATATAGGCTTTTATTATTGCATAATTGATTATACAGAGGCCCTGAAAGAGTTATGAGAAGTAGATGGGTAGGCAATATTCAAAACAAGTTCTTACATAGCATTTGGATTCTTATTCACAAAATTACAGTACTCAGATTTCTAGCCAACAAATCACACTGCCTCCCCCAAATGGGAAAAGCTTCAGATCCAAAACACACAGAAGAGCTAACTGGATGGAGAATTGCATTTTCCTTTCTATAGAGAGGCAAATTCAAGTTGACCTTACAAGTCTGTACTATATTTAGAAGTAAATACAGTGAACACAGAGAAATCAGACATTTATTTATCTCTATTCCGTTTCCTCAAAAATTCCCATCAAATACATTCTTTAAAAAATTTCCAGCTTCTCTTCCATATTTATCATTGAACCTCTCTATTCTGCAAATGTGTTAAATATAAAACAAGTGGTTCTAGACTCAGAAAAAAACATAGAACACTAATGATTGGAGCATATCAGCAGTCAAAAAACTTGATCACTCTCATCAGCTGCTTTATAGCACATTTGCTAATGTAATCATAAGTTTTCCTATCACAATTAAAAGCAGCATTAGCAAGGAGTAAGATTCAATATGAAAATATGTAAAATACTTTTTTGGGGGGGGAGTACTGGGATTGAGCCCAGAGTCACTTTAGCACTGAGCTACATCCCTAATCCTTTTTATATTTTATTTTGCAACAGGGTCCCACTAAGCAGAAGAAATTGAAAGTTAAATCACACTCCTACTAATGCAAAGTCGAATTTTTAACATTCAAATGAATCTGTTCTTCAATGCTATATAAGCCAGGAATTCTCGGATTGTAGTGGCTGGTCTCTAGAGTAGCCCCACAAAAGGGTCGAACTTATTAGTCTCTAAATTCTCAGCCACCTTTGGTATTATTTTAATAAGAAGAATAAATACTAATCCAGGCTCAATGGCACATACCTGTAATCCTAGCAGCTCGGGAGCCTAAGGATCATAAATTCAAAGCCAGTCTCAGCAACTTATCATAGGCCCTAAGCAACTTAGTAAGATCCTGTCTAAAAATTAAAAAAGGGTGGCTCAGTGGTATCGCAACCCTGGGTTCAATTCCCAGTACAAAAATAATAAGAAGTACTATTTACTGAGTCCTTACTACATGTGAGGGACCCTAATTAGTGCTTCACCCACAACTTTTCATTTATGTCCCCTA
The DNA here is from genome assembly GCF_964194105.1 of Spermophilus citellus. Lineage (NCBI taxonomy): Eukaryota > Metazoa > Chordata > Mammalia > Rodentia > Sciuridae > Spermophilus > Spermophilus citellus. The sequence continues at coordinate 84,335,074 of NC_138197.1, forward strand.
ACTCTTTGCAATAGGTTGTATACATTCTGTTTTAACTGAAGTTTGAAGATGTCATTAACTTCCCACGTCCAAAACAAGTGTAGAGATGGGATTTAAACTCATACATTTTAGCTTCAAAATCAATACTCTTAAATTGTACATACAAAGTGTGTATGTGTGTGTACTTTCAAAAATACTTTTTTAAAGAATGGCTTTATGACTTTTGCTGGTAAACGGATATAACTGGAGACTATCATGCTAAGTGAAATAAGCCAATCCCAAAAAACCAAAGGACATATGTTCTCTCTCATATGCGGTTGCTAACAGACAATGTGGGCTGGGTGGGGGAGACAGAAGTTTGACAAAGGGGAATGATGAAAGGAAGAGAGGGGGATGGGAATAGGAAAGACAATGGAATGAACTTTCCTATGTTCATATTGAATACATGTCCAGTTAAACACCACATCATGTATAACCACAAGAATGGTATCCTGAGTAGAATAAGTTACACTTCTATGTATGTATGTCAAAATACACTCTACTGTCATGTATATCTAAAAAGAGCAAATAAAAAAATACTTTCTAAAATGGTAGAAATGATTGTCTTTGGGGTAAGTAGGGGTGGTAAATGACTGCACTCACATCATGAAGGTGTTCAAAGGATATAGAATCTTGAAACCAGCTCAAAAACTAGGCTCTGTATGCTTGCCTTTCTGGTGACATTTGTATTCTTAAAAATATATTTATGTGCTTTCCATATTCAAGTTTGTTTTTTGCTTGAGGTCAGTGTTTAGGTAAAGTATTAAATGTGTCTGATCACCAACAGAGATGGCTTATTAGGTGATTTTCTTGCATTTGGTAATAATGCAAACAAACTCACAAGCATAAAAGAATTATGGAAGAATAACCCTTTTAAAGTGTTAAAATTTCTTGTTTCTTCCTCTTCCTGGGACTGTCAAATGAGTCATACAGAGTAAACTGAAGAAAATCAAGGTGACAAATCCAACCATTAGCTCTCTAAAAAGTCAATGACTTTATCCCTACATGGAAAGATTCAGGTACATTCTGACAGAACTTTGGCTCCCAGAAATTAGACAAAGTATGATTTCAGTGGGAGAGGAGCTGCAGAAGAGGCAGGACAGAGAAACTCTAAGCCCTCATCAGAGACTGCACTACTACCATCAGAGTTTGCAAAAAAAAAAAAAAGAAAGAAAGAAAAAAAAAAAGAAAAAGAAAAAAGCCTGCCCTACTACCTTCCCAGGTAGAAGCACCCTACTAGCCAGGGTATTTCCAGAAGACAAAGTGTAACTGAGTTGTTGATACTCTTGGTGTGGTCCTATGGGTTTCATAAGTATACCATTTGTCTAGTTTCAAGTGATGCATGCTGGGGTCCTAAGAATCTCGTCACACTCCTCTGACTGACCATCTCTTGGGAATAATCCCTCACCTAGCAGCCCAGGATGCTCATTTTGCTCCCAAAGTGGATGACTTAGATTCATTAATGGGTGATGGTGAGAAGACTGGAGACTTTGTGGGACAATGTTGGTGACACAAAGAAAGCAGGATTATTTGGAATCAGTGTGAAATCATCTACTAAGCCAGGATGGCAGAGGAACACATATCCCATTTCAGAGTGTCAAAAATTGTTTCGTGGGCTGGGGATGTGGCTCAAGCGGTAGCGCGCTTGCCTGGCATGCATGCAGCCGGGTTTGATCCTCAGCACCACATACAAACAAAGATATTGTGTCCGCCGAAAACTAAAAACAAATAAATAAATAAATATTTAAAAATTCTCTCTCTCTCTTTAAAAAAAAAAATATTGTTTCTCATACAGGCAGAGAAGGGGAACTTAGCATCCAGTCCCACCCTTCCGCATAACAGAAGGAAGCCCAGAAAGAAGTAGATAAGCCCTGGAAAGAAGTAGAATAAAGCCTGAAGCAAAATCAGTATTTGGCTTAGAACCAGGAATAAGACATCCTATTTTTTTCCTCTTACTTTCTGCAACTTTCATTTCTAAGACATTTTTAAAAGTCACATTAAAAACATCTCATAGAAACAAGGCTAACAGATAATTTGTAATCAAAACAATATATAAAAATTTTATCATTGTGTCTAAATATTATTATTATTAGTGTGTGTGTGTGTGTGTGTGTGTGTGTGTGTGTGTGTTGAGAGCCACAGCCCAAGGGGCCCCAGCAAACTTCCAGCTGCCAGCAAACTTCCAGCTGCCAGATGATGATTGGCTCACAGCGGCCCAAGCAAACTTCTAGCTGCCAACTGATTGGCTCCTCTGCTGTGATGCTCATTGGGCTGTTTCCCCCCCCCCCCCTTTCAGACCACGGAGCTGCTCATTGGGGGACTTTTTTTGGCTCTGCCCACTCACCCAGCCAATTAGCCTCAAGAGCAGGAGGAGTGGGGGAGGTTGAGAGGCTTGTGGGAAGCCGCTGGTGGCAGTTGGGCTCTGAAGGTTTTTCCTGAGGAGCTGTATGATTTGGTGTGTGTGTTCTAAAAATAAAGTTCGTTTCTTTTGACAAGTGGCTCCTGAATTGTGCCCAGCCAGACTTCGGCATGTGTGTGTGTGTGTGTGTGTGTGTGTGTGTGTGTGTGATGCTGGGGAATGAACCCAGGGCCTTGTGCATGCAAGACAAGCACTAACTGAGCCATATCCCCAGCCCTAAGTATTATTTTTAAAAGTAACATTATACCAGTCTTTTAGTTTTAAGTCAGGATTGCATTTATGTTTGCATTTTTGAAAAATCTCACAATAATTCTGCCTTTATGCATTAAATACTGGCCTAACAACAATACAAGCACATAGGGTTTATAAATGAGGGAAACCTTGCTACTGGCAGATTAAGTCATTTCTGAAGCTGCAGGTACAGTCTACAGGGTGCTCAAGATGACAGGCCGTGGTTGGCACTGCTAAGAGCTGGCACTTTTGAGAGGCAGAACAATGTTGAAATTTCATCCTTGTCATAGACATAGACATTTTAAAAACTAACAACATATGTGTGTGTACAATTTCACATAAAGTCTCAGGTTTAGAGCAGGTCTATTTTTACATAGAATGTATGTAAACTATGTAAATATTAAATCTAAGAAAGGCCTTGGAAAATCAATAAGAACCAATACAAATGTTCTGTATACTAAATTTATAATTACAAAATAGTTTGTTTAAATATTGCAGAACATGGTGATAAGAATCTGCTAAAAGTCCTCAACAAACTGTAACTATAATAACATTATTCAACACAGGTGAATCTGGCTGGGAATTTTTTTTTTCAGGGTAGGGTACTGGGAATTGAACCTGAGCCAATCCCCAGCCATATATATATATATGGAGATATATATATACATACATACATATTCATATATATGTATATGGCAATAATGCAAATAACGCATATATATATTTGGTAATAATGCAAATATTATCCATATATATATATATATATATATATTTTTTTTTTTTTTTAATTGAAAGACAGGGTCTTGCTGAGTTGCTTAGTGCCTTGCTAAATTTCTGAAGCTGGCTTTGAATTCCCAGTCCTCCTGCCTTAGCCTCCCAAACTGCTGGGATTCCAGGTAAGCACCACCATGCCTAGCTGGGAACTCTTTCGTTGGAGGTAGATTTTTCTCTTATCCTTCCTCAAATCATGATAAGTTCACAGAAGGCCCAGTTCCTAAGTTCTTAGAAGTCAAAATTACATAGCTCACAATGACACCAAAGTTAAGTATTTGTTGGATTAGTTTATAGCCATAATAATAATAAAGATCTCTTTTTAAAATGGTTGTGGGTGGGCTGGGGATATGGCTCAAGCGGTAGCGCGCTCGCCTGGCATGCGCGCGGCCTGGGTTCGATCCTCAGCACCGCATACAAACAAAGACGTTGTGTCTGCCGAAAACTAAAAAATAAATAGTAAAAAATTTTAAAAAAAATAATAAAATGGTTGTGGGAGAGCCTTCACTGCTCATGAATAATTTCTCTTCCACGGAGACTCTATGGGACTGTTCACATTAGCCCACAGGTGCCTGAAGTAGAGTGGCAGAATCATTTGTGGGATTTGTTTGTTTGTTTGTTTTGGTGTTTGGATTTTGGGTACCAGGGATGGAACTCAAGGGCACTCAACCACTAAGCCACATTCCCAGCCCTACTGACACTGCCAGCAAGTTGAAGTTTGAACATTAGAGAAGCACGATGGGGCAAGCATATAAAGCAGGATTTTTTTAAAAAAAAATGGGGTAACACATACTTCTTCCAGGAGGGAGAAGGGGGCCATAGCTGGTATCCCCAGAAGCAAGGCTTTCTACCCTTTTTAGATGTCCTATGCTTCCTTTGTTCTCCTCCCTTTTCCCCCTTATCTTTCTCCTTCCCGCATAAATGACTAGGCCCAGGAATGCTTGGTAGGATGGCCCAAGGGTGGGAAACAGGTGGGCTGAAGGGGGAAGGGCAGGATGGTGCAAACCCAGCACACTTTAACCACCTTAGAGCTCCCTGTAGGGAGGGGCAATTCCTGGGACAGGTTACCTTGGCAACAAGTTGGAGCAGGAGCAGTTTCTACATAAGGGTGGAGGAAGGGCTCTGAAGGAATTAACATTTCAATCCCTCAGGGGGCAGTCTCCAATTTCCCAGACTCAAAATTGGCCTCCTTAATCCGACCTAACTCGAGTTACCTATCTATATTGACTGCTTGTCTAATTCTGGCTTCACTGCTTTGTATTTTATTTAGAGACAGGGTCTCACTGAGTTGCTTAGTGCCTGGTTTTTGCTGAGTCTGGCTTTGAACTCATAATCCTCCTGCCTCAGCCTCCTGAAACTGGGATTACAGGCGTGAGACACCGCACCCAACTGCATTTGGGTTTTTTTTTTAATTTTAATTTTTATTTATTTCTGACATATGTGACAATAGTGGAATGCATTACATTTATAATTATCCATTCATGGCACAATTTTTCGGAACTCTGTATATAAAGCATTTGGTTTTGTTCACGAAAGTCCATGCTTCATGCCGGGCACGGTGGTGCACTCCTGTAATCCCAGCAGCTCGTAGGCTGAGGTGTGAGGATCACAAGTGCCAGCCTCAGCAAAAGCAAGGCCCTAAGCAACTCAGTGAGACCCTGTCATTAAAAAAATACAAAATAGGGCTGGGGATGTGGCTTAGTGGCTGGGTGCCCCTGAGTCCCTGAGTTCAAAAAAAAAAAAGAAAGTCCATGCTTCTTTATCCTTGATAAATGAGGAGCTGACATTCTGTTCAGCTGTGCCTGTGTTTCTCCTGCTCATTCTTCCAAAAATACTTTTGCCACTAGTTTTTAAAGGTGGAAAAGTAAGGTGTCATCCTATTGCTCAACATTGATGACTCCGTAGTTTATACTCTGTACAACAATTTTTCATTATATATTTCAATGGCTTCACACCAATTATTCTCCTTGAGCTTCTGTTCCCTTTGTAGTTTTTTGTGTCTGTAGAAACTTTTCTTTCTGGAGAAACACTAGTTTTTAGCACCATTCTTACAGGGTTTTTTGTTGTTGTTTGTTTGTTTTTAGCAGATAAACTTCAAGGACCTCTTAGGTATGGATGAAACATAGGTATTGATGTAACATTTAGATAAAATCTTTGTTTATAGAACTCAAGATGAATTAAATAAATAAATAAATAAATAATTTTTTCATAGATTTCCACTCCCAATTAACATTTTATATTCTTATTAACATTTTACACATTGTTTCTGTTCAACCAATTTGAGAATTTCATGAAAAAGTTGAGTGGTTGGCTGAGTAATAGGGTAACACAATGGGAGCTTCTTTTCCAAGGCTGGCATATGAATAAAGTACCTGAAAATCACAAAGAGAAACAAAAGAGAGATCTTTAAGAACACAAATTTCATACTGGTCACATTCACACTAAGTGGTGCAGGGTTGTGGGTGTGTGAGTCTGAGCCACAAGATTCAGTCAACATTTAAAGCCTCCCAACCTCTCCCATTTGTGACCTAGAAAATCTCTTGATATGTGTGCCTTTCAGCTCACTGAAGCACTTTACTTTAGCAAAGGAAGTGAATTTCATTAATAATGTATCAGTTATCAAGGCATTAATAAAGAAGCCAAAGGATGGGTTGAGGTTCCTGCTTCTTGGTTTCTCAGGCAATGCGCAATGGGGAGTTGAAATGGAAGTGCCAAGCTGTGGAGACTGCTTGGGCAAAGTCCAGAGGAAAGGGAGGGTTTATTCCACAAGCTCAGTATAGGAAAGCTGTGAAAGACAAAAGTGAGAAAGCCTCCCCTTGGATGGCTTACTAAATGGTTTTCAACTCCAAGTGTACATTAGAATCACCTGGAGAGCTTTATAAACTATCAGTGCCCAGACCCCCAGCTCAGAAAACTCAAACAGACTTTCGAGGTGGGAGACCAGACCTGGGTAACAGTATTGTCAATGGTTACTAAGGAGATTCTAATGCAAAGCAAGTTGAAAAATCCTAGGTTAAAACAAGGATCACAAACCTAAATTTAGTTATAGCAATGGTTGCAAAACATTGTGGAATATATTAAAAAGACAGTGGACTATACAGTTTTAAATGATGAATTTTATGCTACGTGAATTTTCCTTAATAAAAAGGAAAAAGATGTGAGGAGACAGGAGTAGGGGTGGGAACTGGGTTGTTGGAGAAACCCAGAGTCAAATGAATCCTCTTTATGGGAGCCATAATGAACCCTATGGTGTATGAGGAAAAACAGACCTTACAAATGGGGACAAATTTTTGTGAAGTCAATCTAAGGCCATAATGGATGTCTCCACAGCCTTCTATAGCTCCATCCAAACTAGTAACAAAGCTATGCCAGCTGCACTCTTTCATCTTAAGGCAGACACAACCTGGGTTTTTTCCTTAATAGGTGCTAATGCAGGCTGTGGCTTTGCCAGCCTATAAATAGAAGTGGAACCCCTGAGGTGCAAGAGAACAAGCTGGCTGATGAAACCAATGCTGGCTACTGCTCTTTCTTGCTGTTCCCTTTCTGAGTAAGAGAAGGGAAGGATAAATGAGACAAAAAAGAAAAAAAAAAAAAAAAACCTCGTTAACACCGTTCATTAATTGTTCCTCCATTATCTATTGATTTTTTTAATGACTCAATTGAATTCACAGTCCATAATTTACCATTCCCTTCCTTAGGGTTTGTTACTCTTAATTACTCACAGCAGGTTACAATCATTACTACTTATGTGACAGGCCAGCTTCAAGAAAGACAAAGAGTGAGAAACAATCCTCCAAAGAGAGTTTGATGTTTCACTAGTATTTTCTGACCTGGAATATATTTTGAACAGCAAAATTCTTTTAATTCTCCCCCAAATACTTTCTTTCTTTCTTTCTTTCTTTTTTTAGAGAGAGAGAATTTTAATATTTATTTTTTAGTTTTTGGCGGACACAACATCTTTGTTTGTATGTGGTGCTGAGTGAGGATCGAACCCGGGCCACACGCATGCCAGGCGAGCACGCTACCGCTTGAGCCACATCCCCTGCCCCCCAAATACTTTCTTTCCTCTGATCAAAGTGCAATATTATTAAAGACAAAAATATATATTTTTTGTCATCACATAACCTAAACATTCGGCCATGTTGCAGGTTTGTAAGAAAATCAGAAAAGAGTGGTCATATTGCAGATTAGATGCAGATTTTTTTTTTTCCTTACCTAAATTCTTCGCTGTAGTCATTCCTGATATACTCAGCTAGAGTCTTGCTGTATTGCAGGCAGCTCTTGAGGATATAAAACTGCTGGTACAACAGAACTGCTTGGAAGGGACTTAGCAGTTGCAATGAAGCTGAAAGCCCCTTCACTACTTGTTTCACAATACTGGCCACAAAGGTAACCTAGACAAGGAAAATGCAGTTACATATAGGCTACACTCAACCTACAAGAGTTCCTATTTCAACTGGAGTGTCATTTACAAGTCTAGGTTGAAGCCCTCACCACACTTGCATCAACACCTCTGCACTATTTCTCATGGTACTCAGCACCAAGTCATACTGACTGGGGATTAAGTTTTGAAGTTCTTCAGCACTTTGTTTTAACCAAATAAGATAATCAGAGCTGATTGATATGGATATGGTATGTTGGATAAGCCTGGGTCTCTTTGCTTGCAGATTTCTCTCAAATGGACTGTTTCTACCCATGCTGTTTAAAATTGGATTACTGTTGATGCTTTCTATGGTGTTAGTGATCCCTTTGGCTTTTGCCACCCTTCATTTTAACATGCTTTATGATTATAGCGTGGCGTTGTACTTAGTTCAATTCCTTTGGGGAACCAACTCTAGAGGTTGACAAAGGAGCTTCCCTATTGTTTGGAATCTTGCAGACCCCATATTTTTACCCCTCAGTTTAGATGACAGGGCCTACAACCACTGCACAAATAGGGGTCTTGCATCTTGTACATTTGGCCTTCTGTTGTTAACAGTAAAGATTATGGCACTCCTAAGTGGGCCTAAAACTGGTTGGGGTCTGTGCACTGCTGAAGTAGCCAAGATCAGGGGCTCAGTCTTTGTATAAGGCAGTTTGTTGCTCAGCTTACAAGTGTTTGGCCTAAACATATGTCATAGGAATCTGACAAGAGAATCTAGATTCCATGGGGCAGATTCAACATTGCTCTGGAAAAACAGCTCAAAGCAGGGAAACACTGTTGGTCCCCAGAGGCATGTTCATATATGGGAAGATAACAATTACCTTGTGTTAAGTCCTCTATTAGCAATGAAAATTAAGTTAGGAATACTTGCTTTTGACAAGATTTCCAATTAAATGAATTATGCATGAATGAATAAAGGGAAACTAAACTTGGAGAGTGAGAATAGATTAAGGGATAGAGTCTTTATTAGAATCAATGAAGTAGATATTTTATTCAACATTTATTATGTGCCTAACCCAACAGATATAGCTCCTACCCTTGCGACACTTGAAATCTATGGAGAGGAAAAAAACATTGTATCAGTAATGATGAAGTAGGTAATGTTATGGTAACAAACCTCTAAAACTACCAATGCTTTCCATAAAACAGCAAAAGTTTATTACTTTACACTGTATGCCCCTCTTGTATTATTGGGGGCCCTGTTCATCAGGGTCATCAGCTGGTGGAGCAATCAACATGTGGAACATTGCCAGTCACCATGCCAGAAGGAAAAAGAATGCCCTGGCTCTTAAAGCTTCTGCACAGAAGTGACAGGCTACTTGGGCTCACATTTCATTTGCCAAAGTAACAGAGACCCATCTAATTTCAAGTGCAGAGGGAAGTAGAATTGTACCATGTGCCTAGGAGAGAGAGCCAGAATGTGCCACTAATGGCTATTACAGGGCAGAACCCTATAATAGCACAAATATAAACTGTAGCAGTGACAATTCCTATGAAGAAGACCCTGCTGTGCACTGTGCGTGCCTGTGTAGGGAAAGCCTAACCTAGTTAGAGGGTCAGAAAATCATCCTTTCCTTTCCTACAGGAAAGGGCAGTGAGGCCTGAAAGATGAGAAGAGGTCAGCTAGGTGGGAAAGAAGGATAAGCACTGTGAACAGCAAGACTGCTGTGGCTTGAATTTCTGCCCTGTGTTCATGTGTTACAAAACTCAATCCCCAATGCAACAGTGTAGTGAGGTGGATGAGTGTTGTTATTGGACAGGGATGCCCACTGGAGTGGGGTTGATATTGCAAGAGTGAGTGTGATACAAAAGTGAGTTCACCCCTCTACTCCACTTTACCTTGGGACAATGTAGCAAGAAGGCCCTCACAAGATGCAGCCCCTCAATCTTGGCCTTCCCAGTCTGCAGAACCATGAGTGAAATAATTATCTGTTCTTTATAAATTACCCAGTCTGTGTTAGTTTGTTATAGCCACACAAAATAGACTAAGACAGAGATGGAGGCAAATGATAGGTCCTGTGATGGAGTCAGTGGGGGAAGCAGGGTGGGAGTGAATAAGAGCCCCGCATAGCTGGGTGAGTAAGGGACCAGATGAGGCTGTAGAGCCAGAGCTCACAAGGCCTTGCAGGCCATTTCAAGGAGTCTAGCCTCTATTCAGAGAAGAACTGCTGAGAGATTTAAAGTAAGGAATGACAATCATATTTTTATTTCAAATAGCTCCCTCTGGCTATAATCTGGTGGGAAGACAAAGTTAAACCATTTATTTGGGAATGTAGTGTCAAGAAAGAAGATTGGTGACATTATACATATTATGTCACCAATATGTATATTGGTGTAATGTCACCAATAATGTATAATGTCACCAATCTTGGGCCAGAATGGTGACTGCCAGCACAGAGTGCACAGGTGATTCCCATTGTTACGTTCATACTCAATGTTAAAGATGAAGATTAATCATTTTTACTTAATTATACAGCCAATAATTTAATATCTTATATTTTTATCTTAAGAGTTCTTCATAAGTGACTTTTCATCATGGTCTTAATTTGTATCTCCATAAAGACTAATGATGGGTGGTCACGTCACCTCAACTGGAATAGGGGCAGAGCAGAGCCGCCGCCCGTGCCCGGAACAGGCCCAGCGACCCGCCGGCGTGGTAGTCACGTCACCCCAAATGGAGTAGGGGCAGAGCAGAGCCGCCGCCGCGCCCGCAAGGTAGGTAGAACTGCGACCGACTGGCGGAACAGGCCCAGCAGCCTGCCGGCGTGGTACACACGTCACCACAATTGGAGTAGGGGCAGAGCAGAGCCGCCGCCCGCGCCCGGAACAGGCCCAGCGGCCCACCGGCGTGGTAGTCACGTCACCCCAATTGGAGAAGGGGTAGAGCAGAGCCGCCTCCCGCGCCCGGAACAGGCCCAGAAACCCGCTGGCATGGTAGACACGTCACCCCAATTGAACTAAGGGCAGAGCAGAGCCACCGCCCGCGCCTGCAAGGTAGGCAGACCTGCGACCGACTGGCAGAACAGGCCCAGCGGCCCGCCAGCGTGGTAGACAGATCACCCCAATTGGAGGAGGAGCACAGCCGCTGCCCGCCCTACAAGGGAGACTTTTCAACTATACAAGAGCAATATAAATATATAGGGGGAAAATTCAATAACACAACAGTTTCACCAAGCAGAAAGAAACGCGAGCAGTATGAAAAGACAAGGAAAGAAAGGACCACAAGCAATGCAGGTCAACTCAACTTTAGAAGAGGTAATAGCTGCAGCAGATGGAATGTCAGATAAAGAATTCAGGATATACACGCTTCAGATGATCTGGAGTCTCAAGGAAGGCATTAGACAGCAAAATCCGTCAATGAAAGATCACTTCAACAATGAATTACATAAACAAATCCAAGAAGCAAAAGATCAACTATACAGGGAGATAGAGGTTATAAAAAACAAACAAACAGAAATCCTAGAAATGCAGGAAGCAATAAACCAACTTAAAAACTCAATTGAGAATACTACCAGCAGAGTAGAACACTTAGAAGACAGAACATCAGACAATGAAGACAAAGTATTTCAACTTGAAAGGAACATAGACAACTCAGCAAGACTGTTAAGAAATCATGAGCAGAACATCCAAGAAATATGGGATAACATAAAGAGACCAAACTTAAGAGTCATTGGGATACAGGAAGGTATAGAGGTCCAAACCAAAGGAATGAGCAACTATTCAATGAAATAATACGAGAAAACTTCCCAGACTTCAAGAATGAGACAGAATCCCAAATCGTAGAAGCCTACAGGACGCCGAATGTGCAAAATCATAAGAGATCCACACCTAGACACATAATGAAGATGCCCAACATACAGAATAAGGAGAGAATTTTAAAAGCTACAAGAGAAAGGAAGCAGATTACATTTAGGGGTAAACCAATCAGGATAACAGCTGATCTTTCAACACGGATTCTGAAACCTAGAAGATCCTGGAATAACATATTTCAAACACTGAAAGAAAATGGGTTCCAACCAAGAATTGTGTATCCAGTGAAATTAAGCTTCAGGATGGAAGATGAAATTAAAACCTTCCACAATAAACAAAAGTTAAAAGAATTTGCAGCTAGAAAACCATCTCTTCAAAACATCCTCGGCAAAACATTACAGGAAGAGGAAATGGAAAATAACAATGAAAAACAACAGTGGGAGGTAGTACAGTAAAGGGGGGAATAATAATTAAAGAGGAAAATAAACCATGTTTAGTAACACAAATAAACAAATATGGCTGGAAGAACAACCCATATCTCAATAATAACCCTAAATGTTAATGGCTTAAACTCACCAATTAAGAGACACAGGCTAGTAGAATGGATCACAAAACAAGACCCAACAATATGCTGCGTATTTGATAGGAAAAGACATACATAGACTGAAGGTGAAAAGTTGGGAAAAATCATATCACTCATATGGACTTCGGAAACAAGCAGGAGTGTCCATACTCATATCAAATAAAATAGATTTCAAGCCAAAGTTAATCAAAAGGGATAAAGAGGGACACTACATACTGCTCAAGGGAACCATACACCAACAAGACATAACAATCATAAATATATATGCCCCAAACAATGGTGCAGCTATGTTCATCAAACAAACTCTTCTCAAGTTCAAGAGTCTAATAGACCACCATACAATAGTCATGGGAGACTTCAACACACATCTCTCACCACTGGACAGATCTTCAAAACAAAAGTTGAATAAGGAAACTATAGAACTCAATAGCACAATTAATAACCTAGACTTAATTGACATATATAGAATATACCACCCAACATCAAGCAGTTACACTTTTTTCTCAGCAGCACATGGATCCTTCTCAAAAATAGATCATATATTATGTCACAGGGCAACTCTTAGACAATATAAAGGAGTAGAGATAATACCATGCATCTTATCTGATCATAATTAAATGATTGAAAATCAACGATAAAAGAAGGAAGGAAAAATCATGCATCACTTGGAGAATGAACGATAGGTTACTGAATGATCAATGGGTTATAGAAGACATCAAGGAGGAAATTAAAAAATTCTTAGAGATAAATGAAAACACAGACACAACATATTGGAATCTATGGGAAACATTGAAAGCAGTTCTAAGAGGAAAATTCATTGCTTCGAGTTCATTCCTTAAAAAAAGAAAAAACCAACAAATAAATGATCTCATACTTCATCTCAAAATCCTAGAAAAAGAAGAGCAAAACAACAGCAAAAGAAGTAGAAGGCAAGAAATAATTAAAATCAGAGCTGAAATTAATGAAATCGAAACAAAAGAAACAATTGAAAAAATTGATAAAACTAAAAGTTGGTTCTTTGAAAAAATAAATAAAATCGACAGACCCTTAGCCATGCTAACGAAGAGAAGAAGAGAGAGAACTCAAATTACTAGCATGCGGGATGAAAAAGGCAATATCACAACAGACACTTCAGAAATACAGAAGATAATCAGAAATTATTTTGAATCCTTATACTCCAATAAAATAGAAGATAGTGAAGGCATCGATAAATTTCTTAAGTCATATGATCTGCCCAGATTGAGTCAGGAGGATATAGACAACCTAAACAGACCAATATCAATTGAGGAAATAGAAGAAACCATCAAAAGACTACCAACTAAGAAAAGCCCAGGACCAGATGGGTATACAGCAGAGTTCCACAAAACCTTTAAAGAGGAACTAATACCAATACTTTTCAAGCTATTTCAGGAAATAAAAAAAGAGGGAGAACTTCCAAATTCATTCTACGAGGCCAACATCACCCTGATTCCTAAACCTGACAAAGACACTTCAAAGAAAGAAAACTACAGACCAATATCTCTAATGAACCTAGATGCAAAAATCCTCAATAAAATTCTGGCGAATCGGATACAAAAACATATCAAAAAACTTGTGCACCATGATCAAGTAGGATTCATCCCTGGGATGCAAGGATGGTTCAACATACGGAAATCAATAAATGTTATTCACCACATCAATAGACTTAAAGATAAGAACCATATGATCATCTCGATAGATGCAGAGAAAGCATTTGACAAAGTACAGCATCCCTTTATGTTCAAAACATTAGAAAAACTAGGGATAACAGGAACTTACCTTGACATTGTAAAAGCTATCTATCCTAAGCCTCAGGCTAGCATCATTCTAAATGGACAAAAGTTGAAGGCATTCCCTCTAAAATCTGGAGCAAGACAGGGATGTCCTCTCTCACCACTTCTGTTCAACATAGTTCTCGAAACACTGGCCAGAGCAATTAGACAGACGAAAGAAATTAAAGGCATAAAAATAGGAAAAGAAGAACTTAAATTATCACTATTTGCAGATGACATGATTCTATACCTAGCATACCCAAAAGGGTCCACAAAGAAACTATTAGAGCTAATAAATGAATTCAGCAAAGTGGCAGGATATAAAATCAACATGCATAAATCAAAGGCATTCCTGTATATCAGCGACAAATCCTCTGAAATGGAAATGAGGAAAAACACTCCATTCACAATATCCTCAAAAAAAATAAAATACTTGGGAATCAACCTAACAAAAGAGGTGAAAGACTTATACAATGAAAACTACAGAACCCTAAAGAGAGAAATAGAAAAAGATCTTAGAAGATGGAAAAACATACCCTGTTCATGGATAGGCAGAACTAACATCATCAAAATGGCGATATTACCAAAAGTTCTCTATAGGTTTAATGCAATGCCAATCAAAATCCTAACGGCATTTCTTGTAGAAATAGAGAAAGCAATAATGAAATTCATATGGAAAAATAAAAGACCCAGAATAACAAAAACAATGCTAAGCAGGAAGTGTGAATCAAGCGGTATAGCGATACCAGACTTCAAGCTATACTACAGAGCAATAGTAACAAAAACAGCATGGTACTGGTACCAAAACAGGCGGGTGGACCAATGGTACAGAACAGAGAACACAGAAACCAATCCACAAAACTACAACTGTCTTATATTTGATAAAGGTGCTAAAAGCATGCAATGGAGGAAGGATAGCATCTTCAACAAATGGTGCTGGGAAAACTGGAAATCCATATGCAACAAAATGAAACTGAATCCCTTTCTCTCGCCATGCACAAAAGTTAACTCAAAATGGATCAAGGAGCTTGATATCAAATCAGAGACATGGCATCTGATAGAAGAAAAAGTTGGCTACGATCTACATACTGTGGGGTCGGGCTCCAAATTCCTCAATAGGACACCCATAGCACAAGAGTTAATAATTAGAATCAACAAATGGGACTTACTCAAACTAAAAAGTTTTTTCTCAGCAAAAGAAACAATAAGAGAGGTAAATAGGGAGCCTACATCCTGGGAACAAATCTTTACTCCTCACACTTCAGATAGAGCCCTAATATCCAGAGTATATAAAGAACTCAAAAAATTAGACAATAAGATAACAAATAACCCAATCAACAAATGGGCCACTTCTCAGAGGAGGACATACAATCAATCAACAAGTACATGAAAAAATGCTCACCATCTCTAGCAGTCAGAGAAATGCAAATCAAAACCACCCTAAGATACCATCTCACTCCAGTAAGATTGGCAGCAATTAGGAAGTCAAACAACAACAAGTGCTGGCGAGGATGTGGGGAAAAGGGTACACTTGTACATTGCTGGTGGGACTGCAAATTGCTGCGGCCAATTTAGAAAGCAGTATGGAGATTTCTTGGAAAGCTGGGAATGGAACCACCATTTGACCCAGCTATTCCCCTTCTCGGTCTATTCCCTAAATACCTAAAAAGAGCATACTACAGGGACACTGCTACATCGATGTTCATAGCAGCACAATTCACACTAGCAAGACTGTGGAACCAACCCAGATGCCCTTCAATAGACGAATGGATAAAAAAAAATGTGGCATTTATACACAATGGAGTATTACTCTGCATTAAAAAAATGACAAAATCATGGAATTTGCAGGGAAATAGATGGCATTAGAGCAGATTATGCTAAGTGAAGCTAGCCAATCCCTAAAAAACAAATGCCAAATGTCTTCTTTGATATAAGGAGAGTAACTAAGAACAGAGTAGGGACGAAGAGCATGAGAACAAGATTAACATTAAACAGGGATGAGAGGTGGGAGGGAAAGGGAGAGAGAAGGGAAATTGCATGGAAATGGAAGTAGACCCTCAGGGTTATACAAAATTACATACAAGAGGAAGTGAGGGGAAAGGGAAAAAAATACAAGGGGGAGAAATGAATTACAGTAGAGGGGGTAGAGAGAGAAGAGGGGAGGGGAGGCGAGGGGAGGGGAGGGGGATAGTAGAGGATAGGAAAGGCAGCAGAATACAACAGACACTAGTATGGCAATATGTAAATCAATGGATGTGTAACCGATGTGATTCTGCAATCTGTATACGGGGTAAAAATGGGAGTTCATAACCCACTTGAATCAAAGTGTGAAGTATGATATATCAAGAACTATGTAATGTTTTGAACAACCAACAATAAAAATTTAAAAAAAAATAAAATTGAAAAAAGAAAAAAAAAGAGTTCTTCATAAAGTAAGGACCATATCTAAAACATCATTTCAGTGCCTTAATAAATCAGATCTCGAATGTAGAGACATTTTATTTTAATTAAATAATAAAATTATCAAATTTATATATTACTTCAGTTTTGTAAGCTAGACCATGTCATAGAGAAAATTTGTGTTTAATTAATTAAAAAAACCAATAGTTTCTGTTTAGCTAGGCCTGAACAGTGACTACTTCTAGGTACTTACTATAGAAGGACAACTTTGAAGAAAGGACATCATCCAGCTAATAGCAAACTTTGTAGATCCCAATCCAAGGTTTCCCTAAAAACTCAAGGAAATAAGTTATGAAATTCAGGTTGTATATAAAAAGATACTCATCCCCAAAAACATTTTTATCCTGATTAATAAAATCTTTAAAATTGGTATTTGTTAAACATAGTAGATGAGCACTTAAGAGCAAAGGTAGTATCATGTAAATCAACCAGTTTTGGAAATTATCTCTAAAATAAGCATTTTGGACATATTATTAATCATAATATGTATAATCACAGAAGATATATAAAATGTGTACCTGCTGAAAGACAAGAAGTATCTCATAAAAAAGTGCTGTTGCTGTATCTGTGTATTCCAGGATAAGATTCTGCAACTAGAATTTTCAAAAATAATCAATATATTATTATAGGCTAAGCCAGAAAATAGAAGTTCCTCTTGGTTTCCTTTAGATACTTCTAAAACAATTTTTATTAACTAAAAATTTAATTAGTGCAATCCATTTTCCTGTTCCATTTGGTTCTGTCATTCTCAAGAAAGTGGCTCTAATTAAGAGATGATAGGTTTAAAACGGCTCAAAGAGCAGGTCAGGGAAAAAAGATACATCTGTCCACAGAACATAACACACACACAAAAAAACTGTGCACCAGTTTACCAAATCAGTCAGATCAATAACCTTATTTCCTTTCAAGATTGTAGAAATATGCTTCCTAGAATTGAGGTGGCAGATTCTCTGAGGAATTTAGATTTACGCCCAACTCAAACTATGATCCCTTCTGTAGTTATGAGTAAATGCACATAAGACATTTTGTTGCTCTCCAAAACTCCAGGCATTGGGAAGATTGTCTTCTGGCCTGTAGGCCACTTGAGGCATAAGAAATGTCTGTGGACTTGCTACAGGCCAATACATTCTTCCTAAACATATTCTTCTCAGGGGAGAGATCTAGATTGAAATCTCCCTCTCTTATACCTTTGGAACAAAACTTTATATCATCTCCTGTTGGACACATTAATACCCCAGGTGCAACAGATCAAAAAATCTGAAAACTAGATCTGTCTATTCTGCCCAATTGGTATTTTCATATAGAAATACCATTGGCTAATCAAATTAAACCCAAAACCAAGCTTAGTATTTCCCTGTGAGTCTAATTCTCTTGCTGTAAGTCCTATCTGACTCTCAAGTCAGAGTCTAAAAGTCATCTTCTAATCCTTACACTTTATTTTCACATCAACCTACCTACACAATTTCTTAAAAATTTCTGGAATCTATCCTCTTTACAATTACCATCTTTCTTCTTCTTTTCTTCGTTTATTTATTCATCAAATATGCATCAGACATTGTGGTAGGTGTTGGGGATACAATGAAGAACAACAAACATGATCCCTGTCCTCATGGAATACACAACCTAATTTATAAACCGAAAGCAATCTAACAAAAGCATAGTTACAAAGTGAGTCCAGGGCTATGAAAGAAAAGTACAGGAAACTAAGAGAGCTCTGAAGAGGAAGGCTAGTCTCCTTTGGGGGTCAGGAAAGACTTCTTTCCAACCTTTGTCATTCCTCCCCTCACCTCAACTACTGCACTATCATCTTAAGCACCCTGCCTAGGAGTCTTGCTTCTGACCCAGCTTTTATACTCCATCATTGAAAGTGTATTTCAGACACTCCATAGACAGTTTGTAATTATATATTCCTAGGAATATTTGAGCAACATCTGTCCCTCACACCAGTTTGTAAACTAGTGAAAGTAGAGATTGTGTTTTGCTTACTGTTTAGACCCCCTGCCTAGCATGCTATTTGCTCATAATAGATGCTTATAAATACATACTGAGTGAATGAGTAAATTAGTTTTCTAAAACATAATTTCAATTATATGTTTATGAACTATCAAATCATGTCCATACTTTAAAAAATATTTTCTATGTTGATTTGGCTCAAAATAAATTAATAATAAGCTGATTTATTCTCTCAAAATATATGGTTTGCAGTCAATTTGATATTTCCAATGTTTTATTACAATCTTAGGAAAACAAGTAATTCTCTTCTACTTTATATAGGTAGAGAAATGGTAAATAAAAGCCCTAGAGTCAACCCTAAAATTTCTAAGACATTGCTTTTTTTGTCCATTAGACCCCTACTATGGAATTCATGTATATTGTATATAGAGACACATAGCATATAACTTTTTAACAATGCCTATTATTTTCCTTAGTATATATACCTTAAAACAAATAAAATGAACACATTAATATTGACAATAGTTATCTAGGTTTTTACATTAATAACAAAATATCTATTCTTTGGTTTAAGTATATGTCTATATTTCTACAGTGTCTTGGTCCATGTAAAAAGCCAAGAAGCCACATTCCCTATATAGTTAGTATGCCCCCAAATTTTCATTTCACCTTAGCATCAAAAGATATTTCAGCTAAAGTTGAATCAGCCATCAATTGGACATCAAATACAGGACAAGATTTTGGAATCTGAGGCTTGCTAATTAAAATCTTCAAGAGATTAAATAGTGTTCCCCTAAAAAAAATAAATAAACACAAAGAGCAGTTAATGAAATTTTATTTTTTTAATTTTTTAGCTTTTTAATTTTTTTTTATTTTTTAGTTATAGATGAACACAATATCTTTATTTTTTTTACCTATTTTTATGTGGTACTGAGGATCGAACCCAGTACCTCACATGTGTGAGGCAAGCGCTCTGCCACTGAGCCACAACCTCAGCCCTAATGAATAGTTTTGAAAAGAAAAACAGTGAAGCCAAGTTCGCAGACACATCTTAATTAAATTTTTGGACTCTTGGGCATGCAGATGTGTAAAAGTAAGAAATATTTATTTTGAAATAAGAAATTTAGATAAAAATGCAATTTCTTGGGTTTTTTGTTTGTTTATCTCAGAGCAAGTCTACTTCTAGAAATTCAAATAGCTTGGAGAGTTTAGCAACTCTAGATTTAAGGGAGATCCTGGTGATTTCAAATATAGTAATATTTTCCAAAGGATTTTTTTTTTTTTTTTTGTACCAGAGATCAAGCTCGAGGGCATTCGGCCACCACGCCACATCCCCAGCACTATTTTGTATTTTATTTAGAGACAGGGTCTCACTGAGTTGCTTAGCTAGCTTTGAACTTACACTCCTCCTGTCTCAGCCTCCCAAGCTGCTGGGATTACAGGCGTGCACCAACACGCCCAGCTTCAAAAGATTTTTTTAGGAATTAATAATTTCAGGCAATATTTTGATCAAAATAGATTCTATGGTCAAAAGAAACATAGGAAATACTTGGTTACACTAAGTTTACTGAATATCTTTTACTACAGGACTTCTCATTAGCTTTACTATGGTAATATGTACTGCATATCTCTAGGACAAAGAAATAGTACATATCATTTCTTTTTTAGTTGTTTTTTAAATTAACAAATAAAATTATATATGTTTATGGTGTACAAAATGATGTTTTGAAATATGTATACACTGGAGTGGTCGAATAAAGCTGTATGCTTTACCTCTCATACTTAACATTTTTTGTAATGAGAACACTTAAAATCAACTCCTAGCAATTTCCAAATATATAATAAGTTGTTATTAGCTGTAGGCCCCATGTCATACAATAGATCACTTGAACTTATTCCTCTTGTCTAACTGAAATGTTGTACCCTTTGACCACATCCACTAATTCTACTACCCCCACATCCTGGTAACTGCCATTCTACTCTGTTTCTTTGAGTTCAACATTTTTAGATTTTGCAAATAATGAATATCATATGGAACTTGTCTTTCTGTGCCTGGATTACTTCACTTAGTATAGTTTCCTCCAGCTCCAGCTCCATCTATGTTGTCATAAATTACAGGACTTTTTTCTTAATTTTAAGGTTGAATAGCATTCTATTGTGAATGTATGCCACATTTTCTTTTTTCTTGCATCCATTCATGGACACTTAGGTTGATTCCATATCTTGGCTATTGTGAATAATGTGCAGAATTCTTTTTATTTTTTTTATTTTTCAGTTTTTGGTGGACACATTGTTATTTTTTATTTTTATGTGGTGCTGAGGATCGAACCCAGTGCCCAGAGTATGCCAGGCAAGCGCATTACCACTTGAGCCACATCCCCAGCCCCAAGCCACATCCCCAGCCCCCAGAATTCTTAAAATGCTTGTTTGATCCCAAATTTTATAACTCCAGAACCCCCCATCTTTTTTTAAATACATAACAACAGTGGGATGCATTGCAATCCTTATTACACATATAGAGCACAATTTTTCGTATCTCTACATATAAAGTATGTTCATGCCAATTTATGCCATTATACATGTACTCTTTTTTTTCTTTTGCGTTATAATTCTTAATACACATATATACCACAATTTTTCATATCTTTGTTTGATATAAGGTATGTTGGCACCAAATTCAAATCTTCATACATGTATTTTGTATAATGATGACCATCACATTTTACATCCTTGCTAATCCCCTTCCCCCTCCTTTTCCCTCCCATCCCCTCTTCCCTATCTAGAATTAATCTAATCCTTCCATGCTCTCCCCCTCCCTACTCCACTATGAGTCACTCCCCTTATATCAGAGAAAACATTCGGCATTTGTTTTTTGGGGGATTGGCTAACTTCACTTAGCATTATCTTCTCCAACGCCATCCATTTACCTGCAAATGCCATGATTTTGTTCTTTTTTAGTGCTGAGTAATATTCCATTGTGTATAAATGTCACATTTTTTTACCTATTTATCCATTGAAGGACATCTAAGTTGGCTCCACAGTTTAGCTATTGTGAATTGTGCTGCTATAAACATTGATATGGCTGTGTCCCTGTAGTATGCTGTTTTTAAGTCCTTTGGGTATAGTCCAAGAAGAGGAATAGGTGGGTCAAATGGTGGTTCCATTCCCAGATTTCCAAGGAATCTCCATACTGCTTTCCAAATTGGCTGCACCAATTTGCAGTCCCACCAGTAATGTATGAATGTACCTTTTTCCACCCATCCTCACTCCAGAACCCTTTTTTAACAGGACATTTTAGAGGTTTACTGTTTCATTGAATAAAACTAACCTCAGGTCTTTTGCTTTCAAATGTAGTAGACTGTACATTAACCTATATGAATTCTCACTTAAAAGTTACTACATATTTGAATAATATATGGCACCCACCTATTTGAAAATAAAAAGGCAAAATTCACAATTCAAAGTATGCATCCTAAGGAGCTAGGCCAGTAACACCATCTTCAAATGTTAAGAATAATCCATGTACAGTTGAATAGGAGCAGGAGAAAATCATGCCTAGCTGTGCATGGTGGCGCATACCTATAGTCCTAGCTATTGGGAAGGCTGGGGTGAGAGGATTGCTTAAGCCCAGGAAGGACTTCCAGACCAGCCTGGGCAGCACAGCGAGACCTCATTTCAAAACAGAAAAGAAAATTCTTGGGCTAACTAAAGAAAATAACAGAGTAGATTTGAAACATAGGAGTAGTAACGAAATTTAAGAATAGGACTATAAAAATTCTATAACCATAAGCATTCCTTTTATAATGGAATAAAGGGGACTATAAGCAATCTGTGTTTAGTAATACTTGAGACTTTCTAATCTTTTTACAATAATTTAAATCATACTATTATAAAAAGCTCACAATCAGCTCAAAAAGCAAGTCTAATTCTTATGACTGGAAAAGAAGAATCATTTCAGTACATTTCTCAAAAAAAGCAGGACAGATCCTATAGAGTATTCACTACAGTTTTATGAAGGCTACTTAAAATGGCTAGTTTTACTTTTAGAAGATCTTTCCAAAATCACAGAACACTCCTGTTAGAAGCTTTTCCTGATATTGTTTGAGTTGACATTCCATTCATTGTTATATTTAATTATAAACCTTCATTTTCAGTAACAGTTTCTTTTCAAAGCTAAGGAAAGGAACTCTCAAATTCTGGATCACTTACTGTGATAATATATAAATTCAACTCTAACAATACTAAAATATGAACGGATGTAGCACATTTTAAGAGGAATAAAGCAAAGTGAACTAATAAAATACCCATTTATGAAAATAAAGAGGGAAATGCTAAAATGAATAACTGCTTTTTATATTCTCAAATGGAATTTAATTTGAAACCCACTCCTTCCGTCAACTTGCTTAATTTAAAATCCGTTAGGCCAATAATTTTAATCAAAATGGTAGTTTTATCCTGGAAATACTTATAGGTCTGACATCCCAGGCTTAAAAATAGCCCCAACAATTTAATACTTTTATTCTTCTATTTGTTATTATTTCCAGTATATGAATTTTTAATGCATTTCAATATACTTTAAAACACAGACTCTAAGAACAAACTTATAGTCTCTTAAGTCAGTCTATGATATTGTGGAAGGCAGAATTGTACTTTGGCTTTCAGGATTCTCACCTCCTACTATTCATTTTGTATATAATTCCTTTCAAGTTTGGGCAGTATCTATGAATATGCTTTTCTAATAATTTATGATTATATTAGATGAGAAAGGTGAAGAGTTTTGCAAATATAATTAGACCTCTAATTAATTGACTTTTTTTAGTCAATTCAAAGAGGAGTATCCTGGACAAACCTGATCTAATGAGTGAGCCCTATGAAAGAGAACTTGAGTCTCTCCTGAGCTCAGAGATATGCTCCTGCCAAGCAACAAGCTGCACGAGTTCCATAGCTGTGTACAAATCAATTCTGCCAGCAACCACCCAGATGAGTTGGGAGAGAACCCCAGCCCAGATGACACTGGTGCCAAAATTCCTAACTCACAGGAACTGTAAGATAATAAATATGTTATTTTAAGTTACTGAGCTTGTAATAATTTGTTACATGACGACAGAAGACTAATACTGTTATATAAACATTCATTGTGCTAATTAATACTATAGATAACAGGACTTGAGCCTATATATATCAAAATGGACAGTATAACATTACAACCAGACTCTACTTAGCAAATGGATATATGTATTGAAGGGCATGAAAAGGATTAGCATATCAGGAAAGATGATTAATATAATAGGGCTGATATGGTCAAACCAAGTTAAAAATGGAAAAATTAAAGAAAGGCAACATTTCACAACAGAAGTGAGGAAGATTTTTTTCAACTTTAACAGAGAGAAGTAGAGACCAAAAAAAAAAAAAGAGGAAAGGAAGACAAAATTTAGCAACAATTTTAGTGTAGGAGAACAGAGAAATGGCAAAAGTAGTCTTAAATCTCTGTCTTAGAGACTGAGGGATTAGCAGTACTACCAATGGCTTAAAGTATGCAGAGTAAATAACAGTGTACTTTCTTTGTTTGCTATAAAGCAGGGGTCAGCAAATTATGTCCTGCAAACAAATCCAGCACACAGCCTATTTTTGTACACAGAGCCATTTTTGTTTTGTTTTAGCAATGCTGGGGATCAAATCCAGGGCCTCACTCATGCTAGGCAAGTGCTCTGCCACTGAACTACACCCCCAGCTTTGTAAATAAAGCTTTCCCAGTACACAGCCGTGCCCATCCATTGGCATACTGCCTAGGGCTGCCTTTGTACTACGGTGGCAGGATTATAGAAATATCTGCCCATCCCTGCTTTAGAGCAAAGTATTCCTATACGCCCTTGTATGTGGCAAGTTACTTAAAAAATATTTATGATTATCATCACTAAAATTTATGTTTTAAAAGTCTAATAAAAACCCTGGAAAAAATATTACTAAAAGTTATTATTCTTCCCCCTGGTTTAAGTGTTTTAGAGCTCATCTCCTTTATCCTTCCTACATTTTCTAATATAATGAATTTAGATAAATAATCAATGAGGGGTGAGTGAAACAAATTCAGGTTTTAACTAGAACTTTGCCCAAGGATATAATTCATAGTCCATAAATACATATTTTAAAAATCAAGCAATAAAACATGTGAACACATTATTTTTGTGTATTGAGTATTGTCCCCCAATATAGATTCTCCTATGCTTCCTTTAAATAACAGATGTGCTGACCACCTAGTTTAGCTAGGCCCTCGGCTGTCCAACTACAGATACATTCCGTCCTGAGTTCTTATCAATACGCTGTGAACCTAAGTGCTGTAAGCCTTGCTTAAAAAAGGAAATTTGCTTGTCCTCTGCTTCTCTTTCTACTTCCCAGTGGTGTAATGAAATCATTAAGGTCAGGTGACTTCAATCAAGAGGACACAGCAGAATAGGAGGTGGCAGAGTAACTAAAGGGGAGGAAGCCAGGTCCTTGGCTGGCCTTGTGGAGGAAAGCTTGACTGTCTACTATATACTGTTATATGAGAAAAATATCAATTCCTATCTTCTTTTGGCCAAATATTTTTAGAGTATGTTCATTATAGCAGCTCATCCTATACCTTAATAAGCCCTCTAAGGTCACCAGTTACAGTCATGAGCCTCATAATGATGTTTTGGTCAGTGACAGCATATTCAACAATGGCTCTAAAAGATTCTAATGAAACTGAAAAATTCCTATCACCTAGAAACCCTGGAGCCATCAAAACAATACAGAGCATTACCCACATTATTTATGGTAGTGCTTCTGCAAACCTACTGTGCTGCAAGTCAAAAGTACAGCACATGATGCACTTTCTTAATGCATAATCCTTGATTATGTGCTAACAAAGTAATAAACAACAGTTACTGGTTTATGTATTTACTATACTACACTTTTAAATCATTATTTTAGAGTGTAGTTCTCCTTTTAAGTAAATAAGTTTACTCCAGCAACATCCTCATAACTTCTCATTTACTGCATCTCTCAATTGCATCATTTTTGCTCATGCTTGATTGAATCTTGTGTTATCTTGTTTATCATGGCTGTAGGAGTAGTAGGCTATAGTGTATATATGTATGTGCATGTATAATATATCTTTATGTATACACACATTATATATATACATTATATATATGTTTTTGTCACTATTATAAATTAACATATATATTAGATATATAATGTATATATATACATTATATATATATGTTTTTGTCACTATTATAAATTAACATATATATATATGTGTGTATATATATATATATATATTTGACTATACCATCTAGGTTTATACAGGTACACATATTCTTTCCATGGTTAAGCAATACGTAACTATACATAATAAATGTGGCCAATACAATTCCTGTCTTTCCAATGTGATTTTTCTGTTGTGGATACAAATGAACCCTAGAAAATTCTCGTGGAAAGTCCCTGGCTTTTAATGTATGATGGGTTATTTGGTCTTTTTCAAGTTCACCAAACTAGGATAAAAGATAAAATTATTTTATGAAAACCTCTGTACCCTTAATAATCCAAAGGGACAAAGAGAACTCAGCATGTGCCAATTAATCTAATCATCACAGAAGGAATCAGAGAGTCAAAAGAGTGTAATGTACTTACAAGAGGGTTGAACAGATAAGTTAGAGAATTATGTGGTTTGGAAGACATTCAATAAGAACAGTTAACAAATCAAAACTACAAGGGCCAATGTCTTCTAAAAGATCTTACTTCTTAGCTGCCAATGTGTTTAGGCGTGATGATTCAATTTCTGTTTCTCTGAACATCAGTCCTAAGGTCTGTATAATTTCAATGCATGTCCTAGAAAACAAAGAGGAGAAAGAAAGAAAATTGCATGATTTCTCCTTTTTTTCAAATAAATAATATTTGATGACTCAAAATATCAAAGGTGAAAAAGGAGATACAATAAATGATGATTTTCCTCCAGTCACCCATTTTTCCCCTTTGGGACAGCCAATGTTACCAGTTTCTTGTGTAATGCAATTTTTAAAATTCTTTGTGAAGTGAAACTTGCAGCACCATTAATTATTAATAACACATATATTTTGTCTAGTGCCTTCAGTTTATCATTAACACTGTAGAGGGGAACTATCAAAGTATCTAGTTGATACTTACACCAGCTCATCAACCCTTTGGCTTTTATTTTGAAGTGCATTCTTATCCTTAGATTCTGGTAAGTACTCATGAAGTTTGTTCACTAGGAAGTAGAAAAGGTCACTGGTCTGTGAAAACAAGTGGGAAAGAAGACGGTAACTAAGATATCTACTGTTAAAACTCTCTATCCTTACATGAAAGTATGGAAAATGATTTGTTTTTTGATTCAATAAATAAGTTACATTATTTCTCATTAATATTAACATGATCCAAGTTGAAAATATAAGTTTTATAACAACCAGGAGACCTCTGTACTGGTGAACAGAACAAGAACTAGGGGATGATGTGAAGAGATGCCATTTAGGCCTGGCTGAACCACTAATATTAATGATCATCCAAAAGTTAGTGTATAATCTCAGACAAATCATTCAATTATCTTGGGGAATGGATTGCTATAGTTCCTGCCTTTCCAAAATAATTGGGCTTTTGTCAGGATATAATGAAATAATGGATAGGAAAGCTCTTGTTTTAAAATGTTTACTAACACAAAAACAAGTGTATAGCACAAATATACCCTGTAAAAATTGTGCAGAATGACATCAATATTTCTGGTAAAACAGTGGAAACACAGATCACCGTTTTTGTCTTAAGAAACATTGACTCAGAGTTGGGGAACTAATATTGTTGTATTCTCATTTAGTTTCATGAAATAAATCAAGCATGAAAATAAGCACTGGCCCATCAAATCAGGCAAGTTGGTACTAATGAAAAAAGTTGTATAATTGCTTCTCTTTTCTATTCCTGTTTTTCACTTTTTTCTCCTGGACTTCTGATTACTAGTGACAACTTAGACTCCATTTAGACAAGTGTTGTGTGCTATTGCTTAGGTGATATGGCAATGAGAAGAGGCTGAGGATGGCAGTGCAGAAAGGGAAAGTAAAAGGAGTAGGGTGGACACCAGACCCTCTCCATGTGCTTGGGCTTACCCAGTACCTGATAAATTAGCAGTGAGGCAGCTTAACACACTTGACTCTGGAGCACAGCTCTCCAAGTTCACTTCCTAGCTCTGCCACTTGTTGGCTGTATGATATTTGGCAAGTTATTTATGGTCCCTATGACTCAGTTACTCCATCTCTAAAACAGTGTTAATTGTTTTGCTTCATTAAGTTGGTGTTGAGACTAAATAAGATAGAATTTGTAAAGTTGAATAGTGCTTAGCACATCATAAGTGCTTAATAAATTTCAGTTATTATGATCTCACATCTGCTCACTGGTTCATGAATTTTACTCCCTAAATATCATACAACCAACCTATAATAACATGGAAGACTCTCAGAAGTATTAAGCCAAAATAGTACATTGTGAACAATTCCATGTCAGAGGACTACTAAAACAGGCCATGTTAATTTATAATAGTGACAAAAAACATATCATTAGTTTCCTGAGGCCAGGAGTATAAGGGAACTTCCTGTCAAAGGGCACACAGTAGCCTTCTGGGGTGACAGATATGTCCTAAACCTTGCATGGGTTAGTATTACATGGATACATACTCATCAAAACTCTTCAAGCTATACCCTTAAATATGAGTACATTTTATTGTACATGATTTATAATTATATCCCAATAACTTCTTCAAATAAGATATACAAATATCCAATAAACACATGCAAAGATGTTCAACATCAATAACCATTAAGGAAATACAAATCAAAACTGCAATGAAGGGATGGGGTTGTGGCTCAGTGGCAGAGCGCTTGCCTTGCACATGTGAGGCACTGGATTCAATCCTCAGCACCACATAAAAATAAATAAACCAAATAAAGGTATTGTGTCCATGTATAACTAAAAAATATTTTTTAAAACTGCAGTGACGTATCACTTCCCATTCATTCAGATGGCTGTTATAAACACACACACACACACACACACACACACACACACACACTAACAAGGGTTGGTGAGAATGAGAAATTGGAACCCTTCTTCATTACTAGTGTAAATATAAAATAGCAAGACACTATAGAAAATAGTATAGTGGTTCCTCAGAAAACTAAAAATAGAATTACCATATAACCCAGTGTAATAAGCCAGTCAGAAAAAGACAAATAGTCTATGATTCTACTGATATGAGGTATTTGGATTAGTCAAATTGATAGAGACAAAAGTAGAATGGTTCCCAAGGGCTAGGGGCAAGGTGGTAGAGGATTAGGCAGTTATTGTTTAATGAGTTTAGCATTTCAGTTTTGCAAGATGACTAGAGTTCTGGAGATGATGGTGCTAATGGCTGAATGTACACTCAAAAATGTTAAAGATGGTAACCGTTATATGTATTTTACTAGGCTTTTTAAAAACTAGAAAAAAACCTCATGGAGAAAAATAAAAGTCTAGGAAAGGACATGAATAGAGAACTCTCATTTATGCATTTATCCAGTAACTGAACTTATAACTACTGATTGCCAGCTCTACAGCAGGTACTATGCTAGGTAATAAAATAACACCTGGAGCTGAGCGACACAGATAAGACATAAGCCTATATTCCTAAAACTTTCAGTTTAGTCGACCTATAAGAAAGTGTTCTCATAATAAGTTCTAATTGCAATACAATGAAAAAGATGACTTTATAAAAAAACCTATACCCCAATAAGTTGATTTTAAAATATATAAATATATATACACACATACATACATATATGTATAGATGTATACACAAAGTAGGAATATGTGTATACACATATATGCATGTATGTATATACATCTATATATATATATATATGTATGACATGTGTGTATACATCTGTTCATATATGTATTTGTGTGTGTGTGTGTAAAATTTTCCATCTTCTTTTCCAGGAATGAAAAATAAAGTTGCCTCTAATCTCTAGACCTTACTGTGAGTTCCTGAAGGAGCTTTATACAATCTATGTTCACGGAAATTCAATATAAAGTAGGAAAACCACAGCTTTCACTCATGGACATGATAGCAATCATTTAAACTTTTAAAAAAAAGCTTCTAAAAAAAGTAAGAATGTTGACATTTATTAGTTACATATGCTAACTTTGTGTAAATGAATATAAGAATAGATTTTGTGGAGGAGAAAGAAAAAACATAAAACTACCAGGTCTTGATGGCATGGCTAGGGAGTGGGCCATGGGTAGTCCACTAAAGTGTGGAAAGACTCCAATCAGGATGGTACCCATATGCCTTTTATCTCCCTCTCCATTCACTCTGATCTTTCATATTTGAAGACTAAATTAAAAGATCTTCTATTTTGGTACATCTAAGAATATTACATTAAAAAATGTATGCAGCATTTCCAAGTGTGAAACAGAACATGAATGTTTTATTCCTAGACTTCTTACCACATTAATTTTCACAAGAGAATAAATTTGATATCCCATAGGAATCATTTCCAAGATGTCGAATATGCATTCATTGTCTTAGGACTTAACTTAGGAAGAACACAAAGATGAGTAAGTAAGACACATGCTTGTCCTGAAGAAGTGTATAGCATGTTGTAGTAAATAAGAGAGCTGTGCCAATAACTATAGTAACACACACACACACACACACACACACACACACACATCTAATTCTTGAAAATAGATATCTTCTTTTCCTCATATTTTCTTTTTAATTTTTTCCATATTTTTATTGGTGCATTATAGTTGTATATAATGGTGGGATTCATTGTTATTATTTGTACATGCACATGCTATATATAACAATATAATTTGGTCAGTATCACCGAATATTTTCCCTTTTCTTTCCCTCCTCCCTCTCCCTGGTCTCTTTTACTCTTACTCTACAGATCTCCCTTCGATTTTTATGAGATCTTCACTACTTTTCTTTTCCTTCTTCCTCTCTATCTTCCACATGTTAGAGAAAACATATGACCCTTGACTTTCTGAGTTTGGCTTATTTCAGTTAACATGTTCTCAAGTTCCATCCATTTTCGCAAATGACATATATTCTTCTTTTTATTTTTATTTTATTTCATTTTATTTTTGTAGAGAAGGGCTCATGGTTTCAGAGGTCCATAGACAGCCAGCTCCATTCCTAAGGGCACAAGGTGAGGCAGAACATCATGGTGCAAGAGTGTGGTGGAAGGAAGAGGCTCACATGATTATCAGAAAAGCAGAGATAGAGATCTCCACTTGCCAAATACAAATTATACCTCAAAGCCATGCACCCAATGACCCACCTCCTCTAGCCACACCCTACCCACCTCCAGTTATAGTCAATTAAGTCAAGAGATTAATCCACTGATTGGGTTAAGGCTTTCACAACCAAATCATTTCCCTTCTGAACCCTCTCACATTGTCTCACGTGTGAGCTTTTGGGGGACACCTCACTTCCAAACCATAACATTCTGCCCCTGGCCCCCAAAAGCTCACACTCATCTCACAATGCAAAATACATTTTGTCCATTTTCATAAGTCCCCAATAAGTCTCAATAGTTCAAGATTGCCCAAAAGTTCAAGTCCAAAGTCTCCTCTGAGACTCAGGGCAAGCTTGCATAGTGAGCGCCTGTAAAAATCAAAAGCAATTTACAAGTACCCAATATGTAAAGGCACAGAGTAAACACTTCCATTCACAGAAATAGGGGCATAGAAAGAAGGGCTAGGACCAAAGCAAGACTGAATCCAGCTGGGCAAACAAGTCCTATAGCTCCATGTTAGGCATCTGGGGCACATGGCAAGGTAATGTTCTGTGCAGGTCTCCCCTGTAGACTTTTAGTTGGCTTGCCTCAACTTAACTTCTGCCTTCCTCAGCAGATGTTCCATGGTACTGGCATTTCTTAATTTGGGGGTTCTCCACTGCAGTTTTAGCTTCCTTCTCACATCTCCATGCACTGTCCTCTCAGGTTGCCCACAGGGACTCTGACCCTGCTGCACTTTGCCTGGCCTCCCAGGCCTTCATTTGAAATCTTGGTGAAATCCTCCATGATCCCTTAGCTCTAGCATCCTGCATTCCTGCAGAAGCAGCACCACATGGTTGACACCAAGGTCTGACACCAACTCAAGCAGTATTAAAGCCTCAGGGGACCCTGGCTCCTGCAGCCTCTGAGTGTCTGGGTGGCTGAGTCTGTTGAAAAAACTTCCTAGGCTCCCTTGTGCAAGAAAGGTGTCCCACTGGTCTATTCTCTAGAGAATTTTTTACTTTTATTTCCTTGAGTCTGAGATGGATATGAACTTTCCAGCTCCTGAGATGTCCTCAAGCCATCTTGTCATTGTCTCTAGGCAAAGTCTTTAGCATTTCTTCAGTGGCAATAATGTTTTTAACAACTGCAACTTTCTTAGCCCTGGTTTTACTTCCACCTTTCAAGTTCAAGTTTTTCAAATCTTTCTGCTCTGCTTTCTGCTTCTGATTATCACAACAGATTTGCCTAAAAGCCACCAAAAATGTCCATGCCACCATCTGAATGCTATGCTGACTAGAGATTTCTTCCAACAGATTAAAGAATCCATCATTTTTAAAATTAGTCTCACAGAAAATCTCAGGATATGGGCAAAAGACAGACAAATTCTCAGCCAGAATATAACACGAATGGCCTCTAGTCCAATTACCAATAGTGTCCTCCTTTTTTTCTAAGCCCTTTCTTCACTGACCATGGTCCTACTGGCATTCTATTGTTCTGAGCTCCCACCGGAATAAGCCATTAATTTCTGCTTACAACAACCTAAAGCATTTCCAGCTTGCACTGTTAAACATCTCAAAATTCCTCCTAAATGCTCCAGAAACTTATGAACCACATGGTCAGGTTAGTCTCAGCAAGGATCCCACTTCTCAGTACCAATTTCTGTTTCAGTCAGCTTTTTTGCTGCTCTGACTAAAAGACCTGACCAGAACAATTGTACAGGATGAAGAGTTTGTTTAAGGGCTCACAGTTTCAGAGTTCTCAATCCATAGACAGCAGACTCCATTCCTAAGGGCTCACAGTGAGGTGGAAGAGTGTGGTGGAGGGAAGCTGTTCACATTATGATCAGAAAGCAGAGAAAGCTTCATTCTTCTTTGTGACTGAATAAAAACTTCATTGTGTATATATAACACTTTTTCTTTATTCACTCATTGATGTATACCTAGACTGTTTCCATAGTTTGGCTATTGTGGATTGTGCGGCTATAAACATGGTATGCATGGATCATTATAGTAATGATATTAATGAGTTTAATTCTTTTGGATAAGCACTAAGGAGTGGTATAGCTGGATCATATGATGGTTCCATTCCTAGTCTTTTGAGGAGCTTCCATACTGATTTCTACAGTGGTTGTACTAATTTATAATCTCAACAATGTAAACACGAGGAACTGAATATCTTAACCATACTTGCATTTCTATTGCCCGCTTCTGCTACCATTAGAAATGCGATGAATGTCTATTGAATTATTAGAAAATACTATGAAAAATGCCATAGAACTGCACTGGCCAATATAGTAACCACTGACCACAGTGGCTCTGTAAATGAACTAAGTTAAAATCAGAATTTCACTTCCTTTGTCCTTAGCCACACTGAAGTGCATTAATAGTCACATGTGGCTAATGTCTACCATACTGAGCACCTCAGATTATGAGACATCAAAGAAAGTTCCGTGGACAGAGCTGCCATAGAATATAAAAAGGGAAGATACTAAAGTTCTTCACTGAGGATGACAGGAAAGGCAGAAAGATGACGTTTGAGCTGAACCTTGAAGAATGGGTAGGATTTTAACAATAGAAAATGGAAGATGTATCCTAGAAAAACTTTGTTCATTCATTTAACATAATGTTCTTGAGTTCCATCCATTTTCCTGAAAATGACATAATTTCATTTCAGGGTATTCAAGACATACCACAGAGCTCAAGCTTTTAGAAGACAGACTTCAGAGAGAAGATGAAGTGGTTAGCAGACACTGTGTATTAGGTCTGGCTTTATTCTCTGTCTGCATCTTTATTTTTGCTCCACAGCCATGGCCACCTACATCAGGCTTGATTTAATATTGGAGATGTTTAAATGACTTCTTCCTATCTAACCCTCAGATGGCACTTTGGTTTTCCTATCTAAACATCCACTTTAAACCCAATCCCTGGGCTGGGGATATAGCTCATTTGTTTGTTAGAGTGCTTGTCTCGCATGCACAAGGCCCTGGATTCAAGCCCAAGCACCACTAAATAAATATATAAATAAATAAATAAGTTCAATCCCTGATTGTTTTCAATTTGTCTAAGGGGACTTCCCTGTATCCTGACTGAAATCCTTTCCCGTCCTTACCCAGCTATTAGCTTTACTCTTGACAATCTTTGTGTCCTTGATCCTGGATCCAGACCTCACATTCCATGAAAGACCTGTTCCCACACCTTAAATAAGCAGATCATCCTAGTACCAAATGCTTGTACATCTAGTGTAATTTCACCCATATGCTGGAATGCTCACATATTTAATTTTGCCCACTTCTATCTAAAGATCACTCCCACCCTTGGGAACTATACCTTCTCCAAGAGCTGGATCAGATACCAGGACTTGCCCTGCCCAGATGATAGTCCCTTGCTGATAACACTGCCTTCCTAAAATAAAGGCCAGGCCTGTCCAAATTGAGAGTCTGTGACAGAGACCATTAGTGGAGAGTCTTAAATGCCAAAGTGGCTGCACTTAATTTATTAAGAAAAGTCACAAGAGGTTTTTCAACAAAGAAGCCCACATAATCAGGGTCATTGACTAAATTAATACCATGTGTGGGATGGAGTGAGGAGGTTTAGTTGGGTGGACGATAATCCCAATTTCTTTAGCCTTTCCACATGAATTCCATTTCCATTTTCATAATCAATGTGGTTGGTCTTTTTGATGTTCATCCCTTTATTTTCCACAATTCTCCTCAAATCCTAGAGTCA
The DNA here is from genome assembly GCF_964194105.1 of Spermophilus citellus. Lineage (NCBI taxonomy): Eukaryota > Metazoa > Chordata > Mammalia > Rodentia > Sciuridae > Spermophilus > Spermophilus citellus. Next base: position 84,369,484 of record NC_138197.1, read on the forward strand.
AAACATGGATGTTGCATTCCTTACAATACCTATCCAGTATGGACCATTTTAGAACCATGCAGTACCACGTCATTCTTACCTGAATCTCAATGTTTTCAGACATTTGACATATTACTCTCTAAGCTGATTCTGTTCTCTAATTAGAGTGATAGGCCATCCTGATTTGCATGAGACTGTCCTAGCCTTCCCATGTCCCAGGAACTTCCTCAGGCCCACGTTAACTGGAACAGCTGGTCACCCTAGTCTAGGCAAACCAACATGGTTGGTCATCCTACATTTGTATTACCTAGAATTAAGAAGTGGCCAGGACTATCTATGATGGTGGAGGGGTTCTCAATAAGATGGTAGCAGCTATGTATGAGGCCACTAGCTAGAATTAGGATGCAACATATATCCACCAACATGAGTTTGGCCTTAGGCAGGGCTTACCACTTCACCTTGGCCTCATTACCACCACATCATTAATCATCTGAGCTTCTTCAAACCTTCCCCTGAAACTGAAAATGAAGCATTTATAACTTACCAAGTGAGAACTAGGCTGCCTTGGTTTCTCAGGAGTCACATTTTTAAAAATAACTGTCCCACACTCAAAAGTAATTCTTTCCTTTTTTTTTAAGTTGTCAATGGACCTTTATTTTATTTATTTATATGTGGTGCTGAGAATTGAACCCAGTGTCTCACACAGGCTAGGTAAAGTGCTCTACCACTGAGCCACAACCCTCAAAAGTAATTCTTTAAAATTACATTTTCATTATAGAGGAATCTGTACAGTAAAACTTCTTGAAATATACTTTCCCATATTACAATTCATATTTAAAAGCTTTTCCTCTAAAACCTCTTTTTTGGGGGGTGTGGGGTGCAGGTACTAGGGATTGAACCCAGGGGAATTTAACTACTGAGCCACATCCCCAGCCCTTTTTATTTTTTATTTTTTATCTTGAGACAGGGTCTCACTAAGTTGCTTAAGGCCTTGCTAAGTTGCTTAGGCTGGCTTTGAAATTGTGATTCTCCTGCCTCAACCTCCTGAGCCACTGGGATTACAGGCATGGGCCACCACACACAGTTCTAATACCTTTCTTTGGCTCTGCCAACCCAACCCATGTGAGCCACTTTGTGCTATGGCCACCCTCTCTCCAACCCCTATCTCCCCACTCCATTTAAACATTACTGACTACCTAACAAACTTTCAAGTATTAAGACATGATTATATTAAATTTAATCAACAATTTGAAATATAGCATCAGCATACAACTTCATATTTTAATTTATGCTTGAATAACCAGGTGAAACAAGTTTTATAGATTAAAAATAAAACACCTACTTTCCAAAAAAGTCTTTTCAGAATGAAATTTTTCTGGGCTGCCACCTTAAGTTCCGTAATTATACAAAGTATCTTCCTCAAGGTATTGTCTTTAAGAAAAAGTTCAGATTTAAGTTGACTGAAGTGCTTAATTTTCTCCTCAGATCTACAAGAAAAATTTCCATGTAAAATATAAGAAAAAAGCAGTATAAGAATATCAGTGATTATTAACAGGTTTGTAAAACTTTGTTACTAATGAAATTTTAGTATGGTTTTGTACCCCCTACCCTTATTATTCATCAGTCATGAAGCTTACTACCCCCAGACTAAAATGTTTCTTGCTCTCTAACTTACTTTTTACTCATACCCTTTACTAGATTGAACCTATACCATACTCTTGCTGTCCCTGGTAAATGTCTCTCTCTCTTTCATAAGCTAGCCTTATTATTTACCAAAATCCACAAACCACATTTAATATTATTTCCTTAATGTTTTTTCTTTTAATCAATTCACATTGGCTTAAAGAAGTTTATTCATAAGGAAAACTTTGTATTGATCCGGGGGCCTAAATGTACACCTAAGGAACTTCGGAATACGGGGGCTTAAACATGGATGTGCGCCTAAGGAATTTCTGAGGGCCTAAACATGGATGCCCGAGGCATGCCTGATCCTAGGGCCTAAACATGGACACCTGAGGCACTTCTGGATCCCAGAGCCTAAATATGGATGCCTGAGGAACCTGGGGGCTTAAACATGGACGTGCGCCTGAGGAACTGAGGAACTTCCAGATCCTAGAGCCTAAACATGGACGTGCAACTGAGGAACTTCCGGATCTGGAGGCCTAAACATGGAGGACTGAGGAACTTCCGGATCCGAGAGCCCAAAGATTGACGTGCACCTGAGGAACTTCCAGACCTGGGGGCTTAAACATGGACGTGCGCCCGAGGAACTTCCGGATCTGGGGGCCTAAATATGAACATGCACCCATGGAACTTCCAGATCCTGGGGCTTAATGGACGTGCACCTGAGGTCCAGGGGCCTAAACATGGATGCCTAAGGAACTTCCGGATCCGGGGGCCTAAATATGGACGTGTACCCATGGAACTTCCGGATCCTGGGGCTTAATGGACGTGCACCTGAGGTCCGGGGGCCTAAACATGGATGCCTGAGGAACTTCCGGATCCGGGGACCTAAACATGGACGTGTCCCTGGAACTTCTGGATCCTTGTGCCTATAAAGGGCAGGGTGTGACTCTCAGAAGAGATGTGGCCCATGAAGGGGAGCCTAGTATGGGGCCTGTTGGGGGGCAGACTGAGCTGTCACACCCTGAACTTGAATGTGACAGTGGCCTCACTTCCCGGCATTCCCCTGGGTGTCACTTCCTCCCCTTCCAGGCAGTGCTGGGGAGGAAGTGAGAACAGGCACAGGGGCCAGGCCCTGAGGAGGGACACCGTCTTTCTCCTCGCTTAGCCAGGCACCTGGCTGGGGACAGGGACGTCTTGTGACACTGGCTGCCTCCTGCATCCCTGTCCCAGAACCTCAGGGACCACAGGCGGGGACAGTCGTTGATTCTCTCCTGGTCTCTGACCCTCAGCCCCGGGGTCTGCCCAGGGAGAGCTCTATCTCCCAGAGGTCAGGGGGCCCCTGTGACCTGCTGCACCTTACCCACTGTCATCCTGGGTGAGCACAGATTAGGACACCAGATGCTACTGAGGGTGACATCTCCTAGATGGGCGGCTGGGGACTTTGCCTCTGTCCCCAGGCCTCAGACACCGGATGATCCCCTCCAGAGACAGAAAATAACCCCACACTACCCAAGACTTATTTTTAAGCTTTGGCTTCTGAAATTTTCCTGCTGCCACCTTCTTTGTGAAGCCAGTTTTTCAACAGAGACAATATTCCAGGGGGAAAAAACAAAACAAAACATGGAGTCAATCAAACCAAGCTGACACATCTGGTCCTCCAAGAGACATCTGGATTGGAGGGAGAACAGCCATTCTCAACCGGTGAAATAGTGAAGTTCCCTGATCCTTATTTTGTGTAAGCAAAATAAAAATAATCTGATGTTAAAAAAAAAAGAAAAAGAAAACTTTGTATTGCTACTTGACAGAGAAAACCAGTATAACTTGGCATAAATATCAGGTAACAGTGAAAACATGAAAGCTACACAGATTCTTTTTATTGTTTTTATTAGTGCATTATTATTGTTTGTTTTTTAATTGGTGCATTAAAATTATACATAAGTTCCTCCCCTCCCTCCTCCTCCTTTCCCTTGATCCCCTTCCTCTGTTCCACTATTCTCTCCCTTCTATTTTCATGAGATCCCCCTTTTTCTATTTCTTATTTCTCTCTAGCTTCCACATATAAAAGAAAACCTTCAACCCTTGACTTCCTGAGTCTGGCTTACTTTATTTAACATGATGTTCTTCACTTCCATCCATTTACCAGCAAATGATATAATTTCATTCTTTTTTATTTCTGAATAAAACTCGTTTGTGTGTGTGTGTGTGTGTGTGTGTGTGTGTGTGTGTGACATTTTCTTTATTCATTCATCTGTTGACACCAAGCCTGGTTGCATAACTTGGCTATTTTTGTGAATTGTGCTGCTATAAACACTGGAATACAGGCACCACTATAGTATGCCAATTTCAGTTCTTTTTGATGAAACCAAGGAGCAGAATAGCTTGGTTAAAAATATGGTGGTTCCATTCCTAGTCTTTTCAAGGGATCTCCATACTGCTTTTCATAATAATTATACTAATTACATTCTCACCAACAATGTATAAATGTTCCTCTCTCTCCACATTCCCAGCACTTAATATTATTATTTATGTTCTTGATGATTCCCATTTTAACTAGAGTGAGATGAACTCTCATTGTAGTTTTGGTTTGTATTTCCTTGATGCTATAAGGATGTTGAATTTTTTCATATATTTATTGACCACATTTCTTTTGAGAAATGTCTGTTTAGTTCATTTTCCCATTTATTGATTGAATTATTGTGTGTGTGTGTATGTGTGTAATTTGTTGTTGTTGTTGTTGTTGTTTTGTTGTGGTGCTGGGGATTGAACTTCATGCACACTAGGTAAGGGTTTTACCACTGAGCTATATGCCCAGCCTGTTTTTTGAGTTCTTTATGTATTCTCAGTATTAACCCCTGTCAAAGGAGTAGCTGGCAAAGTTTTTCTCCCATTCTGTAGCCTGTCTTTTCATGCTCTTGCTTCCTTTGCTGTGCAGAAGTCTTTTAATTTGATGTCATCCCACTTATGGTTTTGGAGTTTTATTTCTTGAACTTTAGGGGTCTTATTATGGAAGTCAATGCCTACACTTATTTTGGAGTGTTGATCCTAGGTTTTCTTTTATTATTTGCCAAGTTTCTGATCTAATTCCTACCTCTTTGATGCACTTTGAGTTGACTTTTGTGCAGGGTGATAGATACAGATATAATTTCATTCTTCTACATGTGAATATCCAGTTTTCCCAGCACCATTTCCCAGCACGTTAAAAAGGCTATCTTTTATCCAACCTGTTTTTGGCACCTTTGTCAAGGATCAGATACATGACTGTAACTGTGTGATTTTTTTTCTCTATCTTCTACTCTGTTCCATTGATCTTCATGTTTGTTTTTATGCCCAAACCATGTTATTTTGTTCCTAGAAAAGCTACACAAATCCAAAGTAGATGCTCCATATTCTGAGCTTCAGGTCTACACTCACTTTGCAGAAAAAACAGATGAGCATATGTTGGAGAGCTGTCCCTACCAGTACTAAGTCAAGAGCTGCTCTCTGAGGAGAGCAGACTAGCTGGAGAAGAGAATCATTTTTCCCACTATGAAATTCAAAGTTGTTTCAGGCCATGTCAGAGTGCTACCTGAAATCAGCTCCCATCACTGATCCACCAGATCCCACACATCAGAAAAAGCTGCCTTAACTGAAAAGGTCAACACTTCTGTTTAGATCTTTCCCTAGTCTCTCTAACAAATGCAACCCCTCTGCCACCACAGGTATTTTCACATTTCTGGTATCACAATAATCCCATTTTGCCTCACTGTAGTTATTTATGTATGTGATCCTGGCCCCTTGGCTGATTTTTAGCAACCTGAAAAGCAAATGTTATCAGATTAAATATTGTTTCCATCTCACACTGTGCTCAGCAATCACAACTTGCATGTAACTGGGACTGACTGGCAGACTCCAGCCTGGGCACTTTTCATAGACCAGCTCGTTCACTGAGCTAGCTCCCAATGAGTAGACTGAGCTGGAAATTACTCGGCATTATATAGAAAGCTAGAGAAAATAGGCTAACCTTTCCATCCTTAAAAAACTAGGGATTTAGATCACCAGCATGCAAAGTAACAGCAGGAAGGACATTCCATGTTCTGTGTGGTTGATGGAATTTTAGAATCTCTGACTTGAAGTAAAAACTATCTTACCCCCTCCTTCAGAAATCTATGATACCAGCCATCTGTTCCCATGCTACTACATGCCACTACTTTCCCTTTATTTATAAAAGCATTTAAGATGTTCTATTCGATCAATGAGCATTTCCTATTGACTCCAAAATTAAGACTTTCTTATAAAAGCACTGTATTATTCTAGTGGGAACACTAAAGATAAAATAATCATTAAAAATTCAGCAATAATAATCCTACAGGCAGGGGAACATGATAATTATGAGCATGAGGGCTGAGGTCAGAATCCTGGACCTGCTCCTGGTAAGCTAGATTATCACCGGGGCAAGTTATAACACCTCCCTGTGCCTCAGTTGCCTCTTCTGTATGATGCAGATGATGACAGTACTCACTGTGCTGATACTTCAGTTAATGCATGTCCTTCACACATGACAAGTGTTTAATAAGTGGATTCTAAATAAAGAAGGTATGTTTGAGATCCTGCTTCCCTCTACATCCACTTCTAATTATTACCACATTTCATTAAGAAAAAAGAAAATCATAAAATGCCTCTACTCTGAGAATTCCTGAAACAACAGAAATGTAGTTTTCAAAAAACAAATGAGCTTAGAAAAGCACAAACTCAGATAAAATACAGCATCAGTAGAATTACTTTGAAATTAATTTTATACTTTTTCCAATTCAAAGTCTAAGACTCATAATAGAAATAAAAATTTTAAAAAATATATATTCTTAGCTGTAAATGGACACAATACCTTTACTTTGTTTATTTAGTTTTTTATGTGGTACTGGGGATTGAACCCTCACACATGTTAAGCAAGCACTCTACCACTGAGCCACAACCCCAGCCCAAAATAAACTTTTTAATACTTTGCAAACCTGTGATCATAGATTGTAATGCCAAACTAATTTTTTAAAACACCAAAACATTTTTCAGAGGAAAAAGCACACTAATCTCTTCACACTAAAAATTAACTCATGTATAAATTGAGGTCTCATATATATCATAAATTCAAGTCAGATTAGGAATTCTATATCTCTACAGATAAATAACCAAAATTACAATTTTTATGGACAAAGAATATTTGCCTTTATACATATTATAAATTTCATTTGACTAATTTAAATAATAAAATGTACCAGAAGACACCATTATTCAATTTAGGAGTAAGAGGAAAATATATATTAATATTAACAGGTACTCTATATATTCATCAGTTATAAAACATAATTCACAAGACAATATTGCAAGAAAGATCCTTGTAATGATAAGCTCTATTTCCTGCATTATTTTAATTTTTCCAGACATGTAATATAAACAATACCTCATACTTGTTAAAAAAAAAAAAACTTTAGAGCTGGAAAAGACTTTTCAAAAGATTATCTCAGAAGTGTTTTGCATTTTGCATTATGTTTACAATGTCCAAGTTACAAAATTGTCCAATCTACGACACACAGTTCCAATTAAACTAAAGATGTCATGCAGGTAGACACTATTTCTTGTGATTACTGTGTCCCTCATAGTATGTTTTAAATCACTGCATTTTAAATACTTCAGGAATTAAATCTGTAAGAAACATGATTTTCCTCAGTCAGAAGAGAAACAATGGTAGAACTCTCCCTCTTGCCTCCAAGGATAAATGCCACATATAGAAAGCTAGTGTGTAACAGGATTAGCCTGAAACTCTCTTTAAATAAAGCATTAAAATGAAAACTCAAAGTCGATTGAGGTGGTGCATGCCTGTAATCCTAGCAGCTGTAATCCTTGCTTCCTGAGGCAGGAAGATTGCAAGTTCAAAGCCAGCCTTAACAATTTACTGAAATCCTAAGCAACTTAACAAGACCCTGTCTCAAAATACGAAAATTTTTTTAAAAAGGGCTGGGGATGTGGCTCAGTAGTTAAGCACCCCTGGTGTGGGGAGCCATTCTGACACGTGATTGGGTGACTCCCGTTAAGGGCCTGAGGCACTCTGGCTGTGTCGGAGTTATCCCGACCCTTTCCTGATGAGAGAGCCCATCCGTGTGGGGGTGTGCGTAACCACTGACCCTGGAGACCCAATCACTGACCCTGACCTTGGAGTACAGCCCCCCCTCAACCTTCATTGGATGGAATTCTCCCCTGAATCTCTTGTTTCCCCCAAATAAAAGGCTGATCCCCGGCGTGTTCGCTCTCTCTCTCTCCTGCTAGCCCAGAGTAATCCTCGCTGCCCTGCTGAGCGGCTGGAGGCAGGGAAACAGGGAGACCGAGCCGTCTCGGACCTAGCATTAAAATAAGGTACTGTCTGTGTGTTTTATTTTGATCTCTTCTAACTAACTGAATGCCAGAACCTCATTAATGAAACCACTGCGCAGGCCGCGTGGTAGAATTGGCGCCCAAGAGGGGGGCATTCTGAATTAGTTAGATTGAGTGGGAGCGCGCGCTAAAAAGATTAAGGGAAAAAAATAAAGAGAAAGGAAGATAAGGAAATAGAAATAAAGAAATAAAGAGAAAATAAAGGAAAGTAAGGAATAAAGAATAAAGAAAAGAAAGAGGTGACATTTGGGTCACAAAAGTAATAAAGAGGATAAAGAAAATAGAAATAAGATAAGAGAAAGAAAAAAGTGACATTTGAGTCACAAAAGTACCAAGAAATATTGAAGGAAAGAGACGTTAATTTACTTAAAATGGGAAATTCTACTTCTTCGGATAAGGAAATGTATCTAACTATTTTAGACAGTATAATTAATCAGAAAGGAAAACAGATAAAGAAAACTCAGTTATTACAATTCTTAAAGATTGTAGGTGAATATTGTCCTTGGTTTTGTGACCAAGAGTCTCCAAATTTACTTACTTGGGAGAAATTAGGAAGAAAGTTACAGAGAGTTTGTCTTTCTACTGAAATACCTGGAGGCATAGAGAATATACAGAAAACTTGGACGGCCCTAGAAATTTGTCTCTTTGAATACATGGACCAGAGTCCGTGGCCACCAGAAGAGCTTCTGAGAGGTATTCAAAGAGCCATTAGGTCTATTCAAATGGAAAATCAGCCTGAGGCTAAGTTAATTTCCTTTCCTTTGAGCCGTTTTAAAACAAAAGCGCTAGGAGCTAAAACAAAGGTTAGAAATATGCAAGCTAGCCCGCAGACAGATTATACAGAACAGCATGATAAAGAAGAAACATCTCTAATCTTGGAGAGCCCTCCAGAAGTGGTAACCAATCTTCCTGGAGAGGAAAATACAAAGGAAACTCCTAGCGGGGCTCAGGTTTCTTCTCAGCCACGTGAGTTAAAAACCCAAATTCCAAATGGCGATAGTACAGAGTCTGATAGCAACTCGCAGTCTGAGGAAGAAGAATTAAACATAGAAACTCAGGACTTAGAGAGAAATTTTAATAGATTGCATTTAGCACCACCTGCCCAAGCTTTTAAAATTCAGCCGATACCTGCTAGAAGAACCAAATTTAACAGGTGTGCTAAATTAAAGATGACTTTTCTTACCCCAGTTCAGCAAGGTATTAAGAAGGCTCAAGAAATGGGGGAGGATACTACTGGTTTTCACCTCTTTCCAGTTTTTGAGCAAACTGATGAGCAAAATCAGAGAGTTAGAATTCATGCTGTAATTCCATTTAAAACTATCAAGGAATTAAAAAATGCATGTGAAACGTACGGCCCAAATTCGCCTTTTGTTCAGAGTCTGATAGAAAATATCTGCTCACAACCCCTTCCTCCTAGTGACTGGGTTTTTTTAGCCAGATCTTGTTTGAGCGGGGGAGATTACTTACTTTGGAAAACTTACTGGACTGATTTTTGTAATGAACAGGCAGAAAGAAACAGAAGACAGGGCATAGAAACGCCAGTAACGATGTTTTTAGGGACTGAAGATTTTGCTGATTTAGAAAGACAGTTAAATTATGATTTTGTAGTGTACAATCAAATAACTGATTGTGCAAAACGTGCCTGGAGGCAAATTGTCCCCAAGGACCAGTCCAATTTAGTTCTTACCAAAATCAGACAAGGTGCCAGTGAGACTTATTCAGATTTCGTAGCCCGACTATATCAGGCTGCGAACAGGTCCATCGGAGACCCAGGAGCTAGCGAATTTATTGTTAGACAATTGGCTTTTGAGAACGCAAACAAAATTTGCCAAGATGTTCTCCGCCCCCATCGTAAGAAAGGAACAATTTCTGAATATATTCGCTTGTGTTCTGACTTAGATTCCACTCAGTTGCAAACGGTAGCCTTAGCAACAGTATTAAAGGAAACTTTGGGGCCACAAAATTCAGTTCAGAAGTTCCGCAGCAAGTGTTACGTTTGCGGAAAACCCGGTCATTTCGCCTACGAATGTCGCCAACGCAAATTTAGGTTTAGGGCTCCATCTACTGGCGATAATAGATATTGCAGGACTCGGCGCCACGTGGTTGATTCGGGTGGCGCGGATGAGCCCGCCTTCTCGCCACAAGTATTTCCTCCTAGCGAGGGGACAAAAAACTTCCGTTCGGCCCCTCCCCGGGCCCAGAAACAATATGGGGAGACGTCGCACAGTGTGACGTCACTAGCGGCGCCGACCAGGACAGTCCGCGATTTTTACCGGAACAGAGACATGGATCACAGACAGTTTTCTTAGGACCTTCAGAGACAGTTGAATTAGATCCTGAAACGGGACCAACACAAATCCCTACTGGGATTTTCGGGCCACTTCCTGAAAATACTGTAGGTTTAATTTTGGGGCGTAATAATTTAAAGGGAGCTATTGAAGTAATACCTGGTATGATAGATTCAGAATTTAAAGGACAATTATATGTTACTGTAAGATCCAATTATGCCCTAAGACTCACCCCAAAGGATATTTTTGCTCAATTAATATTATTGCCTTGTGTCTCAGAAAGGCACCTGCCGGCAGATTCAGTTTCTAAACCGCCGGACAGAGTATATTGGTCCCAGTTAGTGCGACAAGAACGCCCTTTATTAAAACTTAGAATTAATAATAAAAATTTCCTAGGAATAATTGACACAGGGGCTGATAGTTCAATATTGTCCAGCCGATTTTGGCCCAGGACATGGCCTCTACATACAGCCTCAGCTAATCTAGAAGGAATAGGAAAAATTTCACAGCCTGCTCAAAGTGCCAACTATCTCCGTTGGGAAGATTCTGATGGGAACAGTGGAATATTTAAGCCTTATGTGTTAGAGTCTTTACCAGCTAATCTATGGGGAAGAGATATTCTAGCCAAAATGGGACTGCTACTAGTCACCCCAAATTCTATAAGGTCAGTTAAAGAAATTAATCAGAGGTATTTTCCTGGAGATGATAGGGAAAACTTTCAGGAAGAATATCTGTTTACAAGCCAGTCTCCACGGCAAGGATTAGTAAATACTTCAGGACAAAATTTTTATTAGGGGCACTGAGTACTTCCCCGATCCTTAAGACAGCTGAAAAAATTACATGGCTCACAGAAGAGCCTATTTGGATTTCTCAGTGGCCCATCTCAGGGGAAAAGCTTAAAATAATTCATAGATTAGTTGAGGAACAACTTCAAGCTGGTCATATTGAGCCAACACTTAGCCCTTGGAATACACCTATTTTTGTTATTAAGAAAAAGTCAAGAAATTGGAGATTATTACAGGATTTAAGGACAATAAACCAGACAATTCGGCCTATGGGATCATTACAGCCAGGACTTCCCTCCCCCACAGCCATTCCTTTAGATTACAGCTTGATGGTAATAAATTTAAAAGACTGTTTTTTCTCTATAAGGTTACATCCTGAAGATTGTGAAAAATTTGCTTTCACTGTCCCAGCAGTTAATTTTAAGGAACCTGTTAAAAGATACTGCTGGAAAGTCCTTCCTCAGGGAATGCGTAATAGCCCTACACTGTGTCAAAAATATGTTGATCAGGCAATAGATCCCATTAGAAATAGCTTCCCTGATGCATACATTATTCATTTTATGGATGATATATTATTGGCCCATGCTAATTCAGAAGTACTTTCAGAAATTTTTACTCAGTTAGAGACCTCACTTACAACTATGGGTTTAAGTATAGCTCCTCAAAAAATTCAAAAGGTATCTCCTTTTCAATATCTAGGTCAGATAATTCAAGGGAGTACAATCCGTCCTCAAAATCTTCAGATAAGAGTTAAGGAGTTACGTACCCTTAATGATTTTCAAAAACTATTAAGAGATATTAACTGGCTGAGACCATCCTTAAAGTTAACTACTTCTGAGTTAAGTCCTTTATTTCAGATATTACAAGGAAATCCTTCTCCAACCTCTCCACGTCAACTAACTTTGGAGGCCAAAGCAGCCTTAAGGAAAGTGGAAATTGCAATTAAAAATGCACAGCTTACTAGAATAGATCCTAAAGAAATACTGTATTTATTAATATTTCCAACTGAACATACCCCAACAGGAGCCATATGGCAAAAATTAGGAGTTATTGAATGGATTTACTTATCTCATTCCCCTCAAAAGACATTAATTCCCTTTCATGATTCTACAGCTCAATTAGTGATTAAGGGTAGAACTAGGATTTTACAATTAATTGGATCTGAGCCTGATATCATAATTATTCCATTTTCTGTTCAACAGACTAATTGGCTTTTTCAAACTTCTAGTTCATGGCAGATAGCTTTTGCAGATTTCCCTGGCCAGATAGATAGCCATTATCCTCGTGATAAGATTGTACAATTTGCATCATTAACATCACTTATTTTTCCAAAGATTGTACTTTCCCATCCAATAGAGGGAGCTTTATCGGTGTTCACAGATGGTTCCAACTCTGGTAAGGCAGGTTTCTTCAGCCGTGTTCATACAGAGGTAATACAAACTTCTTATACTTCAGCTCAAAGGGCAGAACTTCAAGCCCTGATTTTGGCCTTAGATTATTTTTCAAATGAGCCTATTAATATCTATTCTGACAGCTTATATGCAGTCAGAGTTACCAAAAATATTGAAACCTCAGTTATTGGATTTACTTCATCACAGGAGTTATTTGAATTATTTCATAATTTACAAAAGACAGTGCTAATGAGAAAGTACCCATATTTTATTGGACATATCCGAGCACATTCTAGCCTCCCTGGACCTTTGGTTGCAGGTAATGATAATATTGATAAATTAGTAGCTTTTTGTCAACAGATGTCTTCATATGACTGTGCCCTAGCTTCCCATTCCTTGCATCATCAAAATGCTTCTAGCTTACGTGAAAAATTTAGTATTACCAGAGAACAGGCTCGTCAGATTGTAAGCCAATGCCCTAAGTGTGTTATTTACACTCCATCTCTGCCATCAGGGGTAAATCCCCGTGGATTAAAACCAAATCAAATATGGCAAATGGATGTAACTCATATTCCTCAATTTGGTAAGCAATGTTATGTGCATGTCATAGTGGACACTTATTCTAGATTTATTTTTGCCACAGCACGTACTAAGGAAAATACTCAACATGTAATTTCTCATTGCTTAGCAGCCTTTTCTGTTTTAGGGTGTCCTATGCAGATTAAAACAGATAATGCTCCAGCTTATGTAAGCTCTGCTTTTCAACAATTTTGCCAAGAGTTTCAAATTAATCATAAAACAGGAATTCCTTATAACCCCCAAGGTCAAGCCATTGTAGAACGAGCTCATTTATCTATTAAACTTCAATTACAAAAATTAAAAAGGGGGAATAAGATAATGACTCCCCAAAATAGCCTTAATCATGCCTTATTTGTTTTAAATTTTTTAAACTGTGACACAGAAGGTCACACTGCTGCTGAGAGGCAAATGTCTCCCTCGGTGACAGGCCCTTTAGGCAGAGTTCTGTGGAAAGATTTACAGACTGGTCAGTGGAAGGGCCCAGATCCGGTAATATCATGGGGCCGAGGGCATGCTTGTATTTTTCCAGAAGGTGCTTTTCGTCCTATCTGGGTGCCTGAACGTGCTATCAGACATGGAGGAGATAGAACCCAGACTCAAGCGACTGAGGATAGACACGGAGGAGCCACAACCCAGAAGGAGGAGATATCGGAAAAAGATGAAGAAAGACCAGATTGAACCAGCCGAGAAGCTGATTTCGTGGAAAGATGTGAAGAAATTGACAACCCAGGCTTCCCAAATACTTCGACGCCTAGGAAAGAACAGGACACCAGTCTTGATGGTAGCAACAGTAATTGCCCTACTGGGCTGTCAGGTAAAAGGGAATCAAGTAGACACTTATTGGACTTATTTCCCAGATCCACCCCTGGTACACCCAGCTGTGTGGACTGGAGAATCTATTCCAGTATTTACTAATGACTCATTCATGATGGGAGGATTTACAGATACTCATATTACTCCCAATCATGTGACTAGATTTAATTATTCTGGCTACAGTGCCCAATTACCTTTATGTTGGTCACATGATAAACATGCTGGCTGTCTGAAAGTATCATTTGAAGAAAAGACAGCGATTGGTAAACCTAGACTGACAAATAATTCTATTTATGGAGACTTAAAACCTAATACTAGATCAGTAATTAAGATGGGACTTTCCCATAACAAGCCAGTCATTTCTGCAAAACCTCCACCGGTACCCCACTGTCCAAATAGTTCTACAATTGAAATTGGCACCTTTCCAAAATGGATGGATTGTGTAAATACCTTTCCTGTACAACATAAGGTGTCTAAAGCTAGTGGGTATATTTTAGACTGGTCTCCAAAAATTGATAAGAGACAATTACGAAGAAATTCTGCTATGACACCTACAGGATTTGTTAGTAATATTTTGACTTATAGTGAAGGAGGCATTCAAAGAGATATTTGGCGTTTAATTGCTGCCTCAGAATATTTACATTTTACAGATAAACCTTTACCAAAATTTGTTGGCAAGAACTGTAAAGAGGGATCTTGCTATGGCCTAAGAGCCTGTGTCCAATCTCCTTATGTTTTAATTATTGGAAATGTAAAAGTTAGATGGATAGGTGATAGATATTTTGTTACTTGTAATAAGTGCAACCTAACCAATTGTATTTCTAGGTATAATGGAGGAAAAGGAGTGCTGATACTTCATCAGCCCTCTTTTGTTTTATTACCTGCTAATATTTCAGAGCCATGGTATGCTGATGCTGGTTTACAAGTTTTACAGCAAATTCATGCCCAGCTAACAAGACCTAAACGTGCTATTGGAGTCATAATTGTTGGTGTCTTAGCACTGGTCTCATTTATTGCCTCAACCGTCTCTGCATCTCTGACATTGTCTCAGAATATTCAGCATGCAAAATTTCTTAATAATTTAGCTCAAAATACTTCCAAGGCTCTGCGTAATCAAGTAAATATTGATGAAAGGATTGAAACTAAATTAAACGCCTTAGAGGCGACTGTTATTAACATTGGTAATGAACTTTCAGCCTTAAAATTTAAGGAAAGGCTTAAATGCCATGCTAATTATAAGTATGTATGTGTTACAGCTGCCAAGTACAATGCTTCTCTCTGGGATTGGGAGAAAGTTAAAAACCATTTATTAGGCATTTGGCAAAATAGTAATAATAGCTTGGATATTCTGGAACTTCATCACCATATCCAAGACATTCAAAATAATAGAGCTGATTTTTCAGATCCTTCTTCTTTGGCTAACCAAATATTGAAGGAGTTAAATGGATTCAACCCTGGAAATATTCTTAAACACTCCGCTTGGTACATTATTGGATTATTCTCTTTGCTGTTAATTCTCTTTTGTATTGTAACTATAGGATGGCGAGTCCTCCAATCAAGAATCCGGGGACTCCAGAGAGTGAACCGCCGCCTCATTGTTAAGAATAAAAAGGGGGAATATGTGGGGAGCCATTCTGACACGTGATTGGGTGACTCCCGTTAAGGGCCTGAGGCACTCTGGCTGTGTCGGAGTTATCCCGACCCTTTCCTGATGAGAGAGCCCATCCGTGTGGGGGTGTGCGTAACCACTGACCCTGGAGACCCAATCACTGACCCTGACCTTGGAGTACAGCCCCCCCTCAACCTTCATTGGATGGAATTCTCCCCTGAATCTCTTGTTTCCCCCAAATAAAAGGCTGATCCCCGGCGTGTTCGCTCTCTCTCTCTCCTGCTAGCCCAGAGTAATCCTCGCTGCCCTGCTGAGCGGCTGGAGGCAGGGAAACAGGGAGACCGAGCCGTCTCGGACCTAGCATTAAAATAAGGTACTGTCTGTGTGTTTTATTTTGATCTCTTCTAACTAACTGAATGCCAGAACCTCATTAATGAAACCACTGCGCAGGCCGCGTGGTAGACCCTGGGTTCAATCCCTGTTACCAATAAATAAATAAATAAATAAATAAATAAATAAATAAATAAATAAAATTAAAACTCATACTTTTTTACAATAAACATATGAAAACAGAAATTTTAGGCTATCAGTATAGTTTTTTTTTTTTAAGAAATCCCAAACTTTATGTCCTTTAACTTTTACATACATTGAAATGAATCTCAAAGAGGAACATTTTCTTACAAAATTATTATTATCACACTTAACAAAATTACAGAAAATTCTTTGGTATTATCTAATACCCAGTCAATTTTATAATTCTTCTGTTGTCTTAAAAATGTCTTTTTATATTTGGTCTGTTAAAATCAAGATCTTTATATAAGAGACTTCTTGTATTTATTCGTTATGTTTCTTAAGTCTTTTAAACTTTTTTTCAGTATGGGAATTTTCAAACATACACCAAAAAATGGAGAAAAATATGTAAGAAACTCCCACAATACCCATTATCTACCTTCAACAATTTTCAACAAATCAAACAAGTTAGCCAATTTTGTTTTATCTATTCCCTTACATACACACTTTTTAATAACTGAGTAAAATAAATGCAACATAAATTTACCAGCATACTCATCCTTTAGGTATAAATTCAATGGTGGTGATGTGCATTCACAGTTATGCAAAGTGTAAATCCTTACCACTTTCAATTTCCAAAACTTTTTTCCATCCCATACAGAAAGTTTGTCCTGACTGCATTCCTAATTGGCCTCTAGCTCCTGGTAACTCTTTTTCTATTTTCTGTCTCTATGAATTTGCCTATTCTAAGTACCTCATATAACTGGACTAATACAATATTTGTCCTTTTGTTACTGATATATTTCACTTAGAATAATGTCTTCAAGTTTCAGCCACATCAAGCATGTGTCAAAATTTCTTTTTACTGATGGCACACCCACACTTTTAAGTCAGATTCAAGTTTAACTGTCTTAACAAAAATACTTCATAGATGGTGTTGTATGCTTCATATCATATCAAATAATGAGGCGCACCAAGTCTGGGTGTCCCACTGAAAGAATGCTCAGACTAATAGATGGGTTTAGTCATGTACAACATGATCTCTGCATTTGGAAACTTCTTTTCACCCTTCTAATGATTTCATCCACTGAGGGTTTTTACATGAATCTATTATTTCATTAGAGGTTGTGAAAATGGTAATTTTCTAATTCTGTTAAAGTGTCCACATTCATTACTGGAATTCTGTAAGAGGGAATTTGCCCTTATCAGATAGGGTTACTTGATTATTGCAAACTGGTTACATTTAATACAGGATAATTCTTTCTGTTTCTTTGGTGATTTTACAGTGTAAGGGATTAGTGCCTCATGTTTGATGTGTTTTATTTATTTCGTGGAGGAAGAGAGAGAGAGCCCTTTCTGTAGATACATCATTACATACTTCTGAATTTTTACATATTCATTATGTTTCAATCACTCCGATCCTTATGTTTTCTGAGGTTGTCCCTTCTTTAGCTAACTAAAAGGACATGGGTTCCTCCATCCTATTAGTCCAGGCCCTTTTCTCTTTGCTTTCTAGTATTAGCTGTTTCAGACTCATTTTTTGTTTCCTGTCCCAGACCCAGAAGCAACCATTCCTCTGAAGAACTCTGGTTCCTTTTTGGTGAGGAATGAACATGCATCTTTTAAAATTAATTTACTCTTAGCTCATTTACTTGATCATCAACCTCTCAAAACTTACCCATATCAAAATATCAAAATTGTCAACACCATCAATTCACTGAGTGCTTATTATATGCAAAGTACTATTTTAAGTATGAATACCTAGACTAATAAGATTTATTCCTTGCTTTTTAGGAGCTCACCATCTAATGAAAGAAATGGTCATATCACAAGTAAATACAATAAGAGACCAACCTGTGATAAGAATGTGATAGAACTTTGAAGTCCTAAAAAAATCCAGACTCCTTGGCTTTGCATATAGGGTCTTTCATGATCTCATCTCATTTATTCGCTCATTCTATAAAGGCTTATTGAAGCCTACTATGGGCCAGGGACCGAGGTATAGTTCCTTCCCTTAAGGAGCATGCTGTATAATATGGTAGTAAATAACCAAATAAGCAATCATAACACAGAGTGGTAAAGGTTTTTGGAGAAAAGAAGAGATAAACTAAGACTTGATGTATTGAAGTTATTCACAAAGGGGAAGAAGAGATGAGAGTAGGGTTCCAGAAGAGGGACTGTCATGTTAAGCCCCCAGAGAAGAGAACAGAATTTTCTGAGAACTATGAGAAGTTCATTTGGACCAGAAACTTAGTGCAAAAAAAGTGGGGTACACAACAGCTGAGGATGGAAAAATAAAGAGACATTATAAACATCTTTATAATCTTGAGTTTAGAGTTTCACCTAAGGGCAATGGGGAGCCCTTCAAAGACTTTGTGGAATGAATTAGTTACATGAACAGTTTTGTGCTTCAGAGGGAAAACAAAGGCCAGCCAGGAAAGTACTGTTGAAGCCCAGAACAGTGATAATCGAAGTAGAGGTACAAATATGATAGTCACCCACATGTACAATATAGTTAGGAGAGTGAGGAAGACAGAAAAAAATCCCCATGTAGTTCTATCATATATCACTCCTTACCTGTATGGCTTTTGACTTCTAAGCTCACTAGCATACAAGGGATCTTGTAAAAGAGTAGCTTTCTAAAAGAGAAAAAAAGTGGAAATTGTTAGAATTTTTGTTTACTGAAAACCAATTTCCCCTACTGTTAGACAATATCATGGATCTACTCCTTAATCCCTTCTATTATTTGTTTATATCATTCATTCCAGTATTTTATAAACCACAGGGAATTTTTTCATTATCTAATTTTTTAAAAAGTTTTAAATCTTACATTTTTTCAATATAAAATGTTATCAAATTCAAACAGAATATAAACACATAAAGATGAAAGTTCTGTTTCTCCTTACCCCTTCCATTCTATTCAAAGTAACTATAATTGGTTTGATTTGTTCTTTCAGATGTATTGAATACTATAAATGCTATAAATGTTAAATATTATAAATGTTATAATATATGTATCTATACATATATTATATGCATTTATAGTATTCATGTATTATGACATGTTTTAATAAGGCAGATTTAATCCTAGCTCAATTGTATCACATGTATTAATCTGAGACCTAATTTTTAAATCACTTAATATATAATGGACAGTTTTTCATGTCTGTATATATAATTTTTAATGATTACCTAGTATTCCATAGCATAGATATACAATATTTATCTGAACTGTTCCCTTATTGAAATGGCTAACACTTTTATATTTTATTAACTATTCCCCTATTGTAAAATTAATGGAGTTGATTTTTTCTTAAAGCTTTAGTGTTAACATTTCCTATTTATTCTCAGTCCTCAAAACAAACATATAGTGTTTAGCAAGTTCTCTAAGTAATCTTTTCTCTGTATTGAGGCTTTAGAGACAGGTCAGAAGGAATTCTGAGCCAAGCCCAGGCGCGGTGGCACACAACTGTAATCCCAGAGGCTTGAGAGGCTGAGGTAGGATTGGGCATTCAAAGTTAACCTCAGCAACTTAGTGAGGCCCTAAGAAACTTAGTGAGACCCTGTCTTTAAAAGGTTAAAAAGGGGGGGGGGGGGCTGGGGATGTGGCTCAAGCGGTGGCGCGCTGGCCTGGCATGCGTGCGGCCTGGGTTCGATCCTCAGCACCACATACCAACAAAGATGTTGTGTCCGCCGAGAACTAAAAAATAAATATTAAAAAAAAAATTCTCTCTCTCTCTCTCTTTAAAAAAAAAAAAAAAACTTAAGACATTTGCTACATTTGCTTATCAGCTCTCTGTCATTATCACAAAATAAACTTATAAGGATAAAAGGTTTATTTTAAAAAAAAAAAAGGGGGTGGTGAGGGCAAGGGGTGATGTGGCTCGTGGTAAAATGCCCCCAATCCCCCAAATAAGAAAAGCGAGGGGCTGGGGATGTGGCTCAAGCAGTAGCACGCTCGCCTGGCATGCGTGCGGCCCGGGTTCGATCCTCAGCACCACATACCAACAAAGATGTTGTGTCCGCCGAGAACTAAAAAATAAATATTAAAAATTCTCTCTCTCTCTCTATCTCTCTCTCTCTCTCTCTCCCTCTCCTCTCTCACTCTCTCTTTAAAAAAAAAAAAAAAAAAAAAAGCGAAATTCTGAAATGTTGCCGATTTGCAATTCCAAACATGCTTACCTATGTCTTAATAGTAGAGCAGGGTGGTGAATGGTGGTCTAGTTTTTATTACTGTTTTCATCATTATTCTGTTTTAAAAAGAAACTAAAACCAGGCTTGGTTTTAGTTTCTTTTTAAAATTGCCTATAATTACAGCTACTCAGGGGAACAGAGGCAGATGAATCTCAAGTTTGCAGGAGGATCTCAAGTTCAAAGCCAGGATGGGCAACTTAGTAAGACCCTGTCTCAAAATAAAAAATAAAAAGGTCTGGGGATGGGCTGGGGATGTGGCTCAAGCGGTAGCGTGCTCGCCTGGCATGCGTGCGGCCTGGGTTGATCCTCAGCACCACATACAAACAACCATGTTGTGTCCGCCGATAACTAAAAAATAAATATTAAAAAAAAAAAATTCTCTCTCTCTCTCTCCCTCTATCGCTCTCTCTTTAAAAAAAAAAAAAAAAAAGGTCTGGGGATGGGCTGGGGTTGTGGCTCAGTGGTAGAGTGCTTGCTTAGCATGTATGAAGCACTGGGTTTGATTCTCAGCACTGCATATAAATAAATGAATAAAATAAAGGTTCATCAACATCTAAAAAAATATTTTAAAAAAAAAGATCTGGGGATGTAACTCAGTGGTAAAGTGCCCCTTGGTTCAATTCCTACTATCAAAAACAAAATCTTTCCCTTTACTCCATTCTAAATGTTGATGTTTGCCTTAAATCTAGAATTTAATATGGAGTATGGCTTCATCATTTAGCCTTCTAGCAGCTATCTTCACAACATATAAAGGGCAAAGAATTACTGCCACAGTCTGGGCACAATTCACAAGCCACTTGTCAAGCAGAAACGAACTTTATTTTTAGAACACACACCACACCACACAGCTCTTCAGGAATTCCCTCAGAGCCCAACTGCCACCACCAGCTTCCCACAAACCTCTCCACCTCCCCCACTCCTCCTGCTCTTGAGGCCGATTGGCTGGGTCATGTGGGCGGAGCCAAAAAAGTCCCCCAATGAGCAGCTCCATAGTCTGAAAAGGCGGGGAAACAGCCCAATGAGCATCACCACAGAGGAGCCAATCAGTTGGCAGCTAGAAGTTTGCTGGCAGCTGGAAGTTTGCTGGGGCCCCTTGGGCTGTGGCTCTCAACAAATTACCATATTTCATCTTTACAGAATTAGAGATGCTAAAGGACCCAGAAGTAATTATTATTGGTAAAAGTTACAAATAAAATGGACTATTGATGGAGACCTAACTCTTTGGACACCCTTAAAACCAGGATGAGTACTGCTAATTTCTAATTGGATGACTTAGACTAATTCTGTGAAAGAGTATATAGTTAAAATGTCTACCTACTTCAACATGATAGATCATTCAGGATCTCAAGGCACAAGAGATCAGTTACCTCAGAAAAGCCTGGCTGGTTTAAATGATCTTTCCCCAAATTTCCTAAAACTTATGAAAACATCACCAAGACTAACCAAAGGTGACCAATCTGAGGAGAGAATTCAACAGGGTCATTTTATATTGTTTCTATTGAATTATTATCTTAATGTTACTAGGATAAATATTTCATAATTTATATGCAAAATATTTGCTTATTCATTTTTCATCTTTCAAGGGATAGGATGTTATTTTTAATGATACTAAATACCAACTCATAAAAATAATACTCCTCCAACCAAATTGAGTTTGTTGGTCATTTTTAAAAAAAAATCCAATTATCTGAGTTCAAATCTCAGCTCCACACTAGCTATGTGACCTTGCACATACTTAATTTATTTGTGCCTCAATTTCCTCACCTATAACTTGGGAATAACATCCTACCTCATAGGGTCATTGTGTAGACTAAACAGGTTAATATCTGTTTTTAAACAAACATATAGAAGACCATTGTTTCACACAGGGCTCCTGCTCAAGACCCAACCGATCTTGGAATCACTCCTGCCAAATGCTGTATACTCAAATTGAAACTTTAAGGTACAGACAGATCCTAAAACATAGTCTGTCTGAAAACAGGATGATTCTAGTTTACCTGTCAATGTAACAAGAAAATTCCCTCTATTTTAACCTTACAAAAAAATGAATCTGAAGTAACCTGATATTAATCATTTTTCCCTGTTGTTCTGTTTCCTCTTTCCCATCTTACAGAACTCACTGTTCTGCTATTGCCCAGAGGAAACTCTCATAATATTTTGTAAAATGGAGGCTTCCCCCAATTCATTAATTGCTAATAAAAATCTATAGGATCCATAACCAAACTTGTAACTCTGCCTTTGAAACAATAAATCATCAGAACAGAGCCTACTAGATAACAATACATGTTAGTAATTCTTACTGCATTGATTATTGGAAGGGTTATACATAGCTTTATAGGTATGAATTGGTCAGACTTGCCCCACCTGTGCCTCTGCTAGAGAGTTAAAAAGTAGTATTGAAACCAGAAGTTAGTCAATTCAGGGAAGCATGAACAGTTGTTTTAAAATATTTATTCAGATTTTTTTAAAAAGTCAATCAAGTTTTGGTTTTTCTATTAGAATACAGAGTTCTTTTAATAGGCCAGGGTTTTCCTCTATTTGTGACTGGGTTACATTTTTAATTTGGACAAAGCTGTTTAAAAATTTAGGGGAGAATTTTAAATATTTGTAGTCTTCTGAATCTTGCTATGAGGGAAAAAAACTAGTTATCTTGCAGTTTTTCACAATTTTTAGTCTCTTATAAAACCCTTGCTTCGTAGTTTTTTTCTGAATAAAACAGATTTTTATATTTATTAATATTGTAAAGGAAGATCAATAATAAATATTATCACTGAAGATAACTTAAAGGTATCACATTTTTTAAATAAGTTACTTGTTTTCTTAAACTAATCCAGATGTTTAAAAAAGAGCCCTGGGCTGGGATTGTGGCTCAGAGGTAGAGCGCTCGCCTATCGATTCTCAGCACCACATAAAAATAAAGGCATTGTGTTGTGTCCATCTACAAAAAAAAAAAAAAAAAAAAAAAAAAAAAAAAAAAAGATTCTCTCTCTCTCTCTTAAAACAAAAAATAAAAATAAAAGAGCCCTAAGTGGGAGTTCTGGTTCTTCTCCTAAAGTTACTTTATAATCTTGAGTAAATCACTTAAAAGTTTTGTGCTTCATTTTCCTGGTTTATAAAACAAGACTTAGACTAATGATTTCTAGATAAAATTATTTGATTCTATAACAATGATACCTATTTTCAAGAATGCAGAAAATAAATACAGAAACACAGTGACAGTATTAAATTTTATCTAAGGTTTGTGTCACCCCAACTAATTGCAAAAGGCTACCTGGTGAGACTCACTGATGACTGTCTCACTTACCTACATCTACAAAATCCCAGGTTCTCCATTTTTGTAAGTCTTTCCTCATCAATGAGCATTTCTCCCTCTGCAACAGCCTGAATAAAATTATCCCCTTCATTGTCCAGTGCAGTTTTTGAGGTGGTGGGGGCCGAACCCAGAGAAGCCCTACCATTGAGCTACCTTTAAGTTGCTCAGGCTGGCCTTGAATTTGCAATCTCCTGACTCAGCCTTTCAAGTCACTGGGATTACAGATGTGCAACACCACACCTGGCTTGTCCAGTGTATCTGTCTTTCACAATATTATTAAAGTCTAGGGTAAACTTCCAAAATAGGGAGGTAGAGCCAGGAAGGCATGTTTATGGAAAGAGAGAGAGAGAGGAAAAAAGAGAGAGAGAGGAAGAGAGAGAGAGGAAGGAAGGAAGGAAGGAAGGAAGGAAGGGAGGAAGGAAGGGAGGGAGGGAGGGAGGGAGGGAGGGAGGGAGGGAAGGAGGGGAAGGGGAGAGAAGGAAAGGAAAGAAAGAAGGGAGGGAGGGAGGGAGGGGAAAGGAAAGGAGGGAGGGAGATTAGAGGTCAAAGTTATCTTATGAGAACACTTACTATGATGTAATTGTTCCATGAACTTTTCAAGTGCAGAAATATTGATGAGGTTGTGGAAATAACATACAAATGAAGTTCCAACTCCTTTTTCTCTAGATTTGAATTGCTCTGTAAAGGGGAACCTAGAAGGGAATTTTCTGAATGAAACTCATTTGTGTTCCTATGGCACTTGAAAAGGAATTCACTTGAAGAGTCTTTGTGATCCAGAAGTCCCTGGGGTTCTTTTGGGTTCTTTGTGCAAGATGTCAAGTCAACAGCCTTGCCAGTAGCTGGTGTGGACAGACAGCTCCCCCTGGGGGGCACAGGTAAGGGTCGAAAGGCATCTTGGCCATGAAGGGACAGCTTCTTGGGGTCTGAAGGTGAACACAGAGTTGAGTCCTTGGATGGTGTGCTGCTCTCTTGGTGGTACCTGTGGGTAGAATTTAGTGTTAAATATAACAGTTAGAATTAATTAACACTTAGGATATAAATATAACATTTAGAATAATTAACACTAAGGAAGAAAAAGAACCTGATGGGCAATTGCAACTAAGATTGGGAAAGCAAGTGTTTTGGCATAAATGGAATGCTTGGTAAAAGGAGGAAGTGATTTGACCTGACTTGCTATTACCCACGGACTACAAGAAATACCGCACGGCAATCCTTGAGCAGACTTTCCTGTTTACGGAAACTGCGCTCCACCCAATGTCATATCAAGAAGCACTTTTTATATTGAAAGCACTGTGCCTGCCCTTTGTGGAGCCCCAATAATTTCACTGAAAGGACCTTTTCATTCTGGTTTTTAACCTTATTGTCATTTTGTTGTCCATTCTGAACATCCTATAAGAAAAAAAACTACTCAAATAGAGATACAAAGACTTTTTAATGCCGATTTCTTTAATTCACATACTCTTCTGATTTTCCCAGGATCACCCCAGTAGGATCCGCCCTTCTTTCGGCATCAGTGTTGGATCCCATCCCTTCAGGTTCTTCATTCTCTCTACCACGACCTTCTCCTACCATGTAACACAAAGAAACTGGAGAAGACAGAGTTGCATTCCAACCCTGGCTCTGCCACCCAGTGGTTCTGTGTCCTCTGGTAAAGTTTAAGGGAGGCCATGGTTTTAGACTAGCCTCCTACATGCTGAGTGTCACATACTCAAACTCAACCTGATTCAGCACGAAGAGGAAGTCCCCTCTACTTTGACCCTCTTTGTTCTCTGTTTCTACTTTCTTAGTCCTTTTCTGCCTATAAAGCCAACCTCCTCCTCTGCTCAGCTCAGCAGAATACTCATTCTACTTTCTAGGATGAGGTGCTGAATGACTATAGAATCACAAATAGATTTGTGATTAGATCTTTAAACTGAAATTTTGGTAATTGTCTTTGACCCCATAATTGACTTAAGCCTCAATTTCCTGATTTTAAAATAGGAAAAATAGCACCAATCCCCTAGGGCTTCTGTGAGGATTTAATAAGAAAATACACTTAATGCATTTGTAACACTAGAAACAACAAGTGCTAGCTGTTAATATTACCCTATATTGTCTTTAGTTGATGGCTTATCTTTTTATATTAAAGTATCTACATCTCCCATAAGATTGGAACCTCATGAAAGGGGAAAGCCACTTTCTTTTTATTAGTTTTTAATTCATTCATTAGTTCTAAAATTCACTGTCTGTATAGTGCTCTTGACTGAGCTCATTTCCAATCTGAGCTCTCTTCCCCACTGACACTGCATGTGCACACACATGACCATGCACACATGTACACACACACACACACACACACACACACACACACATAGTAGTCATTCCAGGTCTCCCATACATCCCCCTATAACCACTCCTTGCCAAACTTAAGAATATGTATATGGCACTATGGCCGGGCACAGTGGCACATGCTTGTGATCCCACCAGCTTGGGAGGCTAAGGCAGGAGGATGGAGAGTTCGAAAATCTCGGCAAAAGAGAGGCACTAAGCAACTCAGTGAGATCCTGTCTCTAAATAAAATACAAAATAGGTCTGGGATATAGCTCAGTGGTTGAGTGCCCCTAAGTTCAATCCCTGGTACTGCCCTCCCAAAAAAGGTATATGGCACTATGGAAATAACCTAGGTGCTCTTCAACAGTTGAATGGATTATAAAAGACATGTGATATAATACACACACACACACACACACACACACACACACATATATATATATATATATATATATATATATATATATAATACATATATAAGATGTATATAATGGAATATTACTCAGCCTTAAAGAAGAATGAGATTATAGCATTTGTTGATATCTGGATGGAGCTGGAGAATATCACACTAAGTGAAATAAGCCAACCCAAAAAAAACCAAAGGGCGATTGTTTTATCTGATATGTGGATGCTAATTCACAATAACAGGGTAGGGCTAAGGAAAATTAGAGTTACTTTAGATTAGGTAAAGGGGAGTGAAGCAAGGGGAGAGGGTATGGGAGTAGAAAGGATAGTAGAATGAATCAGACATTACCCCCCTATGTACATATATAACCATATGACTGGTGGGATTCTACATTATGTACAACCAGAAGAATGAGAAATTATGCTCCATTTATATATGATGTATCAAAGTGCATTCTACTGTCATATATAACAAATTAGTACAAATTTTTAAAGATTTTTTTAAAAAATAATATGTATGGCATTGTGTTCCCATAATAGGGTCTGGAAGGAAGAGTTGGGTGCTCATACTCTTCTTGCCCTGCAGAATGGGACATGGCATAACCAGATTTTAATTACACAATGGACAAATTACTGTACATGGTATACACATTTTAATTACACAATGGACAAATTACTGTACATGATATACACAAACCCTAAATGCTGTTCAATAAGTGTCTTGCATGACCCTATTTTCTTCATAGGATTCTAATATTAGATAACAGTATTATTTAAGTGTCTAAGAATATAAGATGCTCACACTATAATTTTTTGGGGGGGGCATTAGGGATTGAAGTCAGGGGCACTTGGCCACTGAGCCACATCCCCAGCCCTATTTTGTATTTTATTTAGAGACAGGGTCTCACTGAGTTACCTAGCGCCTCGCCATTGCTGAGGCTGTATTCAAACTTGCGATTCTCCTCAGCCTCCCAAAGCTGCTAGGATTACAGGCATGCGCCCAATGTGCCAGGCCACATTATGATTTTTGAATAAATGAACATTAGAGATTGAGAGCTCATGTCCCTCCTCCCACCACCAAATTAATATGCTGAAAATTAACCTTCACTGTGATAATATTTGCAGGTGGAGTCTTTGGGAAGTAATTGTGAAAGTAAATCCCTCACAAACGGGATTAATGCCTTTATAAGAGAGACTCCAGAGACCTCTTTAAGCTCCTTTCCATCATGTGATGGCACCCTTGTCTCTGATCTCTAGCTTCTGCAACTGTGAAAAATGAATTTCTGATGTTTATAAGCCACTCCATCTATGGCACTTGTTATAGCAGCACAAACTGACTAAGATAACAACTATATTTAGCTTAGAAAAGAATGAACTATACATATTTCATATCTCTTTATAGTAATAAATTTTCTTCCTTCCTCCCCCCCCCTTCTTTCGCAGTGAGGGGATTGTACTTAGAGCCTTGAGCATTCTAGGCAAGCAGTCTACCAGAGAGCTATACTCCCAGTCCTAGTGATATACTTCCTGGTTTTAACTTGGTAAAATTTATAAACTGCTTAATTAACTCTTGTGATCTACAAAGTAAGAATTACCTTAAAAATAAGAGGATTTGAAAAATGCTGCAGTATATCTGAATGCTCTGTATATTTATTTATTTTTTAAGAGTAGGATTTATCCAAGTGAGAAGAAATGACACAGAGCTCTCATAAGGTGAGAGGAGACCTGAGAGGGGTTGCCCTAAATCTTATTTTCAACAAATATTTAGATAACTTTTTAATGTGCCAAATATAACTAATCTGATGCATTTTATAATTTCAGGTAAAGTCACACTTAAGTCAGTTTTAAAAATTGAATGCTATCACTTACTAATCTATATTTTGAGATGTTTCAGCTTTATTTCTGATTAATTTAGTCTCGATTAAATTTGGCTATTATTCCTAATCATTTTGAAGTTTTCCTATACCGAATACATGAGAATGTTTGGTAATCACTTAAATTATATAAATTATATAAAGGAGATTACTATTTAAAATAATCTTAGTTAAATCCCATTTGTGAATTCAATAAACCTGTAATACAAAATAAAACAATTCCTTCTAGAATCAAATCTTAAAATTCAGGCAGCAACCATTTTTAAATTAATAATAACATATATATGGCAGTTACGAAGTCGTCTGAGTCAATTTCTCTTAGGTAATACCAGAGATACTGTAAATACTCAATGCTCTGTGCACAGCATTGAGCTCCAAAGTGGTGTTTAAAATAACTGCTGTGAACATGATCCCAAGTAAGCAAACACTATCTAACTGCTTGGAGAAATACTTGGCAATGATTCCACCAAAAAGCCTGGTCCCCACACTAAATGATTATTGATCCCTCATACAGTGTACATAGCACACTGACTACCCTGATATCATGGAAATGTGATATAAAGAAAAGAAAGAAAATCCCCATTCTTGTCCAGGGTATTTGCAATTACTAGGAATAATTCAAAAAAAGAAAAAGAACTGGGCTGCCGGCTGGCCGCACCCCAGGGGTGCAGGCCCTAATGGCCCGCGGTGCTCAAGGAGTGATCATCTCTTAAGCCGACTTCTTTTTACTCCCTGATCCCTTGTGCCACAGACACAGCCCGCTTCCTCAAGTCCTATCTCTGGCGCAAGGAGACCTCGGTGTCGTAGAGCACCTCTGAGGGCGTGGCCAGAGAAAAGTCCACCATACATTTTCTCTCCAATTCCATTCCTTGGGCATGCTATAGCATTTGGGAAAAGTCCAATTGAATTCCTAGAAAATGCATATGAGAAGTATGGACCTGTATTTAGTTTTACCATGGTGGGCAAGACGTTTACTTACCTTTTGGGGAGTGATGCTGCTGCACTGTTTTTTAATAGTAAAAATGAAGACCTGAATGCTGAGGATGTCTATAGCCGTCTGACAACACCTGTGTTTGGAAAGGGAGTTGGATATGATGTGCCTAATGCAGTCTTCTTGGAGCAGAAGAAAATGTTAGAGTGGCCTTAACATAGCCCACTTTAAACAGTGTGTTTCTATAATTGAAAAAGAAACAAAGGAATACTTTCAGAGTTGGGGAGAAAGTGGAGAAAAAAATGTATTTGAAGCTCTTTCTGAGCTCATAATTTTAACAGCCAGTCATTGTTTACACGGAAAGGAAATCAGAAGTCAACTGAATGAGAAGGTGGCACAGCTGTATGCAGATTTGGATGGAGGTTTTAGTCATGCAGCCTGGCTGTTGCCAGGTTGGCTGCCCCTGCCTAGTTTCAGACGCAGAGACAGAGCTCATCGAGAGATCAAGAATATTTTCTATAAGGCAATCCAAAAACGCAGGCAGTCAGAGGAAAAAAATGATGACATTCTCCAAACTCTACTAGATTCTTCATACAAGGATGGGCGTCCTTTGACAGATGAAGAAATAGCAGGGATGCTGATTGGACTCCTCTTGGCAGGGCAGCATACGTCTTCAACTACCAGTGCCTGGATGGGCTTCTTTTTGGCCAGAGATAAAACACTTCAAGAAAAATGTTATTTAGAACAGCGTACAGTCTTCGGGGAGGATCTTCCTCCTTTAACTTAAGATCAGCTCAAGGATCTAAATTTACTTGATCGCTGCATAAAAGAAACATTAAGACTTAGACCTCCTATAATGACCATGATGAGAATGGCCAAAACTCCTCAGACTGTGGCAGGGTATACCATTCGTCCAGGACATCAGGTGTGTGTTTCTCCTACTGTCAATCAAAGACTTAAAGACTCATGGGTTGAACGTCTGGACTTCAATCCTGATCGCTATTTACAGGATAACCCAGCATCAGGAGAGAAGTTTGCCTATGTGCCATTTGGAGCTGGACACCATCGTTGTATTGGGGAAAATTTCGCTTATGTTCAAATCAAGACGATTTGGTCCACTATGCTTCGTCTATATGAATTTGATCTCATTAATGGATATTTTCCCACTGTGAATTATACAACTATGATTCATACGCCTGAAAACCCAGTTATTCGTTACAAACGAAGATCAAAATGAAAAAGGCTGCAAGGAACTAACGTGATATATTATTGTAACTGCGAAAACATTTGAAGAAAATGAAGTTTACAAAACAGCTCTCATAGTATACTGTTTGTGTAATTCTAAAAGCCAGTTTAATTTATGATTTTAATATTTTATTAACTGAATGATTCTATCAAATCTAATGGCATTTGAAACATTTTATAATAGTTTTGATACTTACTACATGTGCTTTGAGGAAGCCAAAGTTTATTAGTAAAAATAATTGTTTTGGGGGATCTATGTAACTAGCAGACTCCAAAATAGTACAGTTTCCAGGTACTAATTTTAAAAGCTATAGACAAATAAGGTCAGGAATTTCAAATCTGGGACTAGTTATACAAGACAAAGAAAGCCCAGGGAAA
Source organism: Spermophilus citellus (assembly GCF_964194105.1). Taxonomy (NCBI): domain Eukaryota; kingdom Metazoa; phylum Chordata; class Mammalia; order Rodentia; family Sciuridae; genus Spermophilus; species Spermophilus citellus. Next base: position 84,400,113 of record NC_138197.1, read on the forward strand.
TATTTGGAAAGTCTTAGTTATTCATTTATCTGGCAAGTTTTTGTGTGTAAGGATGGAAAAGTAGGGAATAAACTCACAGTTATAGCCTGGGATAAAAGAGACTATTATTAATAAGTTTTGGTATGATGATATTGAGCAGTGATAGAGATAAGTTATAGAAAAATATATCCTTTTTAAGTTTGAACTGGAAGCACTATTGGAAGTTGAGAGAGATGTAGGACCATGCTTTGGTAATCATTTCTGAAAAATAATAAATACTAAAAAAATTACCCATGTGTCTTCATATACTAAATATTACTTACGTCTCCATCTGATAAATAGGTGTCCTGTTCCACAAGGTCACATCTATGTGCAAGTCCAAAATCAAGTCTGTAGGAGATATAATTTTCGTTTTCTTCTTTGGCTCAGTGTTATTCCCTGCCTCCTCCAAAATCCATTTATGGATGTTTCTATTACTAGTTCCATTCATTCAAGTAAATAAACTTTTTAAAAGTACAGGATATGAGATCAGGGAACTGTGGCTTTAAGATAAGGTAATATGAAGCAGCTTCTTGGTATTATTGGTCATATTCTATGAAGCCCTATGTTCAGTAATAAACCTAACTCAAATTATAACTGGGGGCCTAATTATAATGAGATACCTGTAATTTGATCACATAATTTGCTTGTACTAGATGAAGCCAAAATATTTTCCCTTATGTATATTACAGTTCTGTTTAAGAGGCTGGAAGACTTGTGTTAAATTCTAATTGTTTAGAACAAATCTCTGCTGTTAAAAAGTTTTTCACATTAAAATTCTCCTTGAGAAAAATTAAAAAAAAAAAGAAAAAGAACTTATGGTTATCAAAAAAGAAACGGAGATGAAGTATCAATCTTTTTTCTTGTTCATGTTATTGTTCCCACTGTTATTTATTTCATTGATTTCTGCCCTATGTTATTTTTTCATGCTTTTTAAAGTTTGCTCAGCTAACACAGAATTTGTTTACAGTGAAGCCTTGGTAAAGAGGAAAGTAGCTGAGTTAGAAAAACGTCTGGCCTTCAGAACAGCACTTTGCCATCTGTTAGTGGAGGAAACAGCTGATACTTGTGCTACTTACGAAGTCTGATATCTTAGGGTCAGCCTGACTGGCTGTGCTCTAATGTGCTCTGGCAGAAAGCCAGACAGCAGGAACCAAGGCCACCTGACTTGGTGTGGGGGGAGGAGATCAGATGTGCTAATCAATGTTCACTCAAGGGTCCTCTGTGGTGTGTGGTGTACAGCACACACTAAGCACAGGGATCAGCTTGCCATGTATTTCCACTAGTCACTGTTGAACACTGTGTAATGCCTACTGCACTGATTTGGTACAAGGGACATAATAAGAAAAAAGAGGGTTTTTTTCATTTTTGTTTTTGGAATGTTCAAGTTACTCTGCCTCTGGAGCTAAGACCTAAGTACAGGAGACAGGATGCTTTGTTTGTCTGGGAAAGACAAAACACTCATATCCAAAGTAAACACTGAAAGAATCATCTATAAGAAACTTATAGCTGGGCACGGTGTAGCACACCCAAAATCCCAGCAGCTCGGGAGGCTGTGGCAGGAGGATCAAAAGTTCAAAGCCGGCCTCAGCAAACCAAGGCACTAAGCAACTCAGTGAGACCCGGTCTCTAAATAAAATGCAAAATAGGGCTGGGGATGTGGCTCAGTGGTTGAGTGCCCCTGAGTTCAATCCCCAGTACGAAAGAAAGAAAGAAAGAAAGAAAGAAAGAAAGAAAGAAAGAAAGAAAGAAAGAGGAAGGAAGGAAGGAAGGAAGGAACTTATATTGCTGTTACTACATCACATGAAATCATTTGTCATATGGCCTATCTTTCTGAATTTAGAGATTATATCTGGGATTGTCGGCCTTAAAATGTAAGCTACATGATGTATATAAAATTCACACACAATTTCAACTAATAGCTATCACACAGAACTTGCCCACATGGCCATCTCCACTAACAAGGATGTCTAGGAAGGCAAATGCTTTAAACTGAGCACATTACCATCCCAACCAAACTGAGATTCAGTTAATAAAGAATTGGAGAATTTGTTTATTCTTTTCTCTCTGCCCCCTAGCTTTAGGGAATTCTTAAGAAAAACAAGATACACCTCTCCTAAAAAAACAATTTTGATGAAAAACCTGCTTGTGTTTTCTTTTGTAAAATCCATATGAATACATGGAGCTATCCACTGATGGAGAGCTACCCTGAAGAGAGACCTAAATATCTTATTATCAGAGATCACAAGTCTGTTATCTATCCCTTAGGTGTTTAGAGGCCTGCTGTTTATTATTACCTTGAAAAGTAATCATATTAATGTAGGTCTCATGTCCCAGGATAACAGCATCCTCCTTATGACCTGCAGCTTCTCATAATTAGGTCTAAAGCTTTACACCTCAGAGGTGTTTCAAAGCTCTGCACATGGTAGCATCCTTTAGTCCTCTAATTAGTATTTTCTATCTCGACCTGCCCTTTGCTTAGACTTCTGATTCAGATGTTTAATTGTGGAGATGACAGTGCTAGGAAACTAAAGGCTAGCAGACCCAGCTCCCTCCCCACCTGCTTTACTTGGCAACTACTCCTCCACTCCACACATGGGGTACACAGAAGCTGCCATGTTTTTAAAGACCCTGATATCTTTTCTGTGGGGGATATTTTTAAACAGTGAGTCATTTATTCAATCTGGATAGTCAGAAACCTCTTCCAGGATTTTAAAATTTTGAGAAATAAAAATATGTGAGTTGGCCTATGTCTAATAGTGGGAGCTGCGGAGAACTTAAGACAGGTAGTTACTTACTTGTCTGACCCATGGAGGACAAGAGATTCAGTGAGAGAAAATGAAGCTGACACACAAACATTAGAGGAGGAGACAGAGACAGAGAGCTCTGTGCTTTCAGCACCTAGTTCCAGCTGTGCCTAATGCAGTTTCATTCTTACCATTCCTACATCACCATGGTTTGGTTTCTAAACTTTGCTGATTTTATCACCATTGTTCATCTAAAATTGAACATAAAGCCCAATAATTAGAATATGTCAGATTAGATAAATAGGCCTCCATGTATATCTATTTCCCTATTTATCTATATATCAGTCATCCACTATTGAATGTTGAATCACAGAAGTTGCCCCAGTAATTCCAATAAATTCCTCTTTTTAAAAAAAATTTTTATTTATTCTACTTTGTTGTACATGACAGCAAAATGTACTTCAATTCATCGTATACAAATGGAATGCAATATTTCAATTCTCTGGTTGTACATGGTGTAGAGACGCACCATTCATGCAGGCATACAAGTAGGTAGGGTAATGATGCAAATTCCTCTTTTAACCCAAGCTAGGTTTCTGACAATTTTAACAGAGTTCTAACTTCCATGATAACCTAAAACAACTATTACAACCATTAGAAACCATTTATTTTTCTAAAGTGGAGAAAAACAATGAGACTCAGTATCAGTGTTCTAGAAAATTTGGGAACCATATGTCAAAATATTCAGTGAAAACTATAGAGTCCAGAAGCACATGGATGGCTGTCACTGGAATTGCCTTTCCCTTAACTCTCCCAGTCATGAAGGCCATGCTCAGAATTTCACGTAGTGCCCTGCTACTAGACAGAGCCCTCTTCCAGAAGCTCAGAAATCACAACCTTTAGGACAACAGTAAAAATACATCAACATGTACTTCAAAACATGATTCATTATTACATGGATTTAGACCAGATCACATTCCTACAAGTCCATATAAGGTAAGCCAGGTTAGATTGTAAAGAACATGATCATTCATTCATTAAGTACCTATTATGTCCCAGGCACTACGTCAACACCAGGAATGTTTCAGTGAACAACAGTATATAAGTTCCTGTTTTCATGGAGCTTACATTCTAGTGGGATGATAGACAACAATAAACATGTAATTGCAGCTTTCAAAAGTACTATGAAATAAACTCACATAAAGAAAGCTGTACATTTTTTGTCAGATAATGGTATACTCTTGACCAGGTGATCAGGCAAAACCTCTCGGACAAGGGGTCATTTAAGCTAAGACCTGAAGGATAAGAAAGTGGGCCAAGGGGAAAGGACAGAGCTTGGGCTGTGCTCTAGCCTTTGTGATAAGTGAGAGGTGAAGCTGGTGCAGTGTATCAAGACTAGGTCTTGCAGGGATGTTTAGACAGTACAATGTTTTATTTTTTTGTGTAATAGAATGTCATCATGGACATTATTAAAAGATCACTTTGGCTTTCAATGTAGATAATAGATAGTGAGGCAAAGGTGGGGTGGTACCAAGGAGGAGTAGTTAGATGTGTTCAGTTGTGCAGGTGACAGATTATCATGGCCTATACCAGGATATCTGAAGTGGAAAGAGACAATTTAATGGATGGAAAAGAAATACATTATGAGTATAGAACTCAGGAGTCTCAACAATCCAAGAGAAAATTGATGTCATTGTAGATTATCTACACCAGTAATTCCCAAACCTTTGTAGCTTGTTAACAGAATCATCTAGACCTGAAGAAGTCATGGCCTTTTGCAATTAATCCAGGTCGGCTTTATTTCCACACTCCAAACGACCTGGGCTGCCTCCTCACATGGCCTCAAATGACCTGGGCTGCCTCCTCAGCATGTGTTAAGAGGGTAGACTAATCTCAAAGCAGTTACAACCCTTAAGAAAAAACTGGGTGTCCCAGATTCGGGTTTACTGACAAGCAAATTCAAGTCCCTATAACCATTCTAGCCTCAAACAGCAGGAAGGCTTGGGGAAATGAGCTCTTATATTCAATTGACTTCTCAAACTAAACTTGTTTTAGATATTTAACATTGTTAAAAAAATTTTTTAAGTATGTGGTTTTGTCTTTTGTAAAAGGCAAAATAGTAGGCATCCATGAATTTTTCATAATTAGTGGGTCTTTCTGAGCTTTAGGATTATCTTCATTAACAGTCAGGAACTATACTTGGTAAACTGGCCTGAAAGAGCAGAATCCTAAAGGCAGAAGCCAAGAGGGTGTGGCTTTAGTGCCTCTTACTCCCCAGGATCTCCAACAGTCCTCCCCAGAATGAGCCATGACAAATAAATATCTACACTACATAAAAGCAATGCAGTTGTGACCACTGAGGGAAAAAGAGCCGCCCCAAATAAGCATATGGTCTAAGTAAATGAGTTCCCTAATCTCCCCTATTGCTACCCAAAGATCCTCTTTTATGGAAATTCCAGAATGATCCCAGGATCCAGGAAGTCTCTAATACTAGTCCAAATTCTTCCCCATATATACTAGTGTAAGCTTAAAATTCTACTAGTTTTTCCTCTGCTTCCAGCAAAGATGAAGTAGTAGGGGCCAAAAAAAATACTCCCACCTGAAACAACCAAAAACGGGACAAAGTATGCAAAAATAGCTTTCAAAAGACATCAGGCAGCCTGGTGTGGTTGGTGCAGGCCTGTAATCCCAGCAGCTCGAGAGGCTGAGACAGGAGAATCTTGCATTCAAAGCCAGCCTTAGCAACAGGGAGGCGCTAAACAGCTCAGTGAGACCCTGTCTTTAAATAAAATACAAAATAGGGCTGGGGATGTGGCTCAGTGGTCGAGTGCCCTAGTTTATTGTCTTGAAAAAGTTTTCCAGACCACAGTTAGGGGAAGGGACAGATAGAGATATTGATTGTGGTGATAGTTTCATGGGTTTATATGACAAAACAGGTATACACAGTTTATTATATGTCAATTATACCTCAGCAGGGCTGTTAAAATGAAATCCCACTGAGAGGTAACCATTTTAAATCTGTATTATTATATTTTCATACTGTGTAGTTAGCACAAAATCTTACAGGACCATCAAGGATATTGACTAGGAAGTCAAGAGAAAGTACGGGGATGCGGGAAAGAGCGCAGGATGGAGGAAATGTTAACAAACTTGACCACTTGACCAGTGTGTTGAGAGCTGGAGCTAGCAGGGGCAGTCACAGGAAAGGCATGGGGGTGACTTTAGTTGCCACCATAAATGGGCAGCATTACTGGCATGTAGTGGACAAGAGTCAGAGAAGCTTAATTCCCACAATGACCATGAATGGTGCACCACAAAATGCCAATAACACCCCACTGGAAAATCTTAGTATAAAGAGTTCAGTTAGACTAGCTGTTGTCCCTTCCTTAATACCACCATTATCTTTATAATGTGTGTTTTGAGGTCTGCAATGCTAGCAGAATATTTATGAGTCAATTCTGTCATAGCCAATAAGATTTTCTGATGTTTTAGTTTCTATATAATCAGAACCTCCAAAGCCCTGAGAAAGCTGACAGAAACACAGAGAATGTTTCTATAACTAACTCTTTAAACACCTTTAGGAAAATTACAGTTATTGCAGCCAATTTTCGATCAGTTGTCTTGCCCAAAATAGTTAGTTGTAAGATTCTAAGATTAATTTTTTTTTGTGGGGGTGGGAGCGGTGCTGGGGATGAAACTCAGGGTCTTATACATGCTAGACAAGCATTCTACCACTGAGCTAAACCCCCAGCCCCAAAATAACTGTTTTTTTTTTTTTCTTTTTGAGATGGGGTTTTACTATGTTGTTGCACAGGGTGGTCTTGAACTTCCAGACTCAAATGATCCTCCTGCTTCAGTCTCCTAAGTAGCTTGGACTACAGGAACATGCCACTGTGCTTGACTCCCAGACCCCAAATAAAGCATTTGAGATTAAAATTCTATAAAGAAAAATGGTGATGTGTTCCAGTAAGGGGGAAAAATTTGCAAACCATTTTTCATGCATGAGAAGAGAAGTTATAATAATTTAGGATTAGAAGAGAATTTATAGGTGCTCTTGTTCAAACAGTGACTGAAAGTGCAATGAGAAAAGGCAAGCTTTTTCTAGCAATCTCAGCACGCAGCATGGTCACCACAGGCTTGTGAAGACTCCCCAGGCAGAACTTCACTTTTACTGTACAGCATTTTGCAGTGCTTTCCTAACATGGATCTCTCTCCTTGCCATGCCTCTCTTTCAGGACCCCAAATTAAACTCACTTTCTCCATGCCTACAAATCCCATGACAGACAGCTCTCAGAATCTTATGCTCTCCTCTTTTTTCTAATGTCTAGATTCATAATTATATAATAGTATCATTCTTGAAGTTATGCAACTTGGGAATCTCTTTATACCCAGATTTCTCTCTCTCATTACAGACTGAAATTTTAACTTCAGATGAACTTCTCCACCAGAGGACACCCTCTAGGATCTCAGGCTTACTCTATCTAAACCAGACCTTGGGCCTGATCCCTCTGCATTCTTATTTCTTTGCAAGGCATCACCATTCAGTCACCCCAGCTGCAAACCACAGTGGTTTCTCTCTCCATCTCTCCCATTTTTTTTAAATTTTTTTTATTGGTTGTTCACAACATTACAAAGCTCTTGACATATCATATTTCATACATTAGATTGAAGTGGGTTATGAACCCCCAATTTTACCCCAAATGCAGATTGCAGAATCACGTCGGTTACACTTCCACAATTTTACATAATGCCCTATTAGTAATTGTTGTATTCTGCTACCTTTCCTATCCCCTACTATCCCCCCTCCCCTCCCCTCCCATCTTCTCTCTCTACCCCATCTACTGTAATTCATTTCTCTCCTTGTTTATTTTCCCATTCCCCTCACAACCTCTTATATGTAATTTTGTATAGCAATGAGGGTCTCCCTTCATTTCCATGCAATTTCCCTTTTCTCTCCCTTTCCCTCCCATCTCATGTCTCTGTTTAATGTTAATCTTTTCTTCCTGCTCTTCCTCCCTGCTCTGTTCATAGTTGCTCTCATTATATCAAAGAAGACATTTGGTATTTGTTTTTTAGGGATTGGCTAGCTTCATTAAGCATAATCTGCTCTAGTGCCATCCATTTCCCTGCAAATTCTATGATTTTGTCATTTTTTATTGCTGCATAGTACTCCATTGTGTATAGATGCCACATTTTTTTTATCCATTCATCTATTGAAGGGCATCTGGGTTGGTTCCACAGTCTAGCTATTGTGAATTGTGCTGCTATGAACATCGATGTGGCAGTATCCCTGTAGCATGCTCTTTTAAGGTCTTCAGGGAATAGTCCGAGAAGGGCAATAGCAGGGTCAAATGGTGGTTCCATTCCCAGCTTTCCCAGGAATCTCCAAACTGCTTTCCAAATTGGCCACACCAATTTGCAGTCCCACCAGCAATGTACAAGTGTACCCTTTTCTCCACATCCTCGCCAGCACTTGTTGTTGTTTGACTTCATAGTGGCTGCCAATCTTACTGGAGTGAGATGGTATCTTAGGGTGGTTTTGATTTGCATTTCTCTGACTGCTAGAGATGGTGAGCATTTTTTCATATACTTGTTGATTGATTGTATGTCCTCCTCTGAGAAGTGTCTGTTCAGGTCCTTGGCCCATTTGTTGATTGGGTTATTTGTTATCTTATTGTCTAATTTTTTGAGTTCTTTGTATACTCTGGATATTAGGGCTCTATCTGAAGTGTGAGGAGTAAAAATTTGTTCCCAGGATTTAGGCTCCCTATTTACCCCTCTTATTGTTTCTCTTGCTGAGAAAAAACTTTTAAGATTGAAACCTGCGGCTACAGGTGTGTAATTCCCTAGCCTTCCCTCTCCACACATTGGGGAAACCTTAAGGGCCCCTCCCAGCTCTCCCGTAAGGGCCCCTCCCAGCTCTCTCGTGAGCTCGATAGCCAGCCCGAGGGAATCAGAGGTGGCGCGGGACCCGCGGTGCGGAACTACCGCTCCCACCAGGGCTGACTGCTGAGGCCTCTTGCACCAGCTACCGGGGGCGTGGCTACCGGAGGGCAAGTAAAATTCGCTGAGGATTCTCAGCCCCAAGCTCTACAAACTTAGGGTCTGAGGGAATGGTAAACTGGAAGAGTGTGCCCAGTAGTTCATGAAAACAGGGCTCCCGGGAGCAGCAGACCTGGCGTGTAGCCAGTATTGTGATGAGCGGCACCCCTGAGAGGGGCCTGGCTAGAGGAAAAGTGGGAAGTGACTAGACACAAGAGGAGGCCCTAGACACTCAGGATTGGAGACTCGCCCAGTCTGGGAGGAGCTGCTACACAGTGATTGGTTCCCGTGTATTGACAGGAGAAACTTGACCTGGTGGGCACAGCGCCACCTACTGGAAGAGAAGTTAATCAAACTCTAAGACTGCATTTATTAGGTTTTTTTTCTTTTTTTCTTTTCTCTTTTTTTTTGATTTGGGTTTTTCTTTTGTTTTCATTTTTCTTTCTTGTTGTTTTTTAATTTTTTTACAACTTTTTTAAATTTTTTTCTTCTAATTTTAATTTTAATTTTTTTTATTATTATTTTTTAAAAATTTTTTTTCTTTTTTTATTTCCTATTTTTTTTCTTCTTTTGTCTTTTCATTTCTCTTATCCCCCCTTCCTTGAATTCTACCTGCTTACTCTCATTCTCTTTAGTGACTTCTTCCCTTCCTTCTAATACCTTTCCTCCCAAGCATCAAATAAATTTATAGGAGTAAACAGTAACTCAGCAGTCAAACAGAACAAGAAGTAACATGAGCAGCTTCAAGAAGCAAGGAAGAAAAGGAGTACAAACAATGCAAGACAGCCTAAATATTCAGGAGGACCTAGAGTCATCAGAAAAATGGTCATATAAAGAACTCAAGGAACACCTTAGACAGATGGAATGGAACCTTAAAGAGGATACCAGACAGCAAATTCAAGCAGCGAAAGAACACATTGAGAATGAATTACATAAACAGATAAAAGAAGAAGTTAAGCATCTTTATCAGGAGATAGAGATTATAAAAAATAATTAAACAATAATTCTAGAAATGAAGGAAACGATAAACCAAATTAAAAACTCAATTGAGAGTATCACTAACAGAGTGGAGCAAGTAGAAGCCAGAACATCAGATAATGAAGACAAAATATATCATCTTGAAAACAGTCTAGCCAACTCAGAAAGGCTGGTAAAAAATCACGAGAAAAACATCCAAGAGTTATGGGATAACATAAAAAAACCAAACTTACGAGTCATCAGGATAGAAGAAGGTACAGAGATTCAAACAAAGGGAATGAGTAACCTGCTGAATGAAATAATTACAGAAAACTTTCCAGAAATAAAAAAGGAAACAGATATACAAATTGAAGATGCATACAGGACACCGAGCACACAAAATCACAGTAGACCAACGCCAAGACACATTGTTATGAAGATATCCAATATACAGAACAAAGAGAAAATATTAAAAGCTACAAGAGAAAGGAGACAGATTACATTCAGGGGTAAACCAATAAGGTTAACAACGGATTTTTCATCACAGACACTGAAAGCAAGAAGGTCATGGAACAATGTATTTCAAACACTGAAAGACAATGGATGCCATCTCTCCCATTTTTCAATCAACTGCAGTCTTGTAGATTCTGCCTTTGAAATGTTCCTTCCATCCCTTTTTCTTTATTCTTGCTACCTCCACCCCAGTTCTAGTTCTCACTACTTCCCACCAGTCTTTGACCTTTCCTTGCTTCAAATTCATTTTAAGCACAATTGTTAGATTATTTTTTCTGTAGTAATGATTTCTATTATACCCTCCTGGTTGCACTTTGAATAGTTTTCTCAATTTCTATTAAATGAAATGTAAAATCTTCATCAGCCTTTTAAGAACCTTCGAAGTATGGGCCCAGTTGCACTTTTCAAAGACTTCTAGACTGCTTACTGTTCCTGATATGTTTTCCATTTTTACCTTCCTTTATCTTAGTTTACACTATTCCCACCATTTGCTGTGTCCCATTCCATGTACACTACCCCTATCATCTGACATTCTGACTTCTCTCCAAACTGAATATAATCTTTACCCTCTTTAAATCTCTTTGACACTGCTCCAACTCTTTTAGGACCCTCAGCATGTTTATGTTGTATTATATTTGTGCAAATGTTACATCCTGGTTAGGGTTCATTTCTGAAGGATGGAAATTATACTTTACTCATCCATGTACTCATCATAGAGCCTAACATTGTGTCCTGCACAGACCAAGAACTCAATCAGTGTTTTTAAATTCAGTTTTTTTTTTTAATATTTATTTATTTATTTATTTTTAGTTCTCGGCGGACACAACATCTTTGTTGGTATGTGGTGCTGAGGATCGAACCCGGGCCGCACGCATGCCAGGCGAGCGCGCTACCGCTTGAGCCACATCCTCAGCCCCAAAATTCAGTTTTAATTAATTATTTATTTATATTATAGACCTTTATATAGTTCATGGAAATTAGAAAAAATATATTCTTTTGCATTTGAATTCAGGAGAAAGTTCTCTCAAAATACCTTCTTCATCATTACACGTATGAGATATATAGAACTCAGTTCAAAGCCATTAGAGAAAAAACAAAAAGAAAAACAAATTGCAATATGAAATAACTTTTGACTAGGCAAGTTAAAAACATACTCTAAACAACAATCTCACCTGAGAGAGGATTCATTCAGACTTCTACATTTTTTGCTTCTCCAAAATATAAGGCCATTTTTCTCTTCCTTGACTTAAAAAAATTAAAAGGCATTTGATTATTAATTAAACAAGTTGATTGGATTTACAAAGAAAACCTAGCCACATGTCTTGATTTGGTGACTATTCATAAATTCTCATCAAAACTTGCAAGTTGTCCAAGAATATAGTTGGGCACCATGATAGAGCAAAAGACCTTCAGCTCTGACATTAAAATGTGCTCAAATTCAGACCTTTCCCATAATTGCCTATGTGAACTTTAAAGTTACTTTGTTGCTCTAGCCTCAGTATCTTAATTTGCAAAATTAGGGCACATCCTGAATAGAACTCCTGTATCTCAGGAAATAATACCAAGAATGGAAAAATGGTATGACATCAAATTAAAAATCTTCTGTACAGCAGAGGAAACAACAATATGAAGAGAGAGCTTCATGTTGGGTTAGGGTTAGGGTTAGCTCAGTAGAACTGGTCACATTTCAAGTGCTCAGTGGCCACAGATAGCAGTATTGTACATAATCAGGCTAGATATAAAACATTTCTAAGATATACCTGAAATGAGTATTTAATAACTCAATCTATGAAAGATCTTGAACAACTAATACAGCTCACTACTTTCATTCTGTTCCCATCAGTACTGTCCATTTAAAGTTTTCTATAGTTTGGATCTGGAATGTCTCCCAATGGCCCACTGTGTTAAAGGATGCATCCCCAGCTCATGGCACTATTGGAAGGTGGTGGAACATTTGAAATTTGGGGCTAATAGTAAGTAGGACATTAGGCATCAAGGACATGTCCTTGAAGAGGATATTGGAACTCCAGCCTCTTTCTTCCTCTTTACCACCATGAGGTAAGCAGCTTGTTTTACTATGTGCTCCCCTCCATGACATGCTATCTTGTCACAGGCCCATAAGCAACAGTGTCAACTGTCCATAGCTGAAACCTCCAAAACTGTGAGCCAAAATAAATCTTTCCTCCTGCTGATTTATATCAGGTGTTTGTTACAGTAAAAGCTGATCAACAGAGTTTAAAAACCACCTCTTTCATAAAATGTAAAAAGTATGACTCAAAGTGCTAACCATACCCCATATAAGAACACATGTATACTAAAAAAAAAAAAAAAAAAAAAAAAAAACTTCCTTTTCTCTATATTTCTGAAAAAGTTGGATCTAATTGGGAATCCTGTGAAAGTGTGATCATTTAAACTAAGTATTGCTACTACAAATGACTTGCAATTTTGAACTTACTTTGTTCAGATGATAGAGTTGACTGGTGTGTGGACACTTCTGCCATATGACAAAAATATTCCCTAGGCTTTCACCCAAGAGGCTTGGAGTCAGTCTTAATAATTATCTTTATTTAAATACTCAGTGCTTGGTGCTTCTCTAGGCATGATATCATCCTTATTAACATTAAGGATTTCGGTAATGACAATAAAATAGGTTTGAGCCTGTATCTTGCTTCAGGATCACATATTACAAAATGTCTAGAGGGTGAACCATGGGGTCCTATGCAATATCTAAACCAAAGAACCAAGATTTTTGAGGAAAACAAAATATAGCACACATCACTACTGGAATGATGGGAAAAGGTGGTTTTTTTTTCTTCTTCTTCTTCTTCTAATATGTGCTATGGCTCCATGTGATCATGATAGTTTTGTGTTTCAAAAGCTCCTGCACAAAAGTATCAGATGGTGCTTTTGGGTATGAAAGTAAAGAAGAGGTAACAAAAGATGTGATCTATGTATGTACACAAGATAAATTCTTCATTGCTTTAACATCATTTGCAAGGTTTCTAGGAATTTAAATTTCATAAAACCTATATATATTGTACTGTATTCTTTCAACGTGTATTTTGATGTTCCTATATATGTTGGGGGGGGGGGAAGCCAAGAATAATTATGCTTGTGAACAAGGATAAATATGCATTTAAGGCAACTAACACCAGTTGCACACCCTAATTAGTGCAACAAGAGACCTGGTAAGCAACCAGGGATTTGATAAGCCTACTAATTACAACAACTTTTACAAACAGTTTCCAAGCCCTAGCATGTCAGTGTGGAGAAGTGCTTAGCCATGAAAGTACACAAATAAAATTTGCCCACATTTTGTAGCTCTTCAATAATCCAAGAGGCTCTGAGTTTGACCAGAAGTGAAGTCTAGTGAACAATGAAAGACTAATAAAGGCTAGTCTGTCTACACTGGTTAGACACCAGAAGTAGAAGGGCTTATCCATGTGCCCCCATGGACCTTTATTCTTCCATTCTTCTATGCAAAGGAATCAATCCTGATGGCAGACTCCCTTAAGTCAGCCATCCAGCTGTGTGCCCAATCCTGGCCATAACATTCCAGGTAATACAGTGACTACAGAGATGAGGAAATTGAGGCTCAAAAGTTTAAGTGATTTGCAGAAGATCACAGTCAAGAGATGTAAGAACCAGGATTTAAACCTGGCTTAGCCAAGTCCAAGTTCATGCTCTGTTTCTCTGCTTTTCACTAATTCCCAGTCATAGGGGTAGATACCTTAAAGGACTCTCATATATTTCTAGGTACATCTATATCTATATATCTTTATCTCTAAATATCTGACTATTTTTATTCACAACACTTTGACATCAAATTAGTGAGGTTGTTTACCTTCACCCAAAAACCAGTCCTTCAATTCTCTGAACACCAAGTGGTGGTCCTATAATTCAATTCAGTTCTGACACTAATTATCTGGAATTAGCATACACCAGATAGGTTAAGGACTCAGTCACAAAAGACTGTCCCCACTTCAGACAGGTGTTCCCCCCTGAAGAGGGCCAGAGTAAGCCATTTCTAAATAATCCACATTAGCATATTGGCCATTTTGACCAGATAGTACTTGAAAAATAGCAGATGTGCAAAGGGCTCACTGACCTACTTTAAAGTTGGGACATAAATATCCCATGAAAAAAATTTAACCTTGCTACCCTACCCCATACCTAGAAAAGAACACTCTTATCCCTAGAGATAGGGAGCTGACACTAAGAAGAATCTGCACAAACTTAGTAAAATAACCTTTATCTTTCATTAGATTCCCCTATATATTTTCTAGTCACTTTCCTCTTACAACAGCACCTAGCTAAATAAAACCCCTTTGATTTGTCTTTTCACAGTTCCCCAATTTATCATTCTTTGTCAAGATAGTATATAAGCTTTTAGGTCTGTCTTCTTTTGGGGGTCTCCATTTCTCTTCTATGAATCTTCCATTGCCATGTAAAATGATTAACATCAAATTAAACTTGCATGTTTTTCTCCTGTTAATCTGCCTCTTGTTGATTCTTAAAGCCAACCACAGAGAGTAGAGAAAAAGTCTTTCTTTCCCCATGCAACCCTCCACCTCAGGTTCAATAATTTGCAAAAACAGTTCATGAAACTCAAGAAAGTGCTTTATTTACTATTACCAGTTTATTAGGAAAGATGCAAATCCCAAGCAGCCAAATGGAAGAGATACACAGGGCAACATGTTGGGGGTGCGGGTTCAAAGCCTCCCTGCCTTCTCCCAGCACACCCCTCTCAGTGACTTCCATGTGTCACCAACCTGGAAACTCTCCAAACCCAGTTGGCTTTCCAAACCCCATCATTCAGGAGTTTTTTAGTGGAAATTTCATTAGGTAGGCAGTGATTTATTAAATCATTGGCCATTGATGATTTACTCAGTCTCCAGGCCTTCTCCCCTCACTGGAGGTCAGGGTTGGAGTGGAGGTGGAAAAGGACTGAAAATTCCAATTCTCTAATCACATAGTTAGTTCCTCAGACAACCAGCTTCAATCCTGAAGCTACCAAGAAGCTAACCAAGTGCCACTTCATTAACTTGAACTCAGGTATCATTGAAAGGAGTTTGTTATGAGTAACAGTATTCCAGTCAGGCCCATTACTTGGGAAATTGCAAGGATCTTCAAAGCTCTGTATCAGGAACAGAGGGCAAATACCAAATACACAATTCTGATTGTATCTCTCTCTCTCTCTCTCTCTCTCTCTCTCTCTCTCTCTCTCTCTCTCTTTGAAGACCATGAAAACAAACACTGTTATTGCACTATATATTATATTCTACATTTATCCACTTTTTCTTGGAGTTTTTAAACTTCTTCACAAGAAAAGCCCCAAATGTGAAACATAAAGGATGGCAGTTCTAGTAGCATCAGGTGAATGCCAGGAGCCCTGACTCCTTGTCCTCCCCTTCTCTCCCCACCGCACCATGGACCTTCCAGCTGTCTTTGGGCACAACAGGAAAATCACCAGCCACAGACACTGAGTTCTTTAAGGACAAGATTGATCTAGTCATGTATTATAGTTGTTGGGTGGTGACAAAGATTCTTTCCTTAACCAAACGCTCCTCAGATTCTTCTAAGCTTTTCAACTAGGCCTCAACTTTTAGACTTCTATATTCTCTGCATTGTTCAGTTTTAGCTAAACTGTAGAGTTATATATACTAAGGTCTCTTTTTCCCTATTTCAGTAGTCCTGAGTAAAATCTGTTTTTACCATCTTAACTACTATTCAGCTCCGGTTTTCCTTGATAGTGAAGATTCCTAACAAATATTTCTGAATGCCATAACTATTTGGGCAGGACCTCATGGCTTTCCTTGCTGGCTATAGAGGCAACTATCAAGGAGTATCCTAGAGGAAAGTTCACTTTCCTTCAGGTTTCTCACTGTACTTCTTTACCAGGTTTGTTGTTGTTAAAATCTGTAGATGTCAATATGATTATTAAAATTAAATAAGAACTGACCAAATTGAATCTAAATTATAACTCATTCTTTAAAACAAACAAACAAACAAAAGCAAAAACTTGGGGCTAGGGATGTGGCTCAATGGTAGAGTGCACACTTAGCATGCATAAGACACTGGGTTCGATCCTCAGCACCACATAAAAATAAAAAATAAAGATATTGTGTCTATCTAAAACTAAAAAATAAATAAATAAATAAATAAAAAGCAAAAACTTACTGAATATAGTTCTCTTTCCTCCTTTATCCTTTTGTCCTGCCTTATTTCCTTTCTCCCTCCAAGCTTTCCTTCCTTTCCACATACCCTAAATTTATTGCAAATTGTGCCCAGCCACTGAGCTGCTGATAATGGATTGGTCAGTTCATCTTCAATTTACAGAACATTGGGTAGCTTTTCTACCTCATAAAGAAACTGATCTTACATCATGTTGAGAAATATATTCCATACCTTTTTTGTTGTTAGCATTGGCATGATGAAATGGAATTATGAATTTCCTGACACCTTTTGATTTTTCACACTCTTTTTTCAAAACAGTTGAAGAATAGATGATACGAATGTGTTGGTTGATTTCTCTATCAGGTGAACTCAAAAATTCTGGGTAATCATCAACCTGAAAAATAAAAGTAATCAAACTCATTGAAGACAAATATAACTACTTACCCATTTGGGAATAATAAGTCCCCCAACGGTAAAGGCAAGTTTAAACTGCATTCTTTCTTTTCATATTTCCACTGGTACAAATAAGTAGTAACATGCTTTCATTTGTTAAAGTATATCCCACTCCACTTTTCATTTTGAAAATAGATCTCAAAATATATAATTAATTGGGTTTAAAATAGGATTTTTCTATATAGCAGCCAACGTCCTGTAACAGTCTACAGAGATTCTGTAAGTACAAACATCACTATGGGAACTATTGGAAATGTGTTCTGCTTCTTCCAATTAAATCAAAATCTAATTTTGATTTAAAAAGAAAAAGGTCTCAATAAATACTGAGGACTTTTATATTTTCTTTCAATAACTTACTTCCTTTTTCATGAAAGAAAGCAACAATATCTGATTGGAAATCCAAGAGTAAATCTAGAGAACCATACAGGCATACTTCAAAACATTAATTCAACAATCAGGAGAGATTCCACTATAGCCTTTTTCAAGAATTTAGAATTCAGATTAAAATACTTCACCATTTCATCTTTCTCTTTGTCACAAAGAAAGAAATATCAAATAATTATAACAATTTAAAATTATAATTCAGAGTAATTGAAGAAAAATAGATCAATGAAAACTTATCAGGATCTACTTAAATTTAATATATAAAAATTACTTTCAAGGTATACCTCAGTGTTAGATGAAAGGCCCTGAGTTTGATCCCCAGCACTGCAATATATATATATAAAATAAATACATCATATATAAATATATATTAAAGACAAAATATATAAATATCTTTATAAATAAACATACATTTTTTTCAAAATATAGAAAATAATTCATAGAGTTAATGAAACATAGCCCAATGTAGGTCTTCAGAGGATGTGCTTTAATTAATAATGACATTTTATAGTTAGTAAAGGAATTCTCTTGTGCATAGGAGTCTTCAGAAATGCCTTAACTTATTTCAAACTTTCATTCTCTAGAATTTTTAAATGCCTTTTTATTATATATGATCATTTTAAATAAAAATAGAAAATGCATGTAAAAACAGAGAAGAGAAATAGAAAACCATTATATATAATTCCACCACACACCCCAGTACTTGGGATTGGGGGATTGAACCCAAGGCACTCTACCACTGAGCTACATCCCTAGCCTTTTTAAAACTATTATTATTTAATTTTGAGATGGCCTATTGATTAAATTGATGAGGCTGGTATTGAACTTGCAATCCTCCTGCCTCAGCCTCCTGAGTAGCTGGAATTACAGGAATGTATGACCACAATTGTATTTTATAATATCTCAGATTGAAGATAATTTAAATCCTTGAACTGATATTGTACAATCATAAGATACCAAGATAATTTCTAAGAGAAAATACTGAAACATTGGCTACTTAAGTATAATTTTAAGTATATATACTTCTGCTTCTTATTTTTATATTTATAGAGAAGCTATGTTTTGGCCATTTTAATGTATGTGCTTCTTTACAGTGGTTCCACTTTTGCAAAAGAGGTTTTTTTGTTTTTGTTTTTAGCTATAACCCTCAGCCCTGAAAGCAGGTTACTTTTTACATCCATTTTTTTAAAACATTTTTTAGTTGTCAATGGACCTTTATTTTATTTATTTATTTATAAGCAGTGCAGAGAATCAAACCCAGTGCCTCATACATGGTAGCAGGTGCTCTACCATTGAGCCACAACCCCAGCCCCCTCTACATTCATTTTTAAATGTTTTGTTGCCAAAATTCATATGCAGCAAAATGAACACACCCACACACACAAAAACAAAAAACCCAATCAATAAATGGGCTAAGGAGCTGAAAAGACACTTCTCAGAAGATACACATTCAATCAACAAATATATGAAAAAAATGTTCAACATCTCTAGTAATTAGAGAAATGCAAATCAAAACTACTCTAAGATCTCATCTCACACCACTCAGAATGGCAGTTATCAAGAATACAGACAACAATCTGTTGGTGAGGATGTGGAAGGAAAGGCACACTCATACATTATTGAAGGAAGTGCAAATCAGTCCAACCAATCTGGAAAGCAGTATGGAGATTCCTTAGAAAACTTGGAATGGGGGTGGCTGGCTGAGATCGTGGCTCAGTGGTAGTGTGCTTGCCTAGCATGAGTGAAGCACTAGGTTCCATTCTCAGCACCTCATACAAATAAATAAAATAAAGGTCCATCAACAACTAAAAAATATTTAAAAAAAAAAAAGAAAAAGGAAAAGAAAAAGAAAACTTGGAATGGAATGACCATTTGACCCAGCTATCCCACTCCTAGGTCTATACCCAAAAGACTTAAAATCAGCTACTATAGTAATACAGCCACATCAATGTTCATATCAGCTCAATTCACAATAGCTAAACTGGAAGCAAGCTAGATGCCCTTCAATAGATGAACAGATAAAGAAACTGTGGTATACATACACAATAGAATATGACTCAGCATTAAAAGAGAATAAAATAATGGCATTTGCAGGTAAATGGATGGAGCTGGAGAATATCATGCTAAGCAAAGTAAGCCAATCCCAAAAACACAAATGCCAAATGTTCTCTCTGATTAGCAGGGCATGGGAAAAATTGAGGAACTTTGACTGGGCAAAGGGGAGGAAGGAATGGGGGGCAGGAAAGATGGTGGAATGATATGAACATCATTACCCTAGGTACATGTATGACTGCACATATGGTATGACGCTACATCATGTACAACCAGAGAAATGAAAAGTTGTGCTGCAATTGTGTAAAATGAATCAAAATGCATTCTGCTCTCATATATACCTAATTAAAATTAATTAATTAGTTAAATTTAAAAAGTGTTTTGTTGCCACTTTGACTATACAGGTAATGAAATATCATTTCTCAGGTATCCATTGCTTTCTCTTAACCAAGAGTCCAAATCTCTTCTGGTAACCTCTGAACTTTTACCTTCCCCAAGTCAGATTCTAATTATAAGAAATCAATATATAAAATTTTCAGGATATCTTTTACCTCTAAAATATCCTAGAGATTTTCTGGAGGGTTCCTAAGAAAATCACAAAGACTCTTTCTTTCACCTTAAAAAAAAGAGAGGTGCTTAAAACAGGCTTATTTGGTCTACTTACAATTGTAAATTCCATGGAAAGAGTTGTCAAGTCAGAAGAGATGCTCAGCCTTCCTTAGGTTTAATTTGTATAGTTAAGTTGTGATAGTATAAATATTTTAGAAACTGCATGTTTTATGGGAAATCTTTGGGGATTTGCTAATGTTCTTGCCGCCCATTTTTCAGGATCTTGGTGGTGCTCTGCTTCATCATATTAGACAACTGGAATGCATGCTATCAGTCATAATTTCAGTCATGCAGAATGCTGACTTGGCCACAGCCTTGCTTTTAATTTGCATACACCATTTTCTATACTAGTAAATTTTTTGAGGGATTATTTTGGTCTTATTAATGCAGTTAGCAAAAAAATACAAATATCAAATTCCTTCTTCAACTCTCTTTATTTATATTCTTTTCTTATGCTTATTCCATTCTTGGCTTATATAAATGTTGTATCTTAGTATTATTATGTCATGTCTCATTGTAAATTATGTTCATTTTATTTTTGTAAATCAGATGTAACATTTACTGATTTCTTTGAAAACAGGCTTAGTGACTGTCCTTAGAGATATTTTAAAAATGTTTTTGCAAATTTATTATATTTGCTCTGCATGACACAGGAATACCCAAATTTTCCTGTCAGTTGCCTTAATCTTATTATGACCCTCTTCAAAACTTTCACAATTAAATGTTCTCAGAAATAAACTAACCACAGTCATTTGAATTCTCTGACTTTTACAGATCATTTTGGTTTTACTCTGATGCTGGCTTGAGGGTTCACCTCTAAGCAAAAGATCACTTGTCTTCAACAAAGGATGGTCACAAAACTTCCTGGAAAAGGATTAAACCAGTACTTTAAACTACTAACACTTCAAAGCTGTGCGGACATTGCTTAGACATGTCTCAGACCACACCTGAGTCAGGATGTCTAGCACTGTATTTAGGTCAACGAGTAGATGACTTCATGAGACTTCTAACTCGAGATTTAGCAGAACAAGAATTAACTTTATAGAGTGAAGGAAGTTGAAAAAGAAAATTTTATTGTTGTTGTTTGGTTCGTCATAAAGTTATGAATAATGTAGCCAGAGCATAAGGATACTGGAAATTGGAATATTATTGATATTGTTTTAGTGTTCTATTCTGGGGACATAAAAGGAAGCTGTTTCTTAAATTATAACCCATATGTAATCCATTCTGCTTTTGAAAACTGAAAATTTTTAAATATCTGATTTTCCTTTACTCTCCAAAATACAGAAACTTGTACTATATTCAGTAAGAATCTGCCTTCCTTTTTATACCAGGACATAATTGGCCACATTGACTGTATAACCAATGGCTTACATGAAGTATCATATATAAGAAGGTTGTTAATGTAGCAAGGAAGAGCAAGCCACATTAAGATCAAACATTGCTGGTTCTTATGAAGCCAGTGCTTACAAACCCCTCTGCCCACCACCACCCAGAAAATAGCCCTCATATTTGCTTAAAGAGTCCCAGCCTTACAAAGTGAGACATTTTTAGGACCTGAAGAAAAAACTTTTGGGACCTCAAAATTCACTCAAATTTATAGGTACTGCCAGAGAAGTCTGGTAGTTTCTTTAGCTTGGTTTCTCAGCATTAAGATAACAAATAGTAGAGGCTTTTGAAGGGCTAACTTGACATCCATTGTGAAGTTTTAGAACCTAAATTTAGTCTGAAATAGTTATATAATACTATAGATTTGCAAAACATATTTAAAGATGCTAATATGGTTAATTAACACTTGCTGTACCTATGTACCCAATTAGGCTAATTTAAGCCTTATTTTATAAATAAGAATCATCTTTTCTTTGATATTATTATGATGGTGGGACTGGGAGGAACTTTGAGGAAAATTTGTGAAAGACTGAATTATAGGAGGAGAAGTTGGTATTTTGTTCAGCTCACTCATCCGATTATGTGTGCTTTTCTTTGTCTTTGAGCTGTTTCATAATGCTGTAATTTGTATAAATGTTATTGTATTTTAAAAACATAGAAAGTTAAATTTTCTGTGTGGTATGTCTGTAAACTTTTCCTCTTATTTCTTCCTTTGATTGATGCTTGGAAATGCCTTCTACACCCTGAAATCAGATAAATATTCTCTTCTATTTTTTTGTACTACTTTATAGCTTCCTTTTTTACAGTTTGTTCTCCAATTCTTCTAGATTCCATATGACTATACCTTAGAACCTTAATCTAATAACTAGCTGTGACTCCAAGTGTACTTATTTAGTACTAATCTGAGGAAAACTATACTTTAAGTAAAGAACAAATGCAAATAAATATGCAAATATTTCTGAGTCAGATTGCTAACTAGAAGTTTTGGTGGGAGACAAAGCATAATTTAAATAATAACTATATAGTTTATGGAACACAACACATAAATGATCTTTAAAAATCCTCACTACAAGCCTATAAGGTGGTTATTAACACCATTTTGCAAATGAGGAAACTGACATTTAAAGGGAGTCAAGTTCACAAAACTAGTAAATGGAAGAACTAGGATGACAAGACAAAGCTGTATGACTACAAAGCCAGTTTTATGAAAGCAACCAAGATTCAAAGGTGGGAATTATATCTGTGAGAGAGAAGAGAGCATCTGCAGAGCCTTATTTATGGGAATGAGGTGTACCTACATAAATATGTAATTTTCTATGTATTTCATTAAGAATATTGCTTAAAGATATTCCAAAGAATTCATACTTTGTAAAGGTAGTTGCTAGTAAACCTACAAGAAATAATAAAAGGGGTCCTTCAGGTTAAATTAAAAGGACCCACTACTAGGGAGACTAAGACAGGAGAATTTTAAGTTCATGGCCTCTGCAACTAAGTGAGACCCTGTTTTAAAAAATAATAATAATAATAATAGCTGGGGATGTAGTGCAGTTGTAGTGCTCCTGGGTTCCATGACCAGTATTGCAAAATAAATAAATAAATAAATATTTAAAATATGTTAATTGGAGGGCTGGAGTTATGGCTCAGTGGTATTCATTTTTATTCATTTTTGCATCTTTAGTTCCTGATAATTCATAACTTTAGTGGAATGCACCATACAAAATTTAATATCCACTCAGTAGAGGCATACCAGATAGAAAAAGTCTATATAGATCAACAGGCTGCAGTTTGGAGGTCAGTACACTTAATGAGATATTAAGTAGTACAAGGCAGGCCTAGCAAGAGATAAATTGTTTGACATCTTTCAACTTCCATGGTCCTTTCCAGATTTAATATCCTCTACTCACAGTAAACTTTAACTCTCCAGTTTCCAATAAAAAAAGGAAAGTAATTAATTAATTATAATTCAATTTGTTACCAGTTCCAAGAATATAAGAGAGGACCAATGTCAAACCCAAAGGATTGACTATATTGATAAAATGGCAAATACATGGAGACATTTTGAGTAGATTTCCCTCAAATTAAACCACATTAGTTGTTATGGTTTTGATATTAGATATCTCCCAAAAGTTCATGTGTTAATGCAAGAATGGATAACTAGATAATACTTATAGGCAGGTGAGGGAATGGCTTGCAGAAGTAAGTTCCTAGAGGCATGCCCTGGAGGATTATATTTTATTCCTGGCTCCTACTGTTCTTTCTGCTTCCTGGCTACCATAAACTAAGCAACCTCCTCTGCCATACCCTTCCACCATGATGTTCTACTTCACCTTGGACCCAGAGCAATGAATCTGTCCAACCATGAACTACACTTCTGAAACCATGAGCCCAAAATAAACTTTTCCTCCTCTAAATTGTCCTTATCAGATATTTTGGTCACAGTGACAAAAAGCTGACTAACACATTAGAAATTACTTATGTCACATTGTACATAAGTTTACTCTTAAATAGAAGCTATTTTTATATTTGGAACTTGGCAAATCCTCCAATTATCACAATTTACAAACTCATTATAGTCTCCACCAGAGTTTTTTCCCCCCATTATATTCCGCCTGTATTGATTCCTAAGGAAGCGTGAGCAGATAAGCTGTTTATAGAATCCATGAATATTTCTGACATGAAATGACCCAACCACATATTCTAAAAGTAACTTCCAGTTTTAAGAATTGGGCAGTACCCTATCAAAATAGTAAAGGTTCACTAGACTAGTTCAATGTTAGATTTGAAAAATCATTACCTCAGGGCTAAGAGTTACATCTGAGAAAGACTAAGAGAAAAAATATTTCAAGCCTTGGTCCTGTAAAAGGGATGCAGCATCTCACTTGGGTCTTTTCAGCCAAGCTTATCCTTGAGCTTTATCAGTAATAGTAATGACATCGTTCTTGGCTTTGAAGGACAAAGATAGCTACGGTGTGGGGAAGTGAAAAAGGTGTTTTGTTCGTAACTTCTTCGATTCCTTCCTTGGCAACCTATGCCCAGAAACCACATTATTTGCACACTGAGATAACTATGTTGTCCCTATTGCAAAACCTAAAACCTTCTACAAATATACCGTAAATTTGCAGAGGGTCGGTTGTTGCTATGTGCATAGTTCTGATTAAAGAATGTTGACTCTGAGGTCACACCGACCTGGATTTACATTCCAGTTCATGTTTTCCAATGTGATCTCAAGTATTCACTCTTTCTCTGCTGCAGGTTCCTCATCTGTAAAAGACAGATAACACTGCCTTCCTTATAAAGTTAATAGGACTAAAAGAGGTATTCCATTTAAAAGATTTTGCATAAGGCTGAAACATAGTTTATGCCCAATCAATATCTGTTATTACTAATGAACATTGATTGTTCATAAGAACTTCAGTTGGCTAGGAATATAGCTCATGATAGAGCACTTGCCTGGCATGTATGAGGCCCTGGGTTCAAATCCCAGCACTACCAAAAGAAAAAAAAAAAAAAAAAACCTCACTAGTGAAATACTGAACCCTATTCATGGTCTCCTCAGTCCAGTATTTGTCTCTGATGATGATAGCAAGGGGCATTTTGGGACAGAAAAGAGTATCTTTTGTTATGTTTGGGTTGTTGTCATATACATTATAATATACATGTATATAAATATGTGTAATTTTTATCGAAAATAGTCTTAACTTCTTTTACTAAGAACACTATGTATCCATATCACTTTTTTTTACCATATTTATATTTGTGACTAGTGTTTTTTTTTATTTAAAATACACTTTCTAAATATAAGGGGACATCTCTTATTTCTGATTTCTAACATTTTGTGGACAAATCCATATTTACCTTATCCTTTCAACTTGATTTCATAGCCTTGCGGTCAGATCTTTATATAACTTTTCATTTCAGAGGGGAAAATACCCCTAAACTTGAAGCAATTGATTAATTCATCCTAGGTATTTTTAAGTTTCTGCTAAAAAACACCAAATTGAAATGTATGAGATAAAAGATGGGTCTCTGTTTTCAAAAAGCTTAGAGTCTCATGGGGATTCATTTAATCAAAAAGAATTTTTTATCGCCAACTATGTCCCAAAGCAGCTATAACCTAGAGATTGAAAGCACTGGCTCTGGAATCAGATTATCTAGTTCACTTCTGGTTCTGCCATTTAGTGAATGTCCTTAGGCAAAGTACTTAAACTCGCTGTCAAACCAAGGCAACGATACTAACTGGGGTTGATAAGAGAGAGTTCCAAGTTAAGCACTTCAAACAGCACCTAAGTGGCATATAGAACTCAATTGTCAGCAATTTGAGGTTGGCACTAGGTTTGTTCACAAATTCCTGTTCTTCCTTCCAGACACATGGAATATACAGATGAAGGGATCCTAATTTCCTGGCCCCTTTTAAATTAGGCATGGCTATGTGCCTGTCTCTAGCTAATGAAATGTGAGAAATGCCATGTGTCACTGATAGGTAAAAGCTTAAAAACCAGTACATAACTTGCCAAGTTAGTGTTCCCCTGCCATAGTACTCAAGCAAGCATGTGCTGAGATGGAGCCTCTGATATTAAGATGAGTGACTAAGTGTCTCTTAACTAAAATAAACAGAGCCCTTTGCTAATCCACCATGGACAAGTGGCTTGAACAGTCTCATAAGCTTTGTTATGTTAAAGCACTGAGACTGTGGAGCTGTCTGTCAACGCAGCTTAACCTGGGCCATCTTAACCAGTGTATTATCGTTACAGTCACTGAGATATAACAGTGAATCAAACTGACAATATTGCTGCTGTCATGGGGGCTCTTAAGACGTGCACGTAATATTCAAGGCAGGTATTCCTGTGGAGGTGATGCTGAATTGAGGTTGAAACATGACTGCCAGGAAGGAGTCAACCCTCTGGAGGATCTGGAGGGACAGTGTTATAAATAGAATGATAAGTGCAAAGGCCTGGAGCATAAAGGAAAAGCATAAAGAGCTTGGCAAAATGTTAGGAAATGAATCAAAGAGATAGAAATGTTCAATCATGGAGGCTCTTGTGGGCAACAAGAATTTAGAAGCCCATGGACATTTTCAATCAGAAAAGTGATAATTTATGATTTATGATGCAAAGATCAGTGCAACTTCTGTGTGGAGAGGAATCAGTTTGGAGGCAATTTCAATAGTCTAGATATGGAAATGAATAGCTGGCACCAGAAAATGAGGTAAAAATGGTTATAGATGGACAAATTTTGGAAGACAGGTCAGGTGAATATACTAATGAGTTGGATGTGAGGAATTAAAAAGATCAAAGATAATGAAAGATGATAACATTCCATGAAATAAAGAAAAGTAAGGAATAGATTTGGGGATAGAAATCAGAAATTCAGTGTATTAACATATTGAACTTGATACATCTAATGGGCTGAATTTTCAGAAAGAACAAACAAGATAATGTATTTTATAACAACTAATACATAGTCAGTGCTAAAACAATAGTTACTGTCTTTGCACATTTGCTAAATTTGCCAAAGCCAAGTGCCCTAATTTGCAGAGAGAATAATAATATCCACCTTGCAGGTTCATTGTGAGCCTTAATTCACTTAATATATGTGAATCAAGGCTATTAATAATGACTAACATGAATTATGTAGCTCTTACCATGTACCAAGCACTATTCTGACTGTTACATTAATTTAATCCTCCCAACCCTATGAAGAAAGGTATTATCTTCATTTTACAGATGAAATTGAGCAAGAAGGTTAAGTAATTTGACCGAGTCTGCCCAGATAGAAAGCAAAGATAGAAATAAAAGCTGAATAAAAATGTATATTGCAGATAATACATTCATAAATGTAAGTGATGAATTATGATGAATATTTAACAAATATGCATTGACATTCTCATTTGTGTCAGGCAATGTTCTTGGAACTGAAGATGCTTAAGAAAGAACATAACAGACCAAATGACCTGTACCTGTGGGATCGGTCAAGAAAAACTGTTTGGAGAAAGAATGACATCAGCTTAGCCCAGCAAATGTACAGGAATTGAATAAGGAAGAGAGTAGAGCAAAGGTCAGGCACTCCTGTGGCAAATCCTAAGACCCCATTCCATTCAAGTTAAGGATGTTTTTCACATTTTTAAAGGAAGTGGGAGGGGGAGAAGAGGAAAATATGGAGGAGGAGGAAAGGAAGAAAAATGAGAAGGAGGAGGAGATGAGCTAGAGATCACACAGAGTCCAAAGTATTTTTCTATGACCCTTTATAGGAAGAATTTTGCTGAACCCTAGAATAAAGGTCTTTCCAGGAAAATAATATATGTAAAAGTTGCTGAAAAAGAAATGAAAAAAATACAAGAGAAAGAAGTTCAGTTTCAGGGAAGGGTGAGGTCTGGAGAAGATTCAGCCACCCAGACTAGGGTGCCCCAATATATGAAATCTAACATGAGACTTCAAGACTGAGAAGTTTGGTGCCAGACACAGTGGTCCATGCCTGTAATCCCAGAGACTTGGGAGGTTCAGGCAGGAAGATCACAAGTTCAAGGCCAAACTCTACAACTTATCAAGACCCTGTCTCAAAATAAAAATTTTTAAAACGGAGCTTGGGATGTAGTCCAGTGGTAGAACCCCTGAGTTCGATCTCCATTACAGTCAAAAAAATAGTATAATAAAAAGGACTAGAAGTTTGGGGAGAGAATATAATATAAAATAAGAACTGAAACCACCTTCCTTTTAAAAGAGGTAATGGGGCTGGAGGTGTGGCTCAGTAGTAGAGCACTTGCCTAGCATGCATAAGGCACTGGATTTAATTCTCAGCACCACATATAAATAAATGAATAAAATAAAGGTCCACCAACATCTAAAAAACTATTTCTTTAAAAAAAGAGGTAATAATTTTAAAAATGTGTATTTTTCAGGTTCATTATTCTGTCCCTCCATCAGATGCTGGCACACGCCACCTAATGTCTGGAAATGTGTTATACTATGAGAACACACAGCTGTATAAGGCTGGAGGGATTCTGACACTCCAGTGGAACATCATAATACTTCAGGTTCTAAAAGAGAAGCAGGAACAAGCTTCTGATGCAGCATAAAACCCATTTTTTTTTTTTTAGCCGAGATGGGAAGAATTAACATATGTAAAGAGTTTATAGCAGTGTCTGGTACATCGGAGATGCTCAAAAATTATTAGTTGTAATTATTTAACTTATTTTTTAAAAAAGCTGCTCATGAACACATACTAATAAGATGAGCCATGTTCTTTTATTTATTACACAATTTTTAAGTGTCTCCTATGTGCTGAGTCCTGTATTACATAAAGATAATCGTTTCAAATCCTCAACAGTTTACAAGTGGATGGGAGGTACACAAACCAACCCATTTACAGGAGAGAATAAGTATGATAAGCGCCAGGAGCATGACATGGCACATGGTGCCATGGGAGAAGTAAATGGGACCATGGCCTGGTTTGGAGGGTGAGTGTTTCTGGGAGCACCAGGGTATTGAAATTATAGGAGTTAAGAGAAGAGGGGAGGTTGCAGTAGCAAGAACAGCCTTTGCAAAGGCCAAGGGAAACAGGGCCTGGCATAGCCAGAGAACGGAGTGTACTCCCTTTCTTTCTGTTTTTTTTTTTTTTTCTTCTTTTTTAGTCTTTCTTAGAACTCCTCTCCAGCTCAACCACAGTCCCAACCTCTGAGTGTTCTTCCCCACCTCTCCACTTCACTCCCATACTGGGGATTGAACTCAGGGGTACTCAAGCACTGAGCCAAATCCCCAGCCTTATTTTATAGTTTATTTAGAGACAGGGTCTCACTGAGTTGCTTAGTTCATTGCTTTTGCTGAGGCTGGCTTTGAACTCTCGATCCTTCTGCCTCAGCCTCCCAAGCCGCTGGGATTACAGGCATGCGCCTGATTCCTGAGTGTTCTTTTTGTGACTGAAATGCAAGGGAGAACTGGGCAAAGAGCAAGGCTACACTTTGAGCAAGGACCATCTAAGGTTCTTCATGTTAAGAACTGAAATGTTTTTCAGTTAAGACATTTAGATTTTAATCCTGTGGGTAATGAGTACCTGTTAAAAAGTTAAGGGTGTCATATGAGTTCACATACTGCATAGGGGGAAAAAATCCATTTCCTCAGCACCTGAACATAGTTCCATTATTTAACTGTAAGAGTCATTTCCAGTTCTGAGGACAGTTTAATTCACTTTAGCATTTGTTCATTTCTCTTTGCCCTCTTCCTTTGGGCTGTCCTCTTATTTGGCCATTGCCTCATTTATTAGCATCTTACAGCCTTGATTAGAGATTTTAGCAAGCCTGAAACAATGAACCTAAATAAGTCCATTCTAGATAAGTCCTGGTGAAAGTAGTTAGGTAAAAGTAGAATTGTTTATGAATTTTGTCCTCTGTGGATTTTAATTTTATTCATTCCCATTTCCATTATCACTGATAATTGAGAGTTGGGAACCAGTCACTAGATCTAATTTTTAAGTGTTTCTGTCATCAAATATGAATTGCAAATGGAACTTTCTCAAGGGAAAACAGTATATGTATATGACATTTTAAAAATCTAAACATGAAAAATAGCACAGAGAATGTAATGAACACTCCTGCATATCAACCCAGCAAATATTTTGCCATATGTGCTTCAATTTTTTTTTTTTAAGTTAGTTGCTTATGCTCCCTTTTCTAGCTTCAACTTCTCTCCTCAGGTATAACTACTCTCTTCAGTGCTTTTCCTACTGTTACTAATTATGTATGTATCCCTAAGCCATATATCATCTTGGCCTATCTTTATATCAATGGCATAATACTACATGTAGCTTCTAGAAATTTTTTTTCTATTCTATGTTATTGAGATATAACTATATTGAATCTAACTCATTCTTTTCACTACTGAATATTATTTATTTTGCCAATTTACTATTGATATTTAATTTTTTTCTATTTCAAATATTGCTATTTAATTATTCTTGGACACAGTATTTCAAGATTATACACACTTTAGGCATATATTAAGAATGGGATTGGTGAGTAAGAAGTCCACAATTTTATTAGATATGGCCAAGTCCTACTGGCAGTGTAGGGGAGGTCCTAGTTCTCCACGTCTTCGTAAACAAAAGGTGACACAACTGATTATTAGTGTGATGATCTTATCCATCTTGAAGTAGAAAGAAATGTGCCTGGAAACAAGCCAGCATGTAAAGGGTGCATTTGTTGCCTGTTCAAGAAGTTTCATGGAGCCTGGGATTTCTAGGAGAGTATGAAAGGAAACAGAAAGAAACAGAGGCAGGGCTGCTGGAGTTGATACATTTCTCATTTCCTGTAGGTGATGAGATGGCTCTGAAGGAGAATGAATCCATCTGAAACTCATAGACTGTTCTGGGTATTTGTTCTCATATTTTAAAAGATGCAGCTAATCACAGAAGAGCTTAAAGAATAGTATTTTGATGCACACAAGAAAAAAAAAACTCTATAGATAATTCTTTCAAATTTAACTTAGTAAATGTTGACATTTCATAAAAGCTTTACCAAAGCAATCTTGGAAACTTTCTTTAAGGAGATTAACAATATCAAATACCTGCTGAGATCTCCAAATCTACTTCAAGCTTAGATTTGCTAAAAGGGAAATCTCACCCTTCCAATTTTTTTTAAGAGAGAGAGAGGTTTTTTATTATTATTATTTATTTTTTTTAGTTTTCGGCAGATACATCTATGTTTGTATGTGGTGCTGAGGATCGAACCCGGGCCGCACCCATGCCAGGCGAGCGCGCTACAGCTTGAGCCACATCCCCAGCCTTAAACTTTTATTTTTTTTTTTATTTTATTTTTTTGTGGTGATGGGAATTGAACTCAGGGCCTTGTGCATGCAAGGCAAGCACTTTACCAACTGAGCTAAATCCCCAGCCCCCTCTCCAAATTTTTAACCTCTCCAAACCATGTGTAGACTTCTGGTGTAACTTTTTGTGATTGTTACTTCAACCTCCACTCCCTTAGAGAAGAAAGTGGAATTTCATCAAAAATCCTAAAGTATAACCCTGACATAGAACAAGCACTAAATAGAGTTATCTGGCCCAAAATCAAACAAGAAGGGCTGGAATCCAGAAGCATAAAGACAGGTTTGTTTAGGAATTACTAAAGTCCAGCAACCATGTGACAATAAGAACAAAGGCAGAATGTGAACTTGAGACAACTGAAAGTTAAATAACAAGACAAACTTGTAGAGTAAAATAAGAAAACCATACAGAATGGAAAAGAATGATTAAAAAACTGGTATTAGAAAGAGGATGTTTAAAAGTGGCCTTGGAAAGAGGATGGAAACCTGGTTTAAAGAGAGACACACAGAGACACAGAGAGAAAGGGGGTGGGGGAAAATGAAGTTGCCTGGCAATGACTAAGGTAACTTGAGTTAATATGGATAGGATGACTATGTGTGATATGACACAGAAATCAGGAAAATTCTGCACACTGTGGTATTAGGATTCAGCATTCACAGACTGGTCAATTACATCTGTGGTTATTAATTAGTACTAAGTTAAGCAATTCTATGACACCATCTTTCATACATCCTATGAAGTTTAATACATGTACTGAATTACAACAGTCCTTGAACTATTTTATAAAAACTCATAAAGAGATTATTAAGGCACTTGACCTTGACAGGATTATATTCATTACTCACTGAAAAAAATAATGTTTAAAAGATTACCCACTTTAGGGGTTGGAGTTGTGGTTCAGTGGTAGAGTGGTTGCCTCGAATGGGTTCGAGTCTTAGAAATGCATATAAATAAATGATTAAAATGAAGGTTCATCAACAACTAAAAAAAGATTACCCATTTTAAACATTACAATAGGAAATGCTTCTATATTAGTTTCCTATCTATGGCTATTGTAACCACAACTTTAATGGCTCTTTCTTAGTTCTGAAGCTCAGAAATCCAAAATTGGGTCTTAGGTCCAAGTGAAGCTGAGTGATAGACAACTTGCCTAGCCTTTTCAATTGCCAGCACTGTAAAACAAAACAAAAAAAAAAAAAATGGGTTTCAGAAGTAGGTCCAAATCTCCATCATATCAGATGAGGCCCCAACTTCCTTAATAAGACTCCTATAATGCAAGAATTAAAATCAAAAATTAATAAATGGGATGAATTCAAACTAAAAAGCTTCTTCTCATCAAAAGAAACAATCAGTGAGGTAAATAGATAGCCTACAGCTTGGGAGCAAATTTCTACCCCTCATACATCAGGTAGATCATTAATCTCTAGAGTATATAAAGAACTCAAAAATCTAAACTCAAAAAAAAAACCAACAAATAATCCAATCCATAAATGGGCCAAGGAACTGAACAGACACTTCTCAGAAGATGATATACAATCAATCAACAAACATATTTTAAAAAATGCTCACATCTTTAGCAATTAGAGAAATGCAAATCAAAACTACTCTAAGATTTCATCTCACTCCAGTCAGAATGGCAGCTATTAAGAATACAAACAACAATAACTGTTGGCGAGAATGTGGGGAAAAAGGCACACTTAACGTTGCTGGTGGGACTGCCAATATGGAAAGCAGTATGGAGATTTCCTGGAAAACTGGGAATGGGACCACCTTTTGACCCAGCTATCCCACTCCTTGGTCTATACCCCAAGGACTTAAAATCAGCATACTACAGGGACACAGCCACATCAATGTTTATTGCAGCACAGTTCACAATAGCTAAACTGTGGAACCAACCTAGATGCCCTTTAGTAGATGAATGGATAAAGAAAATGTGATATTGATACACAATGGAATA
Organism: Spermophilus citellus; assembly: GCF_964194105.1. Taxonomy (NCBI): domain Eukaryota; kingdom Metazoa; phylum Chordata; class Mammalia; order Rodentia; family Sciuridae; genus Spermophilus; species Spermophilus citellus. The sequence continues at coordinate 84,433,221 of NC_138197.1, forward strand.
TTACTTAGCAATGAAAGAGAATAAAATCATGGCATTTGCAGGTAAATGAATGAAGTTGGAGAACATAATGCTAAGTGAAGTAAGCCAGTCCCAAAAACCAAATGCCGAATGTTTTCTCTGATATAACGAGGCTGATTCACAGTGGGGTTGGGAAGGGGAACATGGGAAGATTACACAAACTGTAGATAGGGCAAAGGTGAAGGAGGGGGAGGGAGGGGGAAAGGAGGTAAAAAAAGATGGTGGGATGAGGTGGACATCACTACCCTAAGTACATGTATGAAAAAGACATAAATGGGGTGACTATACTTTGTATATAAGCAGAGAGATGAAAAAATTGTGCTCTACATATGCAATATGAATTGTAATACATTCTGTCATATATGACAAGTTAGAATAAAAAACTTAAAAATACATGTATAAGGCCTAAAAAAAAATTAAAAATGGGTTTCAGTAAGCTTAAAATAAAGGTATTGGTGGTACAGTATATCTTTTGGAGGCTCTATGGGAAAGCCTATTTCTTTGCCTTCATCAGCTTCTAGAGGCTACCATGTTCCTTGGCTCATAGCCTCTTTCTTCCTTCAGTCTAGTCTTTCTCTGGGCCCATCACTTTGACACTGGCTCTTTTGCCTCTCTTTTCCACTTTTACATTGGCCCACCTCAATAATCAAATAAATCTCCCATTTTAAAGTCAATGGATTAGCAACACTAATTCCCCTTTGCCATGTAATATAACATGTTCACAGGTTCCAGGGATTTAGAATGTGGTTATCTTTTTGGAGTAATTATTATGCTTACCACAACTTACAAAGTTAAACTATATTGTGCAAGATGGACATCCAATGTATCACTAACGTTAAAATCAGATTTCTTCAGCACATCTAGAGATATTATGTATTCTACATCCATAAAAGGTGAACCTTGTACATTAAAGCATGACTAAATATAATATGACTTTGTAGAGGAATCTAGGCTCTAGGCCTAAGGAGGTTTACAGTACTTTCCAGTTTCTGACAATTTAAAAAGAAAATTAACAACTCTTGAAATGCATATGTTGTCTCTCTTGGGGGAGAATAACAATATCCAAAAATCAGTGTTGGGTTTTTTTTTTTTTATAATGATAAATGCTTATAGTGAAGACACTAGAAACAGACAGGCTTTTAAAAGTTTCTAAAACATTTTGAAGGGCTGGAAATGTAGCTCAGTGGTAGGATACTTGCCTAGTGCAATGACTTGGGTTTGATCCCCAGCACTGCAAAAATAAATAAAAGACAGTAATTTCAGTTACTCAAGAAGCTGAGACAGGATTGCAAAATTCAAGGCAAGACCAGCCTAGGAATCTTAGTAAAACCCTGTCTCAGAATAAAAAATAAAAAAGAGATGTAGCTCAGCAATAGAAGACCCCTGAGTTCAGTTTGCAGTGAAAAAAAAATGGTAAAGGAAATTAAATTTCTTAAAAAAAATAGCTCAAGAGAATGGAAATAATGGTAGTAAGTAAAAAGGCAAAGGCAAAGTTTACTTCTAACTTTAACTCAAAAAAAAAAAAGTAAGCATATGGAAATGGTAGGAGACCCTCAATGTTACACAAAATTACATATAAGAGGTTGTGAGGGGAAAGGGGGGGGAAACAAGGGAGAGAATTGAACAACAGCAGATGAGGTAGAGAGGGAAGATGGGAGGGGAGGGGAGGGGGGATAGTAGGGGATAGGAAAGGTAGCAGAATACAACAGTCACTAATATGCCATTATGTAAAAACGTGAGTGTGTAACCGATGTGATACTGCAATTTGTATTTGGGGTAAAAATGGGAGTTCATAACCCAATTGAGTCAAATGTATGAAAGATTATATATCATGAGCTTTGTAATGTTTTGAACAACCAATAAAAAAAAATTTAAAAAGTAAATAAATTTGCACAATAATATTAGCCCACAGGGGTAGTTTGAGTAGGAAAAAAAAAAACTCTCTTCATTTAATTTTATTATTTTCTTACAGACATGTTCAAAACAATCTATGATTCTCTAAGCAAAACAGCTCCATCAAGAGTATTGCCAACCTTTCCCTTGGGGGACACAGAGACTCAGGCAAGAAAAAGTAAAAGGAGGCTAGACATCTGTCCCCAGTGGAAAAAAAGGAAGAACACACCTGGAGAGCAGCTAAGACAAAGAGACTCGGAAGGAAAAGAACAGTAATCAAAAGACCATACTACCAACTGTTGCTGGTTTATAAAATACATCCAACTGTTGCTGGTTTATAAAATATAACTGTTCCTGAAGGAAAGAAATACAGTAACAATATACTAAAAACTGGAACAAGGAGGGGTTGTGTCACATTGTATATCCTTCATGGCTTAGCTCTGATGACACTCCTTCCAGGAACTTTTCCCAGCATGCCCTGAACTCAATTTGGATCAAGAGACAAGACTGAGATTGCCAAGCATCCTGTGCACACTTTATTTATGCATCATTCATTCATTCACCTACGTATTCGAGTGCACCTAGCATGCTTGAAGAGTTAGGGCAATAAAAGTAAGCAAGATATAAATAGCCCTTAACACAAGGCTTTATCTGCTTTGGTGTTGTGTCCCTCCCACAACCGATTCTAGGAACAGTGCTATTTGGTTGGTTTTTTCATCCTCCAGGTCTAGCACGGTGCCTGCACCGACTAAGTGTTTAACGTACATAAATAAATAAATAAAGCTTAATTTTGATCGATGCTGTTTTCAAACCTGTAGCCCAACGGAAGGGGAGAGGGCGGAGGAACAGCTCAAGAATGAGAAAGACATCTCTATTCAGGAATTATCCAGCAAAATTCACAGCTTTCCTGTGTGGCTGCCCGTCCTGAAACCAGAGTGCGGAGTCTCGGGCGGGATGGGGAAGGTCTTCCTCCTCCTTCCCGCGTTCAGGACGCTGGGACTGGGGACCCATAAAGGGGTCTCCCTGCGCTTCCGAGCCCGCCTGCTAGCCCGCGCTCCTCACCAAGTCAATGGCCACGACGTCCCGCAGTGCCACGACCCGCCGGATGGACTTAGGCGGGTTCTCGGTCAAGTAGATGAGCCGGTCGCTGAGTACCACATACTTCAAGGTGTGCCTCTCCGAGTCTGACACCACGATGCACGGCTCGTAGGCGCGGATGGCGTCGTAGACCTTGGGAGCCAGATGCCGCCTCAGGAACGCATCCAGGCGGCTGTTTGTGCGTGCGGGGAAGCCGGACTGAGCCCGGCTGGCCATGTGGTGCCCGCCGCCGGGCCGAGCGCGGGGACCGCGGATGCCTCCGCCAGACCGCGCCTCCCACGGTGGAACCCGCGCGCGCCACAAAGCCGCCCGCCCCGCTGCGGCCACCGCTGCGGCCACCGCCCCGGGCGCAGGGAACCCGGCCCCGGACTGGGATCCCCTCCGGGGTAGGGTTCTCGGGATCCCGCCCCCGCGCGGTTCCGCCCCTCATCTTTGTCCCAACCTTAGACAGCGATGGGCGGAGCCAGGAGCTGGTCCTTCAGGAGGTACGGACCCGCACCTCTAGTTAATCAAGGGGAACAGTGACAAGGGAACAGTTTAGGGGCGCTCCTGTCCCTCCCCTCCCCTCCCGTCCGCCCCCTTCCCGCCTGCACTAGCTATTGCTAGTGGTTTCATGTTAGAAACTTGAAAGAGATGAAAGTTGCCGATTTATTTTTTTAGAATCCTATTAAGACACGAATTTAGCATTTGATTATGGCATTACCCCGTATAACTCTAGTTTTGTCTTGGGTGTAAACACAGGTCTTCTTTCTCCATCTAGTTAAAAGCTCTCTTCAAGAAGGGATTTTTTTTTTTTTTAAGAGAGAGGAGAGAGAGTGAGAGAGAGAGAGAGAGAGAATTTTTAATATTTATTTTTTAGTTCTCGGCGGACGCAACATCTTTGTTGGTATGTGGTGCTGAGGTTCGAACCCGGGCCGCAGGCATGCCAGGCGAGCGCGCTACCGCTTGAGCCACATCCCCAGCCCAAGAAGGGATTCTTATAAATGGTTTGGGCACACCCAAGCGTACCTAAAGGATGTTGCGTTCTGGCTGCTCAGGACAATCTAAGTAAGATAAATGCCTGGGCGAATCCAGTTGAACTTGACAGGTTGACGAATGCTGATTACATAGCCCTGAAGGTATAGAGTGATAAAAGTACTGTTTGATTTTTATAGGCCAGGAATAACATAAAATTAGATTAGCAAGACGAAAGGGGCACAGCAGAAACTTCCTACATGAGCACTTCCATTTGTATTTCAAAACTTAGAAAAGGATTTCTCTTCTTTTAAGCATTCACACAAAGGCCTGACAATGAACCATTATCATTGCTCCAGCTGCTTGGAACCCCGAATCAAATTAAATATTCTTTACAATAATTGATATTCCCCTTTTCTTCATATTTTTCTATTTTATACTGTATGTTGTAAGCAATTTCAAATCCTTTGTGGAAAGAAGGTATATAAACGTATTACAATGTTTATACAGATATTGTATACTACACCCCTACAAAAAGCAAAGAGGAATGCTTGGGTCTGGCTACACTCAAGATCATTCCGCAGAATTGAATAAAAGCAAAGAAATAGGAATATTGTACCTTGGAAAGACTGTATTTGGTAAGAATAGGAGAGAAGTGCCACCTGCTGGCAAAATCTTAAATGGTCTCCATATTTGGAGTTTTCCCAGGATCTGATAATTTGTCTGACCCTCCTATTGATGCCAAGGGACCATATACCATTACTTACAGGAAGCTGCATGGCTATTCCCTCTAAAGTAAAGACTGTTCATTACCTAAACCATTCTAGTTTGTTGCTTTAAACCAATAGAAAGGCAAAGTCCCTTTGCCTTTCCCACTCAACAGAGAAATTTAGAGATAAATAACTCCAATAGAGATTGGAAAGTGAGGCCCAAGTAGGAGAAAAGTTCTAATTCCGCGTCACTATATTCTCTCAGGCTTCTTGCATCCTATCCACTTCCCAGGACTAAGAGAAAGCGAGGGATTGAACTAGGACCAGAAGAGGCAGCATACCTGATCTATTTGCTGCCATTATGAAGAAGCTTGTAGTGACAAAGTTACTAAGCTTAACACACCTTAACATGCAGCATGCAAAAAAGGGAATTTGACATGTGGTTGGTGATCAAGGTGGCTTCAGTTAAACTTTTAACTTTGGGGCACACAGAGATGACAATATCATAGTTTCCAAGTATTCTATGTTCTATACCATTGCTAAGGTAACAAAGATTACTGTATTTGGAGCCAGTAAAACTGGATTAGAGTACTAACCCTTCATTTGGTACAGATTCAGAGCAATTGAGCACTTAATAGATGTTTCTTGTTTAAACTACCAAAAGAAATGGAGCATTTCTCCCTGGACCTAATCCCCATAGTTATTCTCCTTTTCATCAGAATAGGAAGATCCTGGGTCCAGAGATGGTCAATTCAGTTGATCTGAAAGGACAGATGAGCATAGAACTGTAGAGTTGGATGAGCTGGGTTCAAATCCCAATAATAGTTACATAAAATGAATCTGTTGAATTTTCAAAGGTGTCTGATTTGGGAACCTCTTAGTGCTTCCACTTAGTATTAATGAATACTCTCCATTTAAATATCCACAACAATTAGCAATCAAATGATAGAGAGATGTCATTATAATGAAGTGTGAAAGAACATGCAAATAATTGGATTAAAAAATGTTTTCTTTTACTGAATAATGCTCTAGTGCTCTATTCTGCCTCTCAGGCTTCCTGATACCATATACATACTTCCTCTAAACAGAAATCTATAACTGGACCAGGACCAGTAAAGACAGTATACCTGACCTGTTTCCCAACTTCTTTCATGAAGCCCATCATGAATGAGGTTTTGTTAACAATGGCATTAGGCTTAAAAAACAAAACACTGAAATGAAGCACATCAAGAGAATCTGACACACAATCCAGTGGTTATCAGCTCACAATTGTGGTATTTAGGGCTCAACTCCAAAATCTCACAAATATTTACTGAGAAACTACTATCCACAAACTGAATCAGAACACCTTGTCTTTAAGAACTGACTAAGCTGGGTGTGGTGGTACATTCCTGTAATCCCAACAGTTTGGGAGGCTGAAGCAAGAGGATTGTAAATTAGATACCCACTTCAGCAATTTAGCAAGACTGTGTCTCAAAATAAAAAAATTAAAAGGGTTGCAGGTATATCTCAGTGGTTAAGCACCCCTGAGTTAAATCCCCTGTACCAAAAAAAGAAAAAATAATTGGCCTTCTTTTTTTAATTTAATTTTTAATTTTTTTTCAATTTATTATTTATTTATTTATTTATTATTTTTGCATTACAATTCTTAATGGCCTTCTAATATGTAACACAATCACACCAATTTAATACAAAACAAAGACACTAAAATACATTAATGGCATGAAATTTTAAAAAAACAACATCAAAGAAATGGACAAGCACATGTAATATGGAAAGGCCTTATAAAGGAGGTGCATTAATTCAATGCTCAAAGAGTAAATGCAACCCTTTATTTTTCTTTTATTATAGTTGGTTTAATTTTTTTCTGATTATGAAAGTAGTACATGGTCACTACTAAGAATTTTTTAAAAATTCAAAAATGAAAATCATCCCGCATCCTCAGTACCTGGGGATAGCCATTTCACCTAGAGGATGTATTTCCTTCATTGAAGTCTTAGACAAACTTTGATGTCCTAATCCAAAGTTAAAAAAAACAAACAAACAAAGTAAGGAATAGAACAGAACAGAAAGATGTGCTAAACAACTATATGCTGCAATAGAACATGGCCATTGAACATAAAGGGCACAAAGGTAATCCTAGCAGCTTTGCAATGTTGAGAAATTCATTGGGAAAAAGAGCAAAACAAGAGGAAGGCATACTTTGTGAAGAAGATCACAACTTTGTTTTAGACATTGTTTTAGTCATTTTAGACTATTATGACAAATTGCCATAGATGAGGAGACTTAAACAACATTTATTTCTCACAGTTCTGGAGTCTGTAAGGTGTTGGCAGATCCAGTGTCTGGTGAGGTCCTACTTTCTGGTGTGCTGTCTTCTTGTCTCCTCAAATGGCCAAAAGAAAGTTAGCTTTTATGAGAACTTAAAAGGGACCAATTCTCATGACCTAATTACCTCCCCAAAGTCTCACCTCCAAATATACTATCACAGTGGGATTAGGGTTTCAATATATGAATCAACATATGATCAAACATTCAATCCATGTTACAGTTGAAGTGCTGGTGAGACTGGTAGATATCTGGGAAGTTGGGAGTATAGAATATTAAAACAAGAAGTATAGAACTGGATCATCATAGCACTGAATGTTGAAACTACAGAACTAGATAATTATTGAGAGAGCAAGTATAGGCAGAAAACCGTATGACTTAAAACATAGGCTTGAGGAAGACATGTTAAGAAGTCAAAAGTAGAGGTGTGGTGAAGAAGACAAAGATGAGTAGTCAAAAAAGTAAAAAGAAATTAATAAAAGGGTCAAAAGTCAAGAGAGGCGAGAATTTCAACGAGGAAAGAGTAAACAGAAAAGCTGAAAAAAATTAATGAATAAAAGTAGTGAGTGAGTTGGTTAATTTGCAAAAGTAATTAATAGAATGACTTAGGAGTACAAATCACAAAAATTGAGGGAAAGAAAGAATAAATGTAGGCCAAAAAAAAAAAAAAGGATATGCTACAGACAAGAAATTCCTAATCAGGAGTCCACAGTTCTAGCTCCCCATTTACCAGCTGTGTAACTTTGAAGATAGTACTTAAAATAGATTCATCTTGGTGTCCTGATCTGTAAATTTAAATTTTAAAATAATGATAATTGTACCTGCTCCATCCCTATAATGTTAAAGAGGAACACATTTTAAAAGATATATAAAACCATAATGAAATAAACATACAAATGTTATCTATCATAATTCTTTCAAGTACTCTGGCAACTGAAAGAAAAGGATATGGGGAGCATGAACAAATTAAGTTTTGTTGTTATAAGAAAGGGGCCTCCTTGGGATAGAAACCAAGGCGTTGAGCACGCTAAGCAAGTGAGTAAACCTTACTTTTATAAAAGGTAAACCTTACTTTTAAATAAATTGAGGGGGGTCATATTTTTCTTATACCTGGCCCCAATAAAAATTTTGTTGTATGATTAAAAAAATAAGGGGCCTCTGAATACATTTATAGGAAGAAGAATTAACTTTGTACTAGATCTACAATGCCATCAACCTTGATGAATCTTCATTTGAAAGACAGGCTAGGAGCACAGGCCCCTAAGAGTCAGACAGTAAATTTGAATCACAGCTCTGCTAGTTGACATCTATGCACTTTGGTTCTGTCATCTATAAAATGGGGATGCTAATAATACCTACCTCCACAAAGTTGTGAGAATTACAGTATAAATACTTAGAACTGTCTGCCACATAAATGTTTAAAAACATTGACAATACATAAAGGCATTGCCATATGCAATTTACATGCCTTATGTTAAAGTAATGATAGTGTTATTTGTCAATATTTTGATAACTAGGGAGTGGGGTTGTGGCTCAGCAGTAGAGTGCTCGCCTAGCACATGAGAGGCCCTGGGTTCGATCCTCAGCACCACATATAAATAAAATAAAGGTATTGTTTTCAATACCTTTGAATTGTTTTACAACTAAAAAATTGTTTTACAACTAAATTGTTTTACAACTAAAAAATAAATATTAAAAAAATTGATAACTAGTATCTTATGTTAGCCTGAGATGAAAAACCATCTCTTCATGGATAGGGCAGCCAGAATATGGAATGATCAAATGTAATCTCCTTCTCAGGGCAACTTCAGTTGGTTTCCACTCAGTTCTTCCTTATTTGTTCTGAAATAATACGTGTTTATAAACCTGAAAAAGATTTTTTACTATCTTGGGTATTTGAACCACCATAAAGGAAAGGGCCAATGTTACTAAGTATACTGTAGATAAGCTATAGATACTAGATAAGCTTTGTGTACTTAACATATGAAGTGCTTGCAAAATGAATTTATGAATGAAAAAGGCAAGTAAAGGCAATTACAGTACAACGGACTAAAGTCTTTAGGATGAAGCAGTGGAACATGTGAACAAATTACAGACTGCCAGGATTAGTACTGGGACTCCGTAGTCCCTGGTTGATCATCACAGCTAACATAATTCATGTAGTGATTTGTTCATTGAGTTTTTATCTACAGACTGGCACTAGGCTAGACTCTGGCAATACTCTGAAATAGGACCGAAATCCTAGCCTGTCATTTTAAAGACGTCAAAAACCTGATGCAATAGTGATTCAAGATATTTTATATATGAAATTTTAACAGGGATTCACTTGATGCTTCAACTATATCTCTTGTGGCTTTGAAACTTACATGTTTTTTCTATTTCCCAAACTTCTTCTCCTTGGTCTTCTTTTCCCTACCTCTCCTTCCTGATCTTCTCTTCCTGATCTCTCCTCGCTAATCTCATTTTCTCTGAATTTACTTCTATAAAAGTCCCCTGTTCCTGCTGATGGGCAGAATCACAGCCTTTGGGACAGGGGTCCCTTGTGTTTCTCCTAGCAAAGCAATAAACCATCTTTTTCCTTTTTCTCAAAACCATGTCCTCCTTATTTGATTGGCATGGAGGACAAGCTTTCAGCAACAAAATGTTATGTACACTGAACATGGGAGTCACTAAATAAATGTAGCTGTTGCTATACAAATTTTATTCTATTTCTTTTCCCATTTCCCTCCCAAGTTTTGTTTGTAGGCTGCACTCTCAGTGCCTACATATAGCCTACATTCAGTACATAATGAATAATCAACAGTGAAACCTAAATATTGAGCACCTGTGTGATGAACACGTCTAAACAATCCTCAACAATCACCCTCTGTGGTTGTTACTATTACTTTATCATTTCACAGATGAGTAAACTGAAGTACAAAGTAACATGATTGAGGTCAACTGCTATTGAGGGATAAGACTGGGATTCAAAACGAGGGGGCTGGAGCCTACAACTGCCTCTTTGCAGCATTAACAAATTAATAACTCAGAGACCGAATAAATGAAGCAACTCTTAGTACCAACGGAGAAAAATCGATGAATAGGCATTCTTACAAATGATGTCCTTTTCATGGACAAAATAGATATAAAGTGAACTCATCAGATCTTCACGCTCATGGACTCCAGACACGTGGAATCACAGAAAAGGAATTGACACGTGGTTTGAACCATGTCAGCCCGACCTCAGGAACTCAGTCCTCTAACCTATCAATTACTTAACAAAGCTCTTCAGGAAGATGGAAATTGACCCCGCAGCTAGAAACCAGCACAGACACTCCCTCGGACTGGGGGAACGGGGTTGAGGAGGCGGGGGGCACCGCACCGGGATGCCCCATCCCAGCATGCACCGTAGCCCCGACGACCCCGCCTCCCGGCGAGCTGCGAGGAGCGCGTATGCGCCCAGCCGCCCGGAAGCGCCGCCTGCACATTGCATGCTGGGAGTTGTAGGCCCCGGCCCCAGCCCGCAGGCTGCCGTCCGCACACTCCATGAGGCTGCTGGCGCTGGCCCGCGCGGCACCGACTCTGGGAGCGCGCTTCGCGCTGACTCAGCGGCGACGGTGGCAGCGGCGTTAGCCGGCCCTCGCGCTCTTTCCCTTCCTGGGGCGCCGACCCCGCCCGCCTGCTTGCTAGCTTGCCTGCTCGGCGCCACGCAAGAGAAGGCGCCAGGAGCCGCGAGAGGCGCGCGGCCCCGGTCAGCACGGTCTCCGGCGTTAGCGCTGCGGCCGTGGCGGAGGACTACGGCGACAAGGACGAGGGCCGCTCGCCCCGCTGCCTGCGTGCGGCGTCGCTCCACTCCGCTGAACGGCCCTCGGGAGTGCAGGCGAGAAGACGAGATGGAGTGATAGGGAAGGTGACTCGAGGCTCTAGGGTGGCGGGACCTGGATCCGGCTTGGTTCGCGCGAGGTTGCGAGGAAGTTGATCAGGGTGGGCTGGTCTGGGGGAGCACTGACGCTGTGGAGGGGTGCGGGCCGGGGACCCTCCACGGCGGTGCGCCCCAAGGCTGGGCGGACAGGATGGGGGTGGGTACGAGTTGTGGCCGCTGTCGCGGAGTGCGTCCCGTGTCCTAAGTGCGTGGCCGCTAGTTACCTGGTGTTTCATCACCCGAGTTGCCACGAGGCGTAGTTTTAAGGAGGGATCCGGGGAAAGGATGGGGGACGAGGCCGGCCGAAGAGGACCAACACTCCTGTGCCCCTCCGCAGACCCGTTTATAGAGTTACAGCGCGTCCCACCAGTTTCAGTTGCAGAGACCTTAAACTTGATTCCCCACCGCCCACCCCGCACAAAAAGGAAAAAAAAACCCTATTATTTCTGTGTAATAATTTGCCAGCACAGACACTTTATTTCTTCCCTTCCTTTCCTCACAATCCTGCAAGAGTAGAGAAGCATGATGATCCCCTGTAACCAGAAAAACGAGTACATTTTGGAGGCACTAATTAGTTGTTACTGAGGGAAGTTACGTTTTATTAAAGCGACTTGTTAGTGCGATGTTAAAAGGCTGGAAAATTAAGCCCTAGTTTTTGAAACAGTCTTCAGTAGATGTGGAGGAATTTTTCCAAATTATTTGATTCTCGACATAATGACTCTTTGGGAAAAGTTAGGGCATAATATTCTTAAGTGTGTTGCTTGCCTTGCAAGTCCCCAGCCTTTGCAGGATGTGTAATTGAAATATTTGCCATATTGTAACAAATGTTTACACCTGCACGACTGTGTCATGTTGGAATACCATGTGTTCATGCCCAGTCTTTTTTCTAGGAAGGTCGTCATTACCTTTTTGCTCAGGGTGTAGCTCTTCAGTTGTTTGCACACACTTAAGTATTTTATCCTATTCCCTTACATATTGGTTATCCAAGTGCCTTCTCTTGGGTGTATTCTTTTTACTGACAACTGTAACAAGTTTGTTTCCTTAGGTTGTTTATTGACCATGTTTTTCTTTAGGACCACTTCCTTTTTTCCTTTTGATGGTATCAGTGTGAGGTGAACAAGCTTAAGCAGTTTGCTCTAAAGTCGTGGCAAATTACATGAAGTTCCTTGTAGTATTTCTGTCTGGAGTTCATAGAAACTCAATTTCATAGAAAATGTCTTTTCTCTCCATAGAGGCCTTTTTCAGGGGAATGGTAATCAGTTCTTCTTGACATTTTTGGCTTGGGGGCGAGGAGTGCACATCTTTTTTTTGTTTTCCCATCTTCAAGATGCTGATGTACTAGTTTAAGAATGCTTCAAGTGATTCCTATTCCCTGTGGGTCTACCTCTGAATTAATAACCTATTGAGGGCCCACTATGTGCCAGACATACTTTACATACTTTGTATCATTGAAGTTGTTGCAATTTTGAAGCAGATGCCTTTTGCCTTTCATAGAAAGAGCTCTTAGGTTTTGTTATTCCTGAGCCTTTTTTTTTTTTTAATGTCAAGATTGGGTTATGAACCCAGATCTTTTTAAATCCAAAACCTGTGTTCCACATCCTAGAAACACAGTGGTAAATATTCCAGCCTTTGCTCTTTAAGAAAACTAGTAAGCTGACAGTGACAATACAGCAATGCTTAGGTGAGGCATCTAATCCAATTTGAAGGGTTGGACAAAAGGAGTCAAAGAAGTATTCTTGAAAGAGATGACCTCTAAGTTGAATTTGAAGGACAAACTGGCTAACTAAGTAACTGAAAAGGGCAGTGTGTTGCAAAGATGAAGGGCAGAATATCACTGAAAAACTGCCATGTAATGTAGGGTCATGAGTCTTGCTGGGTTGGGGTTTAGAATGGTGAGGAGTCATTAAAAAATGTTTGGATTTTAATTCTGAAGACAATGGAAGTTTACATTGCTCTTCTCTAGTCTGCAGGTATGCTATGAACTGGAAGAGAAGGATTGAGCTTCCTTCTCCAAGATTCTCAGCCCATAGCCTATAACTTGGCTTTGATCCTGACTACATCATTCCTAAAAGACAGTATCTCCTTCCCCTCCAATTAGTCACTTAGCCTCTTTAGGTTCTCTTTGGTGGTGATAATTTGGAAAACAAAAAAACCCCACAGCTTTGTAAGGTAAAGCCTTTTTTCCCTGTCTTATAGTTCTTGACAAATGATGTTATTTTCACATCATTTAGAGTTTGCTCAAATAAATATACAGTCCCTTAAGAACTAAGCTGCCCTGGGTAGCTTACTGTGTTCTGATTTGAGAATGTTAGAACCTGGACTATGAAGAAATAGATTACTTTCTAGAGGGTTTTTAAAATTTTTTTATTTTCGGTGGTAGTGGTAGTGGTAGTTTTGTGGTACTAGAGATTGAACCCAGGGCCTCATGCATACTAGGCAAGTGTCCCAGCAAAAAGAAAAGACCCTAAATAAGAGTAGTCAGTTCAGTTTGTGAATTTTTGTATGTACTATTACAAATTTTCTCTGAAATACATTTCTAGAATTGACTAGATTTCTGCTCTTGCGGAGGTAGAAGGTAGAACTGATCCATTGTTCAAAAGCTAAATAGCTAGCTTTTAACTCTTTTTCCTTTCTCATTCAACTTCTCTTGCAGTACTTTGTAAACATACCAGTAAGAATATTGAACTTTGAGATCAGACATTCTATTTTTTTAAAGGTTTATAGTATTGGTGACTTGAAGTAGGGAAATTATTATAATTACTATAACAAAATAATCTGGATCTGTCATTTTTTAACAATACAGTTGCACAGTTTCATTTTTAAGTACTGGAGATAATAAGTAGCAACACTGCACACATTAGATGGCTTCAGCTGTTTAAAGAAAATAATTACTTTCTGTGCTTTATTAAAGATTTTGAAGAATAAGATAACTTCAGAACTTTAATAGTATACTTAGGTTTTTAGAAATTACACATTAGCAGAGTATTTAACAGGGTCAATTCTTCTAAGACTTGGGCTCCTTTAATTGTAATCTGGTAAATTTCAAAAGATTGTTAAAACTTGTGATCATCTTTGTATATTTTTATCATTTATTATAACATTCAGGGTAAGCATCTATTTTTGTTTATCACATATTGTTTTCTTGCACCTTTGTTTTTTATGTGCAGATGTTTGTGGATTCTTCTGCTGGATCAGAGGGCACGCCTATTATAATCAGAAAGCTACAAGTATAACAGCAGGGATGGATGAACAGGCTCTTTTAGGGCTAAATCCAAATGCTGATTCAGACTTTAGACAAAGGGTAAGTTAAAACATGTTACCACAAATATGCATTTATCAATGTGAATAAAAAATATATCTGATGATAAAGTTCTATTTATTTATTTTTAGTTGTTGATAGACCTTTATTTTATTTACTTATATGTGGTGCTGAGAACCAAACCCAGTGCCTCACATGCCAGTCAAGTGCACTACCACTGAGCCCCAGCCCCAGCCCTTGATGATAAAGGTCTAATTTGTGTAGAAATGAAGAAACGCAAACAAAACTGATACAAATGTGTTCTTAATGTAGAAAGTGCTATTATTTTCAGTTTAGTTGACTAAACCAAAGAATTAAAATCTTATGTAATTCAAAGTAGGACTTTATGCAACATTAGTCATTATTTTTAATTATTTAGAAGTTGTAATGCAGAGAGAAGATTGTTCAATGGATTTTAGTAGTAAACATGCATACTCTGTAAACATCCCATTGCTTGGCTTGGTCTTTCAAAGTTGTTTAATACTTGTATTACTGATAGTTACTATGCTTATTATTTAGTCCAGGCAGACATGTAAATAAGCAGTTAGGATATGCCGTGTTTTAAGTTATATAAAATGATTACTACATGATAAGCAATCCATTAAGAATGCTATGATTTTTGGATAAGCGTAAACAATTAGACGTAATGAAACCTACAACTGTAATCACTATAGCTGAATAATAAGACATCTAAAGAACAAGCCTGTAATTTTTTAAAGATGTGGGCTTTCTGAAGTATAGCATAAGAGGAAGAAGAGGAATTTTTCTCTTTTCTTTCTACTTCTCATAGCAAAGAGTATTTTTTATAAATTACCTAACCAAGGTTAGTAATCTCACTAGATATTATAGCCATTTTTGTTTTTTTAAGTACAAACTTTCTTTTTTTAAAAGACGGACACAGTACTTTTATTTTTATATGGTGCTGAGAACCAGACTGTGCCTCACATATGCTAGGCAAGCAGTGTATTACTGAACTACAACCCCAGCAGAAGTACAAACATTTTTAAATAATAAAAAACATTCAAGTAGTTTTTAACATAAGTGAATGCTTCTACTGTTCAATAAGTAGCTCTCCAGATACAGAAAAATAAAAAGGAATTGAGATTTAAATGCCTGGCCCATTTTAAGATATCTGACAAACTAATTAGGACATTGATAGATTATACACATTTATTCTGTGTATAAACAAAAAAGATTTCTTTTTAAAATTAAGTTCCAGTATTCAACAGATTTTTAAAATTTTGCCATGATTTTTCAGAAAAGTATATATATATATATATATATATATATATTTTTTTTTTTTTTTTTAGAGAATTTTTCAACGTTTATTTTTCAGTTCTCGGCGGACACAACATCTTTGTTGGTATGTGGTGCTGAGGATCGAACCCGGGCCGCACGCATGCGAGGCGAGCGCGCTACCGCTTGAGCCACATCCCCAGCCCATCAATATATTATTAGTGGATTTAATACAGGAGTTGTGCTTTTTTTTCATCAATAAAAATATTTTTTTCTATCAGGATATTTTGAACATCCAGGTCCAGGCTTAATTTGATGGCCCATTAAACCAACCCAAGTAACAGAAATAATTAGGATGAAGAAGAAAGAATCAAGGGATAGTGAATTCTCATAATCCTGGGTTATAGTTCAGGAATAGTTGGAATGATCGGTTTTGGTGGTTAGATAAATGACCGTTTGCTAACTCCAGTTACTCACTTGTTCAATTGTACTTCTCTGTTTTCTGTATGGGCATTAAAAATAGCTGAACTGACTCTGTTGGCACTTAAATGCAGGAAAAAGGTATGGGATAGAAGTAGGTGATGAAGGCTAGGTCGTCTTCATCATTAAAAAAAAAATGTTGGTAAGGGCTAGGGTTTTAGCTTAGCGGTAGAGCACTCGCCTAGCACATGCAAAACCCTGGATTTGATCCTCAGCACCACATAAAAATAAATAAATAAAATAAAGATATTGTGTCTAACTACACCTAAAAAATAAATATATTTTTTAAATGCTAATCATACATGGATTCACAGCACAAAGATTGAAAGTTTTCAGGTTATTTCCCTCACCTCTTTTTTGAAAATACACTACCCACCTTTAGCTTAAAACCTGCTATTATTTAAAGAAAATTATATGTTAGCAATAATTCTAGCAGGTAAACCGTTACCTACTTTGGTGGGGGGAGTGAATTATTAGGTGGCAATGCAACATATATAATTGACTTCCACCTTATCCCCTGTCCTGGACCTATGGTATTCATAAAGAAAACCATAGTTTTCACAGACTGCTGTTAGAAAACAACTGAATTTAAGAGTCTTTCATAGCTGCCTGGACTCTTAAATTGTTAATTTCTGAAGATAGCCGTTACTCTGGGTTATTTTCCAGCATCCACAATCAATTCTCTATGGATACCAATTGGGTGTCTTATAATTCAGTTCAGTTCTGACACTACCAGGTTCAGACCCCACAAGTTACAGGCTCAAGTCTCATTCTGTTGACTGACTATAAGTTGAGGGCTCACATGACTCCTTCCTCAGGTTTGATTATTTTCTAGAATGACTCACAGAACTCAGGAAAGCATTTATTTACTGTTGCCAGTTTATTACACAGAATACAACTCAGGAATAGCCAAAAAGAAGAGATGCCTAGGGCAAGGTATGGAGGAAGGGAAAACCAGGCTTTCCTGCCCTCTCTGTGCTAACCTTCCTCCCTTCACCTCAGTGTGCGCATTCTGGAAGTATAAATAATAAATAAATAAATAACAAAAAAGTATATAGAGCTTAGAATATACATAATATATAACAAAAAAGAGTGTAGAGCTTAGTCTCCAGTTTCCACCTCCACTTCTCAGAGATAGGTGTTTGAGACTGAAAGTACCAACCTTTTCATCACTTAGTCATTCTGAGGCTATTTCAGAGGCTCCACCCTAAGTCCCCTCTAGCATAAGTTCTGTTGTGTTCCTGAGGAGCTCATTATAAATAACAAAAGACAATTCTACAATGCCAAGGTTTTTAAGAGCTCCTGCTGTGAAGAAGGGGAGGGAGCAAACCCAAATATCTTTCTTTTTATACCACATTTATATTTAAAGTAGCTTTGATCTTCAGCTCATCTTCATTAATGGAAACAGCCACTGATGTTGTGTATGAAAATCCACTCAATCCACTCCTTCTTTCATAGATTCATAAAAGTAGAGGAAACTGTCACCTAAATATAAATATAGTGGCTTTTACTTCTAACCCAAAGAAAAAATAATTTTATATTTTGATTCAGTTTACATGTATACTTGTACACGAATATAACTAAAGTTATATAAAATAATACTTATTCTTGCCATGTAATGCACTCTGATATATTCTCATATTTAGTTTTTTTTAATCATTGATGAAGACTGCTAAATTAACTTCATCACTAATGGTACAAAACATTCTTTTTAATTCTGACAAATTGAAATTATGTTCTTCTAATGCTTAATGTTCCTCTACCTCATTACCTCATATCAAAGTTGCACCAGTTCATAATTAGTTTAAGTCATTTAGCAGTATTTCTAATTTATGTATAATTTTCTTGGCTATTTGAGATACTCTTCGCAAGTTAAGGTTACGTTATTAGTCCATTTTCATAGGTGAACCCTGAATCTATTGTAATATACTGATGGAAAAGCATGGCATACATAATTCCCACTTGACTACTAGTAGCATATGGACTTGATTCTGCATCCATACAAGGATACACTTGCTCTGGGCACAGTGGTGCATATCTGTAATCCCAGCAACTAGGAAGACTGAGTTCAAGACTGAACTTGAAAGGAGAATTTCAAGTTCGAAGCCAGCCTAAGCAACTTAGTGAGACCCTGTCTCAAAATTAAAAAAAAAAAAAAAAAAGTAGAGACATGGCTCAGTGGTTAAGTGCCTTTGGGTTCAATCCCTGGTACCAAAAAAAAAAAAAAAAAAGTGCACTTGCTCTTTTTGCTCTTTGTTAGTACATATTTTCTCTGATTACAAGGGCTGGATTCATGAACAGCGGAATGAGAAACCGCTTTGACTTTTTCAATTATTCAATAATTTCCAAAATTCATATCATGTAATTATTCTCCAATTTTAATATTTTAAGGGAATTATATGATATAATTGAAGAATTGAAATACTCTCCTATGTAACAGTAGATCAAATAATATAGACAAAATATTATCTTTTATAATCACCTCTTTAGTAGCAGATTTGCTGTACCTTTTTATAATTGCATATATCTCAGTATTGTGGCACTTGATAAAAACACTTGTACATTTTTTCTCTCAGTTCTTAATAGCCCAGTGAAGTCTGCAGTGCTATTGTGCTATCTCCTAGACTCTAACGAAATGGGTTTGAGTATGTTAAATTTACCGATTGGTTATCGATTTACTACTCCTAGAATATTTTGTTCAGTGTTAATGGGGCATTGAGATTGACTATTCTAAATGTGTTTCTTTGTTTTATAATTTTTCAGGCCCTGGCCTATTTTGAGCAGTTAAAGATATCCCCAGATGCCTGGCAGGTGTGTGCAGAAGCTCTAGCCCAGAGGACATATAGGTAATTAAAACAAAATTTATATAACATATGAAAGAATTTAAATTTCTGTGAACATAACAGAACTATTAGATTTATCTATTTTGGAAGGTTTTCATAAAAGCATTTTGTGACTTGCCTTTTAGAAAACCATTAATATACAGTCATTTAGTATAGAAATGAGAAATAATGAACCAAAAATTGGGCCATTTGAGAATTGACTTTTGAGTAAAACTGTCCTTTGCTATATGTATGTTATGTTCCTGATAGCAAATCTTAGCTGAAATAGACTGCAGAAAAAACTTCCTTATCTTATGATTGGGAATTTTAACTGAGTTTTCTAAAAAGTTGGTAAAGAGGGTGATCATAAATGGTGCATACCTGAGTTTTAGATTTTAACCTAAAGTATATTAACTTGCATTCACTTCATCCTTGTGGATTGCACCCACAGTGCATCAATTTACGATTTCCAGCATGGGTCTCTGTAATAGACTGAGGCACAATGAGAGCAGATTCCTAGGAATTTGTCTAACCCACTTCAAATATGTATAAGGTTTTCCCCCTGCAATGTAAATTTTTTGGGGGCGAGGAGTTCTGGAGATTGAACCCAGGGGCACTTTACCACTGAGCTATACCCTAGTTCCTTTTTATTTTGAGGTAAGTTGCCAAAGCTGGCCTTAAACTTGTGATCCTCCTGCCTCAGTCACTTCAGATTGCTGAGATTACAAGCACGTGCCACCATGTCTAGCTGTGATGTGACTTATTTGTAGTCCCTCTAAAGCAGTCAATTTAATTTTTACAGATATAGGAATTCTCATGGCTCTGAATGTGGCTCAATGGTAGAGTGCTTGCCTGGCATGCTTGAGGCCCTGGGTTCAATCCGCAGTACTACAAACATGCTAAAAAAATAAAATATAAAAAGAAAAAGGAACTCTAATTATACTTATTTTATCAGCTTATATAATAGTTAAGTTACTTTCTTATAAAAGAAGTAAAACTGGCGTTGTGTGACTTGTGGGAAACACAACCAATTAGCAATAAACAAAGAGGTCACTGATGGAATGGAAGTGCATGGGCTTAGTGACAGCCTCCTGCCTGGAGTTGTTGGAGTGCTGTTCTGTCATTTTGTTTGATAGCTGAAACCCAATGTTGGAGTTTTGTGAAAACTGATTTTGAGAACATCTTAGTCTTAGAGTAATTAAGAGATGACTTTTAATTAAAGACTGCCCCCTAGTTTATTCCTTGAGTGGAAAAATGTGATCCTTACATAATTCAGTGAAGGTTGAAGTGTGATCCATAATAAAAACAAAGACCTAAGGTCTGAGAAGAGTACAAATTAAACCTAATTTTTAAAAAGTGTTCTATATCTTTTTGTGTATGAAATTATTTTGTTTGGTCAATTCATATAGTCTAAATTAAGATGGAATCTCCATTCTTACTTTGACCAGTTACTTTACATAGGAAAAGTTGTTCCATAATTAAGCCAGGCCTAAACCAACCATCTTGAGTGAACAGATTGTTGGATGCTAAAAGGACTTTGGCTGGCTCACTAAAACTCTGTATCACTGCTACAGAGATAGTGGGAAGTGGATAATTGGCATGTGTTGATTTTTTTGCTGCCATCTTATGATGGTAATATATTTATAATGTGTTTGTTTGTGGGTCCCCACCACCACCACCACCACCATTGCTGGGGATTGAACCCAGGGCCTCATGAATGCCAGGCAAGCACTCTACCACTGAACCACATCCCCAGCCCCTATATTTATAATTTGATTTGCTATATGAACTTTGAGGCTAGACTGATAGTCTTGTGGCCCTACTGTAGATTTGTCTGTGACAGAATTGATTTGGGTTGATTTGGGGGGTGGGGGTGGTACTGGAAAGTAAACCCAGTAGCAATTTAGCACTGACCTATATCCCAAGCCCTTTTTTTTTTTTTCCTTTAAAACAGTGTCTCATTAAGTTGCTGAGACTGAGGCTGGCCTTGAACTTGTGGTCCTCCTGTCTCAGCTTTCTGAGCCACTGGGAGGGTTGTGTCACTATACCTGGCAAGGTTGAATTTTAAGTGGGAACTAGATGGTCTTTGATTTGACTCATTCTCTTGCTGTTGTAACATTTTTGTACACCTGACCTATTGTAAACAAAATTGTTCCAGAAATCTTAACATCTAGAATTTGAGGGAAGCCCTTCTGTTTATCAATGACTATATTTAAAGTACATCTTAAAAGTTTTTGGTTATTTTGATTACCAGATTTAATAGAAATATTGAATATTATATATAGTATTTAGAGTTCTGTTAGCTTTTTACACAGATTTGAATGTTATAATAAGTTCAGTAAATAGAAAATAAGTCACAAGGTCTAGTTTGAGAAACTTCAGCTATTATTCATGAATTTTGCTTTTGTTTTACCCAATTCATATTCTCTTTATCTAATTTTCTTTTTTGCTTTTGTCTTTGCTTTTGCAGTGATGATCACATAAAGTTTTTCTGCTTTCAAGTATTAGAACATCAAGTTAAATACAAGTAGGTCTTTTACTCACTACTCTTATTCAGACTTGTGGGGTGAGGTCATTATTTTTATTTGGTTTTTCCTTCCTTGAGGAGATCATAATATAGGATGTAAATTAACAATGTATAAGTTATATCCAGGTTATAAATGTTTTGATTTGTCCTCAAAATAAATTAGGTTTTGATTTATCCCAAAGCAAGTTAGTTGATTATATATAGAAATAGACATTTCATAGAAAAAAATCTAGAATTCCAACTTCTCTGGAGAAACCAGATGAACCAACAGTAGACCTGTTTCCAAATAATAACTTGAGTTGAGTGGCAGCACCTGTATTCAGAACTCCTGCTTTAATTAAGGAAAAATAAAGAATCATCAGTTGGTTTATTCAGTAGACCAAAGACCTGAGAATATGGATATATTTGTTTGAAAAATTATGTAGCTATAAAAGATGGATAATGATACCCTGTCTGCTGTCTTCATCCCTCTTTTCTTTGAAGCAATGTTGTGAGACATTAACAGTTTATTCTAGGAAACTTTACATAATTGAGGGCTATACAGACTTTCCCTTTCAAATATATGAAACTTACTTTTCAAAACCACACACAGCCACACAAATGTAGCCACTATTCTTTCTCTTCTCTATTTTGAACAGATATTCAGAACTAACCACTGTTCAACAACAACTAATTAGGGAGACGCTCATATCTTGGCTTCAAGCTCAGGTAAAATTTTCTTTCAAAGCCTTAAATGATCAGATTTTCAACCTTTTATGTTAAAAGTGCTTAGTTTTGAAGATCATGGGTAGAAGGAAACTTAGCAATTACTTTAAAATTCTGTCAGTAACAAACTGTTATACTTTCCATGACACATTGTAGTAATTTTGGTTTTAAAAATAATTTATTATTTTTTATTTCATTTATTTTTTACTCCTTGACAAAAGCTACTTTTCTGTTTGGTTCCTGGACAGTCTCTTCCCAAGGGCCTTTTTCAAAGGGCCAGCAGAGTTCTTTAGTCACAGCATATTCTTTTTGGTTAATTATAGCCAATTTTAACTTATAAAGTGGTTGTGTTGCTATAGGTTTTTATTTTCCTCAAAGAGAAGACAGAAGGAAAATATTTGAAGCTTTTCTTTTTTAAAAAATTGTACAAATAATTAAAACTGCATATGAAACTTAAAAATGTAAAAATGAGAAGTAACTGTTAAAACCTTTATTTATTAGATTGTTCTCTGGCCAGTCACTTAAATACTTTTATAATTTTGATATAATTTTGTTTCACTGCTAATATGGACCATGTTGAAATTTTGTGGGGTTTTGCTTATACGTGATCAGTGGGAAAATGATGTTTTGGGGGTTTTGTGGGGGGGGTTGTTTGTTTGTTTGTTTGTTTAATTTAGTGGAATGTTTCTGTTGTCAGATGCTGAATCCCCAACCGGAGAAGACCTTTATACGAAATAAAGCAGCCCAAGTCTTCGCCTTGCTTTTTGTTACAGAATATCTCACTAAATGGCCCAAGTTTTTTTTTGACATTCTCTCAGTAGTGGACCTAAATCCAAGGGGAGTAGATCTGTACCTCCGAATCCTCATGGCTATTGATTCAGAGTTGGTAGATCGTGATGTGGTTCATACATCAGAGGCAAGTAACTTCACATCAGTTTTTAGTTTTCAATGTAGATTTTATAGGAGAAAATGACCACATAATTTCAATCTAATGTATGAAATATGATATGTCAAGAGCTTTGTAATGTTGTGAACAACCAATAAAAAAAAAAAAAATAAAAACATAAAAAAATTTTTAAAAAAGTGGGAATTTTTTTTCCTTTAGACAAACAGTCTTATGAATGATTATAAATTTACCGAGCATTTTGAAATTTGTTGACAAAAGAACTTAAACCTGATTTTTTAAAAGATATATGTTGAAATTAGAGTATTACATTGGGATTTTTAAAGTAGGCAAATACTTTCCCAGTGAAATACACAAGTTGATTTTTCTCCTGTGAATTTGTTGAGAAATATAGTCTGCATTTAATGCTACTGTATGGACCCTGAGCAAGGAAGAAACATTGCTTATGAAATGTCAGTGTTGGCTTCTATCTTCTTATCACGTAACCCATCATCTTAGTCTTCCTCTGTTTATTAACCAATATAACTTTTACCTTATTCTTAAAGGACACAACAGAAATAGCTTCAAATGTGTATAACTGAAGATCATTATAACCAAAGTATTTAAAGTAGAGGGTATTATGCATTTATATTATTGCCACTTTCTAAATAGTTTTAGTTTTGTGTTTACCTAATTTTGAGAACTAACTTATCTCATGCTAAAGATTTCTAAGTAATGCTTATTTATAGTTTATGTTTAGTAAGAAAGAAAGTCTGCTACTGAGGAATAGAATAGAAAGAGGAAATACAAAGAATCACAGGATGTGATTTTCGAGCTGATAAGTAGAAAACCATTACAGGGAATGTGTTAATATGTCTGGAAATTTAGTGTAGAGGAAATTACTGTGTGCAACTATATTCCAGTGTCAAACATTTTGTAATCTACTTTGTATGTGGTGGTGTTTTTTTTTTAGGAGGCTCGTAGGAATACTCTAATAAAAGATACCATGAGGGAGCAGTGCATTCCAAGTCTGGTGGAATCATGGTACCAAATCTTACAAAATTATCAGTATACTAATTCAGAAGTGACATGTCAGTGCCTTGAAGTAGTTGGGGCTTATGTCTCTTGGATAGACTTATCCCTTATAGCCAATGATAGGTATGTATGCCTATAATTTTTTAAAATATAGAACGGCAGAATACAGTATCTAAAAATCATGAGTTTAAAGTATTTAAGTATTTTTTTTCCTCTTCTATCAGGTTTATAAATATGCTGCTAGGTCATATGTCAATAGAAGTTCTACGGGAAGAAGCATGTGACTGTTTATTTGAAATTGTAAATAAAGGAATGGACCCTGTTGATAAAATGAAGCTAGTAGAATCCTTGTGTCAAGTATTACAGACTGCTGGGTTTTTTAGCATTGACCAGGTTAGTAAATTTACATCAAAGTTTTAAAAATTGTTGGAACAAATGAGAGATAATAAGTTAAACATATTAAAAGCGTTTTCTTTTTTCTAAATATTGAAAACTGTCCTTGAAATTATAACTACTAGTAATAATAATATTAGTAGTAGTACTAATATAGTAATACTACCAAAGAGCTGTACTCAACCCCTAAACTATATCCCAACTCTTTTTTTGTTTAGTTATATGTGATAGTAGAATGTATTTTGAGATGTCATAATATACATGGACTACAACAGTATAATTTTCCATGTTTGTGGTTGTACATGATGTGGAGTTATAGTGGTCATGTATTCATATATGAACATAGGAAAATTATGTCCAGTTCATTCTACTCTTTTTTTCCCATCCCCCCTCCTCCAAATGCCTTTTCTTGAGTCAGCATCTGCATAACAGAGAGAACATTTGGCCTTTGGTTTTTTGGGATTGGCTTATTCCACTTACCATGATAGAGTCTAGTTTCATCCATTTACCAGGAATGCCATAATTCTTCTTTATGGCTGAGTAATATTTCATCATGTATAAGTATCACATTTTCTTTATCCATTCCTCTGTTGAAGGGCACGTAGATTGGTTCTATATCTTAGCTATTGTGAATTCAGCTGCTATAAACAATTATGTGGCCTATCCCTTTTTGTATTTTATTTAGAGACAGAGTCTCAGTGAGTTGCTAAGTCTGGATTTGAATTTGTAATCCTTCTGCTTCAGCTTCTTGAGCTGCTGGTATTACAGGCATGCAAGGGCACCTGGCTACTGATTGTTTTATTAGTAATCTTTGATTAAAAAAATAATAATAAAATGGTGAGAGTAGAGTCTCTTTCTGTAGGAGAATTGTTTAAAGATAATGAAGGTAATCTAAATTCGAGATCTTGCTCTGCCCCTTCCAGTACTGGGTATTGAACCCACTGATACTCAGCCACTGACCTACATCCCCAGCCCTTTTAGTTTTTTGAGCTAGAGTCTTGCTAACTTGCCCAGGCTGGCCTCAGAACTTGGAATCTGGCTTCCCTTAGCCTCCTGAATAGGTGCAATTATAGGTGTGCCACACCCAGTTTACGTTTTGGCTTTAACACTGATCTGAGGCAGGTTATTGCAATAGTTTTATGCCCTCATATGATAGCTGAGGCCCATCAAATAGTATCAGAAAGAACTGTGGGAATCTATTACACACACTATAATGTGGCAACATTAGCTTTATTAGATCATGTTTACTAAATTCAGAAGTTTAGAGAGAAGATTGTAAAGCAACAGCTCTCTTTTTAAGCTTTTATAAAGTTTGTAATAGCCATAGGACTATAATCATTAAAAATAATTAACTTTAAAGAGTACTAGTGAATAATGTATTAGAATAATTCAGATTCTGAAAATCCCTTAGTCACAATGTTAGAATTGTTAAATGTCTTACATCAATTTAAGATTGAATCCTATAATTGGCACTGGACTTATACCAAAGCTTTCCTCCTCTTATTCTTGGAGTAGGTGGTTATAAATTGAGATCTATCTTGATTGCTTGTAGGAAGAAGATGTGGACTTCCTGGCCAGATTTTCTAAGCTGGTAAATGGAATGGGACAGTCATTGATAGTTAGCTGGAGTAAATTAATTAAGAATGGAGATATCAAGAATGCACAAGAGGCACTACAAGCTATCGAAACAAAAGTAGCACTTATGTTGCAGCTACTAATTCATGAGGATGATGACATCTCCTCTAACATTATTGGGTTTTGTTATGATTATCTTCATATTTTAAAACAGGTAAGTCTTTGTTTTATTCATTTTGTTCAGCAGATAATTACAGATTAGAAAAATGAAAAAAAGAAAAACCCATAATTCTATTACCCAAAGAAAGTTACTATTAGTTACTATTTTCTGTTTCTTTTTTTTTTTAAGTTAAAAAAAAAAACTTAGGTCAGAAAACAAATGACAAAATTCTATTTACTACTCTAAAAGTTTGATAATTATAGTCTCGTTTTTTTCATTTGGAACCTGTATTTCTAAATTATTAAGTAGTTTTGTTATTTTAATTTCATGTACATTATTTCTTATAAGTGATTTTTGCAATTAAAAGTTTTTCCTGCTATTTCCAGAACAAACTTAAATATAATAGCATGTGGCTTTTTAAAGAATTAGTATTTCACATTATGATGTTAGATGAGAGCCAGTTGGGTTAATTGAGTCAGGTAAGCTTAAAGTAGTTAACATAAACGAAAAATGGTAAAAACATGTCTGCATGTATACTTTGAAAAATTTTAGAAGTATGGAAAGCATGATTGTGTTGATAATCCTGCTGTGTCTTTCTTAAGGAATATTTCAAATGATGAGACCATCATTTACTATCTGGTAATCTCTTTATTTGCCAAATGCATAATACATATTTTTCAAAATCAAATTCATCTACATGTCTTTGTCTCAGGTTTACTAGAAAGACAATTACTAGATCTTAGGTATATTTTAAACAAAATGCCAAACTACCCTCCAGAAATGCATATGTATGTCTAGAAGATCCTAATTGATGGGGAAAATATTCTAATAAACAAGTATAATTTTAGGAGACCTACTAAATTATTCCTTACTTTTTTAACAGCTTACAGTGCTCTCAGATCAGCAAAAAGCTAATGTAGAGGTAATTTACTTCTTTATACTTCTTTAAACCAATAATAGATTTTTTATCTGGATTCTGCCTTGAAATGTGGCTTAATTTCAAATTATATACAATTAAAGGATTGACAAAAGCTGTCTTTTTTTTTAATTTTAGGCAATCATGTTGGCCGTTATGAAAAAATTGACTTATGATGAAGAATATAACTTTGAAAATGAAGTAAGAATTTTTGTGTTAAAAGAGAAATTAGTTTTATTTTTGTTTGTGTACAGCAAATTAACATTTCCAGTTTTCATTATCTTGAGGTCCTTTGAAACAAATAGTATTTGAAAAATCAAACTACTTGATTGATGTAGTCTTATTATTGATATAGTCTTGTTTATATTGATGTCAACCTTTGGTAAAATTAGTGAAAACCTCTTAGTATTTCATTTTTGATGTTTGAGCTATTAACAAAGTGGTTTAGGGCTGGGGGTATAGCTCAGAGACAGAGCATTTGCCTAGCATACACAAGACCCTGGGTTCTATCTCAAGCACTGCAAAAAGGAAAATGGAAAAAATCAAAACAAAACTACTTTATAGCATTGAACTTCATAAAATATTGATAGTATTATCAGTGGGCATGTCTTACTTTGTTTTATTTAATAAAAATGACAAATTGAGGCCCAGTCAGTAGGCCTCAAAATATCAGTCTGAATGGGAGGGTGGAATGAGGCTTAGTGTTGTTCAGGAATGTCTAGGGTCAATGTTAGGATCAGCTTCTCATTAAATGGAAATGCCATTAAATGCTTGCTGGGAATTCAGTCATGGTGTGTGCTGAAATATTCTATTCAAGCATTCACACTAATGGTGTGAATGACCAATAGAGAGCATGGGAGATGTCATATCTAATATCTCCAATCATACAATATTACTTCTGGTCTTTGAGGTAAAAAGAGAATGAACAAGGGGCTGATAGTGTCAGAAACCAGTGAGAACCTGTTCTGGCTCTTCTCTTATCCCTAACTTCCTCCCTGTACTATTTCTGGCTATAAGTTTTTAAGGACTTGGCCTGTGTTCAGAAATACTTATTAGTGAGTAGGAGTAGGAAAGCTACTAAGCATATTGATATTTCTATATTTAAAAAATTGATGAAAAAATAACAATTTGAAAGTTACAAAAACTATAGAACTATAGAACTTAATGTTTTATTTGAATCTCTAGGCCTTTTAAACTTTTTAAATGATTTTAACCCATATCATAGGGTGAAGATGAAGCCATGTTTGTAGAGTATAGAAAACAACTGAAGTTATTGTTGGACAGACTTGCTCAAGTTTCACCAGAGTTACTGCTGGCTTCTGTTCGCAGAGTTTTTAGTTCTACCCTGCAGTAAGTTTTTTTATTGTTTTTGTAACGAGCCCACTTCTTTCCTTCGATCCCTGTTAATGGTCTAAAATAAGTGATAATCACATAACTTATTAATCCATGTTACTTATGTGTGTCTGAAAATGAAGCATTTTTGTTTCCATAATTTGTTGATCTTTTGTTTTTTCATGTAACTTTGATACTTGGCAAAATTAACAATTGCTATAACTTCTTAATCATTAAAGAGGCTTTTGTTGGTGAGTTACTGTCCTTTGCATCATTGGTTGTATAAAAAGTGTACATTCAGATCTCACAGACATATTATACCTTGGTAGGAACTGGCAGACCACACGATTTATGGAAGTTGAAGTAGCAATAAGATTGCTGTATATGTTGGCAGAAGCTCTTCCAGTATCTCATGGTGCTCACTTCTCAGGTGATGTTTCAAAAGCTACTGCTTTGCAGGATATGATGCGAACTGTAAGTATATTCAAGATAATTTTTTTAACATAAATTTCTGTTTTCACTGTAAGCTAATGGACATTCTTTAATTGTTAGAGCTTATATTTTTATACTGTTGCTCTTTAATGTTGCAATAAATAAAAATTGGTTCCCTTGCTTTCTCCTGCTCCAGTTGGTGACATCAGGAGTCAGTTCCTATCAGCATACATCCGTGACGTTGGAGTTCTTTGAAACTGTTGTTAGATATGAAAAGTTTTTCACAGTTGAACCTCAACACATTCCATGTGTATTAGTAAGTATGCACTTTATTCTAGACTTATTTGCAGCTAATGATCAGATAGTACTCTTTCTGTGTCCTCTGTGAAGAATCCAAAGTTTTATCTTCTAAAACAAGTCCTTAGGAACTTGTTCTGTCGTATAAAATTAGTTGTATATTCTTGGTTCCTCTCTTCTAGAGGCCTCAGAAGTAAAATTTGTTGTGAACAAAAATGTAGCCTGACAGCAGCAATAAAAGCCTTGAATAAATGCAGAAATAGTAAAAGTGTCTCTCTTTCTTTAGATGGCTTTCTTAGATCACAGGGGTCTGCGGCATTCCAGTGCTAAAGTACGGAGCAGAACTGCTTACCTGTTTTCTAGATTTGTCAAATCTCTCAAGTAAGGGTAAAATTTCAGCTGTTATGGTTAGCCCATTTTTTTTAAGCTATGAAATAAATGTATAAATTATTTTCCAAGAGCCTGGGGTAGATTTAGTCCTCTCTGTTTAGGCGTGCTTTACTAGGTATTCCTTTTTTATGTTATGACTTTTCCTCATTAGCCAGGTACTTTGTCCAGAACTAACAGGTGATTTGTTTGCATACGTTTTTGGGGCTAGAAATGGAACCCAGGGCTTTGTGCACATTAAGCCCAGGCTCTTATCTCCTGTCCCCTGTTTGTGTACTTCCAGTACTTCACTAATGGTATTTGTTAGTTTTTTAACCGATAATTATACCACAATTACTCACCAAATGCTTTCTCTCATGTGCTCAAATATATTCCTTGGATATGCATTTTTAACCTAATCCATTTTGTCGTGTTCGTTACAAGTACCTTTTTTGGCATGTAAAGTATTTTATTATTAGATTTATAAGATCATAAGTCATCTTGATAGTCCATCACAAAAGAGCCAATAGAGATATTTTTAAAAATTAATCACAGCTAGCCTTAATTGTCAGATGAGGCTATCTCAAAACCAAACTGAACTTTAGTTCTGTCCTAAAAAGGGATTTGGGGGGTTTTTTGTTGTTGTTTTTTTGAGCCCTGATACTTACTTGTGATTTTCTTTTTTGTCTTATTCAGTAAACAAATGAATCCTTTCATTGAAGATATTTTGAATAGAATACAAGATTTATTAGCCCTTTCTCCACCTGTAAGTATCTTCCTTCCCAAATATTTTCCCCATATGTCATTGAGGCCACAGGTACCATTAGCTTTTGCCTTTGTGGGTTTTGTTTGTTTGTTTGTTTGTTTTTCCTCCTGTAACTGATAGTAGGGAAGATATGTGTATGTGAGGTTTATTTGTTCTGTTTACCAAAATTTGATATGGTAAACAAAAAAGTAATGGAAAGGAATCAAGAACGGACTTATTAAATTTGGTAGTGGGGTATGGTCTGATTTCTTTGTATGTAAAAGTGAAGTATTTAATGGAGAAGACAAAAATTCAACTTCCAAATTATTCCCTAATATTATCGTTGTATAGCCATTCTTAGGAAATGCTACTATATTATGAAGTTTTTTGTATGTGTATTTTCGGGCTTAGGATAAAAACATTTAAATTCTCATTTATATCCATTTAACTACAACAATTTAACTTGCATTACTTTTGTAAGTACATTTTGACTTCTGTTTTTTGTTTTGTTTTTTAGTATTAGAGCTTTATGGTTATATGTAGTAGTTGGGTTCATCCCAACAAACTAATACCTATATGAAAATCATTTTCAGTTCATGATCCCCTCCTTTTCCCTCCCCAACTTATGTTTTGTGTAAAACAAAATACTAACATTCAATTTATGAAAGTTATTAATAAAGGTGCCATTTAAGAATGTTAAATATAAAATAATGCTTTGTTAAATATGCATCTGTATTTAGGTTTCAAGAGTTATATAACATCACTGCATGAAAGGTTACTAGTAAATTAAGTTACTAGTAAAGTTAAGAATTAGTGGATAATTTATCTTTACCTGCATTTTACAAAAATCTGTGGATTAAAGTACTTCACCCAATTCATGCCAATTTTCCTTGGCTGTATCTTTTTGAAGGGGGTGGGAACACTCAAACACAGAGCCACAGATGCCCTATTTTTGTATTTTATTTAGAGACAGGGTCTCATTGAATTGCTTTGTGCCTCACTTTTGCTGAGGCTGGCTTTGAATTCACGATCCTCCTGCCTCACTCAGCCTCTCAAGCTTCCCAAGTACAGGTGTGCACCACTGAGCCTCCTGGCTTTACTTTTTTTTACTGTATAGTTAGACCTGGTTCAAACTGTAATCTTGAATATTGATGACTTATTAGAGTTGAATGTTCATCTTAGAGTGCGCTATATTTTTCAAGATCCTTTATCTTTGTGTTCTCAATTCTCAAGAGATAATTCCTAGCACGTACTTAATAAATACTTTAATTACTTTTAAGTGGGGATATCTCTCAATACATAAAGAATTCTTTTATAAAGAATCTTCTGTATTATCTGTTTTAAGACTGGGTTTGTATGATTTATTAGTTTGTATATGAACCTAGAAGTCTGCTAATCCCTCCCCCCTTTTTTTCTTGGCCTGAGTACAGAAATGTAAAAAATAACAAAACTTGTTAGGAAAAATTAAACCAGTATTTGGAACATTTGCTTGTGCATGAATAGATTTTTTTTTCATTTACAGTCTTATTTTTATTATTACAAAATAACTGATGTTCTATATTTGTGTGCTTTTTTTTTTTGGTACTGGTGATTGAACCCCCAGGTACTTTACCATTGAGCTACATCCTGGGCCCTATTTATTTTACTTAATCTTATTTATCATTTTATTTTATTTATTTATTTTGGTGCTGGGGATATAACCCAGGGGCACTTTACCACTGAACTACATCCCCAGCCCTTTTTATTTTTGGATAAAAAGTCTCAACTAAGTTGCTGAGGCAGGCCTTGAACTTGCAATCCTCGTTCTTCAATTTCTCAAGTTTCTGGGATTATAGGCATCCGCCACCACACTTGGCTCTTATTAAATTTTTAAACATTCTTGTGAATAGTAGTTTCTATAGCGTAGAAATAGTCAAAGCCTTTCTGTATAACTGTTTAGCCTTATAACAGTCTTACAAATAAGAGTTTTACAAAAGGAAATAAGAAAGCTAATTAATAATGATCTAATATTATCATTTGCAAAGTCTCATTAGGACTTTTTTTTTTTTTTTAGTGCTGGGGATTCTGAGTTGCACCCCAGCCCAGGACTAGAATTAGAACCATGATCTTTTGAATTCTAATTCAGTTTTCTTTCCATTGTATGGTTATGGGAGAAAGTTTGTCTTCAAGGTACTTGATCTGTGAGATGATGTCCCTGTCCCTCTTATACTTAGTCTGATTAAATGAATGGAATTTAAAAAAAAATTTTAAATAAGACTAAATTTTATTCTAGGAAAATGGTTACCAGTCCTTGTTAAGCAGTGATGATCAACTCTTTATTTATGAGACAGCTGGAGTACTGATTGTTAATAGTGAATACCCAGCAGAAAGGAAGCAAGCCTTAATGAGGAATCTATTGACTCCTCTAATGGAGAAGTTTAAAATTCTGTTAGAAAAATTGATGCTGGCACAAGATGAAGAAAGGCAGGCATCTCTAGCTGACTGTCTCAACCATGCTGTTGGATTTGCCAGGTAAGCATGATTATAATTAAAATTGTAAAGTGTATATCTCTATACAGCAGAATTACTTGAATCCTTTAGGATAGGCACACACATCTGTGTTTCCAAAGATGGATTACTGAGAGAATTGTTGAAACTTTATTCTTCTCAACCCAATGAAGTAGAGGATTTATCTAAAGAAGAGAACAGACCATGTACCATTCTACATTTTTGTCTTGATGTCTAAGTTCTTAACCCTGTTCTCTGAACTTTTTTTGGTATAAATTTATTGTGTGTTTAGCTAAAGTGTTTGTATACCAATGAATATTGGAACATCTTGAGTTGGTCTTAGTACTAAGGCCTCTTTTTAGCTGTTCCATTGTGTCCTGAAGACCACCCAACCAGCCATTTCTTTCTCTCTACCCATACTTGTCATTGGCAAACAGTGGTACCATGAAAGTTGTAGTGGTTGCTAATTAGAAATTATATGAGAAATTGTCCTATAGTATTTCTTTTCGGCATACTTTATCAGGATTTTTTTAATATTTATTTTTTAGTTATAGGTGGACATAATCTATTTTATTTTTATATGGTGCTGAGGATTGAACCCAGTGCCTTACGCATGCTAGGTAAGCATGCTAGGTGAGCGCTTTACCTCTGAGCTACAATCCCACTCCCTTTATTAGGATTCTGTAAAACATTTAGATAAACTCATACAAGAGGAATTATAGTAACTACATCTCACTTATTTAATTTCAGCCTTTTATTTTGTTATAATGACTGGAAGCAATAGTTCATCCATAACCACATTAGCTAAATCATGATGTGGAAAGTAAAGACACTTTTAAGTCTTGTCAGTTTTGTAATTGTTGTGCATTGTATGGAATACTCCATAATACTTTTGAAGAATAAAGTCAAATTCTTGTTGCCTGTTTTTTTCCTTATGTAGTCGAACCAGCAAAGCTTTCAGCAACAAGCAAACAGTGAAACAGTGTGGCTGCTCCGAAGTTTATCTGGACTGCTTACAGACTTTCTTGCCAGCCCTCAGTTGCCCCTTACAAAAAGATATTCTCAGAAGTGGAGTTCGCACTTTCCTTCACCGAATGATTATTTGCCTAGAGGAAGAAGTTCTTCCATTTATCCCATCTGCCTCGGAACACATGCTTAAAGACTGTGAAGCAAAAGACCTCCAGGAGTTCATTCCTCTTATCAACCAGATAACGGCCAAATTTAAGGTACCCCAAACCTTCAGAACTCCAAGACTCTTTAGACTTATCTTCACATGTGTTTTGGATTTTGTCCCTTTTTAATTTACTATGAATTACTTGAGGACATGTGTCATATAAATTTTTATCATTTCCCAACATCTAGCACACTGTCTGACACATGGGTCAAGATAAAAACATCTTAGCTACTCAAGTTAACAGAAGAAAACTACTAGTATGCTACTGAGGATATGGCTTAGTGGTAGACTGCTTGCGCAGCATACACAAAGCCCAGAGTTCAATCCCCAGCACTACCCAAAAAGACAGAGAAGGAGAAAAGTATTGTATACTATTTTAGAAAAGTAAATTAAAACAGTATTGAGTCCTAAATGTCTAAAGAGGTGAATAAAAAGTACTGTAATTTAGGTATCCAAGCAAGAGTTTAAAATGACTTCAGTTTTCTAAAGTTGTGTACAAAGAAATTTAAACCAGGTATAAAATAGCTAATAAAAATGGCTAACATAATGCTGAGTTCAGTGTCTATTCAAAACATTTTTTTGCATATTTTCTCGTTTAATCCTCATAATAACCCTAAGTGTAGGAATTATATCTTATAGATGGGGAACTTGAGGTACAAAGAGGTTAAGTAATTTGCCTAGGGTGTATAAAAATCGTAGAATTCCAATCATATATCTTGATTTATAGTTTAGCCATAAAATTCATTTCTTGGGAGTTAAATTTGAAAGTAAACTACATGGTAGTTTTTTTATTGTGAATACCTACTATTTAATCTGAATCTTAAGCTATAGGAAATGAGTTGAAATTAATTTTTTTTTCAACTTTTTTTTTGGTAGATGGACACAATACTTTTATTTTGTTGATTTATTTGTTTTTATGTGGTTCTGAAGATTGAACCTCATGCCTCACACGCCTAGGCAAGCAATTTACTACTGAGCTACAACCCTAGCCCCTCAGCTACAACCCCAGCCTGAAATTAATGATCTAAAGGCTTTCAGTAATGTTTGTATTATAGAGATTCTGCCTTAAAGTTGCTAATTTACTAACTGAATTATGTACATCCATTTCCTAAATAGAAACTCTGAAGGGGTATTTAAAATTTTTTCCCTTAGCCAGGCACAATGGCACACACCTATTCCCAGCAGCTTGGGAGACTGAGACAGGAAGATCACAAATTCAAGGCCGCCAGCCTTAGCAATTTAGTGAGGCCCTGTGTCAAAATAAAAGTACCTCTAGATTCATTCCCCAATAACAAAATTCAAAGATTTCCAAACTTTCACATTGAATGTCTTACTTGTTTCTGAGGTAGTAATAGTTATTTCTTATCTTCAGATACAGGTATCCCCATTTTTACAACAGATGTTTATGCCCTTGCTCCATGCAATTTTTGAAGTGCTGCTGCGACCTGCTGAAGAGAATGACCAGTCTGCTGCTTTAGAGAAGCAAATGTTGCGGAGAAGTTACTTTGCCTTCCTGCAAACAGTCACAGGCAGCGGAATGAGCGAAGTTATAGCAAATCAAGGTGGGGATGCATGCCATGCCCAATTTGCTTAAGTCCTTGTCACATTTGTGCATCTATGTGCGTAAGGGTGAGTTGAGGTAAACACAAACTTTTGAAGTAGTTGTATGTTGACTTCTTAGAAAATGGTGCATTTTTTTTAAATGAGTATTTTTTTTTAATATTTATTTTTTAGGTGTAGATGGACACAATACAATGCCTTTATTTTTATGTGGTGCTGAGGATCGAACTCGGGTCCCCCCTCCCACCCCCACCCCCATGCCAGGCGAGCGTTCTACCACTGAGCCACAATCCCAGCCCGTTGCATTATTTTTAGGATAGAAATCAATTTCATGTTTAGCACCTTAAAATTGATTTTTATTTAGTTTATCTAAATTAGTATTCTTAATTGCTTCTTTACTAATATAAATAGTGTAGTGACCTCTTACCAGAGTTGATCTTATAATTGAATCTTTTTTTAAAGTAATTTTTTAGTTGTCAATGGATTTTTTTATTTAATTAATTAATTTATTTATATGTGGTGCTGAGAATCAAACCCAGGGCCTCACACATACCAGGCAAGCACTGTACCACTGACCTACACCTCCAGCCCCTGACAGTTGAATCTTGATGGCCAGTTTATCATCTTGGAATTAAAAATGTACAGGACTAAATAGATCAGCATCAGTAATTCTGTTATATAGGAAATCCAGGGGACAAGATATCAAGAGAATATTATCTCCCCAGTACTTAAAATTTATATGCCTAGTTAATATTAAAAATCAAGGGACCTTATCAGCTTTATAAACACTTTTGACTTATTATTATACATTAAGTGAGAGATTCAGGTTGCCTTTCTAGTTCTTTTTGAAATTAAACTCAGGTTTTGCTCTTTAGGTGCAGAGAATGTAGAACGAGTGCTTATTACCATTATCCAAGGAGCAGTTGAATATCCAGATCCAATCGCTCAGAAAACATGTTTTATCATCCTCTCTAAGTTGGTAGAACTCTGGGGTAAGATAACTCTTTGTTTCGTTTTGTTTTTTGCAGTACTGGGGAGAGAATCCAGGGCTTGACACATGCTAGGCGAGTGCTCTCTACCACTGAGCTATATCCCCAACCTGATTTTTTTTTTTAAGCCTTCATTCCCTAGCTTGTTTCATAGATTCTTAAAGATGAAATTGAATCCTAGCCCAAGCATAGATAAGAATTAGGAGTTGATTTTTCCCTGGTGATGAATTAATTGATTTTCTTTATATATGAGATGAAAATTGAATTCTCTTGACAGGAGGTAAAGATGGACCAGTGGGATTTGCTGATTTTGTTTATAAGCACATTGTTCCTGCATGTTTCCTGGCACCTTTAAAACAAACCTTTGACCTGGCTGATGCACAGACAGTATTGGTAAGCACCTAGAAATCTTGTTTAACTTGTCTAGATCTTTTATGTTCAAAATTTGTTCTTTAATGCAGATTGTTTATATTTTATTTTTTTACTTGAATGATTTTAAAATAAATTTAATTAATTTATTTGTGTAGTGCCAGGAATCAAACTCAGGGTAAGGCAAGCACTCTACAACTAAGCTTCACCACTACCCCAGGATTTATTCTTTTAAAGGTTGATAATACCTTCTGGACCTTTTGTGGATTCCTATTGGATCCCAAGGCTGAGAATGAATATTTAAAATTTGTCCGCCGAAAACTAAAAAATAAATATTAAAAATTCTCTCTCTCAAAAATAAAGATTTAAAATAAAATAAAATAAAATAAAATTCATCTCCTTCAACTTTAAAAACCAAGACTTTTTCTAGGACCTTGAAGCAACTATATGCTACAAACATAAAACTTGATTTAGTAGTTTGTTCCTACTACATTTTTGTTGTTGTTGTTGTTGTTGTTGTTGTTAATGGTGCCATTTTTTTAATACTTCTATTTTGTTTACTTATTTATTTATTTTTATGTGGTACTTGGGATTGAACCCAGTGCTTCACTTATGCTAGGCAAGCACTCTACCACTGAGCCACAACCCCAGCCCCTAACTATTAAGAGTATTAAATGGCAAACTGATAGTTTGCCAGGATCATATCTTCAGAGTACTTCAAGTCAAATACTTGCCATTTTCTCACATCCTCACAATATAGTAAAAGCCATATTTCATAATTGTAATTTCCTTTATTAAAACCCCATTTTGTTTTGTGGTTCTTTGTTTTTTATTTTCTTTTTCTATTCAATATACTTACTCCACCTGCCTGTTACTGTTTTTGTCTTCCTTCTTTGGAAATAAATATTTCCTTGGAAATTTAGAGCTGCATATTTTCCTGGCAATGGCCAGGGAATAAACAGTTGTGTCAATAACCAAGAATTTACTATATTAAGATTCTTAAACTTCTTTTCTACAGGCTCTCTCTGAGTGTGCTGTAACACTGAAAACCATTCATCTCAAACGGGTAAGGTTTGATTCATGCATCTTCATTCTCATGTGTACTATTGGTTATAGTTTTAATTGTGTTTGGCTCATGCTCTTCAAAGCAGTATCTTTAGGTATTCAGTGCTGTTTTGGGGTGTTGGGGAAGGGTGAATGAAAGTAGCAGTATTTGTTATTATCCTTCATGTTTTGGGTAACAAGATTTAAATGTTTTGGTTTGACAAAGGATATGGAAAATCTTATCCAGAATTTTAAGATCTAACTTCAACGTAGCCAGATTTCTCCAGCTTCTTAGTATGACAAATGATTCGAGATCATTATTTCAGAACGCCTCGTTCTTCCTTATTGATCTAATCATTTCTAAGAATCATAGGTGATTGTGGGTATTTTAAATAACTAATTGGTTGCCAATTTTTTAAAATAAGATTTTTTATTTCCTCTTAACAAAAATCCCTATCCCCAGCTTCTCCAGGAACCTGAATGCTAGCACAGGAATAGCATTTCCTCAATAGCAGCAGTTCCCCCACTTCCTAAAAGAGCATGAGCTCTTATTTACCAGTCTCATTTCAGCCCTGTCACTTATTTGAACTTGAGGTTTTTATTATGACAGAGACTTGAAGGGTTTTCAATTCAATAGCATTTTCTCTATAATCTGCTTTATGCATTTGTGGAGCTCAGAATTGAGAAGGACCATTGCATAACAGTGGGGTTATTTGAGATGGTGAACAATCATAGGAGGTAAGCAGAGAATATAGATTAAAGGAAAAGGAGAAAAAGGGACCTGAGAGTTTTTTTGGGGTTTTTTTTTTTTTCAATTTTTTTAAATTGTAGATGGACACAATACCTTTATTTTATTTATTTCTTTACATTTTTATGTGGTACTGAGGATTGAACCCAGGTATGGCAAACACATTACCGTTGAGCCACAAGCCCAGCCTGGACCTGAGAAATTTTAAGTGATGAATGCAGTGTTATTTTCCCTCAAGTCATTTGATTCAGTAGCAGTAAAATTAAACATGAAATCCAAATGTTGACCCAGAAAAGAGTGTGTTAGGCACGATATATTAATTTTATTGTGATAACTGTTACTTTCTGGTTAGGCCATCAACATAATAATGCTTTAAGTTAAATTCAAATTAAAAAATGAAAGTCGTCTTTTTCATGTTTTAAGTATTGAATATGTTAAATTTTCTTACAGCCAATTGCAAAAGGGAAACCATTTTTAAATTGTATCCTAGGTTCCTTTGTAACTGCCATGGCTGAGTGGGGTTTATGTGTTAGTTTGTTGTTTTTTTCCTTCCACCAAGCTGATGAGAGAGAGAGAGACAGTGTTTATAGGTTTTAGCATGCAGAAGTAGTAGGAGATGGCCTCCGTTGAAAGTGGTGGTTTCAGAAGCCCATTGATGTACTTTTTTAGTAAAGATTTAATCAACTGAAGACTGGATAACTCATCATGTGTGTTCCTGGGTCTTAAGTTTCCTCATCTGTGCCTTCTGGCTACTAAATTACCTGTACTCTAGTTTAGGAAAGGAAAAGAAGGTATCCTTTTATTGCTGTTATCTTCTATAATATATCTTTTTTGCCTGTATTTTATTTTCTAAAGATGGTCATTACCCTGATATTGGGCATATCTTTTCTCCATGCATCCACAGACAACTTGTAATCTATCCAATGGTAGATTGACAGGAGTACCTTCTTTTGCTGTCCCTTTCAGTACAGGGAAGGCTCTGGCATTGTGACCTGAATTCGGAAGTAATATTTAGCAGTACTTAACATTAAATAATGTTAACATGTAGTGAATGCTAAGTCCTGTTCTAGGAGCTTTATATTTATTAATTCTTCAAATCCTTACAATAACCTCATTTTTCAGATGAAGGAACTAAGGCTCAGAGAGGTAAAATAGCCTACCCAAGTTTTCCTAGCCAGGGAGTTGAACACAGGGCCTCAAACATGTAAAGCAAATGCTCTACCACTGACTTACATCCCCAGCCCTTTTTATTTTGATACAGAATCTGAGTTGCCCACTCTGGCTTCAAACTTGCCATCCTCCTGCCTCTGCAGGAGAATCCCTAGTAGTGGGATTATAGGCATGTGTCACCACAACAGGTTTATCTATTAAAATATACATGTGTCATTATAGTTTCTTTTTAAGCATCATTAATATTCAGAAAGAAAATAACTTTGTTTTTATAATTGTCTTTTACTCTTTTTAGGGTCCAGAATGTGTTCAGTATCTTCAACAAGAATACCTGCCCTCCTTGCAGGTAGCTCCAGAAATAATTCAGGTAAGAGCTGTCCTGGTAGATTTTGCTCTTAATTTAATAAAAGAAGTTTGAGTATATATTCAATCTAAATTTTTGTTCAAGAAAGCCAGACTGTATACACCTTGAAGTTTTGCTGTGTACAGGAGTGGAATCCAAACTTCATGAGATCTAAGAAATTGAGTGGGGAAAAAAATTATATTTTTATTTTCATTAACATCTAACAAAAATTTAATTTCCTACCATTGTGTAGATGACAGATCTCAATAGTAGTAACATTCCCCGTGACTTTTTTTTTTTTTTTTTTTTTTTTTGTGGTGCTAAGAATTGAACCCAGTACTTCACACATGCTAGGCAAAGCACTCTGCCACTGAACTCTAGCCCCATCGCCTCCCTGTGACTTTGTTCAGTAAAAATCATAGATAATTTCATGTCACATGAGTTGATACATATATCTGGAAATATTGTTTATGCATGTCCTTGTTTTACAATTATGAGTTTTTAGGTTCTGCCACTACACTTTGTTACCTATTAAGTCTTATTCTACCATACTTTTTGGGAAGGGGGCTTATTACTGGGGATTAAATCCAGGAGTGCTTTAAATCCAGGAGAGCTACAACTCCAGTGACCCTCTCCCTGCTTTTTTCAATTTATTTTGAGACACAGTTTTGCTAAGTTGCTAAGACTGTGACTAGGACTTGTGATCTTCCTCTATTAGCCTTCTGAGTCACTGGGATTACCAGCATGTGCCATCATGCCTGGTGCACACATTAAATATTTTGATAACCATAATTCACTATAATTGGTTTCCGTTGTAATCGTATGGTATTTTTTTATGCATTTTAGTAAACATTCTAAAAGGAGTCTTACAGGCTTCCCCAGACTGCCCAAAGGGACACTATCATGTAAAAAGCCTCTGTTCTTGCTGGGTGTGGTGACACATAGTGATAATCCCAGCAATTTGGAAGACTGGGGCAGGAGAATCTCAAGTGCAAGATGAGCTTGGGTAACTTAGACCCTGTCTCAAAGTAAAAAACAAAAAGAGATATTGCTCAGTGTTATAGCAATCTTGAGTTTAATCCCCATTATGATGCACACACACAAATATACTCTTTGTTCTAAAGATTTATGCCAAGTTTATCAGTGTATGTGTTGTAAATACAAAACTATTTTGAGGTAAGTGATCAAAAAGTTAGCTTACATTTTTATATTTTTATAAAGGATATCTTTTAGTTATTTTCTTTGCATATGTGTTTCTAGACTTCAATAGTATGTGGAGCTAACGAGGTCTCAAACTTTTCATTAAAGCTAGAATTAAAATCTCTTGTATAGATTCTAAGGTTTCGGATTTCATCAATGGTATTTTGGGGGTTTTATGGGGTTTTTTCTTTAATTACATTTTATTGTAGTAAAAAAAACAACATGAAGTATGCTTTCTTAACATTTTTAAGTGTATAATATATTATTGTTAATTGTAGGTACAGTGTTGTACCTATACAACATTAGACAAATCTCTAGAAGGCATTAATTTTTCATAACTGAGACTTTATGTTTCTTAGCAAGTCCCATTTTCCCCTCCTCTAGCCCCTGGCAACCACCATTCTGCTCTGATTTTATAAATACAACTATTGTAGTTACCTCATATAGGGGAATTATGGAGTATTTGTATGATCAGCTATTTCACTTAGGATAATGCTCTCAAAAGTTCATCCATGTACTTTTGATATTCATTCTTGTAGATGGCAGGACTTCCTTTATTAAGGCTGAATATTTCACTATGTGTGTATATACCACATTTTCTTTCTTCATTAATCTATCAGTAGGCATTTAGGTTATTTCCACATCTTGGCTATAATGCTTCAGTGAACATGGGAGTGTTGATATACCTTAGCAATCTTGATTCTTCTGATAAATACCCAGAAGTGGGATTACTAGATCGTATGACAGTCGTTTATTGTTTTGTTTTTTGGTATCAGGAATTAAACCCAGGGGGCACTTAACCACTGAGTGATATCCCTAATCCTTTTTTGTGTATTTATTTTTTATTTTGAGACAGGGTCTCACTACATTGCTTAGGGCCTCACTAAATTGATGAGGCTAGCTTTAAACTTGTGATCCTCCTTCCTCAGCCTCCCAAGATGCTAGGATTACAGGCATGCACCACGGCGCCCAGCATGGCAATCATATTTTTAAGAACCTTTATACTTGACTGGGGATGGAGCTTAGTGGGTAGGGCACATGCTTAGCATGTGTAAAGCCCTCTGGGCTCAATCCCAGTACCAGTAGAAAAAAAAAAAAGAAATACCAAACTGTTTCCACAGCAACTGCATCATTTTACATTCACATCAGCAGTCGAGTTCCTGTTCTTTCATACTCACCTGCTCTCATCTTTGTTATTGCTATTTTGTGTTGTTTTTTGAGGTAGGGTCTTGCTGGGATGCCCAGACTGACTTCAAACTCATTTTGGAGTTTGGGCTCAGGCCATTCTAATATCTGGGATTACAACCACAAGGCACCATGCCCTGCTTTGTGGGGTTTTTTTTGTTTGTTTGTTTGTTTTTTAATAGTGGCTATCCTACTAAGTGTGGAATGATAAGTCTTTATTATTTCTATTTCCCTGATGATTTGTGATAATTGAGCATCTTTTTATTTTATTTTTTTCTTTATTTTTAGGTGGATACAATATCTTTATTTTACTTTTATGTGGTGCTGAGGATCAAACCCATTGCCTCATGCATGCTAGTCGAGCACTGTACCACTGAGCCACAACCCCAGTCCGAGCATCTTTTTATATATCTGCTGGTCATTTTGTATGTCTTCTTGGGAGAAATATCTATTCATGTCTATATCCCATTTTCTGGCTAGGTTATGAGCTTTTTGTTATTTTCATTTTGTAGTACTAGGGGTTGAACTCAGGGCCTCACACATGATAGGCAAGTTATCTGCCACTGAACTACATCCCACACCACATACCTAGATTGTTATTTTTTTGACCTATCACACACACCTGGAGAGGCATTCTTTTTTTTTTTTAATTTTAATATTTATTTTTTGTTTTCAGCGGACACAGCATCTTTGTTTGTATGTGGTGCTGAGGATCGAACCCGGGCCACACGCATGCCAGGCGAGCGAGCTACCGCTTGAGCCACATCCCCAGCCCCGATTATTATTTTTTAAATTTTACTATTGAATAGTAGAAGTGCCTTATATATGTAACCCTTTATCAGCTACATGGTTTGCAAATATTTTCTCCCCTTCCATACCCATTCCATAGCTATTGCTTTTCCACTCTGTTGCTTATTTTGCAGAAGCTTTTTAGCTTGCTATAGCCCTGCTTGTCTATTTTTACTTTGGTGCTTTTACTTTTTCATGATGTCCATGAATTCATTGCCAACACCAGTATCTTGAAGCTTTCCCACTGTGCTTTCTTCTGAGTTTTACAATTTTAGGTCTTTTGTTTAAGACTGTAGTACATTTTGAGGTGATTTTTGTGTATGGTGTGAGATAAGGATCTATTTTCATTCTTCTCTATGGGGATATTCAGCTTTCCCAATGATATGTGTTGAAGAAACTATTCTTTTCCCATTGTATATTCTTTGCACCTTTATCAAAATTGGTTGACTGGGGCTGCAGTGTAGCTCAGTGAGACCATGGGTTCAATCACCAGCACCAAAAGAAAAATCAGTTGACTGTATACGTATGGATGTATTTTGTGGCTTGATTCTGTTTCTTTGGTCTGTGTGTCTGTCTTTATGCCTATACCATACTTATTTTTG
Organism: Spermophilus citellus; assembly: GCF_964194105.1. Lineage (NCBI taxonomy): Eukaryota > Metazoa > Chordata > Mammalia > Rodentia > Sciuridae > Spermophilus > Spermophilus citellus. Next base: position 84,476,985 of record NC_138197.1, read on the forward strand.
TTGTAGCTTTGTAACATCTTTTGAAATCAGAAAGTATGGTGAGTTCAGCTTTGTTCTTCTTGAGGTTAATATTGCTAATAGGGGTCTTTGTAATTCCATATGAATTTCAGTAGTGCTTTTTCTTTTTTTTTTTTTTTTTAAGAGAGAGAGAGAGAATTTTTTTTTTTAATATTTATTTTTTAGTTTTCGGCGGACACAACATCTTTGTTTGTATGTGGTGCTGAGGATTGAACCCAGGCCGCACGCATGCCAGTCAAGCGCGCTACCATTTGAGCCACATCTCCAGCCCAGAGAGAGAGAATTTTTAATATTTATTTTTTAGTTCTCGGCGGACACAACATCTTTGTTTGTACGTGGTGCTGAGGATCGAACCCGGGCCGCACGCATGCCAAGCGAGCGCGCTACTGCTTGAGCCACATCCCCAGCCCGTGTTTTTTCTTTTTTAGTAAAAAATGTCATTGGGATTTTGATGATAGAGATTGCTTTCAAACTATAGCTCACTTTGTTTTTTGTCTTTGGAGTTAATAAGCATTTTGTCAACCTGATAGAGCAGGGGTATTTATTTAGCATCTCAGCCAGTGAATGCTCTTTTCCTCACAACCTTATATGCAGGTGCATAAAGGGGGTCCCTTGTATTGCAGTTAGATTTCCACAGTCTTTCTAGTGGCAGAAAACAGCTTTCCTGTGGTCAAAGTAACTACCTAGTCCCACACAATGGTTTTCAGAGTTGCTTTCTAGTTCCCCTTTGTCTCTGTGGGTAGTGGCACTAGGCCCAAGTAAAGCATCTACCCTTCCACTTCACAGATGCATTCCTGTAGAAAATACCTTTAAGGCCAAAGTGGACTGGGCAAGAGAACTTCTCCTGTTCCTCTTTCTGGAGGGTTTTCCTTATTCTTACCCATGTTTGTTTGTTTGTTTCCGTTTTGTTTTGTTTTTTTAATGTGCTCTGTGATCTCCTTACTGCTCTTGATCTCTACATCCACCAGGATCTGCTCTCCATAATCTAAATAGAATCACATGAGGGGTGATGGTGTCATGTTCTTAAGCATCATAATCTGCACCCAATGGTTTTTCTATTGGATCTGAGGTATGTTGAAAGACAAGTTTTTTTTGGTGCCAACTGAGCTCCCTGTGCATGTTATAATTCACTATCGTGGCCTGCACCAAGTCCCTGACCACTGTGTCACTTGGGCCCAGGTATTGCAGATGGGGAAACATCCCTTCATGGATGTGGTGGCCAGCTTAAGCATCAAGGAGAAAAGAGAGAGCAGCAAATGTCACATTACTGGCAGATCTCATGCCATTTCTCCTTAGCACCAATTCCATTTTTGGATCGCTTTGGATAGTTATGGACATTTTAACACGGGATGTCTTTCAGTGATGTCGTTTCAAGAGTTTTTATGGCTAGGGGTAGAACTTGGTGGTAGAGCATTCACCTTGCATGCATAAGGCCCTGAGTTCAGTACCCAGCATTAGAAGGGTAGGGGGTGGAGAAATGTCCCCCCACCCATGGGCTGTTTTTGTTTTGTTTTGTTTTTGTTTTTGTTTTATGGGGGTGGGGATCTAGGGAGTACTGGGGATTGAACTCAGGGGCACTCAACCACTCAGCCCCAGCCCCAGCCCTATTTCATATTTTATTTAATGAGACAGGGTCTCACTGAGTTGCTTAGCACCTTGCTTTTGCTGAGGCTGGCTTTGAACTTGCAATCTCCCTGTGTCAGCCTCCCAAGCTACTGGGATTACAGGTGTGCACCACTGCACCTGGCTGCCCAGGTTGTAATAGCAGGGTTTTTCTCCCATATTTTTATTGATGTATTATAATTATATACACATAATTTTGGTCAATATCTCCTCCCTCCCCCTGGTCCCTTTCTTCTACTCTACTGGTCTCTCTTCAGATTTTTTTTAAATATTGGGGGGTTTTTGTCCCCTTTCTTTGGAACTGGGGGTCGAACCCAGGGCTTTGTGAATGCAAGGCAGACGCTTTGCCACTGATCTACATCCCAGCCCTTAAAATATTGTTTTAATTGTAGATGGACACAATATCTTTATTTGTTTTTATATAGTGCTGAGGATTGAATCCAGTACCTCACATGTATGAAGCAAGCACACTACCATTGAGCCACAACCCCAGCCCTCCCTTCAATTTTCATGAAATCCCCACCTAAAAAACAAATGCTTTAAAAACTTTTTATAATGCTGAGATTTTTTTTTTTTTTTTGCTTTGTTTTTGTGGTGCTCAAATTGAAACCAGGACCTTATACAGACTAGATAAGTGCTCTACTTTTGAACTACATCCCCAACCCTATAATCCTGTTTTTTAAAGAAGCACTGAAAATTTGGAAATAGTTATATAAGTAAACATTTTTATGAAATCAGTAAGTAATTATTCATGTGAACTTTTAGCCTTTGAGCAATAGAAATATACCACTCAATTACAGCTAATATCCTTCCAGATTGCCAAAATAAATTTTCATATTTTTATCTAGTGGTTTGATTATAAAAGATAGTTTAAGGGCTGGGGTTGTGGCTCAGTGGCAGGACACTTGCCTCACACATGTGAGGCACTGGGTTCAGCACCACATTAAAAAAATAAACAAATAAAGATATTGTGTCCGTGAATAACTAAAAAATATTTTTTAAAAAAAGATAGTTTAAGCTACCTCGGTCTCCATTTCTCATATGCCTTGTATTCTGACAACACTTTCTGATTAATTCTACTTTAAAAAATTATCTTTATTTTGTTTTTAGATCTAACTCTACTGAGTGACCATTTACAGCTATAGCAATGTAATTTTTGTCCTGTTTGCTGTTCTCAGGCATGAGTTTACCTTGTCCAGGAGAGGCGTATGAAGGCAGCCTGTCTATTAAGTTTTCTATTTGAAAATGCCTTAAAATTTTTTGTAATGAGAATCTGTTTGGGTTGAATTTTATAAGCTATATAGAAGTACTATGGATTTGAAACAGTCTTAATGTACATTTATAAGCGTATAGATAAAGAAAATATGGAATATATATGTTATATTATTCAGCCTTAAATAAAGAAGGATATTGTCATATGGTAAAACATGGATGAACCTTTGGATCATATGCAAAGTGAAATAAATGTAAAAATGGTTAAGATGGTAAGTTGTGTTTTTGCCACAATTTTAAAAAAAAAGAGCTAGGCATGTGGCACATGCCTGTAAACCTAGCTTCCTAGGAATCTAAGGCGGGAGGATTACAAGTTTGAGGCCAACCTCAGCAACTTAGTGAGATCGTGTCTCAAATTAAAAATTAGATAAGGGCTGAGGATGTAACTCAGAGGCAGAACACCCTGGGTCCAAGCCTCAGTACCTGAATAAATGAATGAATGAATAATAAATAGTTATTTTTTTATTTTGTTTTTTTAATAGTACTGTGGATTTGAATTAAGATGGGTTTATTATTAACATATCTATTCTCTTTCCTGCCCCACAGGAATTTTGTCAAGCACTTCAGCAGCCTGATGCTAAAGTTTTTAAAAATTACTTAAAGGTAGGTATTTGGGAAATTTCTTTTTTTTTTTTTTTATTGTTGGTTGTTCAAAACATTACACAGTTCTTGATATATCATATTACACACTTTGATTCAAGTGGGTTATGAACTCCCATTTTTACCCCGTATACAGATTGCAGAATCACATCGGTTACACATCCATTGATTTACATATTGCCATACTAGTGTCTGTTGTATTCTGCTGCCTTTCCTATCCTCTACTATCCCCCCTCCCCTCCCCTCTTCTCTCTCTACCCCCTCCACTCTAATTCATTTCTCCCCCTTGTATTATTTTTCCCTTTCCCCTCACTTCCTCTTGTATGTAATTTTGTATAACCCTGAGGGTCTCCTTCCATTTCCATGCAATTTCCCTTCTCTCTCCCTTTCCCTCCCACCTCTCATCCCTGTTTAATGTTAATCTTGTTCTCATGCTCTTCGCCCCTACTCTGTTCTTAGTTACTCTCCTTATATCAAAGAAGACATTTGGCATTTGTTTTTTAGGGATTGGCTGGCTTCACTTAGCATAATCTGCTCTAGGGAAATTTCTATATCTTCCTACAATTAGGTAATACTTGAGGGCCCAAAGAGAATATATATATGCTGTAGTTACTTTGGGATATCTTGTGCTCTAAACACTGCTTCTAAGATCTGCAGTTACAGATGTTTCCATGAAACCCCTCTCAACTAAGCTCTTAGAAAAGATCATATGAAGTTAAATATGCACACTGAATGTCTACATACCTTGAATGTATTGTATGAAAATTGACAGTTCCATGATGTAAGTAAATAGGAACATAGGGAAAAAAACAATGTTCAAGAACAGCTGCCCATATTAAGTTGAAAGGAGGGAGTTAAAAACACGTAAACAAGGGCTGGGGTTGTAGCTCAGTGGTAGAGCCTAGCACATGCGAAGCCCTGGGTTTGATCCTCAGCACTGCATAAAAATAAGGGCATTGTATCCAGCTACACCTAAAAAATAAATATTTAAATATATATATATATATAAACAAAAGTATATATTGTTTGCTTATCCTATCTTGAAACATTCGAATTGTGTAATAGACAAAAAGGAGAATCCTTAGGTTTGCATCAAAGCTCTTTTTATTTTGCAAAACCACTGAATTAAACAAGAATACCCTTGTAAGTTGGCAAGAAATGCCAAATGTTTATTTGGTATTCATATTTATAGTAAAATTAATGAGAGGAAGATTATGTTGTTTTCACCTAGGTCCTCAGACATTTCACATTTTGTCTATTACCTTCAGTAAATTTGAGAGCAAAACAATGTACTAAATTTCTTGGTAGCAGGTAATGAGTGAATAACCTGGTTATTTTGCCCAAGACGTTCCATAGAATTCATAATTCAAAAGACTTTATTGAGTAAATAGTTAAAAGTGTCATCCTTTGACTGATTCCAACATCTTCCCTTGTCAGTTACTTTCATAATTACAGTTTCGTAGCTTAAACATCTCAAAAGAATTTGTGTGGGAGAGTATTGAGAACTATTTCTGGAAATAACTTCTGTTCAGTAAATTTTAAATCAAACTTGATTAGAAGATCAAAGATCTTTAAAGATCAAAGATCAATTGATCTTTATTAGATCAATAATATTATAGGTACATTATAGAAAGCTAGTGCTCTGAATGTTACTTATTCGATCTGTACATCCTTTATGAAGTGATGACAGTCTTAGTAGTAGCATTATCTCAGAATTATTCTTTTAATAAAAAAAATGAAATTTATTCTTTCTGCCTACTTCTCCCTCTATATCTTGTTGATCTCAGATCTTACTGATTCTTTCCTCTTCCTCTGGGTCATATGTCCCCTTCATTTGTTCTAGCCAGGCTGATCTATTTGAAAATGTCAAACAGTACTTCCAAGTCTGTTGCCCTTCCCCATAACCTTCCTAAACTCATCATTTACTAAAAATAAGTTCATGGTTTTTAGTTAGGCATTTACAAATTTTTTTTCAGATTCTGATTTCAGATTACCTTTCTAGTTTCTCTTGTAGGAGAAACTTTCTAGTTTCCTACAAGAGAAATCATTTAATCTTTGCTATTCTTGCTGTTGCTCTTCATGCTATTTTTCAAAAATTCTGCCTTATTGGCATCCCTCTTTCTTTATGAATTCTACCTATTCTTCTAGGCTTTCCTTAAACCTCACCTCCTTGAAATCATTTTGTTTGCTCAAATGGTGATCATCCTTTTCTCTGCACTTAGGCTTTTTGTCAGATGAATAGTGGATCTACTAAGTGCTAGAAATACAATGATAAATATGGTTCTTGTCCTCAATGAACTAACCACCTATCATTTGGTAATGCAATATTGATGGTAGGGTATGATACTGAACCAATGCCTGGCATAACCTCCAGCCTACTTTTTTTGTGTCTCAAGTATTGAACTGGAACCACCATTTAACCATCATATAAATAGTAAATTCCTTAAGGATTTGAACTGCTACTTCATCTTTGACTTGTTTCATCCTCAAAATTTAATTTTCCAGTGTTAATTTTTTTCCAATGTTAATTTTGATGGTAGAGAGGTATCAAAAGCATATTTTCATTACGTTCCCAATTGCATAACATTGACAAGTTATATCTAGACTTCCAGAAGAGAAAGTTCTTATCTTGAATTATGTGTGAACTTATAAAGTATGAAGTGTTTTAAATATCTGGCATGTTACAAAAGAGTGACTCTCACTGAGCATGGTGGCACACGCCTGGAATCCCAGCAGCTTGGGAGGCTGAGGCAGGAGGATTGCAAGTTCAAAACCAGCCTCAGTAAAAGTGAGGCAACTCAGTGAGACCCTATCTCAAAATAAAATACAAAATAGGACTGGGGGACGTCTGGGGTTGTGGTTCCATGGCAGAGTACTTGCCTGGCACATGTGAGGCACTGGGTTCAATCCTCAGCACCATTTATAAACAAACAAACAAATAAAATAGGGCTGGGGATATAAGTCAGTGGTTGAGTGCCCCTGAGTTCCATCCCCATTATCCACCGCTCCCCCCCAAAAAAGAGTGACTGTCTCTCAGAAAGTTGGAACCATTCTTTACGTGAAAAAGATTTTATTTTCTGACTTCTTTTTTTTAAATTATTTACAGGTATTCTTCCAGAGAGCAAAGCCCTAAGGACTGGATTTCCCTGTGCCTACTTCATGATCAGGAATTCCAGTTAATAATTTATAAAGAAGAAATTTTTGTGTGCCATTCACACTGGTCTTTTTAATATTGTTTTGAGCTTACTGCAGTATATGTATTAGAATTTTTCTGTAAAGTGGGTGTACTTTTCCCTATATACAGGTATGTGACAACAAGAGAAGTTGCTTGCATGCCAGCTCAAATTGTTCTATATAAAAATGCTGTTTAAAGACAGCAGAGTTATGCCTCATATCTTAATTTTTCTTTATTTGAAACTTTAAGTCCTTTCTTTATAAAGACCATAGCAGTGGAAAACAGTGTACTTTTCTTAAAAATTGATGAATATAAAATGTTAAAAATTTTTAGTTTTCTTTATGTGTGCAGACACATAAAGTTTGGGGGGAATGCAACAATCAAAACTAATTTTTTGTAGATAGCCATTACGTTTCTTTAAACTGTTTCAAAGCCAATGTGAAAGAGAATGGGTTCATAAATTATATCGATTGAAAAGTAGGTGCCAGTGTTATACATTTTTTATAAAAAAAAATAAATTTTACGTAGTGAAATCTACCAAGTCTTTCCTGGAATTATTATAGAAATTTTGGCCTCATTTCCCTGTCTTAAGCACTCTGATTTTCCATTTAAAAATTTGCAAATATGAGTACATGGATGCCTTATTTCACTTAATTACAGCCCTAAAAGGTTACATGCAACTTCATTCTGGTTTTTGCTTTTGAAAAAGCCTAGGTAAATCTGTTCATAGAATTAAAATCCCAAATTTTTTTTCTGTTATTGGATATTCTTAAGAGTACAGTGTACCTATGTGTTTATAATGTTTGTAAATAGCTACTATTTAATTACTAGCATCACTTCCCCTGCCTTCCTCATTTTTATTCATGACTACTGGAGAAAGCAAGTATCAATAGTAGTATTGAGAGAGAGAGGAGGGATAAAACCAAGCAGCAGAATAACTACAGACATTTAAGTTTAAATTTTAAAGGCCAGATTAAGATATTCAGGGAGGAGGTTGTGGGGGGTGGGTATAGCTCAGTGGTAGAGCACCTGCCTAGTATGTGTAAAAAACCCTGAGTTAGTTTTCCAGCATCACAAAAGGAAAAGGGGGAGTTTTTTTGTTTTTTTTTCTGGGAGGGTTTGTTGGGTGTTTTGCCTTAGGCCAATGTGTTGCCTAGAAGTTTTGTAGATGGGCTTCAGTGGCCTATAATTTCCTAAAATTGAATTCTGAATTGGGCACCTGATCTTTTTCTGGGTTTTAATCCACAAGAGACTGTAAACATTTTCCTTACATCATGGAATAAAAGTACTAAACTAAATTGGCAGTTAACTATAAAAATAGGTCAGTGGAATGTATAAATGTTTTAAAAAATAGTTAAATGAAAGTGGGTGTTTCTTCCATAGGTTCTCCTGAAGTATGGGAGAAATAGTCACATCTCTTGCAATAATAGTAATTATTCAAAGTACACTAATGAGTAGCATAGCAGCTAAAAGCTTATGTAACACTGGCTCTGGACCCAGATATGTAGGTTTAGATACCAGTTTAAAACCTGGATTGAGTTAAATAACTTCTTCCTGCCTTAGTTTCCCCATCTCAAAAATGGGGAAAATAATGGTAGCTACCTCATAATTCATTTAGAATTCCATAAGTTAGGTCCGGGGATGTAGGTCAGTGGTAACAACGTAGCTTGCCTAATGTACAAGACCCTGAGTTCAATCCCCAGTACTACCAAAAAAAAAAAAAATCTATAAGTTAAACATGAATTTATTTATTAGTACAAATAATGTACTATTAATTATACATGCAGAAAATTGTTATCTTCTTTCTCTAGCTCTTTTGGGGGAGGGACAGAGTCTTGCTGTGTTTCCCAGGCTGGCCTCAAATTCCTGGGCTCAAGCAATTCTTTTACACTAACTTCCCAAGTAGCTGATACTGCAGGCATATATCAACATGCCTAGCTGTCCCCAATTCTTTAAAGCCCTTCAAAAGATTCCCCTGTGTAGAGCTAGGAGAAATCGGGATGTGGAAATCAGAGTGTAAATAGAAATTGAATTCTTCTGTTATATAATCATGTATAACAATTCTCATCTTCATTCCTTAAAGTTCCCCCCAAGTACTATTAACAGTCCCATCAATTACCTTATTTTCAAAAGCTAGCACCCAAATGATTGTCTCAAGGATGAATCTCACTTGTTACAGTTGAGATAAATGAGGCAAAAGACTTGGGGATTTGTATGACTTGACTATGGAACCACAGGGTTTTATGATGCCTGATTTAGTCCTGTGCCTAACAGTTTATTTAAAGCTTAACGCTAATATTAATTGGTTCACAAGTGGCTTGGCCTTGTAGGAAAGTATTGTGTGGTATTTTAATGTGCATCACTTATGTGGTCAACGTGAAGTTCTTTGGCTCAGTCATATTTCCTCCCACAGCTTTGAACTGTGGGTTTTACTATTAGAAGGAACTTTGACAGTTCTTTACTCTTGTCATGACATAAAAAGAACTGAAATTGATTGGAATTGTAAGTAGTGAATACCTTGTTGTTAGAATTATTTCATCACTTAAACATTGTTTAAAATTCTAATAAAATAACTTCCTTTCTAAGAATTCATTGGAGTGGACTTTTGTTATCTCCATTGTGCATTTGATAAAACCTGAAGTCTAGAAAGAGAAGAAACTTGCTTAAAGTCAATAACTGGCAGAGCTGGAACTGCCAACTCTTATGTCTGCTCCATATCAGTGCCTCTCCTCTTAACCACTCCGCCAGGGTTTCCCATTCAATGGTGTTTGCTGTAGTTAGGTTCTGGGAAGCATCTCCTCTTCCTCTCCACTCAGAAATCTTGCTATAGATCAGCAGAATTCTGTGCCCTTGCCTGTGCTGTCGTGGCCAGAAGGGATCTCTTTATAAAGGTACAAAACCTGCTTAAGCAGAACCTGTTTTTTAATCCTCCAATACTGTCATTTTTCCAAATACAATTTGGAAGAGGGAATTAAGTGAACATATTAAGAATTTCTTTTTTTTTTTGTAGTTGTAAATGGACAGAATGCCTTTATTTTATTTGTTTATTTTTATGTGGTGCTGAGGATCAAACCCAGTGCCTCACGCATGCTAGGCAAGCGCTCTGCCCCTGAACTACAGCCCCAGCCCAAGAATTTCATTTCTGAATATTGTGAGGTGATAATCTGGCACTACTGCAATCATAGTGGTCTTTAAAACAAGTACAAATCTCTTCCCTACAGACTACGATATTCCTCTTCGATAGCTCCTGATGTGTCCAGCATGCTGCCCACCTGTGATTATTGGAATGTTTGAAATCCCTAGCTCCCCCGTGCCACCGCACTCCGTGCCCTGCTGGCTCTCGGTGACAGGGTGGGATCTGCAATCAGGGAATCTGAATTACTGTGTTCACTGCGCAGAGCTTTCCAGCTTCAACATCAGAACTACGGGCACGAGGCGGAGGAATAGGCAGAGGTGTGGAGGTGGTCGGTTCCCCACCGTCCGACCCCTAGCTACAGCGGCAGGGGAAGCTCAGCATCTGTGGTGGCGGTCGGACGGGCCGGCAGGCGTGCGCACGCGTATCCGCACGCGCCAGCCGTCGGTCACGTGACCCCCGGCCAGGGCTCGCGAAGCCGGAAGTAGCCTCGGGCTCCTGAAGGCCGCGGGAACCCGCTGGCGGTGGCGCGGCGGAGACCCGGCTGGGTAAGTGGAAGTGGGGCGGGGGCGGACGGAGGGGCTGAGGCCGCGCGAGGCTCTGGTAGCGGGGCCTACGGCGCCAAGCGCCCCCGCCCCCTGTGAGGGACTGGGATGCTGAGTCAGAGCGGGGACACGGCGGGCGCCCTGAGTAGCCCCGCACGGCCTGAGGCCAAGTCTCTTCGGACCCTGACTGCGCGGACACCGCCTCCCGGTGCCCGGGGCGCCCGAAGCCGGGTGGAATGGTCGTGCCGGCCCTGTCCCCTTCATCTGTAGTGGCCCGCGGCTAGCCCTCTGACCGGCAGCCCGGGGCCCTCCCAGGTCCCGCGGCGTTGAGTACGCAGAGGACGAGTCGGTGCCCGGTACCGGGTCAGGGCTCCGGCCGTCCGAGGAAGAAGGGCTGCTTCCTCCCCGGGAGTTGGACTCGCCGCTTGTTACCTACTTTCCAAGGGTTGACACGATTGGTAGTTTTTAAAAGGACTGATATTTCAGATGATTAAAAAGAGACGTTTCTTTAGGGTTTCAGTGATGTTAACATCAAAGGTTGACTCACCGGAAGCCAGAAGCAGAAGACGATTTTAATATACACAGAAAATGCAAATTCCCAAGCGTTTCCTTCCTTGTTGACCTGGCTTATGTTTTTTTTTTTTTTTTTTCTAATCCACTTCTCAAGTGTTTTTAGTAGGTAGCCTCAAAACAGCTCTTCCCAGTAATTGTTAAATGACCCACCTTTGTTCACTCCCAACCCTCTAAAATAATATCTAATAAATGATTCACAGAGTTTGGAAATCCTGGAACTTTGTCCGTAGGCCATGTCACCAAACCTGTTTTCATCCTATGTGACTTTCATTTTTTGAATGGTAAAAGGAAGTAGACTTAACACAACATCGCTATTAACAAACATACTTGTTGATTGCCTCTTGTCAAAAATTTGGGAAGATTTATATAGCAAGCACCTGGTGGGTGTGCTGAGTCATGTTCAGCGCTGTTAGGGGGTTATCGGAAGATAATTTCAAAATGCGTTTCCCATGATCAGTGTTTTGGAACCCTATTTTATATCATCATATAGAGTGAGGAGATATCTAAGCTGATAAGTGTTTATGTCATCCACTAAGAAAGTACTTAATGATACCTTTTGCCATTTAGTTCTATGAAACAGCAAAGTTACATTAATTAGAGAAGTTTTGCATGAGATATTTGAGTTCATTATTAAGTCCTGTGTGCAATGTGGCAGTTTACAGATGTGTATTCCTTATTTACGAAAAGGGGATCTTGTTTTTGTTGATGATTTCCAATTAGTTGATGTATATAAAATCCTTATCTGAACTAGCTGCATGGTAAAATTATATAAATACATCCTAGTATACAAGAGAGTGGTGAAATTTAGACTCTGGCCATTCTACATATACTTAACCCTGATTGAAATATTAGCACAGTTTAATTAATATTAGTTATTAATTCATCATGGAATTCCCAGTTCAACATACTGCTTTTTGTTCTAATTTACTATGAAGGGATATTAAGATTATGTTTTGATCTGACATTATAGCAGGTTTAAAGGAGCATGATGGGACTAGTGTTTATGTAGTGTTAACATACCTCACTTTTATTCCAACATGGAGCTCAAATATTTTTAATAAATTTGTAGTTCAGTAGTTTTCCAGTATTAAAGGACAGGGCTAGAGATGATGGTTACTTTTTTAATATTTATTTTTTTACTTGTAGATGGACAGACTATCTTTATTTTATTTATTTATTTTTATGTGGTGCTGAGGATCAAACCCAGTGCCTTGCACATGCAGGGCAAGTGCTCTACCGCTGAGCCACTACCCCAGCCCATGATGGTTACTTTTTAAAAGTTGGTAATGTATGCTTGGTATATGTGTATTTATAGACTTGGAGGTTAGAGGAAACTGTTTTCCTTAAATAATTTCAGAAGAGTCAGTACTTCAAAGGAATAATAATTAAACCTTCTATTATGATTGTCCACCTCTGTGGACAATTTTAGATAATAGATGAAATTTTAGATAATGAAAATGTTATATAGTGACAACAATTGTTTTCATTACTGCTACCCTGTCCATGGTGGAAACAGTGTAATTTTTCTATATTTCTATTATATTGTTTTCCTTTAAAGTTTGTATCCTCTTTATATTTTTAAAATATAATGTATCCTTAATTAATCATTCACAATATTTGAAGGAGCTATAATGCTTATTAACAAAGATAAAAGTAGAAAATAGATGTTTCTTTTAGACCTGTAATGCAAATTAAACTAAATATATGTCATTGGGTAATCTTTTTTCCCAAAGCCCACACAGTGTTTCAGCCTGTAATATTTCTAGAAATTTAGATTTTTATATAGAACTTAAGTTTATGAATAAAACTTAGCAATAAATAATGGATAGCCTGGAAAGGGGGGAGAGAATTAAACCCAGGGGCACTTAACCACTGAGCCACATCCCCATCCCTTTTTATTTTTTTATTTTGAGACAGGGTCTCACTAAGTTGCTTAAGGCCTCACTGAGTTCCTGAGGCTGGCTTCAAAGTTGTGATCCTCCTGCCTCAGCCTCCTGAGCCTCTGGGATTACAAGGCATGTGCTACCATGCCTGGCAAATGAGTAGTCTTATTTGAGATTAAAAATAACTAACATTTGTTTTCTAACTGTATTATTCCCTTATACCATACCTATAAATCTTTTCTCTTCCCTTAGTATAACAAAAGAAACACCTGACCAAGCCGAGATGCAGAGCACTTCTAATCATCTGTGGCTTTTATCTGATATCTTAGGCCAAGGAGCTACAGCAAATGTCTTTCGTGGAAGACATAAGGTTGGTACAGTAAAAACTGAAATTTTTTTATCACTATATATATTTTTTTCTGAGAAGTATACTTATACTAAAGTGTTTGACTTGGCAATTTTGGTTTTTAAATGAATTTTGTTATTATTGAATGTTTAGTTTGTGTCAGAAGCAGGGAACTCATCTACCCATTGTTGGTGGCAGAGCCTGTGTGTTACAAAATGGAGAAAAATTAGGAGGTTGATTGCAAAGAGACTGGGGAAGATTAGTGTTGTACCTTTTGATTTTATAACCAACCCTGTACTCTGATGGTGTGAAATCAGTAGGAGGTAAAGGGAAGCATATGTGCACAGTGGAGGGGAACCCACAGATTATTCTGATCTATTGTACCAAGGGTTTGTGCCCCCTCTAGAACATCATCCCACAAGGTAGATTGTAGTAAAATGAGATTCTCAACAAGAAGTCCAAGTGTGGGGTAATCAGAATGTAATAGTGGAGTAGGAATAGAAGGGCCAATTCCAGAAGCACTTCAAGGACCAAAAGGATTTTTGTCAGATTCTATATTGGAGAATGAAATTAAAAGATAATTAAAATAATTTAAAGTTAAGAAATTGAAGATAATTAAAGCGTCTGTCCTGGGAAAGACACTAGAAAAATAATAAAGTAAAAAATTCTTTTATAATATAAGTAACCAATACTTTTTTAGCACTACAAATTTGTTTTAAGCCAAAAGGTGTTTGGCCCCTCCTAAATTCTTATTTTCAGAAACAAGGGTTCTAAACATTTTGGTAGAGAGGAATTTCTTCCTGTTTTACTATAGTTGTGAGATTATCAGTCATTTCTGTCAGTGTTAAAAAGTGCACTGGGGAGGGGCTGTTTCCTCTGGGGAGAAAATATGATTATAAATAGCCTCTGTGGCTTATGGAGCATGAATCAGAAGTGTCATATGGACAGCTTTTAGCATTTTCCTCTTTGGTTATAGAATTGTGCATTATCTCTGGATCCTTATCTAAGTTCATTATGATCAATCTTAAATGTTTCTTAGAAATTGTTTTTGTTTTGTGCCATGAAGAGAAAATAGGTAATGCCATAGGATTTAACATTGAAAATACATCCGTCTGTCTTTCTATGTTCCAAATTAACAAATTTTAATGATCATTTGGTATGTTTCAGGCACGTGTAGTACTTGCGCACAGAGTTTAAACTTAGTATCAAGGTGGCATTAGGAAGGAAATAAATTAGAAACTAATGGTATGACAATTGATAGTCATAGAGACTGGGTGAGACATATTTAAAGTACCTGGCATTAGTGGATACTTATATATTCTGGTCTTTCATTACTTTGATACTCAGTGTCCTTCATGTAAGGGCAAGCACATAGTAGATCTTCAGTGTTTGTTGAATGAATAAATGAATGAGTGAGGACAGATTAGATTACCCTAAAACAACCTGAAGTTCTTAAGAAATAAACATTTCAGGGATGTGTTCATAGAAACCGTGTTTGTTCTTTTTTCTTTGTTTTTTTTTTTTTTAATATCTTTTTTTTTTAAAGAGAGAGAGTGAGAGAGAATTTTTTAATATTTATTTTTCATTTCTCGGCAGACACAACATCGTTGTTTGTATGTGGTGCTGAGGATCGAACCCCGGCCGCACGCATGCCAGGCGAGCGCGCTATCGCTTGAGCCACATCCCCAGCCCATTAATATCTTTATTTTATTTATTTTTATGTGTTGCTGGGGATCAAACCCAGTGCCTCACATGTGCTAAGCAAGTGCTCTTCCACTGAGCTACAACCCCAGTATATTTGTTCTTAGTGACATCATTTTAAATATTTAGGGCTATACCCCTGGTCATTCTCCAAATCCTGTTTTTCCTTAATAACTAGGTTTTTTGGTTGTTTTTTTGTTTTTTTTGTTTTTTTTTTTTTTTTGTGTGTGTAGGGGGATACTGAGGATTTAATTCAGGGCACTCAACCACTGAGCCACATCCCTAGCTCTATTTTGTATTTTATGTAGAGACAGGGTCTCACTGAGTTGCTTAGTGCCTCACTTTTGCTGAGGTTGTCTTTGAACTCATGATCCTCCTGCCTCAGCTGCCCAAGCCAGTGGGATTACAGGCGTGCACCACCAAGCCCAGCAATAATCAAGTTCTTAAGTATACTATTTATCATTCAAAGTATACTACTTAATCTTTCTGTTTTTCATTAAGTTGCCTTTATCTAATATTGTGTGAGTGGATGGATATGTGTGTGATAACCATAGTGAAGCTGAAGAGAAGAGAGTTGCAGGAAGGATGAGTTGATCTGCCCAAATGTATTTACATTATATGTAGATCTCTTAAGTATCATTTGCGTATGCTTGGATTGATGACTATTAAGGTGAATAAAGGGAAAATGGTACATTCCCCCAAGTATCCCATTAATATCACAGATAGGACAGACTACAAAAGTTTAAAAATAATCGAGATGGGTACATTGAGACATTGCTTTACTTTCCCTGCTTGTTCCTCTGCTAGAATTCTCCTTACTTTAGGTTGAATTTGAAACAAGTGTCCTTATAAAAATTTTCCCTTGTTAGGTGATACATAGATTTGGCAGTGTATTTACCTTGGCTGAAAAATGTTAAAACAGTGTTTAATTGAAGTTTAAATGGTTTTTCTCTTTTCATGTTGTCTGAAAACAGTTCATGCCCATTTTCCTCCCAAAAGAATATATGTCTGTGTATTTGGTGTGACTAGGACAGCAGGGATAGTGACCTTCAAGAGATGGGATTATAAAGCAGCTAAATGATTTTGAGAAAAAGATTCTGGGGTGAGGGGAGAATGATGGCTGTGGAAAGCTATAAAGAGGGCTGCAAAGCAGGAAACACACGGTCCTGACATACCAAGAGCCATGAAATATCTTTAAGAAGGGCATGCCTGTTTGACCCTCAGGCTCAAAGAGAAAATGATTGTCATCTTGTTCCTAGGAAGTTTAGCCTTAGATAAATAGGGAAGGAAGAACTGGCTATCCTAAAGTGAGGCCTGCTGATTAAATAGAAGGAAATGAGTGGGTCTGAAAGAGAATCAAGGAAGGTTAATATGAAGAACATGGAAGTATGACATTCAGTGAAATTTAAGCTCTCATCCCCCCCTCCTTGGTACTGGTGGTTAAACTCTGTGTGCCTCATGCATGCTAGGCAAGTGCTGTACCACTGAGCTATACCCTCAGCCCCTTAAGCATATCTTTGGTACCCTCTAGAATTCCCTACTAGCTACTACTATGCATTGTAATACTACCTACTGATCTACTTCACTAGACCATGAAAAAGTGAATAAGATGGTCACCAGTAGGGAAGAAGAAATGCCCTTCATCCTCTAGAGAAGGTCTGTGAAGGAACAGCCTGCCCTAGGCATGTAGCATGTAGTTGCCCTGGACAACAGTGGTATAATTCAACCAGGAAGTCCATTTGAATTGCCTTCTCCAGCTCCTACTTAAAAACATACACACACACACTCTCATAACCAGTAAGTATTTCTGAAAAATTAATCACATTGAGATTTTTAATAAAAATTTCATAAATAGAATGTATTTTCACATTGGTCCTGTGTGTTCCTTTTACTTCTTTAAAAGTATTAGGCCTTAAAGAAACCCTTGGAGTTTCAGTTTCAGTTTCTTATCTAGTAGATGACTTCACTTTTAATTCTACAAAAGCTTTTATCTTCTGATGTATAAATGACTATCTTTATAGCGTATCATAATATGTTTCATTTGTAATATTAAAATAACCATTTCAAAATTCTAAAATATACAGTATGAAATATTGAATAGCCAATTGATTCATTTTAACTTTGTAAAATGTCAGGCACCTTTGTACAAATTACCTTTGCTAAGGAGTGTGTAGAATTCCATAAGAAATATAAATTGTTACAGCTAGCACTAATGATGCAACTCCCTCTCTCTCTCTTTTTAGAAAACTGGTGATTTATTTGCTATCAAAGTATTTAATAACATAAGTTTCCTTCGTCCAGTGGATGTTCAAATGAGAGAATTTGAAGTGTTAAAAAAACTTAATCACAAAAATATTGTCAAATTATTTGCTATTGAAGAGGAGGTAAGTAGACAAGCTTTAGTTAATCTTGTCATTGTGTTTATTATAGTTATGATTTAGGAGACAAAATCTAACATTTAAAACTGGATTTTAAAAACTGAGGAAAGTAAGGGCTCATTCTATCCCAAGGATTCTTAAATAGATATAGAAATAGAAATAAAGTATCATAAGAATAGAATCAGGAAAAAAGTATAAGAAATAAGAGGCTTTAGAATTTGGTGAATTTGATTATCAGTATTATTATTCAAAAAAGAAAAGCTTGGGCTGGAGATATAGCTCAGTTGGTAGAGGGTTTGTCTTGCGTGCACAAGGCCCTGGATTCAATCCCCAGCACCAAAAAAAAAAAAAAAAAAAAACCATTAAAATTAAAGTGATATAATTACAAAAAGACTAAAGAGAAAGAGAAATAGTACAGAGGAGACTTTGTAAAAGAATAAGAATCCTAGTAATCCAGAGATGACTCTGTAAAATCTAGTTATTAAAAGATTGATTTTAGAAATAAATAGGAAAAGAAAGACTTCCATTAGGAAAAATGATCCAGAAATAATTGAAACATCTATTTTAATCCCTTTAAGACATACGTAAATAATTAATAAAATCATCTCTTTTGAAAAAGTTTGGTAGTTTATGTTCCATATCCTACTGATTTCATTTTTAGTGATTATTTCTCAGGAACTAATCAAATGTAAATTATAGCTGTGTACATAAAGAAGTCAATATGCTGTTTGTAAAATAAAAGCTGTTTAAAAAGTTAAATTAAGCTGGATGCGGTGACACAATTCTAGTCCCAGTTATTCTGGAGACTGAGGTAGCAGGATAGTGAGTTCAGCATAGACAATTTAGCAAGACCCTGTCTCTTATTCAACTTTTTTTTTTTTTCCTTTTCAAAATAAGTTACATGATGTGATGGTTTGTTTCCCATAGTGAGCCAAACTCAAAGTTAAGAGCCTGGCCTTCCAGATTGCAGGCTCTGCTCCAAGACTTCTGACACCACTACAAAGGAGTTTGGCAGACTGCATAGTTCCCACAAAATTGCTCTTACTTAAGACACCAGCTTCAAGTTCAGGAGTACTGAAGGCTACTCTAACTTCAGACCACAGCTTTAAATTTGGAAGCTCCTTTGACTCTCAAATTTGGTATTTCATTAGAACATAAAATGATTCACAGAACTCATGCAAGTGTTGTACTTATAGTTTTGCTCTTAGGGTTTTTTGTTTTGTTTTGGTACTGAGGATTGAACCCAAGGGCATCTAACCATGTGCCACATCCCTATCCCTTTTTATTTTTTGAGACAGGGTCTTGCATAGTTGCTTAGGGCTTTGCCAGATAGTTGAGGCTGGCCTCGAATTTGCAATTTTCCTACCTCAGGAGTAGGAGAGGATTACAACTCCCAAGCTGCTGGGATGAGCTGCTAGGATTACAGGCGTGGGCTACACACTAGTCTATACTTAGTATTTTGTTACAGCAAAAGTATACAGATTAGACCAACCAAAAGAAGAGACTCAGGGTGAGATATGAAATAGTTTCTAACTGAAGTTTCTTGTCCTCAGGGACACATCACCCTCCTAGCATTGATATGTGAAAATACACATGGAGTGTTGCTAACCTGGAAGGCCTGCCCAAGCCTTTGGTACACAGAATTTTTACTAAGAAACCATCATCACACATTGCCTACATTTCTGACCTTTAGTCTCCAGTACATTCCATAGGTTTGGAAGAATTCGTGTAGTCTCCATTTTCTCTGGAGTGATACAGTGTGTCCTAAATATTCCATCATAAATCACATTGTTTAACTTTCCGTTGGCTGAAGCCCCCAGATACTCAAAAGCATTTCTTTAAGACAGGATCCTTTAGGGGCCAGAAATTACTTCCCAATAGAGCAAAAGCCAAAATTTCTTTGATAAAATTATTTCTTCACTATTCATTAGTTCAGTAATGAAACGATTTTACCAAAAATTTAATTACCTGAGAATATACTTATATATAATGTTATATAAATAAATCAGGACTAAAGTAGATAATGCAATATGATCTTCTATATACAGTGTAATATGCAAACATTTGTTGTATATCTAGAATGAAATTTGATCCATATAAAAAAGACTGAAAGGAAGTATACCATAATGTTAACATAATTATCCTGGGGTGATAGAATTATGTATATTTCCCAAATTTTCAACAATCAATATATATTACTTTGTTATTTAAAAACAATAGGTTTTCCAGCTGTTGTGGCACACACTTGTAATCCCTGTAACTAGGGGACAAAGACAGGAGGATCACAAGTTTAAGGCCAGCCTTAGCAATTTAGCAAGACACTGTCTCAAATTTTTGAAAAGGGCTAAGAGCAAGGTGTAATGGTGCACGCCTGTAATCCCAGCAACCTGAGAGGCTAAGGCAGGAGAATTGCAATTTCAAGGCCATCCTCAGCAACTTACTGAGGCATTAAGCAACTTAGTAAGACCCTCTCTCAAAAAATAAAAAGGACTAGGAATATAGCTCAGTAGTAAAATATCCCTGGGTTCAATTCCCAGTTTAAAAACAAAATGAGGTTGGGGGTAAGGATGTAACTTAGTGGTAAAACATCCCTGGGTTCAATCCCCACAACCCCCAGTATGGCAAAAAATAATAATTTTAAAAAATAAAAACAATAGTTTTTTAAAAAATATTTCTCCCTTTTTTTCTGTTACATTAAATGGTAGAGAAGTTTAAAATATTTTATAACAGTGTTTTGGGGCTATGTAAGAAAAATTATAAACGGAAGAAAGGAACTTACTATGATAGCGTGCACCTATTAATCTCAGCTACTTGGGAAGCTGAGGCAGGAGGATTGAAAATTTAAGGCCAGCCTCTGCAACTTAGATCTTGTCTCAAAAAATGGAAAGGACTGGGAAGGTAGCTTAGTGGTAAAGTACCCCTAGGTTCTTTTCTCCCCACTGCAAAAAAGGGTGCAGTAGGGAGATAGGGAAGATAAAAAGTTGGAGATGAAATCTGGATTTTTAGACTCATTAAAATTTTCAAGTTTCTAAAATTGGCATGCATATGATGATAATGGTGTATTATGTTATTTGATGTTTTTTCCCTTTAAAGCTATTGTTGTATTAATGATGAATCTTGCAATCAATGGTACATTAAAATCAAAGTTCAAAACAAACCAGCTGAGATGCAAATGAGCAGATCATAACTTTAATGCAAGAGGTGCTACTCAATTATTCTACCATCTATTTGTTTTTAAGGATAAGACTTCATTCCTCAAAGTAAAAGTACTTGTCATTAGAAAAATTTCAATTGTTTAAATAAGAGATTTTTAGAAGAACTATTGTTCTAAATGTACTACTACTATACACTAGAAATTGAAGATAATTTTAACAGAATTATTCAACACTGTAACAATGATTTTATAGTTTAGATTTAGCCCATTTTCACTCGTTGGTTTTCCAAAACAAATCTGACTTTCTTATATAATAAGAATTTGGAAGATGTTAATTTTTATATGTGCACAGTCATCAAGTATTTCAGTGAAATCTAGGTGAAGCAATTGACAGTGCCTTCATCATCATAACTAATTCTACCTTCAAATGAAATCAGAAAGCAGGATTTGAAGGCTCATGCCTGTAATCCCAGCTACTTAGGAGGTTGAGGCAGGAGAATTGCAAATTCAAGGGCAACCTTACTCAGCAACTTAATGAGACCCTGTTTTAAAATTAAAAAGAAAAAGAGCAGGAGTAAAGCACCCTGGTTCAATCTCCAGTAAGTTGAAGAAAAAAGTAAGTAAAAACAAATGAAATCAGTTAAGTACTGCCATATAATCAAATTTTTTTCCATAATGATTCCTAAACTGATTTTTTTTTTTTTCAGACAACAACAAGACATAAAGTACTCATTATGGAATTCTGTCCATGTGGGAGTCTATACACTGTTTTAGAAGAGCCATCTAATGCCTATGGACTACCAGAATCAGAATTTTTAATTGTCTTAAGAGATGTGGGTATGTTTATTTATTTATATGATTTGTGTGTGTGTGTGTGTGTGTGTGTGTGTGTGTTTAACATGTCATGACATAAAATTTTTAGAAATTTACATTAAAAAATGGAAGAACTTTATGAAATGCTTTCTTTGATATGATACCAAAAGCCCAAATACCAAAAAGGAAAAAATAGATTAGAATTCATCAGCATTTAAAACATCTGTACTTCAAAAGATAACAAGTCTCTCATTCCATGGGATGAGAGAAAAACATTTGCAAATCACAAATGAGGAATTTTTGTCAAGGCAACTCAACAATAGAAGGCAACCCCAATTTTTAAATGGGCAAAGGATTTGAAGAAATATTCTCCCAAAAAGATATATAAATTAGCAAGAAGTACATTAAAAGATGCTGAACATCATTAGTTATTAGGGAAAATGAAATCAAATCCACAATGAAATATCACTTCCTACTCCCCTAGAATAGCTAAAATCAAAAAGAAAAACATGTGTTGGCAAAGATGTGGAGAGACTGGAACCCTCATACAAGACAGGTAAGACTGTAAAATGATATAGCCACTTTGGAAAGTAGTCTGACAGTTTCTCAAAAGGATAAATATAGAATTACCATATGATCCAGATCCAGTAATTCTGCCAAGTATATATCCAAAAGAATTAAAAACATATCCACACAAAAACTTATACCACTGTGCACAATTCATAATATCCAAAAAATGGAAACAGCCCAAATGTCCATCAGCTAGCTGATGAATGTATGAACAAAAATGTGGTATATCTAAGCGATGAAATATTATTCATTCATAAGAAGAAATTGAGTAATGATACATGCTAAAATGTGGATGAACCGTGAAAACATTATGCTCAGTGAAAGAAGTTGGACACAAAAAGCCACAATATTGGAGCTGGGGTTGTAGCTCAGTGGTAGAGTGCTTGCCTAGCATGTGTGAGACACTAGGTTTGAGTCTCAGCCTTGCATATAAAGAAATAAAAATAAAGGTCCAAGAACAACTAAAAAAATATTTTTAAAACAGCTACAACATTACATGATCCCATTCATATGAAATATTTATAATATACAAATTAGACAGTAGAGAAAGCAGACTAGTGATTGAGGACAGAGTTGAGAAGTGGCTGATAATAGTTATGGGATTTCTTTTGGTGTAATTGGGTTTTATTTTGGGCATGATAAATGTTCTGAAATCAGTGGTGAGAATTATACAACTCTGGACTGTACTAAAATTACTGAATTGTACACTTTAAAAAGATTAATGTTATACTTTGAGTTATATTTCAATAAATCTGTCATTATTTTTAACATGGTAACCAAAAGAAGTAATAACTTTTTAAAAGAAATGAACCCTATATTTGAGGAGCTGGAAAAGCCCAGTTATAAGGAAAGTAAAAAATTAATAGGAATTCTTAACCTTGACACTGAAAGTAGAGTGGAGATCATTTAAGAATTAAATGAAAGTGAAACACAATTATTAGTATGCTTCAGCCTTTTTAATCAAATAGAAATTGCAAATAATTTATGCCTTCATCGTATACTGCTAGCCCTGACTTTTAATAATTGTACATTGATAACCCTGAACTCAATTTCATATGTTGAATTTGGACATTCTTCTATCAGTTATCAAATGTTTTAGTGACACTGCCTGTCAACTTAATTTCAACAATGTAGTCACCTTAAAATGGAGGGCTGGGATTGTGGCTCAGTGGTAGAGCACTCACCTAGCATCGGGGGGACCCTGGTTCGATCCTCAGCACCACATAAAAAAAAATAAAGGCATTGTGTTGTGTCCATCTACACCTAAAAAATAAATATTAAAAAAAAGAAAGAAAAGAAAATGGGCTTTTGAAATAGCACTGAAGCACATGAGAAATACATTTTTATGGAAACTAATCAGACACTTGACCTTTTACTTTTTTGTTACTTTATTGAATACAATTTAATTTTAATGTAGTTTCCCCCTAAGGTAAAGAAATATAAAGATGAAAGATTGATATCTTTCTGAGAATCTTTATTAGTTTTAAGATATATGTACATATACACATACACAAAAGCAATTTCACAAATCATATGCGTTTTATTATATTTTCCTGATAGTATTTAAGGGAGATTGGAGTCCTCCCTAGAAACCATATTGATTCTTATTCTAAAACTCCTTATAATTGAAATATGAAGCGGGTTATGTAGAATATCTGTTACTTTGAGTGAAATGTTTTTGCATCAACTTATGGGAGGACATTGTGTGAATGAGTGTATTATATCAATGAATTTGAGATGTGTGTACACATAGGTACCCACATATGATTCCTTTGTTTTATATTTATTACCAAAGTGGGAGGAATGAATCACCTTCGAGAAAATGGAATAGTACACCGTGATATCAAGCCAGGAAATATCATGCGTGTCATAGGGGAAGATGGACAGTCTGTGTACAAACTCACAGATTTTGGTGCAGCTAGAGAATTAGAAGATGATGAACAGTTTGTTTCTCTGTATGGTACAGAAGAATATTTGGTAAGTTATATATCACTAATAATTTTATATAAAAAATATTTTTAGTTGTAGTAGGACACAATATTTTTATTTATTTGTTTAATGTGGTGCGGAGGGCCAAACCCAGTGCCTCACATATGCTAGGCAAGTGCTCCACCACTGAGCCACAACCTCAGCCCTAAACATTTCATTTTAAAATGCTAAACATATAACAAATATAATTGGATAATTGGTAAGCCAGCTCATGATCTATAAAATGTTATGTGTAATTTTTATAAAATAATTTGAATTTTCTATTCTAATGAATATGGTGTGTAAGAAGGCTATCGGATATTGGTTCTTTTTTTTTTTTAATATATTTTAGTTGTAGATGGGCACATACCTTTATTTATTTTTTTTATGTGGTGTTGAAAGTTGAATCCAGTGCCTCACAAGTGCTAGGCAGGCACTCTGCACTGAGCCACAGCTCCAGCCTAGGATATTAGTTCTTGAGGGCACTATTTTTTTTTTTTTTTTTAATTTTTTTGGAGAAGTACCAGGGATTGAACTCAGGGACACTTGACCACTGAACCACATCCCCAGCCCTATTTGCATTTTTTTTAGAGACGGTCTCACTGCGTTGCCTAGCACCTTGCTTTTGCTAAGGCTGACTTTGAACTCGATTTCCTCCTGCCTCAGCCTCCCCAGCTGCTGGGATTATAGGCATGTGCCACTGTGCCAGGCAAGGGGGCACTATTTTTCTTAGAAGTTTTCTAGTACCCTTAAGTCTTTTAATTTTACTTATGTCATGGATGTTTATTGAAACAAAAAGCTATCTGTAGCCTCAAGAAGATTCTAGCCACTAAAGGATACTATTTTTGGGTCAGAACAGTTAAGACATTATAAGCTTGTTATGATACTGTTCCCTTTAGAGCAAAATTAATTATATTTCTGAATCAGAAAATTGTATTCAGAGAGAGTTGGTTATTGAAAAACCAAAAGGACTATTTTATATACAAAATGAAATGCCTCTATAAATACCTAATTCGAAATGCCAGAGATGAAGAAAAGCTCTTTGGTTGAAAAGGTTTATTTAGGTGTGTTTGTGTGAAGTTAGCAAGATTTGAAACACTTAAGAAAATATTAGTTAAAAGTAAGTACCTTGGGCTGGGGACGTGGCTCAAGCGGTAGTGCGCTCGCCTGGCATGCGTGCGGCCCGGGTTCGATCCTCAGCACCACATACAAACAAAGATGTTGTGTCCGCCGAAAACTAAAAAATAAATATTAAAATTCTCTCTCTCTCTCTCTCTCTCTCAAAAAAAAAAAAAAAAAAAAAAGTAAGTACCTGGGCAAAGCCAGCCTCAGCAACTTAGTGAGGCCCTAAGCATGATCTTATTTCTAGGACTGGGATTGTGGCTCAGTGGTAGAGCGCTTGCTTAGCATGTGCAAAGCACTGGGTTTGATTCTCAGCACCACATACAAATAAATAAATAAAATAAAAAATTTCATCAACAACTAATAAAAATATTTTTTAAAAAAGATCCTGTTTCTAAATAAAATACAAAATAGGGCTGGGAACATGGCTCAGTGGTTAAGCGCTCATGGGTTCAATCTCCAATACAAAAAAAAAAAAATTATGTAAGTACTTTGGATATGTAACTGGGAAGTTTATGTAGCTATCATTAATTGTTCATGGCTCTGAGGATCTTGACAGTCTTAGGTTCTGTGACTTTTCCAATTGCATGTTGCTATTGTAATGTTATAAGATGAAGAATAAAGTCTAGCAACCCCCTATAGCTTTATTCAGATTATTGTAAGTCTGCATAAATTCAGGCATCTTATTTGTTTTCCTAACAATATATAACCCCAAACTGATCTGTAGTTATGTTTGATGATCTTTTAGCTAAATTACCTAAAAATGGGTATCATTCATTCATTCCATAAATATTGATGGAGGGCTAGGGTTGTGACTCAGTGGTAGAGCACTTGTCTAGCACATGTGAAGCCCTGGGTTCGATCCTCAGCACCACATAAAAATAAATAAATAAAAATAAAGGTATTAAAAAAACAAACCAAAAAAACCTAATATATATATACATATATGTTTGTGTATATGTATGTATATATATGTTTGTATATGTATGTATATATATGTATATATGTATATAGTGCTTGTGAACCAGGCACTGTTCTAGCTAATGAGATTTCTAAGGCAAACCACACACACACCATTCCTTCTGTATGGAGCCCCCATTCTAGTAGACAAAACAGAAGTTAACAAGATAATTAGATAGTTAAATAAGATAAATTTGGAACATTAAAGTTTTGCAGAGATAATATTTTAAAAAGTATTAGCAGGAGAAAGATAGCCAAGGAAAGTGTCCTTTAAGGCCTAAACAAACTGACAATGAAATGATAAAAAGAAGCAAGACAGAGATTTGAGGGTAAGTGTTATAAGCATCTGCAAAAGGTCTAAGACAAAAATGACCTTAGGTGTTCAAGAGACATAAGGAAAGTAGTTTGGCTGGAATTTAGTAGTAGGAGCTGAAAATTAAATAGTAATGTGGGGCCTACTAGATGATACAGGGCACCCTGTCAGATGAACACCCTGTTTTTATAAATATTTCACAAATTATCTTGGAGTGAAATTCTTAGATAATATAATCAACTTACATACCTAATTGAAAGAATACTATGATATCTTAATAATATAAAGGAAAATAGTTCACAATAAAAAATAGGTATTTAATATGTAAAAGTTTGGGAACAACTTCACTTGTAAACAAATTATATATGCTTGTACCTGTATGCATGTTATTTTGAATACAATTGCAGTGATAGCTTCCATTTACTAAATCATTTATCACAAAATCACAGTATGGTCATTGGCATGATTTTCCAGAGTAGTGAACAATTATTAGTAAAGTGTTTAACTAAACAAAGCAGGTTTAAATAATAGCTGCATTCTTGGGAAAACAATACAGAAATGCTTTGCCATACATACAGAGTTAGAAATAGATTTCTCATGCAAATTAAAACTACCCTGAGAATTCATTTCACTTCGGTCAGAATGGCAATCATCAAAAATATAAGCAACAATAAATGTTAGCAAAAATGTAGAGAAAAAGGCACATTCATACATTGTTAGTGGGACTGCAAATTGGTACAAACACTCTGGAAAGCAGTAGAGATTCTTTAGAAAACTTGGAATGGAATCACCATTTGACCCAGTTATCCCATTCTTCAACATACACCCAAAGGACTTAAAATGAGCATACTATAGTGATGCTGCCACATCAATGTTTATAGCAGCTCAGTTCACAATAGCTAAGCTATGGACCCAACTTAGGTGCCCTTCAACAGATGAATAGATAAGGAAAATATGGTACATAGCCACAATGGAATATTACTCAATCATAAAGAAGAATGAAATTATGGCATTTACAGGTAAACGGATGGAACTGGAGACATCGTGCTAAGTGAAATAAGCCAGTCCTCCCAAAATAAGGGCCAAATGTTCTCTCTGATATGCAGATACTAACACACAATAAGAGATGGGGGAGTCGAAGTTCTTTGGATTAGACAAAGGGGAATGAAGGAAAGGGGGGACAGGAATAGGAAAGACAGTAGAATGAATATGACGTAGCTTTCCTATGCTCACATATGAATACATGATCGGTGTAACTCCACATGATGTACAACCACAAGAATGGGAAGTTAAACTCCATGTATGTATAATATGTCAAAACACTCTTGACTGTCATGTATACCTAAAAAGAACAAATAAAAAAATAAATATTAAAAAAAAGAAATTTCTCACTTGCACAACTACCTGGCAGGATATTGGAAAGTAATTTGTGATGTGGAAACAGTGTATTTTGGAAATGTTAGATATATAGCATGATGCCTCTAAATTGTCTCTGCCCATCAAATACCAGTAGCCTTTCCCAATTATGGTGATGACCATAACAAACAGCCTTCATCAGCTTGCTCCCCATGCCAACTCTTTCATATCTCCTCCTAGAAACACTAGCTTTTGCTTCTAACTGACTTTTGAGAAGAACAAAACATTCAATAAATTAACTCCAAGTCCATGTTGTACTGTAGGCTCAAATTATATTCTAATCCATTTCCTATTTCAAAATAACCTTATCCCTATTTTCAAGTACAGAAAATTTTAATACTTTAATACCAGAAGTTTTAAAATAAATAATAGTCTGAAGCTCAGCAATCTAGAAACATTCTGTATTTAAATGAAACTCTACGTATTTGGAATTTTTCAGGAATTACCCAGCCAGAAGTTAAATCTTCTATCTTCATGGACTAAAGCCCCAGGAAAACATCATTCTTTCTTCCATTGTTTTTTTATCTGACCCTTATTATCTCAATGATATAATCCTGAAAGCCTTGGAGTAGCTTTATTCCTATTACAGATGCAATCATCCAGGTCCAGGAATACCAATCTGTGTATATCACAAGTGGCACATTTGGGAGAGAGCCAGTGGGCACAAACATGTCACACCAACATGTGTCAAGCCACTCCCAATCAGTCACTACCTGGGGAAGTGCTTCAGTCTACCAGTTTAACTTGTGTACTATTGTACCTTTTTAGGTGATCCCCACTTTGTCTCCTTATAGAATCACTGTATCTCTTCTTTCCAGGTTGATGGCCTCATGTTCTAGAAGATATCAGATATGTCCAGGTATTTCAGGCCTAGTGTACACTAAGCACTAGCTGCTGGATCTGGCTGTCATTTTGAATAACAGTCACTTATTTTCTATGCCACAAAACCAACATAGCTGCTGAGACTCCATGTATCTGTAAGGCATATACTTGGAAACTCATTTCAAAGCCAGGTCTTATAATGCTTATCTCTGCTTCTCATTTCACACTAAAATATTTCCCAAAATTGTCTTTCTCCCTCCAGCACCCATGACCCTCTCCTACAAAATCCAGAGACTGATGTTTTGGGAGTCAGATTCATAGATTGCATCATTTAAAAACCACTCCTGGTAGTATTTCCTACATGGTTTCCAATTCCCATAAGCTTTAGGTAAATCCCACAATGTCATAAGAGTTTGTTTTAGTTTGGGGTTATTTGGGTGAGGAATCTACTTTGATTCCTAGTACATTTATAAAGCTTTATCTCCCAAGAACCCTCAAGTTGCCAGTATATAATGTTCAAAAGGCAAATGTCAGGAGGCTGAGCTAAATGTCTAGATCTTTATACTCCTACATCTTTTCTTAGAAGATCCAGCTATTCTCAGCAAATCTGGAATAGTGTCTCCTGTGCTTAATGACATGTTTAACATCAGACCAGCTACTTACCTAGGTCATTAGATCCCCAATGCATTTAGTCAAGATAGTCCTCTGAACTGATTCTAGACAATTTAGTTTTCCCTTCAGAACCAGTATGATCACTAATGGATTGCATGTGAGGAATGAAGCAAAGAAATCAAAGTCACCTGATAGGTTTTGGGTTATGAACAAATGGATAGATGGTGGTATTATTTATTTAAAAGGTAAAGATAGGTAGGAAACAGATTTGAGAAGACCATAGTCTTTTGGATGTGTTAAATTTGAGCTGCCTTTTAAACATTAAAAAGAACAATAGGATATATGAATCTGAAGCTCAGGACAGGAGATAGATTTAGAATTAAAGTGTATACAGAATATTTAATACTCTAGACCTGAATGGGAAATGAGAAAGTAAGGTAACTGTTTTGCTGTGGTGGGAAGCAGAGAACTGGATGACAGTTGAAAAGGTTTGTGAGGTCAATTTAGGATTTTGTTTTTACGTTTTTAAAGAAGTTATGGAGAGGGAAAATTGATCCGTAAAGTAAAAGGGATAATAATTGCAAGAATTCATTTCTGGAGTTGGTAAGATAATATGAGGGCCTCCAGAGTACAAACGGAAAAGTTGGTCTTTGATGGGAGCTGTTTTGTTTTACCTGAAAAATAAGTTTAACAAATGGACTCAGGTTCAGGTAGGTTAATGTATGCTAAAGGATCTAAAGGAGAGTTGATCTGATTGATATTTCCTACTTGAAGTGAGATCATCAAAATCAAGGGTCAAGGAGTTGGTATTAAGATTTGAGATGAAAAAGGAAAGATGTGAAATAGTCTTTTGAGAATGGGAGCATGAAATCATTAGGAAAATATGATAGAATTCTAGACATTGAGGACCCATTTTTGGTGTAAACATATTGGTCACAGCTCATTGTTTTTCATCCTTTTTGTTTTTTCTTAGCATCCTGATATGTATGAGAGAGCAGTGCTAAGAAAAGATCATCAAAAAAAATATGGAGCAACAGTTGATCTTTGGAGCATTGGAGTAACATTTTACCATGCAGCTACTGGATCCCTACCATTTAGACCATTTGAAGGACCTCGCAGGAATAAAGAAGTGATGTAAGTGGGCCCATCTTAAATTAGAAATAATTTTTTAAATGTATGTATTATTTTGTTTTCACCATATTGTAGAAGTGGACACTAATGAAAATTGGCTTATCAGTCATTTCTGATTTCTTATAAATTATCTGGTGTTTAATAAGAATGCAGTCTTATAAAAGTATGTAGCCATAATTTTCCATATCGTGTTTAAATATCTTATGTATAAAATGGTGTCTGATCTTTGGTCCAGCGTTGAAAGTACACCACATCTTGATTTCTATTTCAGCATACTGTTTCTTTGTTTCACTTTGAGTATTGAGTATTTATCAGCATTTTTCCTCCAACTGAAAAAATAAGATTCTGCAGAGTACCAGAACCATTACCAGATCTAAAAGAAATATAATTCTTATTCTGCACTGGTCTGATTCCTTTTGCCATTTTAAAAATAACATTTTGGCAATAGTAAAATATTAAATTTTTTTCTCATATTGCCAGTTTGGTTTAGAGACTGCATTTTACTAGTATAGTATATTATGTATTTTTAGAAAACAGTGTAAAAAATCATTTATTTTAAACCAAATAATCAAGGAAAAGAGAAATTTGTAGGTATGAAATTTATTATAAAATTTATGTGTGCACTGGCCATGCTTCTTTTTTATTTTAAAAGAAATGAATGACCAACCTTGCTTCATGAGAAATAGTCAACCCACATACATATAAAATTATAAGGTTATGAGTATTTAGTGTAGTAAATGATTTGGAACAATAACTCACTGACAATCTAACCTGTGAACCTTTCTTTTATATCTTTATATATTTTTCAGACTTTTATATTTTTAAAAATATTTTTTTCATTGCAGTTGGACATAATACCTTTATTTTATTTATTTGTTTTTATGTGGTGCTGAGGATCGAACCCAGGGCCTCACACATGCTAGGCAAACACTCTATTGCTGAGCCTCAACCCAGCCCCAAAACCTTTATATTTTTGACCCTACCTTTTGTAAGCGTACAACTTAAAGTAATAATCTCCACTGTAAAACTATAACCTTTTATTTAGTCTCATCTCAGAAAATTGAGGGAGAAGCATATTTTTTGCATTTGTTGATTTAAGGAAATAAAATAAATTCATACCCTTTCGATAACACTTGGTACTCATCATTTTCCAGCATGGATGGTACATGGGAGAAGACATCCTATTAACTGCACTGATTATTTTGGTATAGCATTAGCCCGAGCCTACTTTCTCAGCAGTGCCCTGTTTAATAAGATCCTTTCATGAACAATGACTAAGTCTGTTTTAGTTAGCTATTTTGCCACTGTGACCAGAAGGCCTGATAAGAACAATTTTAGAGGAGCAAAAGTTTATTTGGAGCTCATGGTTTCAGAGGTGTCAGTCTATAGGCGGCCAGCTCTATTGCTTTATGCCTGGAATAAGGCAGAATATCTTGGCAAAAGGGCATGACAGAGAAAAGTAGCTTAGGACAAGACAACCAGAAAGTAGAGAAAGAGCTGTACTTGTCAAAGGAGCACCCTCAGCGACCCATCTCCAGCAGCACCCTTCCTGCCTATAGTTTCCATCCAGTTAATCCATTCAAGTGGATTAATACATTGATTATGCTAAGGCTGCTATGACCCAATTATTTCATCTCTGAACATTCTTATTGTCTCCTACATGAGCTTTTGGGAAACACCTCATAGCTAAACCATAACAGTCAGTTTGTGTTCTTCTCATTAAATGTAAATTGTTCCTAAGTTATGCTTTTTAGATATGTTTTAAAGCAAGCATTTCTTGATGTTGTAGAAATGGATTAAAGAAAAGTGTGATGTTCCCTAGTAAAGGAAACATTTGGCTCTTAGGCAATTAGAAATACGTGAGAGTTTTGTCTGACTTCAATGTGGACAGTTATAAATTAGAAGAATTTATCTTTTCATATAGAACTCTGCTTTAATGAGCGCTGATATTAGTAAATGTTAGAGGTGCTTAAAGTAGTCAGTAATGACTATTTTACTGTACTGATAATGATATATTCATCTCCTATTATAGCAGTGTTGCTCCTTTAGCATCTTATTTGTATCTTCTGAATGTTTATATGTGGATCTTATTTAGTTAAGCTTTTTTAAGAATATGTATAAGAGTTAGGCAATGTGGAACATGCCTGTAATCCCAGTGAAGTGGGA
Source organism: Spermophilus citellus (assembly GCF_964194105.1). Taxonomy (NCBI): domain Eukaryota; kingdom Metazoa; phylum Chordata; class Mammalia; order Rodentia; family Sciuridae; genus Spermophilus; species Spermophilus citellus. The sequence goes on from NC_138197.1 coordinate 84,509,279, forward strand.
GGCTGAGGTAGGAAGATTATAAGTTCAGAGCCAGTCTTGTTGATTTAGTGAGACCCTACCTTAAAATAAAAAATAAAAAGGTCTGGAGATGGAGCTCAGTGTTATAGTGCCCCTGGGTTTAATCCCTAGTATCAAAAAAAAAAAAAAGAATTTATGTAAGAATTCTATCATTCCTCTGTTAACCTCTGTTTTGCAGAAATCTTATCTATCTCCATTTATTCCTCCATAATCAGGTCCTTCTTGCATAAACTCACCTTGTTTTTCATTAATTTCCTTCTTTGAAAAATCTTTTCTCAGGGTGTGATAGTGCATGTTTATAATCCCAGCAACTCAGGAGGCTGAGGCAGGAGGATCACAAGTTTGAGGCTAGCCTCAGCAATTTAGCAGGGTCTAAAGCAACTTAGAACCTGTCTCAAAATAAAAACGGTTGAGGATGTGACTCAGTGGTTAAGCACCTCTGGGTTCAATACCTGCTTCCCCCCCCAAAAAAAAAATATATCTCTTAAAGCAGAAATTGTGACTGTTTCTACTTAGGAGGCAGCAGTCTAAATCAGTCAGTTGTACTGATTGGTTGAAGGGTTTTTTTTTGTTTGTTTGTTTTAACACATTGATTTACTCAGCACACATTTAGATATTAAATTCTGATATGAGATTATGTAAGATCCTTCTGTATTATGTAACATGATATTTTAATATGGGTGAAAGTATTCTTAAATGTCTGAAGCTCTCTCACCTTTTCCCCCTACTTTTAGATTTTATTTAGGAAAGCTTTGAAATGCTTTAAAATACTGTTTTCTTTGACTTGCTATGTCATTTAGTGGTATTTTGCTTCCCCATCAATCTCTCTTTGGTTCATCTTTATTTTTATCATCATCAGGAATCACATAAAATTTGACTTACAATTTTGGTCTATACATCTATTCCTATATGTGTATATATTTTTTCAATATACAGAATTTTTTCTGATACTGTGCTATGTTATAGTTTTATCTTTTTTTTTAATTTTAAAAAAATGTTATTGTTCATTATGCAGTAATTTTATAGTCCAGTTGACTGTGCCTTTAGATAATGTGGGTAAGAAGGATTAGATGCTATTTTGATGGTCTAGAGATATTCTGTGACATAACTTTTTTTGTTTGCTCCATTTTTTCAGATGGAAAAATTAATATTTTTGTTGTGAACATCAAGATGCTGTTAATGGCACTCTGAGATCCCAAATGAAAATTAATTATGGCATATATAAAATAATCATACAACCACTATTCTACTTCAGTCAGTCAGATTCAAAATATTTTGATTGTTTTATGGATCCTGTGACCATCAATCACAATTCGTCTAGTAGATAATTGTAGGTGCAATTGAGGAAATACTTTTGCAAAACCCATTAATAAGCCATGCAATAATGAACTGCTTATTTTATTATGCTTTTATTTCTCCCAAGGTATAAAATAATCACTGGAAAGCCTTCTGGTGCAATATCTGGAGTACAGAAGGCAGAAAATGGACCAATTGATTGGAGTGGAGACATGCCTGTTTCTTGTAGTCTTTCTCGGTTAGTATATGTACTTAGTTCTCATTGTTTGCACTTGGGATTTTTAAATGTTTGTTGCCTAAAATCACAAATACTGAAATACTTAAGTATAGTTTGGTTTTAGTTATTATTAAAGCATGTGATTTTTGTCATTTGTGGTTATGTAAAGATTTATTCTGAGCTTATGTAAACAATTTCCCCAAGACAGGGCATATAATTTTTTATAGTTCATTAGAATTATACCTAATAGTGGAGTTCCTTGTGACATATTCATATGTAGACATAACATAATTGGCTCCATACATTCTCCATTATTTTTCCTTCCCCTCTTCCCTCACCCTGTGCCTCTTCCCCTGTTTTTCTGGTCTTTCTTTTATTCATAGGGCATATATTTTTTGAGATTGCTAATCACTAGTCTTGGAGTTCTTCCAAAGTCAAGATTCTACTCAGGACCTTGATATTTTTTTTTTTGTATTGACCTTCATATTGATGTACCACAAAGAATGATGTAGATTTGAATAAACATCTCAACTGGAGTTGTAAAAAGCAAATGCTAAGAAGTGTGACACTATCCTCATTTTAAAAAATATTCTAATAAGAATGTCCTACTATAAGTGGAAAAAAAATACTTAAATTATTCAAAAGGCAAAATAATGGTTTTCTAGTACTTTTTCAGAATTTCAAATGTTTATATGGGTCCTAAGTTAGCATCCAGAATTCAAAAAAAAATGTTGTTTATAAGATAAGAATCCTTTTATCACACACAAAAAAAATAATGTAAAAGAAATTAAAAGTAGAATAAATTATGTAAGATTTTTACTCGGGAAATAAAGCCAAAACTCATCAACATTTGGAATTATCGAATTAACTTAACATTTTTCCTGAATGTGATAGTAGTTTAATCCACAAGTGAATACACAGAGGGTCTGATGACTTTGGCACCGATTAAAAGTTGTGGGCACTAGGACTTTAAATATCACAAATTAAATGAAAACAACAAACCAAAAATGTGATAGACTACAAAATAAATAAGTAAATAAATAACCATCTTTTTTCCTGTCGTAGTAGTCAAGACAAGATGGAGAGCGAAACCTAACCCAACTGGTTTAAGTGAAAAAGGAAATAGATTGACTTTGTAATTAAAAGACCACATACATATGACTCAAAGCACAGCTGAATCCTTGACCTCAGACTGTCATCAAGACTTGGTCTCTTTCCATTGTTCAGATATGCTTTTCTCTGACTTTTCTTCACTTCAGGTCAGACTCTTTCCTGGGAGCTACTGATGACTGCTGGCATTCCCAAACTAACATTCTCACAGTTTTGAAATCCCCATAGGAAGAAGACTGACTTTGTTTCGAAAACATTTCTGGATTGACTTTCATTGTACTAATTTGTACTATCACTTGGCCACCTTCAGTTAATCACAATAACCACATGTCCATCTGTGCACAAGGAGAGGTGCTAGAGAGTAGAGGGGTTTGAAGTCCTTATAAAGGAAAGAGAATGGATACCTGTTTAGCAAAAATAATGTCTACTGTGTACTTTAAAGTCCGTTAATGGGATTCTTGTGGTTGTCACATAGCCAAATTTAGAATTTAAAGTCTATTTCAAATTCTGTTGTTGAGGGTATCTTTGAACATGTTTTTTATATAATTGTAAAAGCATGAGGCAGAATAAGGGTTCTTCCACTCAATTTTTTTTAAATATATAAGCTTTTTACTCAAATTATTCCTTGTTAAATAGGTATTGATTGCTAGATTATTATAGTAGTTTTACTTTCTAAGGAAGTATACTAAAAAGATGTATTGAGTTCCTTATATAAAATTATATGTTGGAGTGCCATATTACCAGGATTATTGAAGAGTTTTTGCTGGAATTAAAACATTGTCTTAGCCTCATTGACCATCTGGTTTCTAATCACCTGCTCTTACTGGTTATCCATATACATAGATGATCGGGAAAAGTGAGGAAAGTGAACAAGGAGGGAATCAAAGAGAAAATCAGTAAAAGATAAGCTAACATTAAAAAGCTGTATTTCCTAATTCATTGATAAGTAACATTAAATAAAAGTTATCTGGCTTTCTGAAAAGTTGGCAGACTTTAATTTTTCAAGAAAATTAATCCAGTAATTAAAGTTCAGCATCCTTAATCCAAAATGCTCCAAAATCCATAACTATTTGAGGGCCAGTGTGGTACAAGTAGAAAAACCCACATCTGACCTCATTGACAGGTCATAGACAAAAGGCAGGTACACTAAAAATACTGTATAAAATTACCTAATGCTATGTGTGTAATGTATTAGTGAATTTGAGACTTTGGTTCCATTCCCAAAATCTCTTTCATAAAGTATATACACATATGCAAAGTTTGAAAAAATTTTGAATTCAGAAACATACAGACTGTAATAATACTAGCAATTCCTTTAATTCATTGGTAAATGTTATGATTCTGTACCTAAACAAAATGTGACATTTACTCTTTAACTTTTTTCAATACTATTTTAGGGGTCTTCAGGTTCTACTTACCCCTGTTCTTGCAAACATCCTTGAAGCAGATCAGGAAAAGTGTTGGGGTTTTGACCAGTTTTTTGCAGAAACTAGTGATATACTTCATCGAATGATAATTCATGTTTTTTCACTACAACAAATGACAGCTCATAAGATTTATATTCATAGCTATAATACGTAAGTACCTTTTTTTTAATGTTTTTATGACAGAATGATATGTTATGTAATAAATATTTTCCGGAAATAGAAAAGATATCTCAGCTTCACTAAAGGCACCCACTCTCACTAGGAAAATTATGATTGAGTGCATAATAATTCCTTTTCACTTTTCTCTTAAGTAAAAAGGATTAATTTTCTTAAATCCCTAGGTAGATTAACTTGTCTTTAAACTGCATGTTTTAGAAAACTAATTCTTGGACTTCTTTTGAATTATATAATCACATAACCACGAAATACCATGTACTAATAAATGAGCTGGATTTTAAGAATATTATCTTATTTTTAAAACATTAAAGCCCAGGGGCTGGGGATGTGGCTCAAGCAGTAGTGCACTTGCGTGACATGACAGTGGCCTGGGTTCGATCCTCAGCACCACATACAAACAAAGATGTTGTGTCCGCCAAAAACTAAAAAATAAATATTAAAAAAATTATCTCTCTCTCTCTCTCTTTAAAAAAAAAAAAAAAACATTAAAGCCCAAATATAGTGTAGTTTTGATTTGCACTTAGTAGGTGCTGGAGATCAATCAACATTTGTTTTACATAAACAAAACCATATTACACCCATGTGGCATATACCATATATACAAACATGGGTAGGTGCACATGCTCACACACTGCCTATAAAACTGAGGAAAGGGGCTGAGGTTGTGGTTCAGTGGTAGAGTGCCTGCCTAGCACACATGCGGCACTGGGTTCGATCTTCATCACCGCATAAAACTAAAATAAAGGTATTATGTTCACCTACAACTAAAAAATATACTTTTAAAAAACCTGAGGAAAGTAAGTTAGATGGATTGTATCAAAATAAATACTCTGATTGTGATATTTTACTATATTGCAAGAAGTAACCATTGGGGAAACTGGATGAAAGGTATATATGGCATCTTTCTGTATTATTTCTTAACGACTGCCTGGGAATCTCTACAGTGACTTCAAAATAGAATGATTTTTAAAATGAAGAAGGGATAATAACACTCATTTAACATGCCTTAGTTTCTGTTCTGACAAAATTTAAATAGCAGTTTTCATGCCTAATAAAAAAGGGGATGAGGATATAGATCTATGGTTGAGTAACTGCTTAGCATTCATGAGGCCCTGGGTTCAATCCCCAATACCAAAGAGGAGGGTAGAGTAATAGGGGTAAAATAAATTAGATGAAAAAATTTATAGATACTATTATCCAATATATCTAATATGATACATAAAATATAAGTGCGGTAATATTAATGTAATATTGTAGTATATTATTTACCTTTATTTTGGTACTTAATGACCTAAATAAATATACATCATGAGGGTTGGAGTTGTGGGTCAGTGTTAGGGCACTTGCCTCACATGTGTGAGGCACTGGGTTCAGTCCTCAGCACCACGTAAAAAATAAATAAAGAAAATAAAGGTATTGTGTCCATCTACAACTAAAAAAAATTTTTTTTAAATATGCATCCTGGTTAGATGTTGCCCGTCAGTTTTTGTTCTAAAACACTTGAATTTTTAAGCCGGGCTCTGTGGCACATGCCTATAATCTCAGCGGCCTCAGCAAAGATGAGGCACTTAGCAAACTCAGTGAGACCATCTCTAAACAAAATACAAAATAGGGCTGGGGATGTGGTTCAATAGTTGAGTGCCCCTGAGTTCAATTTCCAGTACAAAAAAAAAAGGGGGGGGTGGGGGCTGGGAATGTGGCTCAGTGGCTAAGTGCCCCTGAGTTCAATCCCAGGTATTGCGCCCCCCACCCCACCCCCCCCAAAAAAAAAACTTTTCAGCCTGAGCCAAATCAAAACAGAAGCTTGTGGCAAGGCCACATCACAACATTATTGCTAAAATATTTTTTTAATTTCAAAGATCTGCTCTGGGGAAGTGTACCTTTTCCCCCAATTTTGAAAATATGTGGTTTTCTTAATTTATTACAAGTTGTGTTGCAAATATAGTGTTGGTTTTTAAGTATTTAAGTCATTTAACCCTCAAGAATTGTAAAATCAGTACTATTTCTATTCCCATATACTGGTGAGGAAACAAAGTACAGACGAATTAAGTAACAGCATTGCACAGCAAGAAAGTGGAAGAGCTGGGATTTGAACCTACTTGTCTATGAGACTCAGAATCAGTATTCTTAATGTCTCTGTTATGTTTTCCCCCATCTTTAAACATTAGGAATCTTGTATATTACAAAGGTAAATAAACAGAAAAAATATTTTAGAATAGACTTCTATAAGGACAAGTTACGGAATTTTCATTTTAGTGGACATTTTAGTATCCACATTAAAAAAAAAAACGGTATTGTAGGGACTGGTCAAGATCTTAGAAATTAATGTCATTGCACTCAACATTTATTTTATTTTTTTAAATAAATTTTCTATGACCAGCCATCTCTCTCTTATATTTTATTTATTTATTTATTTATTTATTTATTTATTTGAGAGAGAGAGAGTTTTAATATTTATTTATTTAATTTTTTTAGTTTTCGGCGAACACAACATCTTTGTTAGTATGTGGTGCTGAGGATCGAACCCGGGCCGCACGCATGCCAGGCGAGCGCGCTACCGCTTGAGCCACGTCCCTAGCCCCTGCACTCAACATTTAAACTAAAATTGTACTACTCATTTGATCTAAAATTACTTTGTCTTCAACTTTTTTTATACAGTGCTACAGTATTTCATGAACTGGTATATAAACAAACCAAAATTATTTCTTCAAATCAAGAACTTATCTATGAAGGACGACGCTTAGTCCTAGAACCTGGAAGACTGGCACAGCATTTCCCTAGAACCACAGAGGAGAATCCTATCTTCGTTGTAAGCCGGGAACCCCTGAGTACCATAGGATTAATATATGAAAAAAGTAAGTTGAGATTTTTCTTGTTCTTATTGTCCATTAAAAAAATACCAAAAATATGTAATTATAAGTGATTGTAATTTTCATAAAGTTGATGGTAACATTGTAGAACTTATAAATGTTAAAATTTGGTAAATTAGTCAAAAAAGAGAAGTAGTAAAATTGAAAACCTAATAGTCATAATTTGATGTCAATTATTTTGTTTCATAAAGTGGTAAAATAGTTTTCATGTATATATTTTACTATAACTCTGCTTTTAAGTTGTGCTGATATGCAGAATTAACCTTTCATATCATAAATGTTAGAAAATATGTATTATATCCAGTGTGTATTCAACATTGTACCAGGCTTTAGAATCTAAGAAAAGTTGTATCTGCTTTTTTTTTTAATTTTTTTTAGATGTATATAGACACAATACATTTATTGTATTTATTTTTATGTGGTGCTGAGGATCAAACCCAGTGTCTCACATATGCTAGGCAAAGTGCTCTACCACTGAGCCACAGCCCCAGCCCATATATATCTGCATTCTTTTTTAGTTGTAGATGGACATAATATCTATTTTATTTATTTATTTTTATGTAGTGGTGGTGCTGAAGATTGAACCCTGTGCCTCCCACATTCGAGGCAAGCACTCTACCACTGAGCTACAGCCCCAGCCCTGTATCTGCATTCTTAAGATCTTAAAGTCTTGAAATCTTAAATTATTCACTCCAAAACATGAATTACCCAAATTTTTACCTTCCTATTTAGAACTTTGGAAACACTGACCTTATTATGTTGGAATATATTTAAGAAAAAATGAGGGGCTGGGGATATAGCTCAGTTGGTAGAGTGCTTGCCTCACGTGTACAAGGCCTTAGGTTCAATCCCAAGCACCACGAAAAAAGAAAAAGAAAAAAAGAAAGAAAAAATGAGATGCCTTAGAAATATTGAAGGTAATTAGGGCATGAGCATTATTGTTTCACATAGGTTTTTTAATCAGGAAAAGTACACTAAAGAGTTGACACTGATATTTAATTTAGACATTCTGTTTGCCATATAAAGAATAAAATAATTTACTCAGAAATTATCTTTCTGATATTTCAGTTTCCCTCCCTAAAGTACATCCACGTTATGATTTAGATGGGGATGCTAGCATGGCTAAGGTTAGTATTTAATTGAATTATTATGTAAACATTGAATTATCCTATCAATAGTGGAAGAAATAAAATATATTATATCTTTATAAATGCCTCTGGCTTAGAAAATTATTAATTTAATTAATTACGCTTTCTAGATTGTTTTGTGCTCTCTTCCTTATTTTCTATCCTTTCTTGAACTCATTATAAGAAAATTTTATCGAGACAGTACATGTGTAAATAATGTTAAGGATGAAATATTTATTTTAGTTATATCTGCTCTTAGCTTTTTAATGTTGGTAGTTTATTGTGTTTTTAATTTATCTGATAGAAATATATAGGCTTAAAATTTTTTGTGAAAGTTTTTTTACTCTACCACCGTTGGCACCAAATATTGATTTTTTTTTTCCATCAGGCAATAACAGGGGTTGTATGTTATGCCTGTAGAATTACCAGTACCTTGCTGCTTTATCAGGAATTAATGCGAAAAGGGATACGATGGTTAATGTAAGTAATAGATGAAGATTTTAAAAGTGATCATCTCATAGACCTCACTAATTAACTGATAATCACCCCATTGTTGATAGTTTACCACTTCAGACTAATTAGTTACATGATTGATTTTTTTAAATGTTTTTTTCAGTTGTAGATGGACACAATACATTTAATTTAATTAATTTATTTATTTTTATATATATGGTACTGAGGATTGAACCCAGTGCCTCACACATGCCAGTCGAGAGCTCTACCACCGAGCCACAACCCCAGCCCTTGATTTTTATTGTACTATATTTACTTCACAGTTAGTTTATAAAACATTTAGAAGCTATTTTTCCACTTATTTCCTACAATAATTTTATGAGATAGGATTGTTAGAATCTGAATATTAAAACTTATACAACATGTCAGATGTGGTAGCACACACCTGGAATCTCAGCAGCTAGGGTACTGAGGTAGGAGGATCACAAGTTCAAGACCAGCCTCAACAACTTAGCAAAACATTGTCTCAAAATAAAAAAGTACTGAGGATGTAGCTCAATGGTAAAGCACCTCTAGGTTCAATCCCCAGAACCCACCCACCCTGCAAAAAAACCTTACACAACATCTTTACCATGTGATAGCAAATGAATTCCTTTTCCAAAAACAATGACTTGGTTGTCATTATGCTATTTCAAAAGTCCTTTTCATTGTCATGATCCAACGCAAGAATACTTTCCAAGTTTAAATCTTCAGGATAGTCCTTCATTTCTTACCTTTCCCCCAAATGAAGTATATATTCTCTTTTTTAAACAGCATTATTGAATATAATTCACATACTATATTATTCACCCATTTAAAATATAAAATTTTTAGTAAGTACAATTTTTAAAAAATATTTTTAGTTGTAAATGGACATAAGAATTTTATTTATTTTATTTTTTTATGTGGTGCTGAGGATCGAACCCAGTTCACGCATGCTAGGCAAGTGCTCTACCACTGAGCCACAACCCCAGCCCAGTATGTATAGTTTTTAGTTGTTTACAGAGTTGTGCAACTATCACCACTTTGTTTAGAACATTTTTTTAATCACACCAGAAAGAACTTTTGCATTCATTGGCCTTCATTCCTCGTTTTACTGCAAATCATCCAGTCCTAGGCAACCACTAAATATAAAATATAGTTAGTTGTTATAGATTTGCCTAGTCCAGATATTTCATATGATATGAATCATACAATATGAATATACACTCATCTTGATAAGCAGTATAAAAGCTATTTTTTAAAAATCACTTCCCAAGTAGTTTTTCTAGAACAGAATATTGATCATCTAAGGATTTTCTTCCTGCAAGTGATCCTAATAAATGTAACGTGGATATGATTTTGGCCTTTTTTTCTTAACCTATTATTTATAATGTCATTTTTCCATCTGATAAGCATAAAAATAAGTAGATCTCTTTTGAGAGTTATGCTTATTAGCATTCTATACATTGTTTGAAGCATTTGGATTTTGTACATGTATGGTAATGGCTTTGTTGCTAAAAGATGGTAAGAAGTGTGTTTTCTGAGCTCACCTCACTGTATGTCATGTCCCTGAGCTTAAATGCTTCTGACAGTGTGTATATTTCTACCTCATGCCCATCCCTTCTTGCAAAAATATGTATGAAGTATTCTCTTTTTTAGACTTTTATTTTCCTTCCAACATTATGTGAAACCCATAAATACAATAATTTTCAATGTGTTGACATGTCCAGTTTCTAACTCTATTTTCCTATTTTCAATAAGAAGCCTCCTTGTGGAGCTAAAGGTGTAGCTCAGAGGTAGAGCTCTTGCCATATGTACCTGAGTTCAATTCCCAAGCATAAATGAATTAATAAAGCCTCCTTATTTTTTACTAAGTGGTTTCTAAAAAGTTTTCATCTTCTCTTGCTATTTTCTATACCAATCACTACATAAAAATTTTCCCCCTTTACTTATTATTTTATGCTTTAATAATTCATGAAAAAATAATTTTTAACATAGACTGCTGTTGACAGACTTTTTCTGTAAAGGGTCTGTAGTGAGTATTTTAGGGTTTGTGGGCCATATGTGGATTTTTCTTTGTTTTGCTCTTATTTCTATAGCCTTTCAAAATCTAATGTTATCTCATGGGCTATACAAAAACATGCTTAAGACCTTAGTTTGTTGATCCCTGAAATAGACCATAAGCCCTTTAATTATATATTATTTACTATGTCATCATTCTTCAGAGATCACATTTATTGTTGTAAAGTATCAATTGGGTTGGCAGTGTAGCTCAGTGATAGAGCACTTCCCTGGCATGTGCAAGGCCCTGGGTTCCATCCCCAGCACTGCAAAAAAAAAAAAAAAAAAATGAATAAAAAGAAAGTGTAGGTCAGACATCAATCTACTATGAGTACTAAAAATTAATTTTGATAGTATAAAATGTAAATGTTATAGAATTTATTTTTGTATGTTTGAAAATTGAATTGTTATGAGAATCATTTTAATACATTAGGTTTCTAAAGTGCTAAACTTTGTAATATGGTTTGCAAAAATAAAGTGCTCTAGATATGAATAAGGGTAACAGATTCTTTTAATGTTGTCCTAATAAGTATAATTTGGCTTTCATAATAAGAATGTCATTATGAAATGTTTTTTGAATAGTAGTATAGCAGTGTAATTAGTGATAGACAAGAAAAAATAAATAATTCCTTAGATAAACTAATGGTAATAATGTTATTTTTTAGTGAATTAGTTAAAGATGATTACAATGAAACTGTACACAAAAAGACAGAAGTTGTGATCACATTGGATTTCTGTATCAGAAACATTGAAAAAACTGTGAAAGTGTGAGTAGATTACTTCCTTTTTAATAGTGGTTCAAATATTAAATGTTCCATTTCTGTTTAGTTTATTTAATCATTGTTAGCATGTGGCATGTAGTTCAAGTGTTTGTACTATGGAGCAGCTTGTAGGTGAGTGGTTAATTCATCCTAAAGGGGAAGACAGTTTCTCGAAAGCAATGAGCACCATGTCTGTGTACACTCCATTTGTGAAGGAAAAGGTAGTGGGAGATGGAAACATCTTGTGTCTATCTTGCAAAGCAGAATCTCTGAAGAGGAAAACATAAAACCTCTCAATAACAAAGAGATAGGAAGAGAGATTCAAGAACAACCTTTGGGAGTATTTTTAGAATTTTAGGAGTTACTTTTGGTTTACTCTTGTATATTAATCTTTTCCCTGAGAAACAGAATGATAATTTAAACTGCCTTCTTTCTAAGCTACAATATTTGTACCACAGAGGAAATATATAAATGAAATTGGTATTTAATATTTACCTCTCTTAATTCTGAAAGCTAGTATTTTTACTGTTGTCCTGGTATAAAATTATTGAAAATTAACTTGCCTTTTCTATTTTACGCCTTCATGTGCAAATTTTTAAGTAAAGCACAGTAGTAGCACTCTTATCCTCAAGGAATACATTCTAAGACTCCCGGTGCATACCAGAAACCTCAGATAGTACAAAGCCTTTTATATAAGCACTGTAATATAATATCGTGACAGTCGATTTGATAACTGAGGTGGCTACTAAGTGACTAATAGGTGGTTATTAGTCATAATACGCATATATAGTGTGGATATATAGGACAAAAGGATGATTCAGGTCCCAGGCTGGAAAAAGTGAATGTTATATGATTTTATCACACTACTCAATGGCCTAAAATTCAAAACTTGTGAATTATTTCTGGAATTTTTCATGTAATATTTTAAGACCACTATTGACCACCATAACAAAAGCCATAGAAAGCAAAACCACAGATGAGGAGGAACCACTGCATATAAAATTTCTTCTTCAGGAAGGCATCAGGATAGACTTTGAATAAATTTTTTATTAAATAGTTATGATAATAAAAACTTAAATACAATTTGTAAACCATCTTTTAAACAGAGGCTTAGACAGGAAGATTGTAAGTTCAAGACCACCCTGGGCAACTCTTAGCAAGAGCTGGTCTCAAACTGAAAAATAAAAAAGGATGTAGCTCAGTGGTAGAGCATCCCTGGGTTCAATCCTTGATACCACCAAAAAAAAAAAAAAATGTATTCATTTAATTTTTTTCCTGTGATTTACTTTTATACAGATATGAAAAGTTAATGAAGATCAACCTAGAAGCAACAGAGTTAGGTGAAATTTCAGACATACACACCAAATTGTTGAGAGTAAGTATCTATAAAATTATAGGCTAAGAATCTATTCCTTTTCTGGCAAGATTAGACTTAAAAGTTTCTTAGAGCATTGATATTTCTAAAAATCTCCACAGAAAGGATGTAACTTTTTCCCATCTTCATGGACTTGTTAACAATATTTAAATACCCTTACTGTTTTGACATTCTTTATAACATGTTCAAACTCTTGCTGTACTTATACACACACACACATACATCACTCTACCTCCCTCCCTTTTTTTTTCTTTCTCCTCCTTGCTTTTTGACTTTTAAATCTGTAGTGATATTGTGTTGCTACTGTGGCTATTAAAGCAAATTTATAAAAGTAATTTAACATGTAGTTGGATGTGGGGTGGGTCAACTTGTTTAGAAATAAATGCAAATTAATAGGACAATATTATCAGATTTTTTCTAAAATAAAAAGTAAAGAAAGATTTGGAATCCTCAAGGCAGTTTCTATCACTAGAAAAAACAATCAGAGCACAAGTTTCAACTCTGCCAAAAAATGCACTCACATTTCAGGGAGTCTCTGGATCTCTTATTAAAATATGTTATAGAGGGGCTGGGGTTCTGGCTCAACAGTAAAGCGCTCACCTAGCACATGCGAGGCCCTGGGTTCAATCCTCAGCACCACATAAAAATAAACAAATAAAATAAAGGTATTCTGTCCAACTACAACTAAAAAATAAATATTTTTTAAAAATTGTACTATTGTGATGGTGTGCACCTCTAATCCCAGCAACTCAGGAACCTGAGGCAAGAGGATCACGAGTTTAAGGCCTGACTGCGCAACTTAGACCCAGTCTGAAAAGATAAAAAGGACTGGGGATGTGATCAGTGATAGAGCACTCCTGGGTTCAATTCCTAGTATCACCCTCCCCAAAAAAAGAGTATTGTAGAATTACACAGAATTATGTATTGTACGAATTGACTTTTAATCCCAGAATTTCCTCTATTTACCTAGCTACTTCTATCTTGCTGGTTAAGGCATTAACTTCTTGGCATCCTTCTGCCTTTTTTTTTTCTCCCTCAAAAATGAGCAATTTCATTCATACTCTGTTCATCTCATGGGTTGTTGTACCAGTTAAATTATATAGGTAAAAATACTCTTGCCTGGTGTGGTGGCACACGCCTGTAATCCCAGAGGCTAAGGCAGGAGGATCACAAGTTTGGGGCCATCCTAAGCAACTTAGCAAGAAGCTGTCTAAAATTTATAAATTAAGAGGGCTGGGGATATAGCTCAGTGATAGAATGTCCCTGGGTTCAATCCCCTGTTCTAAAAGAAAAAAAAAAAATACTGTACCCTTGCAAGCTTTTAGTATTTAGAGTACTCATAAAATGGATGTTAAATTAAAAGTGAAAAAATTGAGATGAAATTCTTTTCTCTTTTAAACTTAGGCTAGTCTTTAGTTGTTTCTTTTTTTCTTTTAGTACAGGGGATTGAACTCAGGGACACTTGACCACTGAGCCACATCCCCAGCCCTATTTTATATTTAATTTAGAGTCAGGGTCTCACTGAGTTGCTTAGCACCTCGCAGGCTGGCTCCTGCCTCAGCCTCCCAAGCTGCTGGGATTACAGGCGTGTGCCATCAAGCCCAGCTAGTTTTTTCTTTTTTTTTCAGCTTTAGGTCAAGAACAATGACTTTCCAAAATAGTTATAATTGAGTAATAGGTTGTGAAGTTTAGTGCATTCTAATCAGCAGTCTTTTTAAGTACAATATAAAATGTCAGAAAGCATCATATCACTGTTCTCTAAAACTTTTAGTTCATTTATCTATATACTTTTTTTTTTTTGGTACCAGAGATTGAACCCAGGGGTACTTAACCACTAAGCTACATCCTCAGCCCTTTTAAGTTTTGTTTTGCGACAGGGCCTCACTAAGTTGCTGAGGCTGGTCTTGAACTCACAATCCCCCTGGCTTAGCCTCCTGAGTTGTGTGATCACAGGCTTGCACCCTCACACCCAGCTTAGTCTTACTTACTATTCCCTTAATATTCATCCTTCATGTGCTTGTAATTTTCCACTCCTCTGTGTAACACTATAAGAAATAACTTTTCTATAAATTATTAATGGAACATTAATATTAAGACATACAACATTTTTTAAAAAGTGTATATTTGACTATGTAAAAATTTAAAATCTTCATTTGCTAAAAAATGTTAAAAAGCAAGCCAGTTGGGAAAATTTGATAGTTTTTTATAAAAATAGCTCATATGAATTGATAAGAAAAATATTAAATCTGTAGTAAGTAGATAGACAACATTTAGATAATTACAAATAGAAATGTAGTGAAAAACTTAAGTTTATACTAATATAGTAAAAGAAAATTGCATATTATAATAATATTAAGATACCATTTTTGTCTTTCAAATGATCAAGGCTTAAAAAATTGTAATACCAGTGTTGACCAAAGCATGGTGAGAAGGTCTCCCTTCACTTGGTTTCTAGTGGTAGTATTACTTAAGACTTTTTCAAAATGAAAAGCAGTAGTGTATATTAGGACCCTTAAAATATTTAAGAGTATTTATTCTTTAAAGCTAACCTTCATCCTTTCTCAAATTTTACAAATATTTAGTTCTGTGGTAGGAAAATGATAAATTTACTAAACTTAAATGAATAGGACCTTAGATGAGGTTTTTTTCATTTTCTGTTTTTAAGAGGAACTATTTTTCTTGAGCTTCTAGAGAGCACAAATCATATGTCCTATACTTTATCCTTGGGACTATGCAAATGGTTCTCCTATTTCATATTCATAATTCTATAATATATAGAATACTAATCATTTTTTATAGAAAAAAAATGTTAGCTGAAGATACATATTTTACATGTCTGTTTTGAGACAGTATTTACTGGGTTAGGGTGGTAGAGCTAGTAGTGATAGAGCACTTGCCTAGTGTTCTCCCTAAACGCCCCCTACACATACACGCACACACAGAGTATTTACTGTATGAAACATTTTATAAAATATTTTAGTACTAGTTAGTGTTATGTTGTGTTATTATATTGTACTCTTGGTGGAAATCAACCTAAGAAACTGCTCTTGTATTTAAAGATGAAAATAATTAATCTGCCCTCACTTGAGGCAGTCTACAAAGAAATGTCCAGACTCCATTGGCACCATGGTTATCATTTCTGACTTCAGCAATCTGGATCTGAACCCACTGGTTTTTATTTAGCTTTCCAGTTCCCAGGGAACAATAGAAACAAGTCTTCAGGATATCGACAGCAGGTTATCTCCAGGTGGACTGCTGACAGATGCATGGGCACATCAGGAAGGCACCCATCCAAAAGACAGAAAGTAGGTTCTGGTTTTATGAGTATTTTTTGTTCTTATTAATATCCTTTTTCACATTGATTCAATTAATTTAATTGGGTTTTTTTGTTTTTTGTTTTTTCCTTGAAATAGTGTAGAAAAACTACAGGTCTTATTAAACTGCATCACGGAAATTTACTATCAGTTCAAAAAAGACAAAGCAGAACGTAGTAAGTAAAATTTTCTATTTGTTAATCTAATGAATCAGCCTGCCTTGGTAGTTAGTTGTAATTCAGATGGATTAATTTTGTATATTTGTAAGGGTGGCTGCTTAAGTTATTTGTTCTACAGATATAATTCTGTAAGGAAAGAGGTTGAATATACTAAAAATTATTCTTAAAACAACCTTTTGAATAATTTAATTCATAAAATCCAAAGCTTCAGGGCCAGACAGGTAACAGACAAGAATGAGATTGGCCTGTGAGGACTGAAACTGGAGAGTAGACAGCCCATCTAAGAGGGAGAGCCACTGTTCAGAAAGCCTGGTCCCCAGGTTTCTCATTTCTCAAGAGAAGTTAGAAATACAGCTTTTGTTAGAAATATTCCAATCTTTAAGTATTAGCAGTTAATTTTTTTTTTTAATGTTAACACTGTACAGACCAAAGAATAAACCTCTATCTATAAGTGATATGAAACCTTTAGGCCATAGGTCTGTGACATCTGCTTCAAACTCTTCACCTTTTTGAAGCAGTAATCTCAAAAAAAGAAAAACAGTGCAAGTAATATTATGATTCTACATTAACAAAAGTATACATTTTCTTATTTCTAGGACTAGCTTACAATGAAGAACAGATCCACAAATTTGATAAGTAAGTGCCTATTTAATTGGTTGTTTTGGTGCTATTTTGGTTTTCTCTATTAATATGATTCTTCTGAAAATTGTGATTAATTACAATAAAAATATATATTTTAATCTAAACTTAAAGGATTGGTGCTATGGGTGCACATTTTTGAGGCCTGTCCATCTGGTCCCTGATTGGGAGGTTATCATGAAAGACAAATGAGAGGGAAGAAAAATCCCTATTCCTCTCAAGTCAGCTTCTCTCTCATGTGCTCTGATTGCATAAGGGAGGAGCATAGGAAACAGAGGCAAGGACAGTTTATTTTTGTTAACATTCTCCAGTTTGAACTTTCTCTTTCTTCCTTTGCTATGTCTGTCTTAAAAACCTTTGCTTTCTACTATAAATGTTCTAAAGCTACAAAAATTATTATGTATATATATTTTATATATATTATTATATATATTTGAAAATGTTTAAATATTGGAAGTAGAAACAAGTAGTTACAAGAACTCATGTAAACCTCTTTGATTATTTTTGATTATTTTTACATGAGCTTCATGTAAACCTCTTTGATTATTTCTAAAATTGTAGGCAAAAACTGTATTACCATGCAACAAAAGCTATGACCCACTTTGCAGATGAATGCGTTAAAAAGTATGAAGCATTTTTGGATAAGTCAGAAGAATGGATGAGGTAAGTAAACTTATTTTGGGCTAATGGTTGGATAATTACAATATAATGTATATATTTAAGTGAAAATATTTCACTAGACTGCTTACTAATGGATTATTTTTGGTTTTCAGAAAGATGCTTCATCTTAGGAAACAGTTATTATCTCTAACTAATCAGTGTTTTGATATTGAAGAAGAAGTATCAAAGTATCAAGACTATACTAATGAGGTACAGCTTTCAAAAGTATCTAGAATAAAAGCTTTGATCCATTAGGAAAAAATTAAAATTCTTACTTTATGTCTCATAATGATTAAAAAGGGAGAAACAGGACAGGTTTCACATGTCTATATTCACCTATTTTTTGGTATGTACTTTGAGGCAAATTATAAGAATTTTTATGTTTTATAACCAAAAACATCTACTAAACCATTCTTTTGTCGTTCATAACAAAAGTGTTTTTGTTATTGTGTCATGATGGTTTTAAAATAGAAATTTAAAGCTGGGGTTGGGGTTGTGGCTCAGTGGTAGAGCGCTTTCCTGGCATGTGTGAGGCCCTGGGTTCGATCCTCAGCACCACATATAAATAAAGGTATTGTGCGCAACTACAACTAAAAAATAAATATTAGAAAAAAAAATAGAAATTTAAAACTGTAAATGACTTTACTAAAAGCTAAAACACTTGATCTATGACCTATAGTAAGTACTTTTGGTGTCTTATGTGGTTTTTGATGTTTCAGTTACAAGAAACTCTGCCCCAGAAAATGTTTGCAGCCTCCAGTGGAATCAAACATACCATAACCCCAATTTATCCAAGTTCTAACACGTTAGTGGAAATGACTCTTGGGTAAGAAACTTACTTGGAAATTAAGATATTTTCATTTACTTTAACTTTGGTTTGTAATTTTGCTCTTAAGAATTTTAAAATCTTGATGTTGATTGTGAATATGGTGTTTGATAATATTAATTAAATATTTTGTATTATAGTATGAAGAAATTGAAGGAAGAGATGGAAGGGGTGGTTAAAGAACTTGCTGAAAATAATCATATTTTAGAAAGGTAATATAAAACTCATCCTGTGTTGTTGATTTTCTTTGCAGTTGAGTGTGTACACATCTGTGTTTATATCTGTCAGTCTTCTATCAGTGGTTAAGCATTGGGAAGGGAACAAAAATGTCAGAACCTTTATGTTTTCTTCTTTCAGCATGATGATGAATTTGTGATACCTTCTAATAGTTGATTGATTCCATTTTATTGAAGCATTGGTTAATAGAATTATTTGCCTATTTGAATCAGTCCCCCCAAAATATTTCCACATGACTTTTCATAACATTTGTTCATTAGAACAAAGATTTTAAATTTGAGGATTCAGGGTTGCCTATAGAATAGCACTCTGATTAGTGCTGAGTAACTTCCAGAACCCTCTGGAAACCTCCTGGCAGGTGAGTGCCACTTGGAAATGCAATTCTTTGAAGACCTAGGTGTTTGCTTATCCACAGAATATTAATAGATAAGACCAAAAGAGAGTTGAAAAACATGCAGAGCCAAAAGAAACCATTTTTGGATGGCTGTTTTTCAGATCCTGGTCCCTCAGAGAAATCCAGTCATTTTTGGCTCTGCAGAACGATTTCTCTTTCAGGTCTATAGGTACTCCTTTACACACTCTCACCCTTAAAGTGCTGATAAAATTACCTGTTACGTGATGTTGTGTACCTTTGCAGGATACTTTCACACTGCATTCTCTTCCCTCACATGCTTTACAGCCTAGAGCCGAAGCAGGAAACCAGTCTCCTATATCCTGAGAGTTTCCCCATTATCTATTTAACCCTGTCCTTTTGGTTTAAATTGTTTCTGATTTTTCACAATTACAATTATGCTCCAGTGAACGTCCTTGTGTATATCTCTTCATGTACTTTTTAAGAGTTTTTGAGGGATCAAAATCTAAATGTTTCTAGATGTGAAATTTCTGGGTATACACTTTTAAATTTTAAGTTTATTGCCAATTTATTCTTTTAAAGAGTTATATGTTCTAAACAGATAAAACTTATGCTTTTATCAACACTGAATGTTCATCAGTCTTTTAAACGTTTGCCAATGTTTTTTAGTAAAAATTGAGATCTTCTTTTGGTATATATTTCTTTGGTTAATAGCAATGTTAAACCTCTCTTTATATGTTCAAATTTTATTTCTTCTGCCTATTAGGGTTTTTGTTTTGTTTTGTTTTAGTTGTAGTTGGACACAATACCTTTATTTTATTTATTTATTTTTATGTAGTGCTGAGGATGGAACCCAGTGTCTCACGCGTGGTAGGTAGGTGACTGCTCTACCACTGAGCCACAACTCCAGCCCTAACCTATTAAGTTCTTTTTTAATTATTTTTTTCTATTTGTTTATAGAAAGTAGATAGTAATTATATCACTTTTTTATGGTATGCACTTTGTAATTTCTTCACAACTTTAGCTAAATTCTAAATTTATCCAGTAAGGCTAAAGATTAGAAAGAAGAGACTATTAAGATAAATTCTTTTTCTTTTTCTTTTTTTTTTTAAAGAGAGAGTGAGAGGGCTGGGGATGTGGCTCAAGCGGTAGCGCGCTCGCCTGGCATGCGCGCGGCCCGGGTTCGATCCTCAGCACCACATACCAACAAAGATGTTGTGTCCGCCGAGAACTAAAAAATAAATATTAAAAAAAAAATTCTCTCTCTCTCTCTCTCTCTCTCTCTCTCTCTCTCTCTCTCTCTCTCTCCCCCCTCCCTCCCTCCCTCCCTCCCTCTCTCTCTCCCTCTCTCTCTCTCTAAAAAAAAAAATTTAAAGAGAGAGTGAGAGAGGGGAGAGAGAGAGAGAAAGAATTTTTAATATTTTTATTTTTTATTTCTCAGCGGACACAACATCTTTGTTGGTATGTGGTGCTGAGGATCGAACCCGGGCCGCGCGCATGCCAGGCGAGCGCGCCATCGCTTGAGCCACATCCCCAGCCCCAAGATAAATTCTTAACAAACTTTTATGTTGAATCATTATGCCTTATGGAATGAAATTACCCAATTCCTAAAGTACACCTAATAAGTCAGTTTATCCTGTGTTTTATTTGCAGATGTTTTCGACAGCATATGAGTATATAATATCACATAATCTTAACATAAATGTTATGTGACTTTTTAAGATTTGACAGAACTAAAGGGTATTCAAAGTGTTTCAGACCAGAAGTGTTTCAGATTTCAGATTTTTTTTCAGGTTTTGGAATGTTTGCATATAAATAATGAAATATCATGGAGATGAGACCAAAGTCTAGGTACAAAAATTGTATCTCAGGCTGGGGATGTGGCTCAAGCAGTAGTGCGCTCGCCTGGCATGCGTGCGGCCCGGGTTCGATCCTCAGCACCACATACAAAGATGTTGTGTCCACCGAAAACTAAAAAATAAATATTAAAAAGTTCTCTCTCTCTCTCTCTCTTAAAAAAAAAAGTTGTATCTCTTATCTCTTTTTGTTTTTTATATACAACTTTACACTTAGGCTGAAGTGAATAATACAATATTTTTAGTGTGCTTGCATTATGACTTGTCATAAGGTCAGCTGTGAAATTTTCCTTTTGTGGCCTCATGTTAGGTACTCAGTTTCAGATTTTGAATCATTTCTAGTTTCACATTTTCAGTTTAGGGATGCTCATCCTATAATGGAAGCCAGGTCTTATACAGAATATTGTACCACTGTCTCCACATGGGTATCCCACTGTTATTTCAGTTTTTTGTTTGATTTATCTAAAATCACCCTCCCCAACTTAGTTTCCCCTCTAATTTCCTCATTCTCTTTAGTGGGACTACGTTTTTTTCTATTCCTTTAAACATAAATTATTTTATGTACATACTTCCTTTACTCCCTCTCAAGTTTGGTGATCTCTCTTCAACATACTTTCACATTTCCCCTCTCCACCCTCATTCAACTTGCTTCTCTCTTCATGTGGAAGTTGTGGTAATAACCTGCTAACCTGTTTCCTTAGCCCCAGGCTCTTCCCATCTCTCATGGGTATTACAGCCAAAATAGTCTTCCAAAGTATTGATGTAGCCATGCCACTTCTTTGGCTCAAAAATTTCTAAACAGTTGTTACCTAAAAATTGGAGTCTAAATTCATACTTTCAAGAATATAATGGTCAGTTCCCAGCTTACATGAACCCAACTTTATTTCCCACTGCTCCCCAAAAAAAACTTATTGTTCTAGAAAGATTCCATACCTTATCCCTTGAATGTCACACTTCCAACTCCATTTCTTGGCTTATAAATTTTTATGAGAAAGTATCTGATTGTTAACACTTTCACGTTTACATCACTTCCCATTTTCTTTTTTTTTTTTTTTAAGTCTTCTCAAGGCACTGAGTTGTGTTTTTTTTTTATCTATTTATGATAATACCACTCTTGTTCAGAAAGAAATAGAATGAATAGTTGCTTAAACTCTTTAAAAATAAGTGTTCCCCCCAAAAGTAGTATTCGAAATTCTTTGAAATTTCAGGTGTTAGGGGACAGGGCTACAACTCAGTGGTAGAATGCTTGCCTTGCATGCACAAAGCCATAGGTTCATTTCCCAGCAATGAAAAACAAACTAACCAGCCAACCTCGGGGGCCAAATCAGTGAATCATTTTGAGATTATCTTTTTTCTTTTCTTGTGTGTTTTAGGTTTGGTTCCTTAACCATGGATGGTGGCCTACGCAACGTCGACTGTCTTTAGCTTTCTAAGAAGTTTCAGAAAAATTTCAGTTTGCACAAGATAATGCTGGGATATTAAATGAAAGCGTTTATAGGTGGTCTCTCATTTCTACAATTCAGTATTTGATGTGGTCTTGTAAATATGTATAATATTGTAAATACATAAAATATATAAATTTTTGGCTGCTGTTAAGATGTAATTTTGCCTTCTAACATTTATAACTACACGAGGCAGTTTGACCTCAGCAAGCACTAGAAGAAAGCCATGACTGGCTGACAAATTGAGATGCCGGTCCTTCACTCTGACGAAAGCTGGAGAAGTCATATTTCTCCAGCTGCCTATTGGAATATTTTTAAGTGGAACCAAATTGGCATCCTTACAAATCAAAGACTAATAGTTGGCAGGTTTATAAATGGTTAGAATAGAAAGGTGGCTTTTGTGAGTGGGGAGCAGAAGTGAACCACTGTTTTATTGGAGTCACTTTTTTTTGAGAAGGGTAAATGTACATTATTTCATTTTATAAGGTGCCCAGAGCCCAGTTTTCCTCCTGTTTGTTTAATTTCAGATGAATTATTGAACAAAATTTTTAAAGTGAATTAATTACTTTATTCATTTTTGGCCATAAGTGTATAATTGTCATTAAAATTTTAAGGTCATTTCAATTATTTAAAGCTGTATATTTCTTTAATTCTGCTTACTATTTCATGAAAAAAATAAATTTCTCAATTTTAACGTAAAAAGTTCATGTGTTTCTATTTATCCAGTGTGAGAAACAAAAATCATCTTTTCCCTCCCTTTCCTGTAGTGCTAGGAGTTAGCCCAGGGTAGTTCATATAGGGTAGTGCTCGCTAGGCAAGAACTCTACCACTGAGGTACATTGCCAGCCTAAAAGTTATATGTTGAAAGGTGCATTATGGGTAGTGATGGTAAATTATTCTCAACATACCGAATGGGGTGACGGTTTTGTGTTTCTTATAAACCCACTAATTCCAAGTTTTTTCATGAATTTATGCTATGCATATTGTAAGGGAATTTTTTCTTTGAAATATCTATTCTGAGTTCTAGACAAAAAGATTGTTTGGAAATTATTTTATTCATTGGAATTTTTATTTGTTTTGATTTTGGTTTTTGGCTTATCACACTATTGAAGGATGAATATACACAACTGTGTCATAAAGATAATATGTACTAAAGAGTAAATAAATTTGACTATCATGATACATTGACAACTGAATCATCTTAAAACTGAAAATGTATTAAGATTTTAATTGAGATTATTGATGCATTTTTTGTATAGGGAAATTTCAGTTTCACACATATACATCATAGAAATAAATGCAAAGATAACTATTTTTATTTATATAGTTGTGCAGTTACTTGGTGTTGAATGCCTACTTAGTCTGAGAGTGTGTGAAACAAAGGGGCATTTAATCCCTCTTGATTTTAATTTTCCATTTTACCATCTAACATATATATCTTGAATTGCATTGTTTAAATGTTTTATAGATAAAATTTTACTCAGATTATGTGGATAGGTGGTATATTTTCAGGTTTTATTTTTATTTTGAGAGAAGAATACCAGTAAACAAACACTTTCTATTAGTATTTTTATTAGTGGGATTGGTAGGAATATAATCTATTCTACATTTGTAGTTTTTAACTTTACTGGATTTTTTAGGTTTTTTGTTTTCTCCATTATAGTAACATGGAAGCAGAGGGTTTTTTGTTTGTTTTTCTTGTGGTACTAAAGACTGAATTCGTGGCTTTGCAAATGCTAGGCAGGCACTGAGCTACTTCCCAGCTTGTTTTTTTTTTTTTAAGACAGGGTCTTGCCAAGTTGCCCATCAAACTTGTGATCCTCTTGCCTCAGCCTCCTGAGTAGTAGCTAAGATTACAGGCATGTGCCACCACACCCAACTTCTTTTAAATCCTCATTTAAAACTTTGTTTACAGTCAATAAATACATGGTGGTACCAGTCTAGTAATTTTCAAAGACTACTAAAGTTTTAGTGACTGCTGAAACTAGTTTTACAATAAGTTTCATCTCCAGTTTAATTGCTTTTTTGTTTTCACTAATAGGCTGTTTGTAAATGATGGGAATTAATGATATAAAATATAGAATATATAGCAAATATAGAAATTAGTAGATTAGCACTTAACATAGAAGTGAGGCTATAGTTCTGACTACAGAAAAATAAAAATGAAGTAAGTGAATATAAAATATGTGAAAAGAAGAGGTGGCTTCAAGTAAATAAAAAGAAATTCAAGATTTAAGAAAGAAATTTGAAAAATAATCCTATTACATCTCCTAAAATTCCAACTTCTGGGCTAGAGTGTTGTAGCTCAGTGGTAGAGTGCTTCTCTGAGGCCCAAGGTTCAATTCTCAGCATCACAAAAGAAAAAAAAATTATTCTTTTATTAAAATTCTTCTATTATTTTGGAAATTACCAAGTATTATATCTGTGGCTTAACAGACTTAATTATCCTATATCAAAAAGAGTCTTCTTAAAATATATAAAATATAAAAATTTTCAAAAATTTCTTTAAAAATATACTTAGTACTGGGCACAATAGTGCAACTTGGGAGACTAAGATGGAGTATTGCACGTTCGGGGACAGCCCTGGCAACTAATGAGACTCTCAGTAACATAGTAAGAGCCTGTCTCAAAAAATAAAAAACGATTGGGAATGTGGTTCAGTGGTGAAGTGCCACTGGATTCAGTCCCCAGTACTGAAATAAATAAGAATAAATTAAAAGAAAAAAAAAGTAGTGGTAGAGCTCCTGCCTAACATGCAGGAGGCTCAGCACTGAAGAATATATTATATCTTCATCAGTAAATTATACAGAAAATAGTTACAATAATCTTGATTTTTATTTCTGGAGGGTTTTTTTTAATGTTCACTTTTTAAAAAACATGGTTTCATTTTTTAATACCTTTTTTTAATTTTTTTTAATTTTTATGTAGTGCTGGGGATCAAACCCAGTGCCTCATGCATGCTAGGCAAGCACTCTACCATTGAGCCACAACCAGTCCTAATGTTCACTTTTTGTGATGTTCTGTGGTTAAAAACAAGAGATACATTGTTCGGAATTACCTAAGGAATTATCAGTAAGAATAAGCACTCTCAACTATGTTGTCAACAGTTTTCTCCCTTCACAATTACAGCCATAGTCACAGCTGTAATTAAAGGCAGAAATAAAATTGCCTTGTGTTTCTGATTTCACCCCACTCTGTTGTTTTATCCATGTGTTTGTATTTGAGGTAGAGCTGCAGAAAATTTAGTTACTCTAACAAATTTTTAAAACTGAAATCAGGCATGATGACACATACCTATAGTCTCAGCACCAGGGAAACTGAGGCAGAGGGATCCCTTGAGCCCAGAAGTTCAAGACCAGCCTGAGTGATATAACAAGACCCTGTCTCAAAAAAAAAGAAATAACTTTTTAAGTGAAGAAATAAAACTGAGAGGTTCTGGAGGCAGACACTGTTGAGAATAAAATGTTTAAACAAGTCTTAATAATATTTTTTATACATATATATTTAGTTGTAGATAGACAATACCTTTATTTTATTTATTGCCTTTATTTTGTTTATTTTTATGTGGTACAAGGGATCAAACCCAGTGCCTCACGCATGCTAGGCAAGCACTCTACGCCTGAGCCACAACCCTAGCCTCTTATTTATTTATTTTTATGTTGTGCTGAGGATTGAACCCAGTGCCTTATGTGTGCTAGGCAAGCACTCTAACCACTAAGCCACAACCCCAGCCCAACAGTATTGTTTTAGCTGTATTCCCTACCCCACATTTTTAAGAAGACAAAAGTATCTGAAAAAGTTGTACACTGTTGTTTTAGTTGGACTTGATTTCTGATTGTCACTTCAAGAGGATTCAAAGTCCAAGTTCCAAACAAATACTGAAGTGGAGTAGCAACCAAAAGCATATGATCTGGAAATAAAAACTGGCAATATAATAATATCCCCCATTTCTCTTTGGAGTGTAAATCGGCTCCAAAAATGTACTGTGCAAGCCCAGGAAAAGCAGCCCAGTGACCTAGCAAGTACAAGGTCCTGTGTTTGATCCCCAGCACCACCAAAAGAGAAGGGGAGGGGGAAGCTCAAATATTGCATCAGGCTACTGTAGGTACTAAAAAGCATATGACTACATGAAGAAGTTCCTTTCTTTTCACAAACAATGCACAAAGCCCAATGTTAGATGTAGTTTTAGTGGGAACTTCAGTTCAAGTCACATAATAGACAGCTAGAAATCAGGGCCAATAATGTTAAAGAAAAGTTAAAGAGAATTGTTTATCAAAATGTTAGAAATCATGGAGCTGCAGTTGCGGCTCAGAGGTAGAGTGCTCACCTAGACGTGCGAGGCCTTGAGTTTGATCCTCAGCACCACATAAAAATAAATAAAGGCATTGTGTCCAACTTAAAAATAAATATTTTTTTTAAAAAATGTTAGAAATCAAAACAGGACCTTGGGAAAGAAATCAGACTCACATATTTCTTATAAGAATTAGTCAAATTCTTTTTTCGCCCTAAATTCTTGTCATGGTTTAAAATGGGTGTCATTTTTCCAGTAAAAAAAATATATATATAAAATGGGATCAAGGCCACCTTTGGGAGATAGCTTGTCTAAGTCCTACAAATTGCCATTGACAATTCTGTTGGATGCTGAGTTGGATACGGTGGTGGTGGTGGTTTCAGTCCTCTCTGAAAATTGTTTTTGTGAAGAAAGTCAAGGGATCCATGCTTTAAAATTGTCAACTGTTACATTAGGTTAGAGTTTCTCCTAAGACAGCTTAAACTCTTTCTTTAGAAAGAACATCTATTAATATAGTTTCTAGTTATAAGGGCCAAAGTCTAAAGGACAAGTCAAAGGAATGACAGAGAAAGGGGATTTAGGGCTAACAGGTGGTCTCCAGACACATTGGCTGAAAGAAAGTTCACAAAGTGTCACATGTGGGTGTCACAGTGTTCCTCATCCATGCTCTGTGGAGAGTCACTCTGGAACTCTTGGTCTCAGCTATGGCCATAAGAAGTGACTTTAACAAAACCTTCAGAAGAATAGCCCATTTCTTCTACTGTTTACCCAAATCTCTGACCTGCTCAAAGAATCAGAAATCCAAGTTGCTTTGGAGCCAAAAAGGAGGTAAGTTACTTCAGACTAATGCTTGGTTTCAAATACATTTTTTTCCTATTACTAACTTTCCTGAAGTGGTAGTGGGGGGGTTAGAGGGCAAAAGAAAGAGGGATAGAGGTCTTAAAACTTTTTAAAGTATTGATATTAAAAGCTACAGGGCTGGGCGTGTGACTCAGTGACAGAGTGCTTGCCTTGCAAGTATGAGGTACTGGGTTCGATCCTCAGCACCATGTGAAAATAAAAATAGATGTATTGTTTCTACCCACAACCAAAAAAAAAAAAATTTTTTAAAAAGCCACAAACATTTTTATAATCCAGTTTTTTTGCTTTTGGGGCATCTGCTTCAGAAAAATTTTCTAAAGAGAGATGGAGACTTTCATTTTTTTATTTTTTATTTTTTATTTTTTTTATTGTTGGTCGTTCAAAAGACTTTCATTTTTTTAAAAAATCTTATTTTCAGTGAACCTTAACTTGCTTCTTGTACTAAAATCTCATATAACACACAGAAAAATAAATAAATCACGGTAGGTTCCCCTACTTTTCCCTAGGAAACTAAAAAAATTAATGGACCTCATGTCTTCTTTGGGTTAGTTAATATAGCATACTTCAGTCAGGTATTTATTGGTGTGAGATTTTAAGCACACTAAGGATGCTACTGCACAAAACTCTATTTTCTATCCAGTCCTACCTGACTAGAGAGTGCTAAGGTCAGAGGAGAGGGGATCAAAGTAAATGGAGGATCAGTTGACACTTCCATGTCTAGTATCTAAACCTCCTGCAGAGCCCTGCTTTTGCCTGCATACTCTAGGGGACCAGTGTTAGTTTTACCACTTAGACTAAGGTAAGCCAGTTCTCTCACTTCATGATGTCTCATCTTGTAGCTGAATCATAGTTCTAAAAAGGCTTCTTCCACACCCATATAACTCGGCATTATATATTAAGTGCTTAACTATTTCCACTTGTCTGATAATCAAACATTAGGACATGATGAATTACCTTGCCCAGATCCTCCTCTAATTAAAACAAAAGTGATTCTGATCTATAATCACCAGGGATTATGAAATGTATAAAATATAAGTATATATTTCAGTCATCTGTTTTGCTTGGATTAATATTTTCTTTCATTCTTTTTCACTACCAAATAAGGAATTTAGCTTAATTATTTATAAATCTCTGTGTATATATACTATCCCTCAAGGGTAGAATAGTGTAATTTGAGACATTAGAGCAATAGAGGGGAATTTAGGAAAATTGTTTCTCTAATTTCTTCATTTCGAAGATGAGAAAACTACCTCCAAAAGGCTAACCATCTTAGCCTCCCAAGATTATTACATGGGCAGATGTAAAACCTATTCCAGATTATCCTGATCTTCGTCTAGGGCTCTTTTACCACACCACAGTGCTGGAGAACGTAAAGATCAGACACTGTGAGCATGTGAACCCTTACTGAGTATTTTACATATAGTAGTCTTCACCCATGGATAATCTAACCTAGAAGATTAGGTCATCAATTTTTCCAAAGTAAAGCTTGGTACTGTTCTGGTGGAGACTAATGGCCTGTTTTCTAAGCAGCATTTTACTTATACACAATCTTATACAAGAAAGTTTTTTTTGTTAAGATATTACCCTATCATAATGAGATTATTTAATACATGTCTTACAAGACTGTATCCCCTCATGATCAAGGACTATCTTTTAGCTGGGCATCATGGTGCATGGCTAATGATCCCAACTACTCGAAAAGCTAAGGATCTCAAGTTTGAAGCCAGCCTCAGCAGATTAGCAAGTCCCTTTCTCAAAAAAGACAGGGAATGTAGCTCAGTGGTAGAGTGCCCTTGGGCTCAAACCCAAGTACCATTATACCACACACACACACACACACAAATCTTTTATCTGCAATGTTTGATGCACAATGTATAGATAACTCTTTGTTTTACTGAATCAATTTATGAAGACAGTCTTAAGATTTTGAGTTGAATTAAAAGAATTAATTTAGGGGGCTGGAGTTGTGGCTCAGTGGTGGAGCACTTGTCTAGCACATGTGAGGCACTGGATTTGAGCCTCAGCACCACGTGAAAAATAAAGTTAAAAAAAAAATATTCTGGGGGCTGGAGATGTGGCTCAAGTGGCAGCGCGCTCGCCTGGCATGCGTGCGGCCCGGGTTCGATCCTCAGCACCACATACCAACAAGGATGTTGTGTCCGCCGAGAACTAAAAAATAAATATTAAAAATTCTCTCTCTCTCTCTCTCTCTCTCTCTCTCTCTCTCTCTCTCTCTTAAAAAAAAAATATTCTGGGAACTTGAAAAAAATGAATTTACTCTTAAAATCTGCTAATCCCATGATCTTTGCTCCACCCTCTTATGAGTTGATGTATTATGGCTACCAACAAAAGGTAGCTCAACACGAGGTTGTTGTTATTATTTTGTAGTGTAGGGGATTGAACCCAGGACCTTGTGCATTCGAGGAAAGCACTCTACCAACTGAGCTACATCCCCAGCCCCATAGTCAGATTATTGCTTCAGGATTAGACTTTTCCTATCACTAATCAATATCCTACCATAACCTAAGGTTCTTTTAGTACCTCCAGTCTAGGCAACCCCACTTGAAAACTTTTGAGACAAAACCTGTGATTTGTATTTAATGTTAATTAAGTAAAGGCTCTCAAATGGCTTTGCTGCTGCGAAACTCATTTAGTTTACTCTCCTTCAGCTCTCTAACTCACTTGGAAGATAATAAGTCACCCCGAGGCATGAATTAGGAAGAAAGGACACATCTGAATTCAATACAAATTTTAAGCCCCTTGAGTTTCTATAGTATTGAGAGAAAAATGTGGAGAGATATATGAGAAAAACCAACATTGCATGGCCTGGAGCCATTTCTAATCTAGTTGTGGAACCCCAGCTAAGTATGAAACACCAGAGTTCAATAGCTTTGTACTCTGGTGGAAAGATCAAAGGAATTCAGAGTCCGACCTGGCTTCTGCTTCTGGGAGCTGACCTAGGCAGTCATTTAAATCTCCCTAACTTGAGCTTTCTCATTTCTAAAACATAGGAATTGGTCTTGATCTTAAAGGTTCCTTTCAGTCCATAAATGCCATACAACAATACCTGATACACAAAGCAGCTGCTTAATTGTTGAAGAAAATTAATAGGGAAAGATTACTTGATGTCCAGTAGCATGTCACCATGTCATTCATCTACAGAAACAGAACTTGGTTAGGAATTGTTATAATATCTGACACCTTATGTTAAATCCTGTTTAAGTATCTTTCATATGTGCTCACATACATACATGGTCTTTTTAAAACAAATATGATATCTAGACTTCATGTATAGGGAGGAGCTCTACACATCAAAACTGGCCTTGTTTTTTGTGTAACTTGCTCCAAGGCACTTTGAAGTCCTCAGACATCATTCTGACCAATTCATATCTATGGCAGGGCTATCACTCACAGCCCAGCTCTTGATCCATTTTCCAAACCACTACTAGTTACCAGTTGGAAATTGTTTCCAGGATACTTTCTTGAAGGACAAAAGCCTATCCTATTAATCTATTTTTTAAAATATTTTATCCTTAATTCTTTTTTTATCATGGCTTAAAGGCAACCAAACTCCATCAGGATGGTCAGAAAGTCAGAGCTGGAAGACAGCCTTTTTTAAGGGGGGCTTATTTTATACAAAAGATCTCTGATTCTCCCTCTCACCCTTCCCTGCCTCCAGTTTAAACAGTTAATTCAGTGAAATTTAGGGACTCAATGAAACTCATTGCTTCCTGCAAGGAGATAGATGTAAACATATCTGGAGTACACAAATATTCCCTGCCACATATGGGGAAAAATGCAAAGAGAAGAGCTGCTTACCAGACAGCATGCCGTTTGTTCTTAATATTGAATGGTTTTCTCCAGGGCACCTTCATAGGGGAATAAACCCTGAGAGAGACGACCTGCTTGGAGTAGGAAAAAATGGTAGAGCTGGGCATGGTGGGACATGCCTGTAATCCTAGCAGCTCAGGAGGCTGAGGCTGGAGGATCATAAGTTCAAGACCAGGGGCTGGGGATGTGGCTCAAGCGGTAGCGTGCTCGCCTGGCATGTGTGCAGCCTGGGTTCGATCCTCAGCACCACATACAAAGATGTTGTGTCCACCGAAAACTAAAAAATAAGTATTAAAATTTAAAAAAAAATAAGTTCAAGACCAGCCTCAGCAAGTTAGTGGGGCCCTAAGCAGCTTAGTAAGACCCTGTCTCAATCTAAAAAAGGAGCCAGAGATGTAGAAGAATTGGCAGAGGAAAAGGGTGGTCATTCTAGTGTCTCACCTGTTGGAGAACTGGATGTAACCTCACAGTAGAATTTATTCTCTGTGTATCAACGGGAAAACAGTCTGTTGGAAAAGATGTCTTGCCAAAATCTAGATCTGTCCCTTAGTGGCCCATGAAAGCAAACTATCTCTGGTTCCAACTGAGAGGGAACAAACTTGAAACAACAAGAACTCTGGGAGGCAAATTACCTTCCCACTGC
Organism: Spermophilus citellus; assembly: GCF_964194105.1. Taxonomy (NCBI): domain Eukaryota; kingdom Metazoa; phylum Chordata; class Mammalia; order Rodentia; family Sciuridae; genus Spermophilus; species Spermophilus citellus. Next base: position 84,541,323 of record NC_138197.1, read on the forward strand.
AAGAGAGGAAAAAGTTAAGATGCAGAAAAAATCTTACACAAAGGGAGGGAGGGTTCTTTCTGAAAGTTTAATTCAGATCCTTAATAGTATTATCAAACCATCCTATTTTTTAAGAAAAGTAAAGTATGAACATCTCCTATATTAAGTCTTCTCCTTTAAATAGGCAAGATAAGCTTTCCCTTTTCTTCCAAGGCATCTCTTAAATGAACAATCTTGTTGATGTCACAATTACCTAAAGTGGCCACCACAGTTCCAAAATGTCCTTAGTAATTATGTCAGAAGATGAAGGAAGGGCTGGGGATACAGCTTAGTTGGTAGAGTGCTTGCCTCACATGTACAAGGTCCTGGGTTCAATCCCCAGCACCACTGAAGAAGATGAAGGAAGTTTATTGAAAGACTGTCCCATCAGAACCAGCAGTTTCCCACAGGTGACATGTAGGAACAGAAGCTCCTCTCAGAGCAAATTTCTTATATATAGACAAGGCTGAGAAATGTTAGTGACAAACAACTTATTACACACTATATGAACAAACAAAGTAGGAGGTATTAAAAGCCAAATTTCACCAAAAGATACCAAAGTTTAATTAGAACCCCAAAAACTGCAAATATGGCTCAGTATTGACACAAGTAATGTTTGCCATACCAATCGATTAAAAAATAGGAAAATTCTATGATATTTTCAACCTATGCTACAAAGGTATATAATAAAATTTACCACCTATTTCTAATATGTGTGTATGTGTGTGATGCTGGGGATCAAACCCAGGGCTTCGAACATGCCAGGAGACACTCTACCACTAAACCACATCCCTAGCCCTGTTTTTGATTTTTTTTTAAATCTTAGTAAGGGCTGGGGTTGTAGCTCAGTGGTAGAGTGCTTGCCTTGCATGCATAAGGCCCTGGGTTCAATCCTCAGCACCACATAAAAATAAATAAATAAAAATAAAGATATTGTGTCCATCTACAATTAAAAAAAAATATTTAAAAAAAATCTTAGTGAAATAAAAATAATTGGAAATACAGTCCCTTGGCTTGGTTTTATTATGTCCTTCAAACCAAAACTCAAAATTTATGTCTGATATAATCCCATTAAAGTCAGGAAGGAGACAAGATTTTCAACATGGTTGTTTCCACCAATAATATTTTTTCTCCACCAACAATATTATCATGTTGTAATATTGCTCTTAATATACCTACCTGAAAAACACCAAGAAAATATGATGTAATCGAAAACTTTGTAAAGGTCTCCATTGTTTTCTCCTAACATGACTATATATCAGGTAAACTCAAGACAATAAATTAATTAAAAATAATTTTAGAAATAATAAGGAATTCTGTTAGGTAAAATTAGTAAGCCACACTTAGTAGTTTTCTTTATAAAAATAACAACCAAGAATAACAAGAAAAAAAATAAGTTCATATATCAATAAAGGGACAAAATATCTTAAAAATTAAACTAACAAGACACGTACAAGATCTATAGAAGAAAGATTTACACATTCTCAGAAACATGAAAGATGATTTGAGCAAATGAAAATGTATGCCTGATCTTGATGAAAGGATTCAATATTGTATAGATATTAATCTCCCTAAATTAAGCTATAATTATATGTACTAATTATAATTACATATGTCAATGGAGAACTCTGTCTCCTCCGTTCCTTGGTCTTTCAAATTGTCCATCATGAAAGATTCTGTGGTGAGATGAGTCTGAGAAGCACTGCATGCCTTTTCCCCTTGGAGATGCCCAACACAAACAAGCACATTAAAGTTCTGCAGTAAAGAAAACTGTCCCACTTTGCAGAACCATTGTTTCCAAACTTATTCTAATTTAGTTGTGGACTCAGTGTATTTACCCATTTCTATTGTCTGTGTCTTGTCAGTTCACCTCCTAGATACCAAGGACATATTCCAAAGGGAGATGTGGTCCAGAGGGAGAGAATGATAAAAAGTGGGCAAAAATACCATTGCATAATGGGATACTTTTATTGCCACAACACAATCTAGAGGGACACAGCTGGGGAAATATTGTCAGACTCATCACATTAGTCTGTAACTGGAAGGTTGAAGCCCTAACGAGTCACTAGACTGACTGTGCTTAGACATATGATATGAGGTCCTCTCCCCACTAGTATACAGCATTAGCTCCTGTGGCTTCAAAAATCAGATCAGTGGAAGTGTGACAGGATGTGAGAAGGACGAAGTACAGAGACATGACAGTGGCAGAAATTTGTTGCATCTTTATTGAGGTGATGATGACACAGATGTATATGTCAAAACTCCCCCAACTAAAAAAAAAATCTGCTTTTTACTATCTGAACTGTACCTCAAGGAAATGAATATGAGTAAATAGGTATATTAGCTCTCAGGAGATTTAAGAGTCTGAGTGGCATTGTGTTTAAAAGCACAGGTACTGGGAGCTGGGGTTGTGGCTCAGTGGTAGAGTGCTTGCCTGGTATGTGCGAGGCACTGGGTTCGATTCTCACCACCACATATAAATAAGTGAACAAACTGAAGTCCCACCCAACATCTAAAAAAAATATTTTTTTTAAAAAAGCAGCACAGGTGCTGGATTGATAAACTGCCCCACCACTGTCCCTGTGTGGTCATGGTCAAGTTCCTCTTCCTCTGTGAGAGGGTGACAGTAATAGCATCTCCCTTGTTGGGCTGTTTCTGATGATTAAGTGAGTTGAAAGAACATGTTCAAATGAGAACACAGAGCATAACAAGGACCCCACAGGTGTTAGCTTTTATTTCTAGTTGTAAGGGTGCATGCAGGAAAGTTGCTCATTTTTTATCCTTTAAAGTTTAAAAAAAGAAATAAATTTAAAAAGTGTTGTAGGTTCCCCTACTGGGAGCCTAGAAATATGTGTTAAATAGAATTTGAAGTTTCTCTTTGGATTTGTTACTCTTTCTGAAAACTAAAAAGTATTGAGGTCATAATTGAAAAGAGGACACTGACCAAAAAAAGAAGGACAGGAAAAAACACAAGATGATGACTTAAAATTAGAGGTGTGGGTCCTGCTCTGGGGAATCTACATTAAAGTCTTAGAATATACTTCAAATGTGCATCAGCCACAAGGAGCAGGAGATGGCTTTTCCTTAGAATAAGTGAAAGTCAAGTGGCTATAACTCCAAGGACTCCAGATGCAGCCTCCTGACAAAAGAGGTCTGCAAACAGGGAGAAAGTGCAGGGACTAAGCCACACTTAGTGCACACAACAGGAGATGGTTTGCAGGGTCCCTGGTAGAGTGTGGAGGCTGGGGTACATCCATCAGGGCACAAGCTCCCGGGTTATGGCCTGCGAGGGTGCAGAGAATTACAGCAACAACTGGGCCCAGTGCTGCTCCCCAGCTGCCGTGCCCAGCTGAAGCCTTCAGTGCTTGTGAGCAGCCCCATTATCCCTTCTCTGTTGTGATGCTCAGTTGTGCCTCTGTGTCAGGGGATGGTACTAAAATAGGTAGGAGATAGAGGTGACAGCCACTGGGCGCTGAGGAGTGTTCTTTGATGGGGAAATCTGTCTCCACTACTTGGAAAGTGACCGGAGAAAGTGGCCTAAAGTCCCTCCTGTGAGGCTGAGATTAGGATCCCAATCAGATCAGGGCATTTCTGTCCTTGCATCACCCCTCTGGACTGCATCTCCCCTCCGTGTCAGGAGGTATATTAATAAGACAAAGATCCTAAAAGAAGATATATTTGCCAAGTTTAAAACTAAAGTTAGAAAAATCCAGTCTTTTAATTTTGAAAGTCCTAACCTGGTAATCTGATGCTGAAAAAGATGACCTACAAGTCACCATTCATAATGAATGATGAAATATTAGTTTCTGTGCTCTCAAGATTATCAGTATCAGCTTTCTTCCTTGCATGCACCCAGGCACCTGTTTTTCATGGTCATTATTACCATTTACTGGATAGCTGCTATAGCCTCTACTGAAACCCTGCAAGTATTATTATCTCCCACTCCCTTTTACTTTGACCAAACAAGAGATTTCAGAGGCTTGAAAAGACTAAATACTTGCCTAGGTCACAGAGCTGAAAGTGACAGTCAGGGGCAGGTATGTCTGGATGTAAACTCTCCAAGCACCCTCAGAACCCTCTTGGGTCTCTCAGTAGAGACGGACACAGCCCTTCTGCTGGCTTGGTTGATTTGTCTCAATAGAGGAGGGAGTCTGTGAAATTATGCAAAGCTCAATTTGTAAAGCTTCTACATTTTAGTTTCACACCCATGAGTTCTTTCAAAACAGCAAACTGGAGCTGGGGGAGTAGCTTAGTGATAGAGCATGCACTCAGCGGGTACAAGGCCCTGGGTTCAACCCACAGCATCCAATAAACACAAAAGAGACATTAAAAATGAAAAGAGCAAACTCTTTGGAACACCAGGAGGCATGAAAACCAATGCCTTTGGAAATGAACTGTGTTTCTATGACATGGTTTTCCAGACAGATCTGGAAAGCTCAGTCAAAAGGAAACACCTTTGAAAATACCACAAAGTCAAGGTTACAGGAAGGATCTATCTTCTCCAGGCTCAAACCAGGCTTTGTTCTTCTTCTTCTTTTTTTTCCTCCTTTTTTTTCTCTCTCTTTATTTTTAAGGGCATATTAAATAAAAAACACAAATCACTTCTGTTCTCCAGATGTCAAATCTATTATTTCCTCTCAGCTCCTACTGGGAGACATGGGAGAAATCGGCAGGGTCCCATCTTTAATGTCCCTTAGTCACCAGGCACCAGCACTGTGGTGGGCCCGTGGTTGGACATGCTCAGCCCTGGTGATGAAATGTGTGGTTAAAAATATGTAATCCATTGTCCTACCATCTCTCCTCCTCTCAACCAGCCCAGCAGGCACACGGAAAAGCACAAACACAACCCACACATACACAAGCTTCTAATCAAGTCTCTTGTCGAGAGCCATTTTTAAATTACCAACTATCAGATGGTTTGGATAATCTGGCTTCTTGGATTTATTTGCCAAGAGAATTGAGAACTTTTTGTGATAATGACTATGAACATTATGTACCAGGAGTATCAAACTGAGAAATTAAGAGCCTGGAAGAAGTCTCTCCGATGTCCAAAATCATCCTATGATATCCACCTACTTGGTTTCTTTAAGGATTTGGGACTACAGTCGTTTCTGTGTCCCTGGAGGGGTTTCAGATGAAACGAAACATACATAGATCCAATTCTAATCATCTGGCTCCAGGAAAAGAAAAGAGAGGTAAAGAACACCCTCATTTCCATTCCCCTCCCACTACTTCACGATGGAATCCAGAAAAAGAGTGTTGTTTCTGGACCAGCTACACCCCCGAAATCTGGGGTATAGGCCACAGGGGTGGGAGGTAGACAGGCTGGGGGTAAGTGCTGATTCATTCCAGGGCAAAGGAAGATGCCCATATTGTTTAACCTGCTTCCCTGTGCGTTCTCTGGAATTCCTGCTCTGCTCATTTGCTTGAAAGAACCGACTTTCTCGTACAAGAAAAAAATACCCTCCTCACCCAACAGGTCCATCAGCTTTCAGCAGGAGCTCTGTGTAGACTGGCTCCCGAATTTGCCTATGATCCAGAGTCTCTCCTAGACCAAGACCAGAGACTGTGAACTCTGGTGAGTGGGAGAAGGGGAGAGTGCAACAAACACAAATGTTTTCAGTGAAATGGTCTTCACCACCTTGGCCTGATCTGCCCCCCATCCCAGTTCCTCCCTATACCAAGTCAGGGAGGAATGGGAGCTGTTGGTGCTGAGGCCATGCCCAAGGTCTGCCTGGGTTACTACTATCAAGTGCTACCTGTCTGTTAGCTGAATCACCCTTCCAACCTTCATTCCTCAAGCTTCCCCCAGAGTGATGTTTCTAAAGTACAATTGTGCTCATCATTCCCAAATTACACACTGTTGTGTTGCTCCCTATTGCTGACAGCTTGGTTCTCAGTGTTGTTCTACGGAGGTACCATTTGCATGCACAACACTCCCAGACAGATATCTCTGCACTCTGGGGATGGCAGTGCACACCTGTAATCCCAGCTCCTTGGAGATTGAGGCAGGAGGATTGTAAGTTTGAGGCCAGCCTTGGACTCTCATCAACTTAGCGTGATCTTGTCTCAAAAAATGGGAGACTGGGGATGTGGCTCAGTGGCAGAGCACCCCCTGGGTTCACTCCCCATTACCAAAAAATAAATAAAATTATCTGCTGTGGTCTAGATATGTTTCCCACCAACAAAACCTCTTGTGTTGGAAGCTTGGTCACCAGCCTGTGGCACTATTCCTAGTGAGAGGAAGTTGGGTCATTGAGGGTGTACCCTTGAAGAAAATATGGGGATGCTGCTCCCTTTCTCTCTCTGCCAAGAGGTGAGCAGTTTCCTCTACCATGTGCTCCCACCATGATGCACTGCCTTACAACAGGTCCAAAGCCTTTCCTCTTTTTGTTTATCTCAGGTATTTTGTCACAGTGATAGAAAGTTGACTAATCCAACTTCTATATTCAGTGATGTCAAGATGTAGGGTCTAAAGAGGGGCCAGGGTTCCAGTTGAGAACCACTGACTTTTGTCATGTGAGTTCCTTTGCATGGCATTCAAAGGTCACACCAACCCAACCCCATCACATCTGTGTTGCCTCCTCTGCAACAAGGGCAGTAGCATCCACATTGAGCTCTCATCTGAACATTGCCAACTCCTATGCCATAGGAATCCAGGTATCCTGTCGTTGGATATTGGGTTTTCAGAGTTTGAAAACGATTTTCATTCATTTGCTCATCAAACTTGTTCTACACCTTTTGTTGTGTTTTATTTATTTATTTTGGTATAAGGAATTGAACCCCAGAGCACTTAACCGCTGAACCACATCCCCAGCACTATTTATTTATTTGTTTGTTTGTTTGTTTGTTTGTTTGTTTATTTATACAGGGCCTCACCAAGTTGCTCACAGCCTCACTTAATGGCCGAGGCTGGAAACGTCTCTTGCTGTTACTTGTTGCCATTGTGAACTCTGAATTGCAGCTATCTGTGTCCATTTCCTACCTGTTGTCAAGATTCTGAGTCTGAGAGAGAATATAACCAGAAGTTCACTTCCTTTTCAGAGGCTCTGAAAGCAGCCTTGCTTCTTCTTCCTCTCCCCACGCCTTTAAGTTTTAGCAGGCCTGTCTGGCAAAGCCTTGCCTGGTCACCAACATCTCTTTCCTCTTGGGAACAGTCATATACATTCTCCCATGTCTTTTCAACCTTTTTTCTGCCCCATCTACTCATCCTACCTAGGGTCCTAAGAGCCTTGGCTACAAAATAGGAAACTGGACTGGCTGGTGGAAATGGTGAGTGTGGGTGAAATTCCTGCAGACCCAGACTCTGCCTATACATGTAACTTTCCTAAGTCTATTTTCCTCCTGTCTTTGCACTGGAGTTTCTTGTATTAATGGTAGGGTGATCAGAAGCAACAGATTTGTTGCAAAACAGACTGGAGAAGAAAAGTCATTTGATTCCTATTGTCATCGACATAAGAGGAGAGGTTGGGAGATGCTCAACATCAGCTTGCTACTTCTGTCCTGCAGCTGCAGTCAGCCTCAGGTGAAGGTGACTAGCCAGGTGAAGGAGGAGCATCCTCAGCGGTGGGTTCATCTCCCAATCAGAACTCATTATTCTTCCTACGGTAGCTTTCTTTTCTCACAGACTATAGGACCATTTGCCTCCTCTGGGTATGTGTTGGGCGGGGGTGTTAAAATTATATTCTGACATTCCTCCAATCAAAAGGCCAGGGTTTCTGGAGACAGAGCTGCCACTGCATTAATAATAGACATCCCTGGTGCCCTCATGCTGTGCTCGGTGGAGACCACTGGGTCTCGGTACGTCCTTAGCCCTCCACCAAGGGTGCCAGTAGAGTACAAGACCAAGAACATGGCCCGAGGTCATATGCCAGGCTCTGTCCTAGTGTCCTCCTGTGTAAAATAAAGATAATATCTTGGAATTGTTTTAAAAATTAAATAAATTGATTAGCATAAAATGCAAGGTTCCCGGCTCATAGGAAGTGTTTAATAAAGGGTTGCTCCCAAGGGGTGGGGGGTGGGGGTGGAGGCCCATACCTGTAAACCCAGCTCCTCTGGGCCTGAGGTCCGAAGATTACAAATTCAAGGCAGCCTAGGAAATTTAGCAAGATCATATTTCAAAATTAAAATTTAAAAGGACCCAGGATATAGCTCAGTGGTAGAGCATCCCTGGGTCCAATCCCAAATACTGCATATAAGTAAATAAAAGGAGCAAATAAACATATAACCCTATGGCCTATCCAATCTTCACAAATTTTGCCACAACTGCATAGCACTTTCCTAATACTTACTGGATATTTTTACTAAATAATTTGCCCTTTTTAATTATAGCATTATCCCAAGAAATGATAACTGGAAAATGATTAAATGCACTGTGATTTTTTTTACATATTTTATATAATTAATATGTAACTACTGGAATTTGTAAATTTGAGGTACCACCAGGGAATGTCTACTATCAAGATATACTGATTTAATTCAATTTCGTTGCAGGCAACTGAGGCTCAAAGAGGTAGAGATTTTCAAAGGTCACATGGGGATGTTGGAAAAGCCAGAAGAAGAAGGATTTAGGTCTCCCAACTAGGCCAGTGTTCTTTATTCCACATCAACCTACTGGTTTCACAGTGTTCTTAAAAGGGCCTTTGAAATGTACTGAAAAGGGCACACAGGGGTGTCGGCCTGACCATAGGTAACTGAAATAAACGTTATATATTAAATTGGCTACAAAGATATCCCGTTAGCATGCAGCTGAAGAGGGAGTTGAAAGCCAGGTTCACCTCATTTCCCCCTGCAAGACCTAGAGTGGGGGGCACTGAGAAAGAATGTGCAGGACAGGGAGGCAGAGCTCTGGAGAGGCGGTGCCAGACCCCTGCAGCTCTGACTGGCCCACAGTGTCCACCTGTGGACTGAGGGTGGAGGAGCACGTGCTTGAGTGCCCCACTCCTGAGCTTGGTCTAAGACTAGTTACTTGGCCTTCCTAATCCTGGGTTCCCTCATCTGTAACCCTCTTACAGGTTTGTGGCAAAAGGTAAGCACTAGTCAGAGACGTGCTTAATGTAGGAGTAGCTTTTATTTTTACTGTATTGTGCGTTTTCCTATACCAAATGATCATATGCAGTGAAATACACTAAGCTTTTTAAACCACAGCTAAACAGGAATTGGGGATGACAAGTTTCTACATTGTTTAGATCTTGAATGTCTCTTCCAGTCATGTGAGTTTATGATTTTATACAAAATGCAATTGCTTTACAAAAAGTCAAAATTGCAGGATTTCCAAGATTTTTTTTTAAAGAGAGAGAGAGAGAGAGAGAGAGAGAGAGAGAGAGAGAGAGAATTTTAATATTTATTTTTTAGTTATCAGTGGACACAACAGCTTTGTTTGTATGTGGTGCTGACATCCCCAGCACCCCCCCCCCTTTTTTTTTTTTTTGAGAACACCTCTCACTAAGGATCTTGCTACTGTTGCTGAGGCTGGCCTCCTGCTTCAGCTTCCCAAGTAGCTGGGATTATAGACATGTCCCTCCATGCCCAGCAGGAAATAAAATTAAGCACCATATTTAGCTGATTCTCTCTTTTTTGGAGGGGATGGGTTACTGGTGATTGAATTCAGAGACACTCAACCACTGAGCCGCATCCCCAGACCTATTTTGTATTTTATTTAGAGACAGGATCTCACTGAGTTGCTTAGAGCTTTGCTTTTGCTGAGGCTGGGTTTGAGCTCATGATCTTCCTGTCTCATCTTCCTGAATCTCTGGGATTACAGGCATGTGCCACAGTGCCTGGCTAGCTGATTCTCTTTGAGAAGACTTGTTCCCTGCTTGCATTTGGTCCATGCATTGACACAAGTTGAGACAATCAGCATTTTCTTTCTTTCTCCCTCCTTCTCTTCCCTCCTCTTTCTTCTTTTCTTTCTTTTGTTTAAAATTTTTCCATGTGTGTGGTATTGGCTAGTGATTGGACACAGGAATTCTGTTAGGTAAAATTAGTAGGCCCCACTGAGTAGTATGGTGATTTTAAGACTTTGGGGTCTATTCTGAGGAATGGGATAACTGGGTCTAATGGTGGTTCCATTCCAAGTTTTCTGAGCCATCTCAGAAAGTGGTTGCACCAATTTGCAGTCCCACCAGTAATCTATGAGTGTACCTTTTTCCTACATCCTCACCAACATTTATTGTTACTTGTATTCTTGATAATGCCATTCTGGCTAGAGTGAGATGGGATCCCAGTGTAGTTTCAATTTGCATTTCTCTAATTGCTAGAGATATTGAACATCTTTCGTATTTTTGTTGACCATTCATATTTCTTCTTCTGGGAAGTTCAGTTCCTTTTCCCATTTATTGATTGGGTTATTTGGTTTTTTTGGTGTTAAGTTTTTTTTAATTCTTTCCTGTATCCTGGAGATTAACGCTCTCTCGGAGGTGCAGGTGGCAAAGATTCTCTCCCATTCTGTAGGGTCTCTCTTTGTGTTCTTGTTTCCTTTGCTGTGAAGAAGCTTTTATTAGTTTGATACCATCCCATTTATTGATTTTACTTCTTGCATTTTAGGAGTCTTATTGAGGAAGTCAGTTCCTAGGCCAACATGATGGAGAGTTGGGCCTATATCCTTAATACTTTAAATTAAAATATTTTGATCAATAGAATAGGCAATATACATCAAAAATATCTTTAGGGAAATACAGAGAAACCTAACCTATGGATTCATCCAAATTATTACTTTGATAAGCAAAGGGAAGAGAAAGATTACAGGACTCCGTCTTCATATCTTGTGGCAATCCAGCTCGGTGAGGTTTCCTCTCCAATATTATGCTTTTGTCCTGCTGCCTGAACCTGAAAACTCTCCCACCAAGCCACTTCCATCTCAGAAGAGCTTAACCCCCAAATCCTGGCATTTGTCATTGTCAAGATAATATTTCCATCATCCTCCAAAGCATCCTCATGCCCATTTGTAACTTTTCCTTTTATCCCCCATGCCCAGATAACCCTTTAATCTGTTTTCTGTCACTATAGACAGATTTACAGCTTCTAGAGTAATTGTATAAGTGGAATAATCTATCCTCTTACCTGTTAATTGACAGTTGAACTGTTTCCAGTTTGGGGTTATTAAAAATAAAGCTTCTATGAATATTTGTATATAAATCTCTGTATGAACCCATGCTTTCCTTTCTCTTGATTAAATACATAGGAGTAAAATGACCAAGTCATATGACAGATGCATATTTCACTTTCTAAGAAACTGTTATATTGTTTTTCCAAATTAGCTGTACCATTTTACATCCCACCAGCAGTGTGTAGGAGAGAGTGCAGTTGCCCCACACCCTCCCCCAACACTTGGTATTGACGCTCTTTATATTTAGCCTAGAATGGCTAAACTGAAATAATAGGGGTGCTGGAGAAATAATAGATACTGTTAAGTTTCTCTTAACAACAGTGTCTTTTTTATTATAAAGTTCAGCTTATCAATTTTTTCTTTTATGAATTGTGCTTTTGGCATCTTATCTAAGAAATCTTTGCCTAATCCAAAGTCTCAAAGATTTCTTCATGTTTTCTTTGAGAAATGTTAATTACATTTAAATCAATGATTCTTTTTGAATTGATCCTTGTTTATAATGTGAGGCATAGATTGAAGCTTACTAAATAATACACAAAAAGGATACAAGTACCTAATT